>NC_064931.1:219476293-220676293 GCF_023897955.1 Schistocerca gregaria | reverse complement strand
CATATTGGGTGCATTGTGCTGCCACCTACGGCCAGTTACTCCATATCAGCCACTTCGGTAGACATTAGACATCGTAAGATAGCAGAATGGGGCGCTCCGCGGAACTCACGGACTTCGAACGTGGTCAGGTGATTGGGTGTCACTTGTGTCATACGTCAGCATGC
This sequence comes from Schistocerca gregaria, assembly GCF_023897955.1. Classification (NCBI taxonomy): domain Eukaryota; kingdom Metazoa; phylum Arthropoda; class Insecta; order Orthoptera; family Acrididae; genus Schistocerca; species Schistocerca gregaria. Next base: position 220,676,129 of record NC_064931.1, on the reverse strand, counting down.
GTGATTTCCGCACTCCTAAACATCCTTAGTTCCACTGTTTCCGATGTGATAGTGAAGAAAAAAAAGTGAAGGGACACGTACAGCACAAAAGCGTACAGGCCGACCTCGTCTGTTGATTGACGGAGACCGCCGACAGTTGAACAGGGTCGTAATGTGTAATAGGCAGACATCTATCCAGACCGTCAGACAGGAATTCCAAACTGCATGACAATCCACTGCAAGTAACATGAGAGTTAGGTGGGAGGTGCGAAAATTTGGATTTCACGGTCGAGCGGCTGCTCATAAGCCACTCATCAAGCCTGCAAATGCCAAACGACGCCTTGCTTGATGTAAGGAGCGTAAGCATTGGTTTACTGAACAGTGGAAAAACGTTGTGTGGAGTGACGAATCACGATACACAATGTGGCGATCCGATGGCAGGATGTGGGTATGGCGAATTCCCGGTGAACGACATCTGCCAGCGTGTGTAGTCCCAACAGTAAAATTCGGAGGCAGTGGTATTATGGTTTGGTAGTGTTTTTCATGGAGGGGCTTGCACCCCTTGTTGTTTTGCGTGGCACTATCACAGCACAGGCCTACATTAACGTTTTAAGCACCTTCTTGCTTCCCGCTGTTAAAGAGCAGTTCGTTGATGGCGATTGCATCTTTCAACACGATCGAGAACCTGTTCATAATGCACGGCCTGTGGCCGAGTGGTTACACGACAATAAAATCCCTGTAATGGACTGGCCTGCACAGAGTCCTGACCTGAATACTATAGAATAATTTTGGGATGTTTTGGAACGCCAACTTCGTTTCAGGCCTCACCGACCGACATCGATACCTCTCCTCAGTGCAGCACTCCGTGAAGAATTGGCTGCCATTCCCCAAGAAACCTTCCAGCACCTGATTGAACGTAAGACTGTGAGAGTGGAAGCTGTCATCAAGGCTAAGGGTGGACCAACACCATACTGAATTCCAGCATTACCGATGGAGGGCGCCACGAACTTGTAGGTCATTTTCAGCCAGGTGTCCGGATACTTTCGATCACATAATGTAGGTCACAGATGCGACGTATCACGATTGAGTACATCAGTGGTTCCCAGCCTGGAGGTGAGTACTCTCCATAGGAGTGAAATGAAATATTTTTAGAGGTAATAACAAAAGGATTCAATTACGTTTCGGTCACAAAACTAATTTTAAAAGATTATTACCTACACACTGAGAGAAAAAGCGACGTGCCACAAAGGATTATCCGAATGGGGCGGAAATCAGTAGATAATTACTATTTCAGAAAAATTGGATGACTTATTCAAGAGAAAGGGCTTCACAAACTGACCAAGTCAATAACGCGTTGGTCCACCTCTGGTCCTTAGGCAAGCAGTTATTCGGTCTGATATTGATAAAGTTTTTAGATGGGATTCTGAGGGATAGCATGCCAAATTCTGTCCAATTGACGCGCTATATCGTCAAAATCCTGAGCTGATTGGAGGGCCCTGCCCGTAATGCGCCTATCGTTCTCAATTGGAAAGAGTTACGGCGACCTTGCTGGCGAAGGTAGGGGTTTGTAAAGCACGAGGAAAAGCAGTAGAAATTATCGTCGTGTGCAGACGGACATTGTTGTTGTTGTTGTGGTCTTCAGTCCTGAGACTGGTTTGATGCAGCTCTCCATGCTACTCTATCCTGTGCAAGCTTCTTCATCTCCCAGTACCTACTGCAACCTACATCCGTCTGAATCTGCTTAGTGTAGTCATCTCTTGGTCTCGCTCTACGATTTTTACCCTCCACGCTGCCCTCCAATACTAAATTGGTGATCCCTTGATGCCTCAGAACATGTCCTACCCACCGATCCCTTCTTCTGGTCAAGTTGTGCCACAAACTTCTCTTCTCCCCAATCCGATTCAATACTTCCTCATTAGTTATGTGATCTACCCATCTAATCTTCAGCATTCTTCTGTAGCACCACATTTCGAAAGCTTCGATTCTCTTCTTATTATCTCACTGAAATGCAAACCCAGGATGACTTCCCATGATAGTCAGTATTAGGGGTTTGGGGTATCGTCGACGTACTGTTGTGCTCTAAGGGCCCCACTGAGACAACCAAAGGGATCCTACTATGAAAAGAAATGGCACCCCAGACCACCATTCCTGATTGTTGGGGCTTACAGCTGGCGACGGTCAGGTGTTCTATCACTCTCAAGAGGCGTCTCCGTGCACGTTACCGGGACTCAGTTCGAAGCGGGACTCATCACTGAAGACAATTCCGTTTAACTTCATGAAATTTCAGGTCGAAGATGTACCTAGAGACGCCAAAGACAGCTGTTGGATGCGAACTTGATTGTCGCCCACCATGAGGCCCGACAGCCAGGAATGATGGTCTGGGGCGCCATTTCGTTTCGTAGCAGGGCCTCTTTCATTGTCATCCGAGGCACAGCGGTACGTCGACGATATTCTACACCCCGTTTCGTTGCCCTTCTTGGTAAGCCATCTTCGGCTTACATTTCAGCAAGACAATGCCTGGGCCGGCGTGGTGGCCGCGCGGTTCTAGGCGCTTCAGTCGGGAACCGCGCGACTCTTACGGTCGCAGGTTCGAATCCTGCCTCGGGCATGGATGTGTGTGATGTCTTTAGGTTAGTTAGGTTTAAGTAGTTCTAAGTTCTAGGGGACTTATGACCTCAGATGTTAAGTGTCATTGTGCTCAGAGCCATTAGAACTATTTTGAAGAATGCCCAGCCGCACACGGCGGGAGTTTCTACAGCTTGCTTTCGTGCTCCCTAAACCCTACCTTGGCCAGCCAGATCGCCAGATTTCTCCAAGTTGAGAACGTTCGGAGCATTATGGGCAGGGCCCTCCAACCAGCTTGGGATTTTGCCGATATAACGCGTCAGCTGGACAGTATTTGTCACGTTATCCCTCAAGAGGACATCCAGCAACTCTATCAACCTGTGCCATGCCGAATAACTGCTTGCATAAGGACCAGAGGTGGACCAAAGCGTTATTCACTTGCTCAATTTATGAATTTCTTTCCCCTGAATAAGTCATCCAATTTATCTGAAATTGTAATGATTTGTTTGTCTGCATATGCACATGACATCTATCGATGTCCGTACCATTTGGATACTTCCTTCGTGGTGCGTCGTCTTTTTTTTCTTTTGTCTTAGAGAGTATTATCGCTATTTCGTTAGACAGTAATACTGATTACATAAGTTACCAATAATTACATTTTTTACTTAAAATACTGGCGTTAACACGTGGCACAATATGATGGAGTTTACAGCCTATGAAGTGCATGTGAATTCTCACATAGTCGACGTAGTACATACATACTTTGTACCATGCATCTATGACAGTTAAATTGAGAGATAGGGGAGAGTGCTATACGTGGAAGCTAGTGTATCCAGAATGAGGTAGTGTTTTGTACAGCGTTTGTAAATATTAGGAACTCTACATATTTGACTACTGTATGTAAGTGCTACGCTGTTTTGAATATATTGTTAATTTTTCAGTTAGAGAGTTTTATAGTGAGTAAAATTCAATATTTTTTTAAAAGTAAGTTGCGTAATGTGAGGAGAATTAAGCCACGCTTCTTCAGTCGTTCTCATTTTGTACCTTGAAATGGAAGGTCTCTTTACACATGACAGACGAGCTATTTGCAAATGAAGTCCTTTTCTTTAACGGCTTAGCAATTTTCCCAGTCTTGAAAACGGAAATTTGTGTTAGTTGCCAATAGTTTTGTTTCAAAATGTTATTTAACTTGTAAGCTTTTTTGATAATACTTCTTCTAAATTAGATGTTACTAAATATTGGCATTTACTAGAGTAACGATGTGAGACATAAACTGTTAAATACACTATTGACAAGCTTTTCTTGATTGTGACACTTTTAAATTGGAATATAATATTTGTTCCAAGGTACATGATCTAAGTACACTAACAGTTTTTACATTCGAGAAAACCCTGCGTTTCCAGTGTAAGTTTTGTAACTTTAGAATAGGCTGCTGCACACATAAAGTGAATGCTATCAAAATAAGAAAATATATTAAACTTCTTTTACGGGGCTGACTGGAGGCGAAAGTTTGAAAAGTGTTCCAATATGTAATACTCTCCCCTGTATGTCATATATGATTAAACATCACACGAAAATACTTTCTCTGCATTGTAGATAGTTGACAACAATAAACGAACTAGTAGGCAGCACAACACAACAGTAACTATGCCTTGGCTAATGCACCGACGTAAGGTCTACGCAATACGTAGTGAGAGGCAAAGACAAAGCATTACTGGTTAGCACCCTGACGTCTTCCCATTTCTGCCATTTCAGAAGTAAGAAATCCGGCAATCAAGTGACTTACAAGCTACACGTACAGCGCACGTGTTCTAGTTTTGTTGATTTTAAATGTTGGTGCAGGCTAGGTGTAGGTAGCGCTCACAATGCACTGACAATTGTTACATCATTTTGTAAAAAAAGGTTGTTTGAAATTTTTCTGATTGACTCATGAGTTCGGCTTTAATAAAACACCTACGAATAGGTGGGACGGGGGCGGGGGAGGGCGAGGCTGCTACCTATGAGGGCGTGCGCTTGCTGAAAAGCAATGACTCCGAGTTTTTTTATGTGAAAACTATGAAAGCTATTAACATCTTTATTCTTCATGTCTACATATTTATTTCTTAAAATAGCCACCCTGCTGACGAACAAATTTCGCGCAATGAAATACCATGTTTGTTGACACTGTCACTGTAGAATATTTTGCTTTGTTGACGGGGCCACATCCTCACCTCTGCTTGCAACGCTCCGTCACTGTAAGACTGACGTCTTCGAAAGTGTTCTTTAAGTTTTGGAAACACATGAAAATCAGGTGGGACCTCGTCGGGACTGTATTGAGGATGATCGATGACAGTTAACCCAGGATGTCGGGTTGTTGCAGACGTGGTCTGGCATTCTCATGCTGCTCCTTGTGTGGACAAACTCTTCGAAATCGAAATTCAATTACTGCGCGCTGTTTCTCACGCACCGACATAGTTACATTAGACACAGCCAAGTAACACCAAGTAACAGACAATTCGGAGCCTTCTAGCGGAAGAGGGCTGCAAATATGTAGATATGAAGAATAAAGATGTAGAATGTGAAGAACGTTAGTTTTATTTAAAATGCTATTAGTGTTTTCACATACAAAATTCGAAGACATTACTTCTCAGCACGCCCTCGCAATATCTGATTACACTCAGTTACAATAATCTTAGAAATGCTGTGAACCACTGGAGTACACGAACAAGTTGTGACAGACTGTCCGAGGATCGAAACTACAGATATACAGTTCAATACAAGCACATTGTTGTTGTCCCACCTGTTCACAGTTAGAGAAGGCAGGCTTTAGAACGTCTCCTCATCAATGTTCGTACACGTTCAAAAATCACAAGTATGAACTGAATGCATTCACAACCATCCACAGTGCGTGACCATAGTTCATCGACGCTATGAGCATGGCTGGAATACACCAAAACTTTTAAATATCTCCACACAAAAAAAAATCAAATGATACCAAGTTTGGGGACCAGGGAGGTTATGGTATTGGTGAGCCACGATCGTTACACTTGTTGCTGAAACGCTCTTTATCAGTACTTAAGTATCCAGAATGATGATAAAATCAGAGGAGGGCAGTTTATCACTTTCTAATTTACGCTTTACTTGCGTTGTTTTGAAGTCAGCGCAGCCTTAGACATTAATAGTGTCGTCTTTTCGGGAAAAACATTTATTTCCAGACCTATTCTTATTAGGATTATTTTCTAATTCCATTGTCCTATGTTCGCCTAATGTCGTCTGAAAGTTAAGCTTCTTTCCATTTTCTATTCTCAGTTAGGCACTTGTAGCCTCATTCTTGTGTTCAGGACGTTCTTCCCATCTATTCTCCCACTTCCGTTGCTAGCGCAGCCCACAGCCTAAACATACTTCTTTTTTCTGGTTCCACTTTTTACAGCAGGCCGGGGTGGCCGAGCGGTTCTAGGCGCTCCAGTCTTCGGGCATGGATAAGTGTGATGTCCTTAGGTTAGTTAGGTTTAAGTAGTTCTAAGTTCTAGGGGACTGATGACCTTAGAAGTTGAGTCCCATAGTGCTCAGAGCCATTTGAATCTTTTGAACCACTTTTTACAGATAAATATAAACTGTGGACGTTTTTCCATTGTAGCTACTTTTGTTTTCTCTGTCAACGTCGTTACTATTTTAAGTGATAGATTCCACACTAGATGTGAGATCTTTTATAAAATGTCATTATAAGTGTAATATTGGGATGGCTCTTCTCAAAAGGACATGGCTGATACTCTTTTCTATATTTTTCCCAACAGAACTTGTGTTTCGGCCCTAATGAGTCATCGTCTACAGACTATTACGCCCTCATTTTTCCTTTTTCTGGCATTCGAACGTGTTCAACGAGGGACTGCGCGAATGATTACAGGACTGTTTGCCTCGTGGGACACTTTTAGGGAAATTTCAGCTGGATGGCCCTGGAATAAAGACACATGGAACTCTGAGAACACTGCTTCAGGACGGAACTTTCAAATATCTTCCCGTCGCAAACGCATCGCTCCCATAGATACATTAAAACATCCCACATAAGGACGTATAGGTAATAATTATTGCAACAATATATTCGTGAATGGAATGGAAATAAACGCTAGCACGTCGTACAACAAAAAGTAAAGTTTCCCTTCCTTGCGATTCATAGTATGTCAATAATATTCATGACAAAGACTAACTAAAAAGGAAGAAAGTTTGTATTTAAAGTTGTAGATTGCATTAAATAGCCTACCGTAAGTCACTTTGGCGTGAGTCTACCTGCCTAACCATTTACCTCATTCTGAATGTAAAAACAGCACATTGATCATTGCGAGATTAATATACATATTCTCTAAGTATGATATTCGAGATTCGTTCTAACCACGTGGAGGGAAGATAGGAAGAATCAAGTTTAACGTCGAGGGCATTAGCGGTCGGAGCAAGCTCGGTTTGAGGAAGTATAGAGAAGGAAATCGTCGTGTCCTTTTGCAATAAAACACCTTAAGAGATTTAGGGACGTAAAACCTAGATGGCCGGAAGAAGGGTCTAATCCGCGTCTGGGCATAAGCGAGCAACGCCTCTTCCTACTGCGTCCCGTCGCTCGGTTTCACCACGTGGCGTTGCTGTTTGGTAACAAATGTTATTACCCTGATAAATGACAGCGTCGACAGATAAGGGCGACTTTGGCACCAGTTTGTTCAGAGAAGTGATTTTCCCTGTAGGGCATGATATATTTTTGCCACCGATCCACTACTTTGTCTTTGTGGTTTCTGCATTCTCGGTATAACTCTTAATAAGTGTATATCTTCTTGTAACTTTCCTGATTTTAAAATCAAACAAATGTGCCAATTATGGAATTTACACAATGTAATCATGTTTTACGTGAATTGAATCCTGAGAACTTTAGCGCCTGTTTCGATGAAAGGCGTCCTTTGTGGGCCGATGCAGCGGTTTCTAAATTACCGTTACTTAACCTCCAGCGCAACCACGCCGTCGGCGCTCGTGCGTAGTGCACATCCGCGCCATCTGTTAGCAGCAATCAGATACTAACTCCATGCAGCGCTGCTTTCTACGTCACTGTCAACTTCACACAAAAGACCCAGCTAAAGTTCTGCATAGCCGTGAAATATAATAGTGTACGGCCGTTTCTACTTTTTAAAATTCTTCCTGCTTACCATTATCTATGTAAAGTATATTTGGCACTTATGATTACGCGACTGTGGCAAAGTTTCTTTGTTCAACCGCAAGTTATTACGTTATGGCGTCCTAAAATAGACTACAAATTTCTCCGCTATGTACTGACCGTCGGGTTTCACTGGTGTATATTTGGATAATTACTTAATAATTGTGGACGTATACCACAGAGACGTTAAAAATGAGGCATCCCATATTATAACTGTAACCATTACTTATCGTTTCTGAGTAAAATATGTCTCATTAATGTAGTGGTGGTGCTTCAAACAAGCGGTAACTAACGGTGAAATTCGATACCATCTAGCAACGACACCTTCGGTTAAATAGGATGGGTGCTAACAAATTTTATCAGGCCATTCTCTTACATATAACCAACACTAATGAGTTACTATCTGTATGAGGCTACTTCCTATTCTCCATACCCTTGATTTTCACTTCTACACCCGCTTCTAATGGCCTATCCATCACTTCTCCCTTAAAAGATACAACTTGATTGCATGCATGCGGTTTTGCGGTGTCACTTCACAGACATATTCACACCTTAAGTTTACGACATTAACTGATTTCTGTGACGTGTTCTTATTTTCTTTATTTCTTACGTCATTTGTATCTTGTCTAAAGTGCGCCCAAGACAAGGAAACAGCGATCAAGACAATCAAAACGCCGTACGGTAATCCACATTTAAATTTTCAGAGTTTTCGCAGCTCACAGTTGGTGAATGCCGAGACATATTTTCAATAACGCCACGGCGGCCTTTGTTTCTCCATTGCGAAAATGCTCAACGACCTCCAGTGGCAGACGCTAAAAGAGAGACGTTGTGCATCACGAAGTGTCATCTTGGAGATCGTACGTCCCAAGAAGAGTCGGGAAACATATTACGTCCCCCAGATACGTTTCACGAAATGACCACGACGAGAAGGTGAGAGAGAATAGATTACATATATATTTTGACCGGAGAAAATTACTGAGAATAGAGGTCACACAGACTTTAATGAAAGAGGGGATAGATATGGCAAAATGTTCTGAAATATCGATATATCGATTTTCTGAAAAACCGTGCGAGTGCTATCGATTCTGCCTGCATGTTGGAGGAAAGATATCGATATTTCCGATATATCACAAACAGTAATCTAAATTTGAAGAAAATTGTTGGTTTTGAAACAGGAATCTGTTATTATTTAAATTTGTTGTGCAAGAGGGTTCTTTTAACTTCTGTTGAAAAATATTTTAATTTGTCATTGCTTTTCTGATAAAGAAAGTTTATAGAAATGGATTTTAACACTAAACTTCTTTTGTTGCTTATATCGGTGAAAACATTGTTTTATGAACTGTAAACAGTATTTTGTAATCAGCAACATTAAAATTTTCTTAGGTTCATTTTTGGATTTTAGTTCAGGTGAGAAGTTCAAAAATTATATCAGTTTAAAGAAAGCTTACTCTTAAAAACATTGACGATATGCCAAAAACTGTGCAAGACTTATTTTATTGCCATGCAGTCAGTTTCTTGTTTCGTGATGGTGTTGTCAGACTTTGAAAATAGCCTCTCATCTGGGATAGAAATCGTAGTACAGTCTTACTAAAACTTGGTGTCTGATACACAGGCTTCAAGTTTTCCCTGTCACTAAAGTGTTCGCTCTGTGACTGAGAACTACAGGTGACAGGCGATGACAAGCAGAGGGATATTTTTGTTCAGTCAGTGTTGTCAATACAGGACAAGGTGGCTCTCATTTTCTTGGTTGAATTCAGTACGAGCTACTTACGAGGGACCACGGATCTGTTATTACGTCAATGCCAGTCTCAGATTCCAGTGACGACACCTTTTCTGAGAATGCTGTAACAAGTTTTATTACACGTTTCGAATGTTCTCGACTGTAACTGTAATTGACACTACAGTATTTAAAAAATTCGCCTACAGTCAAAAAATATTTATTACTGGATGCTACACGCAGGGTGACAATTATTGAACTATATGAAAAATACGTAAATTAGTTACAAACTACGGCGTGCACACACTTTATTCAACATGTAAACATCACTGCAGATGTTCAGATTTAGGTTATGACATGTTCGATACGCGATGATGTGGCGCAGATGAATAACGATATCCTGCATGACCAGCTGAAATGTCGGAACATCAATGCTGTCGATGACCTGACTGGCTGTTTTCAGCTCAGCAATGCTTTTGGGGCTCTTGCTGTACATCTTGTCTTTAACATAGCCCCACAAGAAGGAGCTGCATGTGTTCAGATCCGGAGAATATGGCGGCCAATCGAGGCCCATGGCAGTGGCTTCTAGGAACCCCGGAGTCAGAATGCGGTCCTCAAAGTGCTCCTCCAAGACACCAAACACTCTCCTGCTTCGATGGGGTCGAGCTCCGGTCTTTCATGAACCACATCTTGTCGAAGTCAGGGTTACTTTGGATAATGGGGATGAAATCATCTTCCAAAACCTTCACGTACCGTTCGGTAGTCACCGTGCCATCAAGGTATTCGCACCGATTATTCCGTGACTGGACATTGCACGCCACACTGTCATCCGTTGAGGGTGAAGAGACTTCTCGGTCGCGAAATGCGAATTCTCAGTCCCCCAAATGCGCCAATTTTGTTTATTGACGAACCTATCCAAATGAAAGTGGGCTAAACCAGACCATGCGCATATTTATTCCCGTCATGCCCCGTGACCAACAGTGCAGTTTGAACGTCGTAACGCAAATAGTTCAGAAGTTGTGACGATTTTTATTTCATATAGTTCAATAATTGTCGCCCTCTAAGAAATCCTGTGGGATTATCCTTAGTAACTTTTCACAGTTCTTACTTCAGTTTTGCATCGTTTCTATACTTCTTAAAAATAATCTTAAATTATTAAATTTTTCTTCTACCTTTTTACATCAATTGAAAATGTACCGACAAAGATATTTTAATGTAGATTTGAAAATAAGTTTACTGCGATTATGTACGGGGTCAGTTTTGTTGTATTTTCGCCAGTACAACACTTGCAGTTAAAACATGCAGAGATTTCCTTTTACGTTAATGACTGACAGTTCTTTAACATGCCACAGTAGACATCAACAATGAGGCGAAAAAGGAGAAAAGGTCTTTATGTTTTAATTGTAAGTTGATCGAATAAAATAAACAAATTGGTCGCTTTAAATAATCGTAGTAAGTGTACTTTCAACTCTACCTTAAAATATCCTTGAGGTCGTTTAAAACGGATTTAAGGAGGTACGAGGGGACTTTTAAAAGTAAGTTACACATGTCTCGCGCTAAGACCATTGGGAAACAAGAGTGCTGCATTGCCAGAAGAGAGTGCATGTCCTGGCTTTCCTGTATGTACAGTTCTGCTGCGGTACCGATAACAGGAGGATCACATTGTGTGGAAGTGAAATGGAACAAGTGGAAACGTTCTCCAAAGCTGATGTTCGCGGGACAGTATGACTGTTGTGAGCAAAGCGTCTAAATTGAACATAGATTCCTCTCGAAACTGTGGTGGGATATGGACCAAATGCAATGTCGCGTCCAGTCGTACTGAAATGGTACAACAACTTGAGCAAAGCCGCACACACGTATGTGACGCTAATCGGGAAGTCCAGATATTGCTCCGAGCGATTTCCATCTTTTCGGTTGTTTTTGGAACAGCTATAGCAATGACAAAAAAATGAGGCAAGAATTGAAAGAGGCAGCTGAAGACGAACCTGCAGGAATTTAAATGTATTGTACAGTGACGAACATTGTGTGACGTAAGGAAGATTTTTTTCAACCATGTAGTAGGTTTTTATTAAGTGTAGAACAAAATTTTGTAGTGGAATAGCCATATTAACAGTGCATTAGCCCTGTCCTTAAGGTTTTCTTGTTAAACACTCTAAATATAATACGTCCCGCTCTTCCTTAGTCCTCTCCAACTCCACAGTAATCAGTATGAAAGGAAATTAAAGCCTATTCACAAAAATACCGATGACAGTATTTCACAAAAACAAAATTCATGTGGGCTGTATAATTGAAACGCGTCCACACATCCACTACAACTTTTAAAGTTTCTCCTTGGAGAGTTACTCTCGATTTTTGTTCATCTCAAATGATCACTGGTAACTGGCGCTCTCTGAAATACACTTAATTTTAATGTCCTTTATTAAGTATCACATCAATAAGACATCAGAAGTACGTAATACTTTGTTAATCTGATACAGATTTGTCAAAAACAGCAACTACTTATATTTAGTACCAAACAAATGTGTGCACTGTATTTGCGAGAGGAACAGGAAGGAAATGATTTGTAGTAGTGCAGACTAACATCCGCGATGCATTCAGTGACTTGCGGACCATCTACGTAGATGTAGATGTAGAACTATGAAATACTGATGTACGAGGATTGGAACTTTAATAGTGGCAACTATTTATTTACAGCTCGTACAAAATAGATACGCGTTGCAAAGTTTCACTGACCACTCGTGGACGTAAGTTGTGTTCAAAAAATGAACATAATAGAGACAGAAGTATGTAGATGTAGAAGTGATGACACTTTCTTTAGTACCTGACCATTATTTTGCAGGACAGTGCTCAAGCACGTACAGTGCAAGCTGTCACTGATTTGTTTGACTCATGGGGCTGCTAAGTGCTATACCATCTACTGCACTCCCCTGATTTAAGCCCTCGTTAGTTCAACTCGATTTCTAAACTGAAGGAAACACTTCACGGCATTCGCTTCAGAGCTGCTACGGATTCGTTGGGCAATAGACCGCGCCGCTCGAACTGTCAACACAACTGTCACTGCTAAGAGTACCCTACGACTTCCACATCGCTGGCAACGGGTTGTACACAATGCTGGTGACTACTTTGAAGGTCAGTAAAACTTTTGAAACACGAATCTATTTTGTACGAGCTGTAAATAAATAGTTGCCACTATTAAAGTTCCAACCCTCGTATAAGGGAAATTTATCGTTGGTTTTGGTGTGTCGACAGCACAATATCTATGCAAAAATTTTGATACTGTGTAAGTACCAGAAGTACCGTCCAAATCATAACGTAAGGTTGATTGCGAAGAATAGAAGCTTATCTGGATTGTGGCGCTATCTCTAATAACCTCATCATGTCTGACGCAAGTTGTGCAAAGATCAGCACAATCTTTTTGCAATGTGTTCTTTCAGTTTCTCGAAAGAGACTCCAGTTTTTGGGAGTAACTGAAAATTTTCACTCAAGGTGACAGTGTTTTCACTGAATATCATTTGAAATATTCACCTCACTACGAGAGAGGACCTGCATTAAGTAATCGAAGATTAGCTCTTGCTACTGAACCTGAAATCCTCATCGCAAGTCAAGCGTCATCTGAACATGTTCGTTCCTACAGCACATTGTCGTCTAATAACCTAGATACGATTGTACGGAGTATCTACACAAATATCAGATTGACTCCATCAATTTTTGACTAACAGAATACAGTACGTCACATTCTACGGCGAGTGCTAAACAGAATCGAAAATGAGATCGAGTGTGCGCCAAAGTAGCTTAACAGGACTTCTAATGTTTTCAGTTACAGAGAGGTTTTACCAGACAGAGCCAGCGGCGGCGGCAGATTTTTCATTAAGGATGCTGTCGTCTGCGGGCAAGTATCGGTCGCTAGACGTCCGTAAGGAAATCCCCACTTCGTACAATGAACGACAGCCCTCTTTAAATGCGGATTAATGCAAGACACTCTCCATAAACAAAGAAAATGGGATGGTATGCCGTACATCTACATCTATGTCTAGTTACGTATGCAGCAAGCCACCGTATGGTGCATGGCGGAGGGTACCTTCTACCACTGCTGGTCACTGTCTCTCTTATGTCACTCGCGTATAGAGCGAGCGAAAAACGACTGTCTATATTCTTCCTTACGAGCCCCGATGTCTCTTAACTGTCTTCGCGCTCCTTGCATGAGACGTACGTCGCTAGTAGTAGAATTGTCCTGCAGCCTGTCACAAATTCGGGTTCTCTAAGTTTTCTCAGTATAGTTTCACGAAAAAAAAAAAAAACGTCGTTTACCCTCCAAGGATTCCTACTTGGTTTTGCGTAGCATTTCCGCAATATTCGCGTGTTTATCTGTAACCGGTTGTTGTTGTTGTCTTCAGTCCTGAGACTGGTTTGATGCAGCTCTCCATGCTACTCTATCCTGCGCAAGCTGCTTCATCTCCCAGTACCTACTGCAACCTACATCCTTCTGAATCTGCTTAGTGTACTCATCTCTCGGTCTCCCTCTACGATTTTTACCCTCCACACTGCCCTCCAATGCTAAATTTGTGATCCCTTGATGCCTCAAAACATGTCCTACCAACCGATCCCTTCTTCTAGTCAAGTTGTGCCACAAACTTCTCTTCTCCCCAATCCTATTCAATACCTCCTCATTAGATACGTGATCTATCCACCTTATCTTCAGTATTCTTCTGTAGCACCACATTTCGAAAGCTTCTATTCTCTTCTTGTCCAAACTAGTTATCGTCCATGTTTCACTTCCATACATGGCTACACTCCAAACAAATACTTTCAGAAACGACTTCCTGATACATAAATCTATATTCGATGTTAACAGATTTCTCTTCTTCAGAAACGCTTTCCTTGCCATTGCCAGTCTACATTTTATATCCTCTCTACTTCGACCATCATCAGTTATTTTACTTCCTAAATAGAAAAACTCCTTTACTACTTTAAGTGTCTCATTTCCTAATCTAATTCCCTCAGCATCACCCGATTTAATTTGACTACATTCCATTATCCTCGTTTTGCTTTTGTTAATGTTCATCTTATATCCTCCTTTCAAGACACTGTCCATTCCGTTCAACTGCTCTTCCAAGTCCTTTGCCGTCTCTGACAGAATTACAATGTCATCGGCGAACCTCAAAGTTTTTACTTCGTCTCCATGAATTTTAATACCTACTCCAAATTTTTCTTTTGTTTCCTTTACTGCTTGCTCAATATACAGATTGAATAACATCGGGGAGAGGCTACAACCCTGTCTCACTCCTTTCCCAACCACTGCTTCCCTTTCATGCCCCTCGACTCTTATTACTGCCATCTGGTTTCTGTACAAATTATAAATAGCCTTTCGCTCCCTGTATTTTACCCCTGCCACCTTTAGAATTTGAAAAAGAGTATTCCAGTCAACATTGTCAAAAGCTTTCTCTAAGTCTACAAATGCTAGAAACGTAGGTTTGCCTTTTCTTAATCTTTCTTCTAAGATAAGTCGTAAGGTCAGTATTGCCTCACGTGTTCCAACATTTCGACGGAATCCAAACTGATCCTCCCCGAGGTCTGCATCTACCAGTTTTTCCATTCGTCTGTAAAGAATTCGCGTTAGTATTTTGCAGCCGTGGCTTATTAAACTGATAGTTCGGTAATTTTCACATCTGTCAACACCTGATTTCTTTGGGATTGGAATTATTATATTCTTCTTGAAGTCTGAGGGTATTTCGCCTGTCTCATACATCTTGCTCACCAGCTGGTAGAGTTTTGTCATGACTGGCTCTCCCAAGGCCGTCAGTAGTTCTAATGGAATGTTGTCTACTCCGGGGGCCTTGTTTTGACTCAGGTCTTTCAGTGCTCTGTCAAACTCTTCACGCAGTATCGTATCTCCCATTTCGTCTTCATCTACATCCTCTTCTATTTCCATAATATTGTCCTCAAGTACATCGCCCTTGTATAAACCTTCTATATACTCCTTCCACCTTTCTGCCTTCCCTTCTTTGCTTAGAACTGGGCTGCCATCTGAGCTCTTGATATTCATACACGTGGTTCTCTTCTCTCCAAAGGTCTCTTTAATTTTCCTGTAGGCAGTATCTATCTTACCCCTAGTGAGATAAGCTTCTACATCCTTACATTTGTCCTCTAGCCATCCCTGTTTAGCCATTTTGCACTTCCTGTCGATCTCATTTTTCAGACGTTTGTATTCCTTTTTGCCTGCTTCATTTACTGCATTTTTATATTTTCTCCTTTCATCAATTAAATTCAATATTTCTTCTGTTACCCAAGGATTTCTAGCAGCCCTCGTCTTTGTACCTACTTTATCCTCTGCTGCCTTCACTACTACATCCCTCAGAGCTACCCATTCTTCTTCTACTGTACTTCTTTCCCCTATTCCTGTCAATTGTTCCCTTATGCTCTCTCTGAAACTCTGTACAACCTCTGGTTCTTTCAGTTTATCCAGGTCCCATCTCCTTAATTTCCCACCTTTTTGCAGTTTCTTCAGTTTTAATCTACAGGTCATAACCAATAGATTGTGGTCAGAGTCCCCATCTGCCCCTGGAAATGTCTTACAACTTAAAACCTGGTTCCTAAATCTCTGTCTTACCATTATATAATCTATCTGATACCTTTTAGTATCTCCAGGGTTCTTCCACGTATACAACCTTCTTTCATGATTCTTAAACCACGTGTTAGCTATGATTAAGTTGTGCTCTGTGCAAAATTCTATTAGGCGGCTTCCTCTTTCATTTCTTAGCCCCAATCCATATTCACCTATTATGTTTCCTTCTCTCCCTTTTCCTACACTCGAATTCCAGTCACCCATTACTATTAAATTTTCGTCTCCCTTCACTATCTGAATAATTTCTTTTATTTCATCGTACATTTCTTCAATTTCTTCGTCATCTGCAGAGCTAGTTGGCATATAAACTTGTACTACTGTAGTAGGTGTGGGCTTCGTATCTATCTTGGCCACAATAATGCGTTCACTATGCTGTTTGTAGTAGCTTACCCGCATTCCTATTTTCCTATTCATTATTAAACCTACTCCTGCATTACCCCTATTTGATTTTGTGTTTATAACCCTGTAGTCACCTGACCAGAAGTCTTGTTCCTCCTGCCACCGAACTTCACTAATTCCCACTATATCTAACTTTAACCTATCCATTTCCCTTTTTAAATTTTCTAACCTACCTGCCCGATTAAGGGATCTGACATTCCATGCTCCGATCCATAGAACGCCAGTTTTCTTTCTCCTGATAACGACATCCTCCTGAGTAGTCCCCGCCCGGAGATCCGAATGGGGGACTATTTTACCTCCGGAATCTTTTACCCAAGAGGATGCCATCATCATTTAATCATACAGTAAAGCTGCATGCCCTCGGGAAAATTACGGCTGTAGTTTCCCCTTGCTTTCAGCCGTTCGCAGTACCAGCACAGCAAGGCCGTTTTGGTTAATGTTGCAAGGCCAGATCAGTCAATCATCCAGACTGTTGCCCCTGCAACTACTGAAAAGGCTGCTGCCCCTCTTCAGGAACCACACGTTTGTCTGGCCTCTCAACAGATACCCCTCCGTTGTGGTTGCACCTACGGTACGGCCATCTGTATCGCTGAGGCACGCAAGCCTCCCCACCAACGGCAAGGTCCATGGTTCATGGGGGGAGGCTGTAACCGGTAACAAAAAAAAAAAAAAAAAAAAAAAAAAAAAAGAGCAAGTCTCGGAACTGCTTCGACGTTTTCCTTTAGTTCGACCAGGTGATGATTCCGATCACTCGAGCAATACTCAAGAATGCGCCATATAAGAGTTTCTGTAAGCAGTTTCCTTTATAGATGAGCTACACTTTCCTAGTATTTTCACAAGAAACAGAAGCGAACTATTCACATTCCCTACAAGAGACCTTACGTACTCGATCCATTTCATGTCAGTTTGCAACATCACGCATAGGTATTTAATAGACGTGACTGTATCGAGCAGCACACCACCTACGAGGGGCGTTTAATAAGTATTGCAACACTTTTTTTTCTGAAAGTAGGTTGGTTGTATTCGGGATTCCAATACACCACATTATTCCCCACTCATTTGGCTACATAACCCTATTTTTGAACATTATTTCCGCTCAATGCGACGGCCCTCCGCCACCTTATTGGGGCCACCTGCATGCTCACATGGTGCCACTCCACTAGTCGACGTCAAAACCAACTTCTTGCTGCATCAATAATCTCTTTCGTAACACGTAAGCAATTCCGCACAGATGGTCTTTCGTTGCTCTTTATGGTCTTTAGTTAAGCAGCGAGGAATCCAGCGGGAATACACCTGTGAGTACCCCAATGGGTGGACGAGTGTGTCAGCACTACCAACACGGACGTCCAGTTGAGCAGCGAGGTGTTTGATTGTAATCCATCGATCCCCTAGAGTGATGGTGCCCGCACGTTCCAACACTACCTAAGTCACAGCCGCGTGTTTCCCGGCCGCCACGCGCGAGGTCGGAGAGCTTTGCGCGACCTTACAATGATGATGGATTCCTCACCGTGGTTTTGTTTACTGCCAGGTCTCAGTAGAGATTCTGCGAGTACCTAAAATATTTGTTATGCTCTGGTTTTAGGCCAAAAAACCTCAGTGACATCGGCTAACTTCCTACCTCATTCGAGCTTCTACGGCGTCGCTAATGATCTTGTCGTCGACGGATATTTAAGTCGTAAGTTTCCTTTCTTTATTTGTTCAAGGAATTAAAATGAGAATCCTTGTGCCGGCCGCAGTGGCCGATCGATTCTAGGCGCTTCAGTCCGAAGCCGCGCTGCATCTACGGTCGAGGGTTCGAATCCTGCCTTAGGCATGCATGTGTGTGATATTCATAGGTTAGTTAGGTTTAGGTAGTTATAAGTCTAGGGGACTGATGACCTCTGATGTTAAATCCCATAGTGCTTAGAGCCATCTGAACCATTTCTGAGAATACTTGTAGGAAATGCGACATTGTTCCTGCAAAATCGTCTTTCACAAATGTAGAGAACTGATTTCGAGGAAAGGTGAAATATAATTCTGCTGACACCGTCACGCCACGAGTAGGAATCACGAGAGATATGAGAGATTATATGGTGCATATAGAGCCTACTGGCAGTCATTTCCATCTCGCTCATTACGCGAATGGAGTAGAGCAGAAATTTGCTAATATTGGTACAAAGTACTCTCCACCCCGTACTGTACAGTAACTTATAGCGTACAGGGGTGGTAAGAAATATGTAAACACCACAAACGTTATACATTACAATGCCTAATACGGCATAGGAAAACCGTTGACATTCAGAAACCTTTCTGTCGTCTCGAAATAGACAAATACAGGTCCCGCATGGTTTTCAATGGATCTTATACTATCACTAGTGAACCTAGCAATGCTTCGCTATTGCTAAATATGTGTGGGAACTGTACGTTCTTCCTAATCTCCTTTTTCCCCCTCACTCTGTCCATCTCCTTCTCCCGCTCTCTTTGTCCATCTACTCCTTTTCCCCTCTCTTTATCCATCTTCTCCTCTGCCCCCCTCACTGTCCATGTTCTCGTCCCCTCAGTCTTTCACTATTTCCTCATTACCTCTTCACTACTCTCTCTATCCATCTCCTCCTTGTCCCCTCAGTCTTTCACCATTTCCTCATTACCTCTTCACTCCTCTCTCTATCCATCTCCTCCTTCCCCCTCTCTCTGTCCATTGTCTCCTCCACCACCTCTCTGTCCATCTCCTCTTCCTTCTATCTCTCTGACCTTGAACCTTGTTTATTGTGATTACAAACGAAGTAGCCACACATAAATTCTAATCTGTGTTCTAATGACCAGTTGAGAGGAAAACAATGAGAGAATTGATGAAGCCACACTTGTGGATGAATGTCGTTGCCAGAATTCTTATATGTTTTGAATTTACGTGTAGTAATGAACAGCTTATAGTCAAAATCATCATGTCGGCGAGTCGCATGTCGGTCATCGTTACGTCGTTTCGGCGGTTCCATCTCAAAATTCGATGTACCTTGCCAATTTTTTTCATAATTTCCGAACTGCCCTGTGTTATTATTTTGTGGCTATTCCGTATTTCTATGTCCCTCTTCCTGTATTGGAGCACGAGTGTCCTCTGAAATACGTAATTCTTGTATTACCTGTGTCAGCTGGTCTTGTCCTTCCCGGATTTCTCTTTGGTATTGCGTATTAATTTGATTTTGATTTTGTTTGAATTTCCTAATTTGTTTTCACTCTTCTGTGTCATTAAAGACTACCGGTTTTGTGTCATTCAGATTATCATCTACCTTCGTAGATAAATTATTTAGCTGATCCGAAAGTTCAACTACTTTCTCTGATAATGAACTAATTTCCTCCATGTGTCTTTCTGAACCAATTTTTAGAGTATCTACTGTGTCCTTTAAGTTTTCTTGAGTTTTTGCAGGTTGGGTAACCGAAACAGTAGATGCAACGGAGTCAATTTTAGCTTGCAAGGTCTCATGATTTACATGAACAATAGTTTGCAGTTCTTTTATGGCTGCTTCGTGATTCTGTAAAGGATTTTCATGCAGCGAAAAAATAGGTTGTAAATGCTCACAAATCTGTGTTTTTACGTCATTACAGACTTTTTGACATTACTATTCAATGTTATGTAACTCAGTAGTTAAATCTTCACGTGTTTGTTCAAGTGTGGTGTCTAACTTTTGAAGCTTTTGCTGTGTTTGTCTCTGATTTTGTTCCATTGTGTCTAACTGTTGCTGTGTTTGTCTCTGATTTTGTTCCATTGTGTCTAACTTTTGAAGCTTTTGCTGTGTTTGTCTCTGATTTTGTTCCATTGTGTCTAACTTTTGAAGATTTTGTTCCATTGTGTCTAACTTTTTAAGATTTTGTCCCTTTTGTTTCTGATTTTATTCAAGTGTTGTGTCTAACTTTTGTAGCCTTTGTCCCATTTGTTGCATTAACTGTAATAACAGTGCACTGGTGTCTGAAACATGTACCTCAGTGCTATTTGGCAGTGCATTTGAACTGGCAATATTCGCATTTTGAAAAACAGAAAATGTGTCTTGATTTATTTGAGAAAACGGTGAGGACCCAAAACCTGAATCTACAGTATTTGCAAATTGTGTCCTGTCATTTCGGAATCCTGAGGCGAGCTGTTGCCGACCGATCGATCGATAATGCTTCCCTGTTAACTAATTGTTTCACTGTCTACACCATTATTTGCAGCCCTTTCCATTTCCCTATGCACAATTACCAAATTACTACTTTGAACATTAGTTAATTCATTACTCGGTGGCGCTAACACACTGCTTTCGTCTTCACTGTCATTTCTGTTTACTTTGTAGCCTAGTATTACGTTTTTCACACGCCATTATTGTCACAGTATTTCACATGATAACACAGAAAAGCACAATTTGAAGAGCAAAAATAAGAGAACACATTAACATAGCACTGAAAATAATATCTACTTAATTGCAAGCGCAGCTGCGAAATACTTGGTGCAAATTTACATGCGTGCCACACCTGTTTTACTGTACAACAATGAAAGACTACAACTGCAAAGGAGATTCTCTCTACAATTACGCGCTAGCAATAAACAAAATCTATGCTAATTACACAAACTACAAAAAAAATCAGAAGATTCCAGTGAGGTACCCTCGGCTAAGGGTCGACATGTGAAACGTCCAATTTGAACAATTATACATGACTGTTCTTAAACTGACACACAATAATTTTAGCGCAACGCAATTTGACTTTCAAAAATCCCTACAGAAGAATGGCCCTGACTAACATTAACCTAGACGTTTCACAAATCACTTACCTCACAAAAATCTTCGTTACTCAAGCTACTGCAATACAGCGAGCGCCACTACTGCAAGCTAAATAAAAGATTCAAACTACAGAAGGCACTAACTACTGATAGGCATAGTTAGCA
Organism: Schistocerca gregaria; assembly: GCF_023897955.1. Taxonomy (NCBI): domain Eukaryota; kingdom Metazoa; phylum Arthropoda; class Insecta; order Orthoptera; family Acrididae; genus Schistocerca; species Schistocerca gregaria. The sequence continues at coordinate 220,654,789 of NC_064931.1, read as the reverse complement.
AATGAACGATTTTTATAGAGAAGAAACAATGTATTTACCTCAATAGTGTTCAAAAGTGATCATATATATAGCAGTTCATGACATCCAGTCTTACAAATTTCAAAACTCCGCCATCTCTCTCCTCACATCCACCACTGCTGGCGGCTCAACTCCAACTGCCCAACGCTACGCGCTGATAACATCCAGCTGCCCAACACTACAATGGCAGACAACAATGCAAACTAGCCACAGACTGCACACAGCACAGCCAGTGATATTCATACAAAGCGCTGCGTGGCGTTACCAATAAGAAAACCTAAACTGCCTACTTACAGTTTATAAATATATGGCCTTGACCATCGAAACATTTATTAGAGCAACGTGTAAATATTTGAAGTAAATCGGTAAAGAACGTTTCGAGTTATTATGATAACAACGTCTCCTTTTTATATAGCACAAATATATTTGTATACCATATATATATATATATATATATATATATATATATATATATATATATATATATATATATTTTGTAAAAATGTGTAGCCTATGTCTACCCGAAAGTTTATTAGAGTTTAGTGTAAAAATTTGAAGTAATAGTCAAGAGCTTTCGGAGAATGTTGCTAACAAAGTTTCTCTTTTATATATTATGTATATACATATTTTAAAAAGTGGCATATGTTCATCTGTATGTTTTTGAATGTGTCATGTATAATCTGTAACAGTTTCGTCAAGAACTTTTTAAGATTGCTGTCAACATTTCCCATTTATATAGTGTTTGTACAGTTACATACCATATAGGTTTATGTTACAAAATGTGTAGCCCTATATCCGCCTGAACGTTTATTAGAATAATGTTGGAAAAATTTGAAGGAAATCCATCAACAAATTTTTTGGTAACAACGTTAAAGTATAGCTTGTCTTTGTGCAATAATATATGATTCCCTAGAAGTTCAGATAACGATGACGGAGCAGGGATAACGGTTACTGCATAAACAATTGGTTTTCGGTTATATCGATTTTTTCCGCGCCAGTTTAACCTAAGTGTTAAAACCATTCAAAATAACTGGTTTCTGAAGTAACCGATTTTCGGCTTTTTAGTCCTTTTATCCATGGTTCATGGGGGGGGGGGGGGGTAATCTGTTGAGAGGCCAGACAAACGTATGGTTCCTGAAGAGGGGCAGCAGTCTTTTCAGTAGTTGCAGGGGCAACAGTCTGGATGATTGACTGATCTGCCCTTGTAACAATAACCAAAACGGCTTTGCTGTGCTGGTACTGCGAACGGCAGAAAGCAAGGGGAAACTACGGCCGTAATTTTTCCAGAGGGCATGCAGCTTTACTGTATGATTAAATGATGACGGCGTCGTCTTGGGTAAAATATTCCGGAGGTAAAGTAATCCCCCATTCGGATCTCCGGGCGGGGACTACTCAAGAGGACATCTTTATCAGGAGAAAGAAAACTTTCGTTCTATGCATCGGAGCGTGGAATGTCAGATACCTTAATCCGGCAGGTAGGTTAGAAAATTTAAAAAGGGAAATGGATAGGTTAAAGTTAGATATAGTGGGAATTAGTGAAGTTCGGTGGCAAGAGGAACAAGACTTCTGGTCAGGTGAATACAGGGTTATAAATACAAAATCAAATAGGAGTAATGCACGAGTAGTTTTAATAATGAATAGGAAAATAGGAATGCGGGTAAGCTACTACAAACAGCACAGTGAACGTATTATTGTGCCCAAGATAGACACGAAACCCATACCTACTACAGTAGTACAAGTTTATATGCCAACTAGCTCTGCAGATGATGAAGAAGTTGAAGAAATGTATGATGAAATAAAAAAAAAATTCAGATAGTGAAGGGAGACGAAAATTTAATAGTCATGGGTGACTGGAATTCGAGCTTAGGAAAAGGGAGAGAAGGAAACATAGTAGGTGAATATGGATTGGGGGTAAGAAATGAAAGAGGAAGCCATCTGGTAGAATTTTGCGCAGAGCATAACTTAATCATAGCTAACACATGGGTCAAGAATCATAAAAGAAGGTTGTATACATGGAAGAATCCTGGAGATACTAAAAGGTATCAGATATAATGGTAAGTCAGAGCTTTAGGAAAATGGTTCAAATGGCTCTGAGCACTATGAGACTCAACTGCTGTGGTCATAAGTCCCCTAGAACTTAGAACTACTTAAACCTAACTAACCTAAGGACATCACACAACACCCAGCCATCACGAGGCACAGAAAATCCCTGACCCCGCCGGGAATTGAACCCGGGAACCGAGAACGCTACCGCACGACGATTCGGGCTGTAAGGATGTAGAGGCTTATCTCACTAGGAGTAAGATAGGTATTGCCTACAGGAAAATTAAAGAGACCTTTGGAGATAAGAGAGCCACTTGTATGAATATCAAGAGCTGAGATGTAAACCTAGTTCTAAGCAAAGAAGGGAAAGCAGAAAGGTGGAAGGAGTATATAGAGGGTCTATACAAGGGCGATGTGCTTGAGGACAATGTTATGGAAATGGAAGATGATGTAGATGAAGATGAAATGGGAGATACGATACTGCGTGAAGAATCTGACAGATCACTGAAAGACCTGAGTCGAAACAAGGCCCCAGGAGTAGACAACATTCCATTAGAACTATTGACGGCCTTGGGACAACCAGTCCTGGGAAAACTCTACCATCTGGTGAGCAAGATGTATGAGACAGGCAAAATACCCTCAGACTTCAAGAAGAATATAATAATTCCAATCCCAAAGAAAGCAGGTGTTGACAGATGTGAAAATTGCCGAACTATCAGTTTAATAAGTCACAGCTGCAAAATACTAACACGAATTCTTTACGGACGAATGGAAAAACTGGTAGAAGCCGACCTCGGGGAGGATCAGTTTGGATTCCATAGAAATGTTGGAACACGTGAGACAATACTGACCCTACGACTTATCTTAGAAGAAAGATTAAGGAAAGCCAAACCTACGTTTCTAGCATTTGTAGACTTAGAGAAAGCTTTTGACAATGTTGACTGGAATACTGCCTTTCAAATTTTAAAGGTGGCAGGGGTAAAATACAGGGCGCGAAAGGCTATTTACAACTTGTACACAAACCAGATGGCAGTTATAAGAGTCGAGGGGCATGAAAGGGAAGCAGTGTTTGGGAAGGGAGTGAGACAGGGTTGTAGCCTCTCCCCGATGTTATTCAATCTGTGTATTGAGCAAGCAGTAAAGGAAACAAAAGAAAAATTTGGAGTAGGAATTAAAATCCAGGGAGAAGAAATAAAAACTTTGAGATTCGCCGATGACATTGTAATTCTGTCGGAGACATCAAAGGACTTGGAAGAGCAGTTGAAGGGATGGAGAGGGTCTTGAAAGGAGGGTATAAAATGAACATCAACAAAAGCAAAACGAGGATAATAAAAGGTAGTCGAATTAAATCGGGCGATGCTGAGGGAATTAGATTAGGAAATGAGACACTTGAAGTAGTAAAGGAGTTTTGCTATTTGGGGAGCAAAATAACTGATGATGGTCGAAGTAGAGAGGATATAAAATGTAGACTGACAATAGCAAGGAAAACATTTCTGAAGAAGAGAAATTTGTTAACATCGAATATAGATTTAAGCGTCAGGAAGTCGTTTCTGAAAGTATTTGTATGGAGTGTATCCATGTATGGAAGTGAAACATGGAGAATAGAAGCTTTCGAAATGTGGTGCTATAGAAGATATGCTGAAGATTAGATGGGTAGATCACGTAACTAATGAGGAGATATTGAATAGGATTGGGGAGAAGAGAAGTTTGTGGCACAACTTGACTAGAAGAAGGGATCGGTTGGTAGGACATGTTATGAGGCATCAAGGGATCACAAATTTAGCATTGGAGGGCAGCGTGCAGGGGAAAAATAGTAGAGGGAGACCAAGAGATGAATATACTAAGCAGATTCAGAAGGATGTAGGTTGCAGTATGTACTGGGAGATGAAGAAGCTTGCACAGAATAGAGTAGCATGGAGAGCTGCATCAAACCAGTCTCAGGACTGAAGACCACAACAGCAACAGTCCTTTTATTTCCTGTAACAAACGTTCAAATCGAACAAATATTGCAAAATTCTCTCTCTCAATTTTAGGATACATAGAATCCTAATATAAAATTAAATAGACAAATAAAAGGAAACTAAGTCTGCACACCATTCGCTGCTTTTCTCGAAAAGTGATAACTGGTTGGATACTACAAAAAAGTCACCTATCTCCTCTTGATTCTAATTTTTTGAAACACTGCTCAAAAATCAAGTGATCAGGGATCATACCACTATTTGGGCATTACGAATAGTCAGTGCTAAAGAGTGAAAACTGAGTTTGAAGAACTCTGTTTTTCGTGTTAACTTTCCCGTTTTCAAGGGTTGCAAGCATATAAAGGCATATTAAGTACACACAGGTAACAGATAAGCCATTTTTCCATTTTTGTTGTATAGTATGAATGACTTGTAGTTAAGGTTTAATTTATTACTGTTACCATGATTTCCTTCCCCTTTTATTATGTCATATAAATGGCAGACAAATATCTAATCTCTTAACACAAATGAAGCGTTGTACTTCATTGCTACGTCACTTCGTAGAAATATTTCCAGGCTAGGGATGGTGCCTTCTGCATTACACCTGATGTTCGGCAACGACAGTGAGAAACTGCCTTATAGACAGCGAAAAACTGCAGTATAGACTAGGCGGGGGTACGTCTTTCACACTGCAGAACGCACGTACCTTAAAAAGCACCGAACAGGTTTCATCCGGTTTCCATGATGTGCGAACCCGTATCCAGGGAACAGAAAGCAATCAAGGCTTTCACACAAGCGTGTGTGTCTCTTTCAAAATTATCTCTTATTATCGTTTTTTGAAAGCTGTGGTCGCAGTTGTTCTGATAAAATGAGCGGCTTACTAGTGGTTGATGTGGATCGGCTGGTTTCCGTAGTGCACTCGAAACCACTGCTCTGGGACAAAAATTGTGAAAAAGATACGGATAAATTTAAGACGGAAGTAGCATGAAAAGACGTTTGTGTCGAAATTTTCAACGACTTTGATGAATTTGACTTCACAAAAAATGGAACTGGGTATGTATTGAAAAATTAATTTCCGTCGAATAATACACGAAGTGCATTAGGACAATTGGTAAACTCACTGTGATTTTGATGGAATGTAAAAGAAAATTGTTTAAAAATTAATAAATGTAGCCTGTGACATTTATTTAAAATACATATCAAATTATAATACAGTACACCTCTTTTGTGATAAGTTTTCAGGTAAACCGGATTTTATAGACTTGCCAACTCACTGAACCTACTTCAGTTATGAAGTGATCTTTCAACACATGTCTTACATTTTTGGCTTACATAGTTGCCTGGTTTCTTCGCATTTCACCCAAGGGGACATCTTCAGAACCCAAGATGGACAACGTGCTTTCCATTTCAGAACCATCTCAGTCTCGTACGAAATTTTGAAAAACTACACACGCTTTCACTAAATCCGTAACATAGTCAGGATCCAAGTTAATTTGACGATGTAAGATCTTCCGTATGTAGCTAGGTATTCCAAAAGTACTTTCCAGGTACGTGCGAGCTCTGCACACGCGATAGTTGTAGACCCTTTTCTCCACTTTTCGAATAGCTCTGAGCACTATGGGACTTAACATCTGAGGTCATCAGTCGCCTAGCACTTAGAACTACTTTAACCTAACTAACCTAAGGACATCACACACATCCATGCCCGAGGCAGGTTTCGAACCTGCGACCGTAGCGGTCGCGCGGTTCCAGACTGCAGCGCCTAGGACCGCTAGGCCACACTGGCAGGCATTTCTCCACTGTCAAACTATGTACGCTGTACATAGTTTGACAGTGGAGAGGAGACGTTTATGTAAGCCAAAAGCACCATCTCCTTTGAGGTAGAAAGACATTTTGGGGTTGCGTACCTGGAAGGCACTTGTCTTCAGGTAGATCTACGGTACCATCAATGAAGATCTCCACAGGTGACAGTTTTGGAAGACGTTAGAATATCAGTCTTCATACGCCCAAAAAAGTCGGTATTTTGCATCAGCTATAGCGATCAGAACTATAGAGGAGAATCCTTTACTGTGGTCGATCCTTATGTGTTTCCCATCAACGGATCCTAATCGATTGGAGATTTAGTGACAGCTTCAAAGTTCTGGGCCGCTGATTCGCATTTGTTCTTGTCTGGAGCAGGAATATATTCCAATCGTATTACCGTCCAGATTACAAAACATACATCTGTGATGATCTTATTTATAGTCGAAATACCGTGATGATAATGTAATGCAAATATAAGAAAGTACAGCCACCTGCCAATTGTCGAAAACAGAGAAGCAAACCATTAAAGCATTAATTAAAATATTGTAAAGCAAGATGTCAAAAAAAAAAAACCAAATGAGAGGTGGAGAGTTCTTGTGATTAATGCAATAAATATTTTATTTCAGGCAAATACATTCTGAAGAAGTGGATGCAAGTGAGAGACCCGTACTGAAAATCAACTGGCAAAACTAAGGCCAGCCGGCCGGAATGGCTGTGCGGTTCTAGTCGCTGCAGGCTGGAACCGAGCGACCGCTACGGTCGCAGGTTCGAATCCTGCCTCGGGCATGGATGTGTGTGATGTCGTTAGGTTAATTAGGTTTAATTAGTTCTAAGTCCTAGGCGACTGATGACCTCAGAAGTTAAGTCGCATAGTGCTCAGAGCCATTTGGACCAAAACTAAGGCCAAATCGGGAGCAGAAGCGTCAGAAGCAAAAGCCTGCATTTATGCACCTCAGTTGCAGTACCCACACAAAACATTTGAAGAAAGAGAAACAGAGGACATTCTCTCACAAAATATTGATGATAATGATGGTGTTGCTACGGATGTAACTGTTGGAAATGATGAGATTCCTATACAGTCAGTTCGAAGCGTATTACGTGATGCTGCAGCAACTGAAAAACCTTCATAAAAACCGGAAAATGGATTCTGTTGAATTAGAAATGATTGCAGCTCTGAAGGAAACGCCAAATCGTCAGCTTTCATTTTTGAAAATATTGCTCTCTTATCTTGAAGATTTCGATGAATTTGGCACACTTCGTTTTCAAATGGGTGATCTGGAAGTTGTAAAGAAAATCAGACAGCGTAAACATCCTCTTCCTTCTGCATCCGATACACCATGTGCCTTTCCATCTAGTAGCCTCTGGTTGCCCGTCCATCTGGTACTCCACCGATGGTCCTTAATCAACAGATATAGCGCCAGCCAAATGCACAACACATTGCTTCAGCCTATCAGAAGCCAATTCAGTCACAAGTGTCCGTCGTTCAGTTCCACGAGCATACACACCACCCTGACTTGAACTCTCTCCACTGTTCTTCCTCCGATGAGAGCTCAGAGTGTATGTTTCACAATTTGTAAAACACCATTTAACTACACTTTTCCTTAACTTCACTTTTCCTTGCCTTTATTCTGTCATATTATTTGTATACCTGTTTTATTTCAATTTTTTATCCTAAAATCTAAATAAAAAAGAGACTCCTTAAAAAATTTGGTGGTTATATATCTTACCTCAAAGTTACGGCCAACATCTGAATCGGTTGAATTCACTTACTCATAAATGTGTCTTGGCTTTTAACACGGTCTTTTAGCTTCACGCGTAATTCATGAATGACTTCGTGGGCATCCTGAAGTAATTAAAAAATTTGTCGTCGTGCTCTCGTAGCCTCGGGAAAATGTGTAGAATGCTCCAAATTCCTACCGTTAAGTGATGAGAGGGTGCTCCGAATGCATTCTAGTATTCCTTCCTCGTTTTTTTCCCTTCTGTAGAGAAACAATATGGCAACAACTTGACTATATAAAGTTTTTTTTTAACTTACCGCTACCAGCCACAAACTTTGTCAACTATTGTATTACTTATTTATTTAGCGACATGTTTCGAGGGAATACCTCATCTTCAGGCTAAATGGTATTACAAAAACAACTTTACAATATACTGTAAAGTTGTTCTTGTAAACATGTCGCTAAATAAATAAGTAATACAATAGTTGACCAAGTTTGTGACTGGTAGCGCTAATTTCAAAAAAAAACCTTTACATATATCTTGAGACAGTCACGGTCGAAAAATAATCAAAATGGCTTCAGAAACAACTTGACTCCTCTCCATAATCGTTACTGAGCCCATGTACGAAAGAAAACAAAATAGTTCAAAAAAAATGGTTCAAATGGCTGTGAGCACTATGGGACTCAACTTCTGAGGTCATTAGTCCCCTAGAACTTAGAACTACTTAAACCTAACTAGCCTAAGGACATCACACAACACCCAGTCATCACGAGGCAGAGAAAATCCCTGACCCCGCCGGGAATCAAACCCGGGAACCTGGGGGTGGGAAGCGAGAACGCTACCGCACGACCACGAGATACGGGCACAAAATGGTTTAAATGGGTTTGAGCACTATGGGACTTAACATCTGAGGTCATCAGTCCCCTAGAACTTAGAACTACTTAAACCTAACTAACCTAAGGACATCACATACATCCATGCCCGAAGCAGGATTCGAGGAACATCGATGGTCATCAGTTCCCTAGAACTTAGAACTACTTAAACCTAACTAACCTAAGGACATCACACAACACCCAGTCATTACGAGGCAGAGAAAATCCCTGACCCCGCCGGGAATCGAACCCGGAGGTGGGATGCTAGAACGCTACCGCACGACCACGAGATACGGGCACAAAATGGTTTAAATGGGTTAAATGGGTTTGAGCACTATGGGACTTAAGATCTGAGGTCATCAGTCCCCTAGAACTTAGAACTACTTAAACCTAACTAACCTAAGGACATCACATACATGCCCGAAGCAGGATTCGAGCCTGCGACCGTAACAGTCACGCGGTCCCGGACGGAAGTGCCTAGAACCGCACGGCCACAGCGGCCGGCGAAAGAAAACAATAAACCTAGTGTAAACAGTGTACGAACCGTGTATGCGTGAAAGGCTTTCATTCGCTTTCGGCTACAGACAAAAACGAGCCGAACCGAATGGAATCGCTTACGTGCGCAATACGTCTAGGCCTGTTTCACACGTAGGCGGTTCCATTCTTTACGATTAGTTTTCGGTTCCTTTTCGGTCGCTACCGACAAGTGTCAAACGGTGCTACGGTTTCTATTCGGTACCTAAAAGAAACAGAATAGGTTTCATCAGGTTTCTATAACGAAAGAACTCGTGCCCAAGAAACAGAAAGCAATCGAGGCGTTCACTCACGCACGGTTCAGTTTGTGTTTTAACCTGATGGCGAGTGGATGTCTTTAAAAATTGTCTCTTGTTATTCACTTTTTTATAGCTATTGTTTCAATTTTCTGATAAAATGAGTGATTTACCAGATGTTGACGTGGATGGGTTGATTTCTGCAGTGCAATCTAAACCAGTGCTGTGGGACAAAACTTGTGAAAAATATAAGAATAAATTTAAGACGCAGAAAGTATGGAGAGGCGTTTGTGTTGAATTTTTTAACGACTTTGACGTCACTAAAAAAATGGAATTGGGTAAGTAATGAAGAATTCATTTTTGTTGGATAAGAGACGTAGCACATTATGGCAGTTGGTAAACTCACGGCGAGTCTGAGGACATTTAAAAAGAAATGATTTGAAAATTAAGAAAATAACCAATACCGTTTATTTAAAATACATAGCAAATTATAATCCAGAGCATAATTTTTGTCAGAAGTATTAAGTAAATCAGATTTTAGTAAATTTACAACTCACTGAACGCACTTCAGTCATCAAGTAATCTTTCGACACATCTCTTACATTTTTTTGCTATCATTGTTGCCTGATTTCACCTCATTTCACCAGAGCGGACACCTTCAAAACCCGAGATGGACAACGAGTTTTCAATTTCATAACCCTCTCGGTCTCGTACGAAATTCTGCAGAACTACACAAGCTTTCATTATGTCCGTAGCACAGTCAGGATCCAAGTTAATTGTGCGACGGAGTATCCTCCATTTGTTGCTAAGTATTTCAGAAAAGCATTCCACGTACCTGCGAGCTCTGCACACACGACAGTTGCAGATGCTTTTCGCTACCGTCAAACTATTTCCACTGTACGCTGTGAGGAGATGCTTATTTAATCCAAAAGCATCATCTCCAATGAGGTAGTGAGGCATTTTGGGGTTCTGCGTGCCTGGAAAACACTTGTCCTCAGGCAGGTCTATGGTGCCGTTAGTGATAGATCGCCACAGTTGACAGTTTTGAAAAATGTTAGCGTCACAGGCCTTCCCATACGCTCAAACATCAGCGTAAACAAATCGGTATTCTGCAGCAGCTATAGCCATCAGAACTATAAACGAATATCCTTTATAGTTTATATGCATCGAGCTGAGAGGGTGGACGATCGTTATATGTTTCCTATCAACGGCGCCCAAGCAGTTCAGGAAATTAGCGATAGTTTCAAATTTCTGGGCGATTGATTCTCATTTCTTATCTGGAACAGAAATGCATTCCAATTGTAATACCGTCCTGATTGCACAACAAATCTCTCTGACGATCTTGCTTATAATCGAAATCCCGAGGAGATAAGTGTAATGCAAATCTGAGAAAGTGCAACCACTTGCCAAATACCTAAAACAGAAAGCAATACAACTAGATTAAAATTAATTAAAATATAGTAACTCAAGTTGTTACAAAAAAAAAACACGAACGGGAGATTGACAGTTCTTGTGATTAATAAAATAATTTTTTTTCAGGTAAACACTTTCTGAAAAAGTGGACGCAATTGATAGAGACTCGTCCGAAAATCAGTTTCCAAACTAGGGAGAAATCTAGAGTAGTGGCGTCAAAAGCAAAAGCCTACATTTATGCATCTGAGTTGCGGTTCCTGAACAAAATATTTAAAGAAACAGACGACACTCTCTCACAAAATATTGATGATAATTGTGGTGGTATTGCGGATGGAACTGTTGAAAGAAAAAAAAAAAAGGAAATGGATTCTGTTGAATTAGAAATGATTGCAGGCCTGAAGGAAACAACAAATCGGCACCTTTAGTTTTTTAAAAAAATCACTACCTGATCTTGATGATTCCCATGTATTTGACACACTTGATTTTCAAATGGAGGTGCTGAAAGTAGTACAGAAAATCAGACAGCGGAAGCATCCTCCTGCTTCTACATCCAATACACTATATGCCTCTCCATCCAGTTCTCCAGCAATGGCCTCTTCATGTGCTACCACACCGATAGTCCCCTGTCAGTCTGTACAGAGCCGGCCAAATACGAAGCACATTGCTTCAACCTACATAAAGCCAATTCATTCACAAGTGTCAGCTGTTCAGTTGACAACCTTGGCCTGAACTTTCGTCACAGTTCTTCTTCCGATGACAACTCAGAATATGCGTTTCACAATTTGTAAAACATCACTTAACTTCGCTTTTCCTTGTATTTAATCTGGCCTATTATTTGTAAACTTACGTTATTTCAGTTTTATATTTAAATCTAAATAAAAAAGAGACGCTTTCAAAGAATTGTGTCAATTGTACTGCCTTATCTCAAAGTTACGGCCAGCATCTAAATCGGTTGAATACATTCCTTCAGTTTCACGTGTAATTCATCAAATGATTTCATTGACTTCCTGAAGTAATTTAAAAAATTGTCTTCGTTCTTTCGCAGCTTCGGGAAACTGGTGTAAAATGCTCCAAACGCCTGCCGTAAAGTGATGAGAGGGTGCTCCCAATGAATTCTAGCATTCCTCCTTTGCTTTTCATTCTTCTATAGTTAAAGAACACGGCAATTACTTGACTTCTCTCCATGATCACTACTGAGCCCATGTACGGAAGAAATCACAAAATCTGAAGTGAACCGTGTGAGGATCGCGTATGTATGAAAGGGTTACATTCGTTTCGGTTGCAACTGAAAACGAATCGAAAAGAACCGAACGGAACCGCATATGTGTGAAACAAGCCTTACTGTTTCTATTAGGTACCGAACAGACTCCGGAGCACCGTATAACATTTGTCGGCAGTGACCGATAAAGAACCGAAAACGAACCTAACCAAATAGAACTGCATACGTTGAAACAGGTCTTAAACCACGACACACGACAACTGGGACGTTATTGTCTCACCAATGCTTTACCAATTCTTATGCTATGTGTTTGTTGTTCCTTTCTGTCAGTACTGTTATTAAAATCGCACTGATCGGTTTTCCCATTTTCTATAATAACAAAATAGTTCAAAGCGGTACAAATTTTACGAATAAAAGTTACTCCTTTTTTTTTTAAAAAAAAAAAGAAAGGTCAATATGAAAACGAAAAAATTTAGCAATGTTGCTAAGACAAACTCATAATATCATTTTTTTATCGGTTACTAGTAAAAAATAAAAAACACCTCTTATAACGGAGACCAGGCAAATACCAAAAAATACCGGTTATTCACAACAAAAATACTGATATCGGTTTTAACCGGTTGGTTTTTCACATCTCTATGATGGACAATGACTACGCCCCTATTCTCAAAAATGGACCACAAAGGCTCAATAATATTAACATCTGCATATTGTGGTGGCCAGGTGAGACGTGAAAATATATCCTCGCGCTCAGAAAACCAGTCCTGGACGATGTGAGCTGTGTGAACAGGGCCGCTGTCATCTTGGAACCCAGCATCACCATTCGGGGAAACCCGGCCGGAGTGGCCGTGCGGTTCTAGGCGATACAGTCTGGAACCGCGTGACCGCTACGGTCGCAGGTTCGAATCCTGCCTCGGGCATGGATGTGTGTGATGTCCTTAGGTTAGTTAGGTTTAAGTAGTTCTAAGTTCTAGGGTACTGATGACCACAGCAATTATGTCCCATAATGCTCAGAGCCATTTGGGGAAAGAACATAGTAGCATGGAACAGATCTATTCAGCAAACATGATCCCATAATCCTTTGCAGTAATTTGACATTACAGACCAGCCATGGAACCCGTGAAATACCATGATATGGCATCACCGATCCCCTGCCATGTTCCACTCTTGAGACATAAATTTGTCCAGAAGTTGGCAACAGTATGCAACAAGACATCTTCGACCAAATGCCTTTCTCCCTCTACTCCAAAGTCTACAACTACATCTGCATCTGATCTGTACTCCACAAGCCACCTTTCGGTTCGTGGCGGAGAATACCTTGCTTACCTGTGTCACTTCCCTTCTTCCTGTTCCAGTCTCGAATAGTCCGCAGGAAGAACAATTGTCGGTAAGTGTCCGTCTGGGCTCGAATCGCTCTAATTTAGCCCTCAAGGTCTTTTCGCGAGATATACTTAGGAGGAAGCAATATACACTCCTGGAAATTGAAATAAGAACACCGTGAATTCATTGTCCCAGGAAGGGGAAACTTTATTGACACATTACTGGGGTCAGATACATCACATGATCACACTGACAGAACCACAGGCACATAGACAAAGACAACAGAGCTTGCACAATGTCGGCACTAGTACAGTGTATATCCACCTTTCGCAGTAATGCAGGCTGCTATTTTCCCATGGAGACGATCGTAGAGATGCTGGATGTAGTCCTGTGGAACGGCTTGCCATGCCATTTCCACCTGGCGCCTCAGTTGGACCAGCGTTCGTGCTGGACGTGCAGACCGCGTGACACGACGCTTCATCCAGTCCCAAACATGCTCAATGGGGGACAGATCCGGAGATCTTGTGGGCCAGGGTTGTTGACTTACACCTTCTAGAGCACGTTGGGTGGCACGGGATACATGCGGACGTGCATTGTCCTGTTGGAACAGCAAGTTCCCTTGCCGGTCTAGGAATGGTAGAACGATGGGTTCGATGACGGTTTGGATGTACCGTGCACTATTCAGTGTCCCCTCGACGATCACCAGAGGTGTACGGCCAGTGTAGGAGATCGCTCCCCACACCATGATGCCGGGTGTTGGCCCTGTGTGCCTCGGTCGTATGCAGTCCTGATTGTGGGGCTCACCTGCACGGCGCCAAACACGCATACGACCATCATTGGCACCAAGGCAGAAGCGACTCTCATTGCTGAAGACGACACGTCTCCATTCGTCCCTCCATTCACGCCTGTCGCGACACCACTGGAGGCGGGCTGCACGATGTTGGGGCGTGAGCGGAAGACGGCCTAACGGTGTGCGGGACCGTAGCCCAGCTTCATGGAGACGGTTGCGAATGGTCCTCGCCGATAGCCCAGGAGCAACAGTGTCCCTAATTTGCTGGGAAGTGGCGGTGCGGTCCCCTACGGCACTGCGTAGGATCCTACGGTCTTGGCGTGCATCCGTGCGTCGCTGCGGTCCGGTCCCAGGTCGACGGGCACGTGCATCTTCCGCCGACCACTGGCGACAACATCGATGTACTGTGGAGACCTCACGCCCCACGTGTTGAGCAATTCGGCGGTATGAAACTTCCTGGCAGATTAAAACTGTGTGCCCGACCGAGACTCGAACTCGGGACCTTTGCCTTTCGCGGGCAAGTGCTCTATCAACTGAGCTACCGAAGCACGACTCACGTCCGGTACTCACAGCTTTACTTCTGCCAGTATCCGTCTCCTACCTTCCAAACTTTACAGAAGCTCTTCTGCGAACCTTGCAGAACTAGCACTCCTGAAAGAAAGGATATTGCGGAGACATGGCTTAGCCACAGCCTGGGGGATGTTTCCAGAATGAGATTTTCACTCTGCAGCGGAGTGTGCGCTGATATGAAACTTCCTGGCAGATTAAAACTGTGTGCCCGACCGAGACTCGAACTCGGGACCTTTGCCTTTCGCGGGCAAGTGGTTCGCAGAAGAGCTTCTGTAAAGTTTGGAAGGTAGGAGACGGATACTGGGAGAAGTAAAGCTGTGAGTACCGGACGTGAGTCGTGCTTCGGTAGCTCAGTTGATAGAGCACTTGCCCGCGAAAGGCAAAGGTCCCGAGTTCGAGTCTCGGTCGGGCACACAGTTTTAATCTGCCAGGAAGTTTCATATCAGCGCACACTCCGCTGCAGAGTGAAAATCTCATTCTGGAATTCGGCGGTACGTCCACCCGGCCTCCCGCATGCCCACTATACGCCCTCGCTCAAAGTCCGTCAACTGCACATACGGTTCACGTCTACGCTGTCGCGGCATGCTACCAGTGTTAAAGACTGCGATGGAGCTCCGTATGCCACGGGAAACTGGCTGACCCTGTCGGCGGCGGTGCACAAATGCTGCGCAGCTAGTGGCATTCGACGGCCAACGCCGCGGTTCCTGGTGTGTCCGCTGTGCCGTGCGTGTGATCATTGCTTGTACAGCCCTCTCGCAGTGTCCGGAGCAAGTATGGTGGGTCTGACACACCGGTGTCAATGTGTTCTTTTTTCCATTTCCAGGAGTGTATTTGTTGAGTCTTCTAGCAACTTACATTCTCGGAACCTTAACAGTCTACCATAACATTATGTAGAACGCCTCTCTTGCAGCGTCTGCTAGTGGAGTTAGTTGGTCATCTCTGCGATACTTTCGTACTTACTAAATGAATCTGTAACGAAACGTTGTGCTCGTCTTTGGATCTTTTCCATTGTCTCTATCAATCCTACATGGAACAGATACCAAATTGACCAGCAGTATTCAGGTATTGGTCGAAGAAGCGTTTTGTAAGTTACCTCCTCTACTGGTGGACTGCATTTCCTGGAGAACCTCATGCTGGCATCTGCTATTCCTGCGATTAGTTTTACGTGGTTGTTGCTCCGTACGCATACTCCCAGATATTTTATGGAAATAACTGCTTCCATTTATTGTTCTGCAATTGTCTAACAGTGTAATTATAGAAAAAATGGAAATTTGTAATAAGGACTATGGGACCAAACTGCTGAGGTCATCGGTCCCTAGGCTTGCACACTACTCAATCTAACCCAAACTAACTTACGCTAAAGGACAATACACACACCCATGCCCGAGGGAGGACTCGAATCTCCAACGGGGGATGCCGCGCGAACCATGACAAGGCGCCTGTGACGGTACGGCTACCCCGCGCGGCTGTAATAATGGCTTTTTTGTCTGTGTATACGAAATGCGTCACATTTATTAAAGCTGAGAGTTAAAAGCCGCTCTTTTCTCCAAGCATCGATCCTTGCACGTCTCCCCGCATTTCGCTACAATTTCTTACGTTGCGACTTCTATGTGTACAACAGCATCATCCACGAAAAGCCTCATTAACTTCCGATGTTGTCTACTGTGTCATTTATATACACTGTGAATCATAATGAACATCTATAACTTCCTTGGGGTATTCCCGAAGTCATTTTTACGACTGAAGCCTTGTTGAGAATGACATACTGTGTTCTGTTTGCTAGAAACTCTACAATCCAATCACATAATTGGCCTGATATTCTGTACGCTCGTATTTTTCTTCATTAGGCGGCAATGCGGAACAGTATCTAGTGCTTTATGAAAGTCAAGGGACATGGAATCTATCTATGTATATATTATTTTTTAAATCATGATTTTCACACCAGCTATATTTCACTTTATTGCACACGTCCAGTTTCAGTCGCACAGCAGACTATCTTCAGATATGAAAGACACGAAATTATCATGATGCGCGGGACCTCTAAGCTACTTGGACTGAGTATAACTTGAGTTTATTATACACTGACGGAATGTTGTACATCGTGGAGACCCTTAGGTTGTTAAACAATCGTTTGTCACACAGCAGTCCTCAGCGAATGGCAGTAACGGACTTTGCAAGACAAATGTTCCGCATCCTGGAGACCCTTACAAAGTTCTAAGAGCCCACATTTCGAAATGAGTAAATGTACCAAGAGACGTTAATTCCTCAAAATTCCGGAAATAACCACAAGGCTAAAATTAGATACATTCAGTCATATAGAGGATTCGTGACGATCTTTCTTCCGGCGCACCATCAGCGAATCGACCAGAATTGTGCACCCTCAACCACAAATTTGCGTAGTACATATATTTTATTTATTTGTTTTCCTGGCGAGGTTAGCGCCACCAGCCCGCCTCTTATATCAAGTCAGGTATTCTAATTATTTTACATTATGTTCATGACGACACACGTCTTACAATGAGCCTTACATTTATTGTAAGATACAATACATAGAAATACGTAGAAGTGGACATGAAGAGCAAGAGAAAATGGGAAGCGATAGAGCACTAACAAAGTGCGGAAAAAAGTGCTGTCGCTAACTTAGAAGCGAAAAAACGAAGCTTAACTAAGGAAAGGTGGAAGCATTTGCTTAATGTTCGACTGAGAAAGACTGGCCACATGTGTTGCCTTTACAGGTCAAAGTTATGAGGCTGACTAAAGCAAGTGCCTCAGACTTTACTTGAGCGAAACATGGCACTGAATTACACTGAGGGGACAAAAGTCATGGGGTACCTCCTAACATCGCCTCAGACCTTTTGCTCGGTGTAGTGCAGCGACTCGATGTGGCATGGACTCAACAAGTCGTTTGATGTCAAGTGCAGAAATATTGGATTCGTTAACACGATTTTCTTAAATTTATTTAGCCGAACCACAGCTAATAGATCAAAACTGAAATATGCAAAAATGTTTCTCTGCAAGTGATCTGTTTTTCTCCTTTGCCGCGTTAATATCTACAACTACGTACACTACTGGCCATTAAAATTGCTACACCAAGAAGAAATGCCGATGATAAACGGGTATTCTTTGGACAAATATATTATACTAGAACTGACATGTGATTACATTGTCACGCAATTTGGGTGCATAGATGCTGAGAAATCAGTACCAAGAACAACCACCTCTTGCCGCAAAAACGGACTTGATACACCTGGGCATTGAGTCAACAGAGCTTGGATGGCATGTACAGGTACAGCTGCCCATGCACCTTCAACACGATACCACAGTTCATTAAGAGTAGTGACTGGCGTATTGTGACGAGCCATTTGCTAGGCCACCACTGACCAGACGTTTTCAATTGGTGAGAGATCTGGAGAAAGTGCTGGCCAGGGCAGCAGTCGACCATTTTCTGTATCCAGAAAGGCCAGTACAGTACCTACAACATGCGGTCGTGCATTATGCTGCTGAAATGTAGGGTTTCTCAGGGATCGAATGAAGGGTAGAGCCACGGGTCGTAACACATCTGAAATGTAACGTCCACTGTTCAAAGTGCCGTCAATGCGAACAAGAGGTGACCGAGACGTGTAACCAATGGCACCCCATACCATCACGTGGGGTGATACGCCAGTATGGCGAAGACGAATACACGCTTCCAATGTGTGTTCACCGCGATGACGCCGAACACGGATGCGACCGTCATGATGCTGTAAACAGAACCTGGATTCATCCGAAAAAATGACGCTTTGCCATTCGTGCATCCAGGTTCATCGTTGAGTACACCAACACAGACGCTCCTGTCTGTGATGCAGCGTCAAGGGTAACCGCAGCCATGGTCTCCGAGCTGATAGTCCATGCTGCTGCAAACGTCGTCGAACTGTTCGTGCAGATGGTTTTTGAGTTGCAAACGTCCCCATCCGTTGACTCAGGGATCGAGACGTGGCTGCACGATCCGTTACAGCCATGCGGATAAGATGCCTGTCATCTCGACTGCTAATGATATGAGGCCGTTGGGATCCAGCACGGCGTTACGTATTACCCTCCTGAACCCACCGATTCCACATTCTGCTAATAGTCATTTGATCTCGACCAACGCGAGCAGCAATGTCGCGATACGATAAACCCCAATCGCGATAGGTTACAATCCGACCTTTATCAAAGTACGCATTTCTTCTCCTTACATGAGGCATCACACAAACGTTTCACCACGTCGATCAACTGCTGTTTGTGTATGAGAAATCGGTTGGAAACTTTCCTCATGTCAGCACGTTGTAGTTATCGCCACCGGCGCCAACCTTGTGTGAATGCTCTGCAAAGCTAATCATTTGCATATCACAGCATCTTCTTCCTGTCGGTTAAATTTCGCGTCTGTGACACGTCATCTTCGTGGTGTAGTAGTTTTCATGGCCAGTAGTGTATATGCACTGCAAGCCACCTTACGGTAAGTGGCGGAGGGTAACTTGCACCACTACTTGTCATTTCCTTTCCTGTTTCACTCCCAAATAGAGCTAGGGAAAAACAACTATTTACTCATATATAGCCCAGTATGAGCCCTAATTTCTCGTATCGTATCTTCGTGGTCTTTGCGCGAAATGTATGTTGGTGGCAGTAGAGTCGTTCTGCAGTCAACTTCAAAAGCTGGATCTCTAAATTATCCGAATATTGTTTCTCGAAAAGAACACCGCCTTCCCTCAAGGGATTCCCATTTGAGTATCCGAAACATCTCCATAATCGTTACTTGCTGTTCGAACCTATCCGTAACAAATCTAGCAACCTGCCTCTGAATTGCTTCGATATCTGCCTTTAAGAAGAAATCAGCTCAATTTCGATTACGCGATAAGTCAAACAAATCTGAGGCTGTAAATTCAATTAAATACTTAGGGATTACAATTACAAATAACCTAAATTGGAATGATCACATCGATAAAATTGTGGGTAGAGCAAACCAAAGACTGCGATTCATTGGCAGAACACTTAGAAAGTGCAACAGGTCTACCAAAGAGACTGATTACACTACGCTTGTCCGCCCTATTCTGGAGTACTGCACTGCGGTGTCGGATCCGCATCAGGTGGGACTGACAGATGACATCGAAGAAGTACAAAGAAGGGCAGCTCGTTTTGTATTATCGCGAAATAGGGGAGATAGTCTCACAGATATGATATGTGAATTGGAGTGGCAATCATTATAACAAAGGCGTTTTTCGTCGCGACGGGATCTTCTCACGAAATTTCAATCACCAGTTTTGTCCTTCGATTGAGAAAACATTCTGTTGGCACCCACCTACACAGGGAGAAATGATCATCACGATAAAATAAGAGAAGTCAGGGCTCGCACAGAAAAATTTAAGTGCTCGTTTTTCCCGCGTGCCTTTCGAGAGTGGAACGGTAGATAGACAGCATGAAGCTGGTTCATTGAACCCTCTGCCAGGCACTTTATTGTGAATAGCAGAGTAATCACGTAGATGTAGATGTAGATGTAATCCAACCTGGTGCGGATCCCAAACACTCCAGTAGGGCTAGAAAACGAGTCGCACTAGCGACCTAAATGCTGATCATTTATATACAGAATGTTACAAAAATGTACCGCCAAACTTTCAGGAAACATTCCTCACACACAAATAAAGAAATGATGTTATGTGGACATGTGTCCGGAAACGCTTAATTTCCATCTTAGAGCTCATTTTAGTTTCGTCCGTATGTACTGTACTTCCTCGATTCACCGCCAGTTAGCCCAATTGAAGGAAGGTAATGTTGACTTCGGTGCTTGTGTTGACATGCGACTCATTGCTCTACAGGACCAGCATCAAGCACATCAGTACGTATCATCAACAGGTTGGTGTTCATCACGAACGTGGTTTTGCGGTCAGTGCAATGTTTGTTTACAAATGCGGAGTTGGCAGAAGCCCATTTGATGTATGGATTAGCACTGGGCAATAGCCGTGGCGCTTTACGTTTGTATCGAGACAGATTTCTAGAACGAAGGTGTCCCGACAGGAAGACGTTCGAAGCAAATTGATCGTCGTCTTAGGGAGCACGCAATATTCCAGCCTATGACTCGCGACTGGGAAAGACCTAGAACGACGAGGACACTTGCAATGGACGAGGCAATGCTTCGTGCAGTTGACGATAACCCTAATGTCAGCGACAGAGAAGTTGCTGCTGTACAAGGTAACGTTGACCACGTCACTGTATGGAGAGTGCTACGGGAGAACCAGCTGTCTCCGTACCATGTACAGCGTGTGCAGGCACTATCAGCAGCTGATTGGCCTCCACGGGTACACTTCTGCGAATGGTTCATCCAACAATGTGTCAATCCTCATTTCAGTGCAAATGTTCTCTTTACGAATGAGGCTTCATTCCATCGTGATCAAATTCTAAGTTTTCACAATCAACATGTGTGGGCTGACGAGAATCCGCACGCAATTGTGCAGTCACGTCATCAACACAGATTTTCTGTGGACGTTTGGGCAGGGATTGTTGGCGATGTCTTGATTGGGCCCCATGTTCTTCTACATACGTTTAATGAAGTTCGTTATCATGATTTCATACGGGATACTCTACTTGTGTTGCTAGAACATGTGCCTTTACAAGTGCGACAAAAATGGTTCACATGGTTCAAATGGCTCTGAGCACTATGGGACTTAACATCTGAGGCCATCAGTCCCCTAGAACTTAGAACTACTTAAACCTAACCAATATGCTCCAATAAATGCTTCTATGTAACTGCATTATCCGTCTGTTTGTGACGCTGGGAAACCGCACTTTCTGGATAACAACAGTAAATTACTGTGGATATTATGAACGTTGTTGTGGTCTTCAGTGAGTGTTGTGACCCATTCAGACTGGGTCCACTTACTGTAGCACCGGCATCTTGGAGGCTTATAAGTGTGTGCAGCATTGCTGCTGGATTCATGCCATTTGTCCTGCCAATTATGAGTTTAATCAGTCCCATTCTAAATCTCACATATTACACTGTTACGTTTTTGAAATGCCTCCAAGATAAGGTTTTATCGTAGGTTACAACGAGATATTTCGTAGCTTCTTTCGGTGACTTTATAGGCCTGTTCGATGTTGTTCGGGTTCTGCGTTCTATTTCTGTGTTGGAAGACTATTAGCTGGGTTGGTTTTTATTGCGTTTTGTTGGATTTACCACAGCTGTAGCCACGGTTCTATTTCGTTGAAAAACTGGAAATCCATCCCCAGCAGACTATTAGGCGTTTGGGCTTGGCATCTACATACCGTACCGTCGATATAAGTGCCAGCCCTTCGTTTCATATAGTCTGCTGTGGAATGTCTACTGTATAGAGCGACATTCCACAGCAGACTATATAGAACGAAGGGCTAGCACTATACAGGGTGTTACAAAAAGGTACGGCCAAACTTTCAGGAAACATTCCTCACACACAAATTCCCTGGAGTAGAGAAACAAGTGAAAGATGTTATGGACGTGTGTCCGGAAACGCTTAATTTCCATGTTAGAGCTCATTTTAGTTTCGTCAGTATGTACGCTCAATGGAGCACGTTATCATGATTTCATATGGGATACTCTACCTGTGCTGCTAGTAAATGTGCCTTTACAAGTACGACACAACATGTGGTTCATGCACGATGGAGCTCCTGCACATTTCAGTCGAAGTGTTCGTACGCTTCTCAACAACAGATTCAGTGACCGATGGATTGGTAGAGGCGGACCAATTCCATGGCCTCCACGCTCTCCTGACCTCAACCCTCTTGACTTTCATTTATGGGGGCATTTGAAAGCTCTTGTCTACGCAACCCCGTACCAAATGTAGAGACTCTTCGTGCTCGTATTGTGGACAGCTGTGATACAATACGCCATTCTCCAGGGCTGCATCAGCGCATCAGGGATTCCATGCGACGGAGGGTGGATGCATGTATCCTCAATAACGGAGGACATTTTGAACATTTCCTGTAACAAAGTGTTTGAAGTCACGCTGGTACGTTCTGTTGCTGTGTGTTTCCATTCCATGATTAATGTGATTTGAAGAGAAGTAATAAAATGAGCTCTAACATGGTAAGTAAGCGTTTCCGGACACATGCCCACATAACATATTTTGTTTCTTTGTGTGTGAGGAATGTTTCCTGAAAGTTTGACCGTACCTTTTTGTAACGCCCTGTATAGAGAAAATAGTAGCGGTCGTATCGCACTTCCATGGGCCACTCCTGGCGGTACCCTTATCTCTGTTGGAAACTCGCGTTGCTCGTACCCTCGTTAACAGCCTACAATTGAACACCGTGTCAAACGCTTTTCGGAAATGTAGAAATATGGAATCTGTCTGTTATCCTTCATCCACAGTTCGCAGTATATCATTTAAGAAAAGCACAAGCTGAGTTTCACGTGAGCGATGCTTTCTAAAGGTGGACATAAGCTTTCGGCCTCGAGGAAATTTATGACATTCGAACTCAGAATATGTTCAAAAATTCTGCAGCAAATAAGATACTGGCCAGCAATTTTGCGGATCCGCTCCTTTACCATTCTTGTACACAGGAGTCATCTCCGCTTTTTTCCAGACGCTTTGGACTTCGCTCTGGGCGAGTGACTCGCAATAAATGCAGGCTATGTAAGTCGCCACTGTCATTGTAAAACCGAACTGAGATGCCATCCGAACCCGGCGACTTAGGCCGGGGCAGACAGAAAGCGGTATGGCGGCGCGGTTCACGCTACAGCAGTTGGCAGCGCCTTTCAGAGGCGAGGGACGCAACACAGGGAGTTCACACAGAGCGGCTGACAACGGTACACGAGAAAAATCAGTTTTCCGAATTTCTTGTTGTAAAAAATATTGTATGTAAATCAAGCAAGAAAACGTCAACTCCTTTAGTCAGTTTTTCGGTAGATATTCTCTTCTTTTAAAAAAAGTTGAGAACCACTTCTTTCGGTTTTATGTGTTTTCTTCACCAAAAAGTACTTCTCATCCTAGTTTGAAAAAACTAATTGGTACAAAAAGTTGATATTTGCATAGCTTATAGTTTCACATTATAGCTTGATGATGGAGTGTCCATTTTGTCGATGTTGCTCATAGTTACTGTGATACCTACTTTCCAAGTACTCTGTAGCATAAATTTTGAAGGGCTTGCAGTGAAAAATGTAGTCGCTGGTTACTGTACGTGTCGTTCGCATTATGTTATATGTTGCTCCGAACTAAATGTAGCTAATATACCGATATTGCTTTTAACTTTGGAACGAAAGCCATATTTCGGTACAGTATTGAGAAAATAGAAGTACTTTATTTGTGCGCAATGGCGCCGAGCGCTCAGCCGTGGCATGCATCTCAGTCGTGGAAATACACATTTTTCAAATTAGTGATCGCCAGTTATTATTTTTCTGGTTACTGGAAGAAAATCATGGGGAAGAAGACATTCTACTGCAACAGTTGTGTAATGGAAAAGTTGAAATACAATCTTTAAGACAAGGCTTGACAAATCTTTCGTTTACGACACTTATCAGTCGTTATTTATTAAACGGAGACACAGCTCCGTTAGTTCTTCAGGTTAAATATTTTCAGTTTAGCTATTTCATAGATATGGTCATAGAAGCTTTCGGGAAGAATTCATCAAATAGACATTTGTATCCAACAGCATCGGACGCGAAGTTAGCCGTAAAGCTAAAGCAAGAAAAGTCTAAATACTTTCAGAAGTACAGTAGTTTATTTACCATTTATTCTGTTGTAAATGGAGTTTTTCCATCTACATGGCAAATACGAACAAAAGCAGAACAGTGCATTTTCACTTCAGGTAGCACATTCTACCGTTTTCAAGAGAGTAAAGAAAGTCTGCATAAAAATACGGCGCGTTTTGCAAAACTGTATAACAAACTATCTTAGCTGTGTCTACACTTGTCAAACGGAGCCTGTCGTAGCCACAAAACTCCTCTCTAATATCTCATAACGCAGTTAACTGCAGAGCTAGCAATGTTGCATTTTCAGTAATGAGCGTTTCATAGACTACTACAGTAATACATTTGAATAAATGAATACCTTTAAAGGAAAGAGAACCAAGCAATACCTCTCCAAAACTGTATCTAAGATCTCATTTCTTTCTTTGTTCATCCAGACATAATTCTAGATCTACAAATACAGTAAAACTTCGTTAAGATGAATCAGAAGGGACATAAAAATCAGCAGTTCGTGTTAAAAAAAAATTCGTGTTAAGTGAAAAACACAGATTTTAATAAGTATACATGTACAACAGTACACTAATGTGTAATACACTACACTATCAGTCACGTTATTGTAGACTTATAACACTGTAAAGTGATTGTAAAATCCAAGTACTCACAAATTATGTACGTTACTTCCTTGGAAAAAATTCGGTCATGGTTCGCTGACGTTCATGGGAACGATAATATTTTGTAATTTCACAACCAATTGTAATGATAGCGTCCGTAAACCCAGCAGTGACGTCGGATGTTGAAGCGAACCGTTCTAAACACTCCAAGGCTGTAAACATCTCCTGACGGGTAGGTGGAATGGTATCTGTATTCTCCTCCTCTTCACTTTCTTCTGATGGCCCTTCTTGCACCTCGTTCACAGCTTCTGGCACATCCAATTCCACAGAAGCACATACGGCAACATCGTCGTCTACACTAATGAATTCTTCGAAACTAATCCCAGGGTTGGCAACTTCCTGCAGAACTGTCCATTCATCAGGTGAAGTGGCAACTTCTAACTCGTGGACATCTTCAGTGTTGCTATGTCTCCAAGCTCTGTTAAAGCACTTCCCTATGTGATGTGGCGATCCTGAGTTCCAGGCTGCTGCGATGGCTTTTATTGCGTCAAGCAGATACCAATCCGGGGTTGCGCTATTGTTTTCAGCAGCACGAATTGCAGCTCTTACAAGTCGCTTACGATAAGCTCTCTTTATGAGAGAGATTATGCCTTTGTCCAAAGGCTGAAGGCGACCAGTGGAACTGGGTGGAAAAAACTGAACCTTTATGTTGGATAGATTCAGATCATGAACGTTATGGGCAGTACATCTGTCCAATGTAAGAAGAACATGTCTATTTTTAGCAACCATTCGACTGTTCAAATGAAGAAGCCACTTGCGAAATGATGTGCCATCGATCCAAGCTTTCTTGTGGTGAGAGTAGGTGCAAGGTAAAGTGTCCATATTTATGTTTTTAAAACAATGTGGTTTCTCAGATTTACCGATAACCCTGAAACGAAACTTCTCACTGCCGTCAGCATTACAGCACAGTACAACAGTCACACGTTGTTTGGTTCGTACTCCACCGTGACACTTATCACCTTCTATCCCCAGGGTGTGATTTGGAAAAAGATTGTAGAAAAATCCAGTTTCATCCATGTTAAACATATCACATGTGGCATACTTTTCCCTCACTCTGTTGAATTCATTCAACCAGCTGTTCGCACTTTCTTCATCAACTTTATTTGCTTCACCACAGATTTGTACAGATGAAACTGAATGTCTCTTTTGGAACCGATACAGCCAACCAGCAGAACAAAGGAAGTCTTCGATGCCCATATCTTTAGCAATATCATTTGCTTTTGACTGAATGATAGGGCCAGTTAAAGGAATGTTAGATACACTCATATGATTGAACCATTCTAGCAGTAACGTCTCGATGTCTTCATACCTGGCGGTACGAAGTCGTCTAGATTTGTTTCCAGAACCTGATGCCGCAGCATTAATAATTTTTTCTCGATTCTTAATAATCGTAGATAAAGTAGATTTAGGTATTCAAAACCGCTCTGCAATTGCTGTTTTCTTGGTACCACGGTCCACTTCATCTAGAATCTTAAGCTCTAACTGCACATCTAGAGCTGTTTGTGTCCTCTTTGCCATTTTCGCGTGCTACGGTACCGGTTGTAACTGTAGTTTTTATTCAGTATTCCGACTCGATGCGGCTACGACTAACAGAACACCTGTCAAATCTGGCACAGAGTACGTTCTTAAATGCTGCTGCACACATTATTGAATGTCTTACAATGTACAGCATACGCTGATTGTTGAGGTGACAGTCGCGGCTACCGACCTACAATACGTTAAAAACGAGTCAACAATAAGTATAATTAGCTTTGTAGCTACATTTCCTACATTCATTTCAGAAAAAAATACGCTTTAGAATACTCTAAGGACGGAAGTTTGTGTTACTGTGAAATTTAATTACGCTAGAACTGAAACAGAGTTCGTAATTCGCCTTAACCGAAATTCGTGTTAACCGATAAAACATACCATAAGAACTAATGTATTCCTGGCGGGACCAACATTTTTTTCGCGTTAACCGTGAGTTCGTCTTATGTGAGTTCGCGCTAACGAGGTTACACTGTATACTCTGCGAACCGCTGTGAAGTGCGTGGCAGTGGACATATCCAGTTCTACCAGTTGAAAGGGCTCCTTCTCGTTCCATTTACGTGTGGAACGCGGAAAAAATGACTGTTTAAATGTCTCTGTGCGTGCTGTAACTAATCTAACCTTGTCCTCACGCTCTACATGGGAGCAATACGACGGGGTTGTAGTCATCATTTAATGCCGGTTCTTGAGACTTCGTAAGTAGGTTTTCTCGGGCTAGTTTACGTGCATCTTCAAGTATCTGCCACGTCAGTTCTTTCAACATGTCAGTGACACTCTCCCGAAGGTCAAAAAAACCTGTGACCATTCGTGATGCCCATCTCTGTTTACGTTCAATATCCCCTGTTAGTCTGATATGTGTCCCACACATTTGAGCAATTTTCTATGATGGATCAGATGAGTGATTTGTAAGCAAACACCTTTGTAGACTAATTGCATTTCCCCAGTATTCTAGCAATAAACCGAAGTCTGGTACCTGCCCTGCCCTACCCATCACTGGGCCTATGTGATCGTTCCATTTCATATACGTAAGCAGGTATTTGTATGACATGGCTGACTTCAACTGTGACTCGTACGTTGCAGTCATATGATACTTCTTTTTTCTTTTTGTCAAGGGCACAGTATCACATTTCCGAACGTTTAAAGCAAGTTACCAATAGGTGCACCACACTGAAGTTTTAGCAATATCTCAGCGAATATTTACGCTGCATCTTTCATACAGTACTTCACGACAGATAATTATATGATCTACAAAAATTTGAGACTACTATTAATGTTGTTTGTAGGTCACAAATACAAAACATGAATAGCAAGGGTTTCTACACACTTCCTGCGGTACACTCGAATTTACCTCAACATCTCTTGATGACTCTGCATCCAAGATAGCTCGCTGCTTCAAAAACTCCTCAATCTAGCCACAAATTTCACTTGGTACCCTATACTATCGTACTTTTGATAATAAGCATAGGTGTGGTACTAAGTCAAATGCTTTTCGGAAATCGAGAAATACTGCATCTACCTGACTGGTTTCAGTATGTCATGGTTTCACATGATAGACGTTTTTGAAATCCGTGCTGATTGAAATGCAAGTCATTCTCTTCGAGATACCTGTTTATTTTTGAGCTCAGAATGTGTTCCAAGACACAACAAATTTACGTGAAGTATATTGCACGGTAGTTTTGTGGATCAATTCTGCTACCCTTCTTGAAGATGGATATGACCTATGCTTCCTTCCAATTACTGGCACAGTTTTTTGCTAAAGAAATCTACGACAGATTATAGTTAAAAAGTTAACTCAACCGCAATATAAAATCTGATAGGGATTCCATTGGGCCATGTGGCTTTGTTCAATTTTAACGAGTAAGTAAGCTATTTACTGATTAAAGATGTTAAGCATAAATGTCTTGTAAGAGAGGAGGTTGTTGTTGTTGTGGTCTTCAGTCCTGAGACTGTGCACTATCCTGTGCAAGCTTCTTCATCTCCCAGTACCTACTGCTACCAACATCCTTCTGAATTTGCTTGGTGTATTTATCTCTTGGTCTCCCTCTATGATTTTTACCCTCCACGCTGCCCTACAATACTAAATTGGTGATCCCTAGATGCCTCAGAACATGTCCTACCAACCGATCCCTTCTTCTACTCAAGTTGTGCCACAAACTTCTCTTCTCCCCAATCCTATTCAATACTTCCTCATTAGTTATGTGATCTACACATCTAATCTTCAGCATTCTTCTGTAGCACCACATTTCAAAAGCTTCTATTCTCTTCTTGTCCAAACTATTTATCGTCCATGTTTCACTTCCATACATGGCTACACTCCATAAAAATACTTTCAGAAACGACTTCCTGACACTTAAATCTATACTCGATGTTAACAAATTTATCTTCTTCATAAACGCTTTCCTTGCCATTGCCAGTCTACGTTTAATATCCTCTCTACTTCGACCATCATCAGTTTTTTGCTCCCCAAATAGCAAAACTCCTTTACTGCTTTAAGTGTCTCATTTCCTAATTTATTTCCCTCAGCATCACCCGACTTAATTCGACTACATTCCATTCTCCTCGTTTTGCTTTTGTTGGTGTTCATCTTGTGTTGCTTTAAATTGTATTGTAAAACAAGTGTATGGAATAACATCTCCGATTGTTGGTGTTAGAAACAAGCATGGGAATAATTGATTTTGACATCAGAAATACCATGTGAGGCTAGATGATTAACTTTCGTTTGAACGCGTCATATAATTGTCTTATATGAAGTTACATACTTAATGTAATATCTTTAATGTGCTTTAATATCTAATATACACTGATTTCCAATACTTAACTTTGAACTCCTATTCATTTTTGTAACTTATTACATGTGTAAAATTAACATTTTTGCAAAGATATTTATCATTATGAACCAGTTTAGCAGCTATATGCTCCCATGGTTCGGCCTTCGTTAAAGTGTCCTTATAATCTGCATTGCTTGTATCTTACAAGAAATTGTACTTTGTCACCTTTTCACTATTTTTTTTTTTTTTTTTTTGTTTTCATGATTTCCACAGAGTGCATTGCACGCTCACCGATACGACAGATCTGTCTGCCGCCGCTGCGGGCTCAGCCGGCTGGCTGCACGAGGGGACAAGACCGCCCGCCCTCTCGGTGACCAACGCACGCATTTCAACGACGCAGCCTGCCCGCAGCCGCTCAAGGTCGCAGAGCGCGTTCTGTGTGGCCAGGCCTTGTTCCCAACTCTTTCACTTGTTTCTCTACTCCAGGGATGCTTTTTAGTAACAATACTACCTCAGTGGGCCCGTCATACTAAATACTGGCGCCTGGAAGCGTGGAGGCCGGGGCTGCGGCATCGGCAGGGAAAACTTGTGACCCCGGGGCCCTCTGGGGACAGCACGGGAATGTCGCCGCTGGTGGCAGATTTGAGTGAAGGCATTTACAACCGGCAGTCGCCAGTCGCGCCGCCACCCGCGGTGAAGGACGCTTCCAGGTCGACGCTACCTGAAACGGCTTCTTACCCGTGGGAAACCGAATGGCTGGCCGAAAAGACTAAACCTCCGGGACATCGCTTCGCCGCTAATGCTTGTCATATACACACTGTTCGATAAGATGCGGCGTGGCGCCCTGCACTTTAAATTGCCTTTGTCGCAATACGTAAGCTAACTACTAACGAACATTATAGATGAAAGACCTATGAGAGTATACATCAATGATAAGGCACTAGACATCTCTCATCCAGAAGCAGGCGTAACACAAAGTGCGTTATTATAACAACTTCTGTATTCTCTCTATACAAATGAAATGAAATGATCGATGATCGTGTGGCATTGTTGGCCGGGACGCCCCATGCGGGGGAGTGCGGCCGCCGTATTGCAAGTCGATATACAGGGTGTTACAAAAAGGCAGGCTAAACTTTCAGGAAACATTCCTCACACACAAAGAAACAAAATATGTTATGTGGACATGTGTCTGGAATCGCTTACTTTCCATGTCAGAGCTCATCTTATTACTTCTCTTCAAATCACATTAATCGTGGAATGGAAACACACAGCAACAGAACGTACCAGCGTGACTTCAAACACTCTGATACAGAATATGTTCAAAACTTCCTCCGTTAAAGAGGATACATGCATCCACCCTCCGTCGCATGGAATCCCTGATGCGCTGATGCAGCCCTGGAGAATAGCGTATTGTATCACAGCTGTCCACAATACGAGCACGAAGAGTCTCTACATTTGGTACGGGGTTGCGTAGACAAGAGCTTTCAAATGCCCCCATAAATGAAAGTCAAGAGGGTTGAGGTCAGGAGAGCGTGGAGGCCATGGAATTGGTCCGCCTCTACCAATCCATCGGTCACCGAATCTGTTGTTGAGAAGCGTACGAACACTTCGACTGAAATGTGCAGGAGCTCCATCGTGCATGAACCACATGTTGTGTCGTACTTGTAAAGGCACATGTTCTAGCAGCACAGGTAGAGTATCCCATATGAAATCATGATAAAGTGCTCCATTGAGCGTACATACTGACGAAACTAAAATGAGCTCTAACATGGAAATTAAGCGTTTCCGGACACACGTCCATAACATCTTTCACTTGTTTCTCTACTCCAGGGAATTTGTGTGTGAGGAATGTTTCCTGAAAGTTTGGCCGTACCTTTTTGTAACACCCTGTATAGTGCTAGCCCTTCGTTCCATATAGTCTGCTGTGGAATGTCGCTCTATACAGTAGACATTCCACAGCAGACTATATGAAACGAAGGGCTGGCACTTATATCGACGGTACGGTATGTAGACGCCAAGCCCAAACGCCTAATAGTCTACTGGGGATGGATTTCCAGTTTTTCAACGAAATAGAACCGTGGCTACAGTTGTGGTAAATCCAACAAAACGCCATAAAAACCAACCCAGCTAATAGTCTTCCAACACAGAAATAGAACACAGAACCCGAACAACATCGAACAAGCCTATAAAGTCACCGAAAGAAGCTACGAAATATCTCGTTGTAACCTACGATAAAACCTTATCTTGGAGGCATTTCAAAAACGTAACAGTGTAATATGTGAGATTTAGAATGGGACTGATTAAACTCATAATTGGCAGGACAAATGGCATGAATCCAGCAGCAATGCTGCACACACTTATAAGCCTCCAACATGCCGGTGCTACAGTAAGTGGACCCAGTCTGAATGGGTCACAACACTCACTGAAGACCACAACAACGTTCATAATATCCACAGTAATTTACTGTTGTTATCCAGAAAGTGCGGTTCCCCAGCGTCACAAACAGACGGATAATGTAGTTACATAGAAGCATTTATTGGAGCATATTGGTTAGGTTTAAGTAGTTCTAAGTTCTAGGGGACTGATGGCCTCAGATTTTAAGTCCCATAGTGCTCAGAGCCATTTGAACCATTTTGGAGAATATAAGTTAGCAACAAGGTTAATTATGTGTTACCTTTTTAATAACATCGTGTTTCCGTGAATGGCACACTGTGATACGATATTGAATAAGTCTTAAGGAGAGGTAGTCAATTACCGATCCAAAAATATAGGGTGCTATTTAAAAAAAGTAGTACTGCTGTTCATATATTCGCAACAAACAAAGTTACAAGAAAGGAAATCATGCTGTTTAAAGACCCCCTAGTAGCTAAAGAACATTTACTTAATTTAATTTTTGGTTTTATTTTATAAAAAAGTTATTGGATGATCGAAACTAAGGAAACGCAATATCATCATGACTGAACTAGGACTCAGGCCACGCTTTCACTGATAACGAATAAGGTACTTTGTTTGTGTCATACGTACTTCGTGTTATTCCCATTAGAGGTGTTAGGGGTTGCCTTCTATGTCACCAACGTCGCGACATTCGATGACGAGTGTACTTTGTTGACGAGAGGAGTGTCAATTGGGTGAGGAGGAATCAAGGACTAAAAAAGTACTTGTTATTGGCAGTTTAATTGCAGTAACCTTCGAATATATATACTGGCGTGCCTTTGCATAGTTTCGAAATTGGTTGAAGGAGCAGCATCAGCCTGTTAGCCCACTAATAATATCTACATTTACATCTAAATCAATGCTCTGTGACGTACGTGGCAGTAGATACAATTTATCCTACCATATATCAACGTTTCCTCCCTTCCTAGTGGCAGATGGAGCGTCGGAAGAATGACTGTTTTTACGTCTCTGTGCGAGTTGTTGTTTGCCTGTATTTGTCTGAATCATTATGTAGAGGGCTGAACAGTATTCATAGTTTCTGCCTTGAAAGACGGCCCTTGACGTTATCGACAGGTTTTCTCTCCAGATGAAGAACATATTTTTTTGTGTGTGTCGCGGTTAGCATTTTTCAAAATTTTTGTTTTGTTGCTATTACCACTCCGTATTTTATATGCATAGTTCGACAGTCGTTAGTTATTGTACTTCACAAATAACTAAACTTGGGAATTACTGTTAGTGTCGCATTTCTCTATACTCGGTCAAACAAGCGTATGACATTTCGCACTGCCCCTCTTTGGGTACAATCGAAATCTCCCGTTAGTCCGATCAGACAGAGAACCCATACTCTGAAGCTGTACTGTAACACGAAAAGTAGAAATACGCTGAATGCAATCTCTTTTGTGGGTAATCTGCAGGTTTTAAATATCCTACCCGTTGATCGTGGCCTAGCCTTTGTTTTATCTATAACTGACTATATTTCGAGACATCATATATCCACTATCTGTCACTCCCAAATGATGACTGGCTCAAACTGTTACTCGTTAATCTTGTAGTCAAAGAATATCACACTTTTACTTTTCATTAAGTATGTCTCGACAAATTACCACTAATTATTCAAAAATAAATGGAAAGACTTTTAGAAACTAAACTCAGGGAAGATCGGTTTGGATTCAGACCCATCCTTCTGTATTGTTTTGAAGTCAGAAACAAATCCCTTCGTTTATGGACGCCAACTTATGAACACCCGGTATCATTAGAATTAAGGAACTGGCAATAATAGCAGACGCTATTTTCGGCCAAAGCAAAATTTGTAACGGGCGTTCTGGGTGATGGTAGCGTGGTAATTTTTCAAACCTCAGAAAATTGAAAGAAGGAAAAAGTCTGCGAGACATTTCAAAACATCAACGTTTATTGGAGCGGGGAAATATAAACGAAAAAATGTGTCAGACAATATTTAAAAGGCAATACCTAAAGCCTTTTCATTTTACTCTCTCCGTCTTGTGGTGCTTCTCAGTATCAAATCAGGCATAAAACTATGTTTTTCTCTTTCAATAGAACTGACTTTTTCAACGTTAGAAACAGTTTTTAATTAAAATAGTATCATCTATTTTCCGCTTCCTGATATTTGGCCTCTTTTTACGGCAGAACACTCTTAAGAAAAATATCTTCGTCCTCGTGGAGTATTCACATTTGCCACGAAAGCAAATCAAACATAAAAATAAAGACTGACAAGAAACAATAACACAAAATCCATTAGCGGTCCTATAGAATGTTCCCTACTACACCCGCCCCCACTGTCCCCCGTCGCCGGCCTGAGTGGCCGAGTGGTTCTAGGTGCTACAGTCTGGAGCAGCGCGACCGCTACGGTCGCAGGTTCGAATCCTGCCTCGGGCATGGATGTGTGCGATGTCCTTAGGTTAGTTAGGTTTAAGTAGCTCTAATTTCTAGGGAACTGATGACCTCAGAAATTAAGTCCCATAGTGCTCTGAGCCATTTGAGACAATTTTTTCTCCCCTGCCATAATGTTAACGTCAAAATTTTCTTTGCTGCTTTCTTACCAGGAATCAATGATGTTGAGAACTCGTTAATGATCTGCAGAATGCTTTTTCGTCCCATTCCTTTCCGTGACGTCCAGCGAAAATCGACAAGACATTGAATAATGAATGCAAGTGTATTGCATATTCTTTGGAGGAGTTGCGAGCTATATATCTGGGAATCAATATGCAATTCCTGTCAATCCCATTTTTAGATCACTATATTCTCTTGCACCTGCTGGAGTTTTGTATTCCCTTCTTTCGTCAGTTTAGTTCTGTTTCTCCTGTGGTATTGAAACATTTCTATTAAGATTCTATATTCCGACTTAACTGTCGTAAAGGAGTGTGACTATAATTTAAGTTAAATGTTTATTTGATACTAGAATAGTGAAGCCATAATCACAGTACATAAAACTTTTTCTTTAAAAAAGGAGTTACAGTACTGGTTTCAACAAACTATGTCGTCATTTTCAAATGTAAAACATCAGTTAGAGAATATATAATGGGACTTGTGCCCATACATCCGACAAAAATAATGAGACCAGGCAACCGAGGCAATGGTGGCACAACCAAGTCACTGCAAGTTATGCCCATGCTTTCCCAAACTTTCATTCCATGTCCTACTGTAGAACAGATAAAAACTACACCAGGGTAAAAAATTGTCAAGGCTTCTTGCAATGTGTCCTGTTGTGAGACAACGATCGAATGGCTGATATAAATCACAGCAAGCTTCCATATGGAATGCAGCATATAATTTTACTATGTTCCAAAAAAAAATCTCGAAACTTGCTGTAGTCTCATGTAGGACTGACACACTACCAATTTGCCAACATAACATTGCTCCATTTGCCTGATAACTCATTTGGAATGGGTATCTCAAAACACGCTATACTCTCATGTAGGACTGACACACTACTAACTTGCTAACATAAAATTGCTCCATTTGTCCGGTAACCCATTTGGAATGGGTTACATGACAGAGTGCGTGTTTTGAGATTCTGTTTTCGGAACATAGTAAAATTATGTGCTGCATTCCATATGGAAACTTGCTATGCTTTATGCACTTACGACTTGTGAATTTATATCAGCCATACGATAGTTGTGTCACGGCAGGACACATTGCAAGAATCCTTGACAATTTTCACCCTGGTGTAGCTTTTATCTATTCTACATTAGGACATTGAATGAACGGTTGGGAAAGCATGGACATAACTTGTAGTGACTTGGTTGTGCCACCATTGCCTCGGTTGCTGGTCCCATTATTTTTCGTAATTGTTGTTAGATGTATGCCCACAGTTCCCATATTCTCCAGCTGACGTTTTACATTTGAAAATGATGAAGTAGTTCGTTGAAACCGGTAATGTAAGCTTTTTCTTTTTCAAGAAAAAATTTTATGTTCTGTGACTATGGCTTCATTGTTGTAGTGTCAAATAAACATTTAAATTTCTACTAAGTCTTGTTTTCTTATGTATTTGATCTTCTACTACTATAAGAAAAGTAAAGAGACCTTGGGAGTTTTGTGGCAACCCAGTACAAAGCAAAGAGGGGAAAGCTAAAAGATCGAAGGAATATAGACTAGATATACCAGGGAAATGAACTTGAAAGCAACTTCGTAGAAGGGACATAGGAAGTAGATGAAGATGACATGGAAGATATGATATTGCGAGCAGAATTTGACAGGGCACTGAAAAATATACAGGTAAGTAGAAACAAGGCCACTGGAGTAGACGACATTCGCTCAGAATGACTAAGGTCCTTGGGAGACCCAGCCATGGCAATACTATTCAACCTGTTATATAACAAATACGGTACAGACTAAGCCTCCGTAGCCGAGGTAACTAACGAAGTCAAACTCTCCGCAGGGTCTCACGAAGTGTCTCCGTCGGATGAGGACTTTAAGTGTATTCGAGAGGAACAGGCCATGTGCCGCCATAGGTTTCGCCTTCTCTCTTCCCTGCATCCACAACACAAACTCAAACTACACTCTGCAAGCACTTATCACCATCATCCACACAATACAATAACACACTTGATACTTCATAATCGATCGCACGCAGGTAATGACAATTCATTCCCGCTAGTATCTTGCCTGGAATGGGCGACACAGGAGGATTCCTGCATCTGCTCCCCTACGCTCATTTCCAGAGTATGGGCCTGCTTTGACTTTAAGTATCCTCAGACTTCGAGATGAATTTCTTGAAAGAAATAAGTTTATCATGGCTGTGGGCCCTGCTACAACTAAAATTACTGTCCGCAGCTCGTGGTCGTGCGGTAGCGTTCTCGCTTCTCGCGCCCGGGTTCCCGGGTTCGATTCCCGGCGGGGTCAGGAAATTTCTCTGCCTCGTGATAACTGGGTGTTGTGTGCTGTCCTTAGGTTAGTTAGGTTTAAGTAGTTCTAAGTTCTAGGGGACTGATGACCATAGATGTTAAGTCTCATAGTGCTCAGAGCCATTTTTGAACTAAAATTACTCAAGATGAATGTAATTATTGAAATTTCAAAGAAGGCGGCGCTGACGGGAGTGACTATCACCGAACTACCAGTTTAATAAGTCGTGCTTGTAAAATAGTAACACATATTAGAAAGGAACAACGGAAAAATTCAAAGAAACCGACCGCAAGGAACGTCTGTTTAGGTTGCTCAAAAATGTAGCAAACACACTAGGCAATGTTGACCTAACGACTTACTTTGATTGAAGAAAAGCAGATCTATGTTTTCTCGTATTTATAAATTTAGGGGAAGCTTTTTGACTATGTAGACTGGAATACGTTCTTTGAGAGCAGATACGTATAAGAGTATAGAGAGAGCGAGACGTTATTAAAACTTGTATATAAATGAAAGTGCAGCTGTTTGTAAGAGACGAAGGACATGTAAGGGAAGTCACAGCTGAGAAGGGAATGGGACAGGGTTGTAGCCTATCCTCGATGTTATTCAGTCTGTGCATTGAGGAAGCAGTAAAGGGAACCAATAAGAAATGTGGAGAGGGAATTGAAGTTCACGGAGAAGAATTATAAGGTTTACTGATAATATTGTAATTCTGTCCGAGCCAATAAAGGATTTGGAAGAGCATTGAATTGAATGGATATTGTTTTGAAAGGGTTTATGAGATGAATATCAACAAAAGAAAACCAAGGCTAATGGAAAGCATTCGAATTAAATCAGGCGACGCCAAAAGACTAAGATTAGGAAATAGGACAGTGAAGATACTAGTGGTTTTGGACAGCAGAATAACCGACGATGATCGAAGTAGAGAAGATATAAAATTCTGAATTGTCATAGAGCGAAAAGCATTCCTGAAAGAGAAGAGTTTGTTAACATTTAATAAACACTGCGTTTTGATGTCTTTTCAGGAGGATTTTGTCCATTGTGTAGTCTTGTACTGATCTGAAACGTTCATGATAAGCAGATCAGACAAGAAGAGAAGCTTTTGAAATGTGGAGCTACAGAAGAATTCTGAAGATTTGATGGGTAGATCATGTAACTAATGATGAGGTACTGAATCGCATTGACGAAAAAAAGGGATTGCTTGATAGGACTCATTAGTTAGTTAGGTTAGTGTTTTTTAACGTCCCGTCGACAACGAGGTCATTAGAGACGGAGCACAAGCTCGGGTTAGGGAAGGATGGGGAAGGAAATCCGCAGTGCCCTTTCAAAGGAACCATCCCGGCATTTGCTTCAAATGAATTAGGGAAATCACGGAAAACCTAAATCAGGATGGCTGGAGACGGGATTGAACCGTCGTCCTCCAGAATGCGAGTCCAGTGTGCTAACCACTGCGCCACCTCGCTCGGTGATAGGACTCATCCTGAGACATAAAAAAATAGCGAAGTTGGTAATAGAGCGAAGAGTGTGTGTGTGTGTGTGTGTGTGTGTGTGTGTGTGTGTGTGTGTGTGTGTGTGTGTGTGTGTGCGGGAGTGGGGGTCGGGGGTGGGATTGGGGGTGGATGGAGGGATACTAATGTTCCAATACAATACGGTAAGCAGGTACAAATGGATGTAGGTTGTGTAGTTATTCGAGGCTGAAGAGGTTTGCACAGGATAGGATAGCGTCGAGAACCGCATCTAACCATTCGTCGGACTGAAGACCTTACCAACAATAATGTGCAATTTTGGCCATTGCTTACAGGCCCTGACGGGATTCTGGTTTATTTTTACATCGAATGCGCCTCGCAGTTAGTTTCTTTCCTAGGTCATATTTAACGCAATTTTCATGGCTGTCTAATAGTCCTGCCTGATTGGAAAATAGTGCAAGTCACTGTTGTTTGGAAATAGCATAATAGATCGGATGCACAGAATTACAGGTTATTATCGCCGACGTCCGACTGTTGCAGGATCCTAGAGTTTATTCTAAGCTCAAAGGTTATGATGTGCGTAGAGGAAATTAGTTTTCTCAAGGAGGATCAGGAAAAATTGCTCGTATGAGACACTTTGCTTTATTCATATGCGACAATTTGCAATAATAAATGCAGATGAAAAGGCGGATTCCGTCTTCTAGATCTTCTAAGCAAGCTAGTCATTAACAGAACCCAGTACGTCATCATGGACGGTGAATGTTCCACCTTCGCTGCGTGATAGCAGTGGTAATATTAACGATGACTGTGTCACTAAAACAGAGTTACTAAACACGGTCTTCCGAAATTCCCTCGCCAAAGAAGACGACCCATATCACTGACCTCGATTTTCAGTGGGATTTTAGAGCATCTATTGTGTTCGAACATTGTGAATTACCTCGAAGAAAACGATCTATTGACAAATAGACACCGCGGATTTAGAAAATATCTCTCTTTATTGACACGAAGTGATGAGTCCTATCGACAGGAGGCCTCAGATTGATTCCATATTTTTCTGTATTTTCGAATGGCTTTTGATATCGTTTCTCACGAGAGACTTCTGATCACGTCGCGAGCCTTTGGAGTGTAATCTGGATTTGTGATTTCCTATCAGAAAACTCACACTGAAGGAAAGTCATCGAGTTAAACAGAAGTGATGTCTGGCCATCTCCAAGGAAGAGTTATAGGTCTTCTACTGTTCCTAATCTATATAAACGATTTAGGAGATATTCTGAGAAGCCGTCTTAGGTTATTCTCAGATGATATTGTCATTTACCGTTTAGTAAAGTCATCAGAAGATGGAAACCAACTGCAAAATGATTTAGACAAGATACCCCTAAGACGCAAAAGGTGGCAGCTGACTCTAAATAATGAAAACTGTGAAGTCATCCACGTGAGTACGAAAAGGAATCCGTCAAATTTCGGTTACGCCATAAGTCACACAAATAAAAGGCTGTCAGTTCAACTCTAGGCCTACACCCAGGTGTTACAATTTCTAACGATCACGAAAAATAAGTTGTGGGGAAGGCGAATCAAACTCTACGTTTTATTGGTAGAACCCTTAGGAGATGGCATTGGTCCATTAAAGAGTCTGCCTACACTTCGCTTGTCGGTCACCTTCTGGAGTACTGCTGCGCGATACGGGATCCGTATCACACAGGACTCACGGAAGAACTCGAAAAAGTTGTCCGTCTTCTTCTGTGTTATTGCTGCGTGATATGCGATCGTTATCAGATATGACTGACAGGAGAAATCGAAAAAGATCAAAGAAGGGGAGTTCGTTTTAATGATCGCAAACAGGGGAGAGAGTGTCACGAAAATGATATTAGAGTTTGAATGGCAGTCACTGAAGAAAAGAGATTTCTAGTTGCTGCGATATCATTTCACGAAATTTCGATTAATTAACTTTCTCCTCCGAACCAGAAAATCTAAGAAATTGGAGCCGATATACATAGAAAAAAATGACCATCGTAATAAAATAAGAGACGTCAGAGCCCGCACGGAAAGATTTAAGTGTTCCTTCCTACGACGCACTGTTCGAGAGTGAAACGGTAGAGAAATAGTTTGAAAGTGGTTCTACGAATCCTCTGCCAGGCACTTAATTGCGAATTACAGGGTCTAACAACCCTACCACAACAAAGGTCAAAATTTAATAATGATTGTGGTGTTGCTCACGCTACTTAATACTGCATTTTCGGGCAACAACAAAGTTATTATGTGGCAGGTGTCATTAGAACAGAGTTAATAAAGTCATTTCATGTAATAATGAATAAAGTAGGCACTCATATTTTCGTGTTTCCAACGCTTGTCTCGTTGTAAAATCATGGCTCAATCGTCGAAAATCTAGGTGGTGATGATTCCAAGCTCGGATGCAAAAAGGCCTAGGTTTTATTCAGCTATATTCAAAAGTTTTGTAGATGCGCTTCACAAACCATTCTTGAAGATTAAAGTTAGCACAATAGTGATGAAAAAAAAAGAGCACTCCGAATTTAAGTTACACTGTCTTTTAATTGCTTTTGTATCACAAATGAAATCAAATCTGAATGTTGTCTCAGAAATATGTTAAGAAGTTAACAGAAACACAGTAGAATATTGCTGGTATCGAGAGGTTCAGGTGAGCTGCCGTAACAGTTACGTAATTCAAGTACCATTACTAGGGTAAGCATGTGGATTTAGAGACATGGGTGACCTCGAGTGTGGCGGCCGGTTTGGCCGAGCGGTTCTAGGCGCTTCAGTCTGGAACCGCGTGACCGCTACGGTCGCAGGTTCGAATCCTACCTCGGTCATGGATGTGTGTGACGTCCTTAGGTTAGTTAGGTTTAAGTAGTTCTAAGTTCTAGGGGACTGATGACCACAGATGTTAAGTCCCATAGTGCTCAGACCCATTTGAACCAATGCTGACCTCGAGTGTGCCCCTCTGACGCGTAGTAAGAACTCTATTGTTGTCGTATACTTAAATGATTTGTCGAACAGGGTCCGCAGCATTATAATATTGGCCGCTGGCAGTGCTGTTCTCTGCTAGAAAGTATCATCATTGGATGATCGTAAGGAACTGCAGAAAGGCTCACTGTAGTGGATGGCAGCTTTGCTTTAATATCGATAAATGTAAGATAATGCCTATTACAAAAGACGATAGTGCAACCAACTCTAGGGTGTTGTTCCAGCGTTTGGAGTCTTCGCCCAAGAAAACACATCGACAAACACGAATACAGAGACGCGGTGCTACGCTTGTGACATGCCAGTGCAGCCCATACGAAAGTGTTACAGAAATGTTCGGGGGGCTTATGTGGCAATCCTTGGAATGCAGACGACGTAGTTCTCGTGACACCCTGTTGGATAAATTTAAAGAATCTCTATTCGAAGAAGATGGTGCGACCATTGTGATGCCGTCATTTTATATCTCGTACACGGATCGTGAAAATAAAATCAGAGTGATTAGGCCACCTAGAGAGGCATACTAATAGTCATTTTTACTTGCTCGATACACGAAAGAAATTTGATGAAGCTGGATGTATGTAAATTTGTACATTGCGCCACGCATTGCACTGTGGCTAGCGGAATACGTACAGGTATGTAGATGTTGTTGTTGTTGTGGTCTTCAGACCGAAGACAAGTTTGATACAGCTTCTTCATCTCCGAATAATTACTGAAACCTACATCTTTCTGTATGTGCTTACTGTATTGATCTCTTGGTCTTTCTCTATGATTTTTACCCCCACATATCCCTCAAATACTAAATTGGTGATCACTCGATGTCTCTGAATGTGTCCTATCGACCGATCCCTTCTTTCAGTAAAGTTGTGCCACAAATTTCTTCTCTCCCCAGTTGTATTCAGTATTTCCTCATTAGTTACGTGACCTACTCAGCCAGATGCAGATCTACCCTTGTATATGTAGATCCAAAATACTCAAACCAGTTGTATTGCCATTATGAGCACCACGGACAGAGATATGAAGAATTTAAGATTTCGTGCATCAGAATCTTCTACCAGCGCAACTTGTAGCTAGTGCTCTCCACACAGTTTTTCCAACGGTCAATCCGCGCTATCGCGCAGAGCTTTCTCACGGCGGCGTTCCAGGAAGTGCCGCAAGTCCGGCGCCAGTGTCCCCTCGGGGCACGCCGCAGTGTTGGCACTACAGAGCCGCTTTGAATAGCGAAGCCGCACTGCCCACGCCTGTTTTACCGCCGCTTCCGGCTTAGCAGCCGAACTCTGGGAAGCATACAGGGTGTTTCAAAGTCTTTGCCACAGAAGTGTATGATACTTAACGCCATGGGAATGATTTTTGTTAGAGACAAGTGTGACGCTTCCCCGCGAATTCGGTGGTCCTGGGACGACCAGATTCACCGATCTAGCAGGGTCTATTAAACTGGTATGCTGCATCTGCACACTGCCTAGACCAGTAAAATAATAAAGCGATTTTCAAGGAGAAAAACTTTGAGAATGAGTGTCTTTTAGGGCAGGAAGGTATTTTAGAAGTGCGGCCGACTACCTTTCACGCGGAGCAGACGATAGGCATATAGGAACACACAGTGCTTACGAAACACCCATAATACCTACGCCCTGACGCCTCTCAAGGGCATAATCAGTTAGTAAAGACGCCTAACGTCGACGGGAAGCGTTCGCGAACATTTTGTCTCTAACAGAAGTTGTTCCCCAAGACGTGATCTATCACCCCTGGATGTCTGTCGCTAGGAATTTGAAACACTCTGTACACACACACACACACACACACACACACACACACACACACATACACACTGACTTGTCCACTACGTTTGCAGGGGGTCCCAAATGCAGTTTTCGTAAATACATTTCTCGTTACCGCTTTTTGCTGGTCATGCGAACACCCCAGTCTCTACAGCTACATCTGTTCTTCACAGGCCACGTCTTGATGTGTTGCAGGGGTTACTTGTTGAACCATTGTTACTTATCCACATTCCTGTTCCAGTCACGAATGGTCCACGGGAAGAACGATTGTTGGTAAGCCGCCATGTGAGCTCGAATATCGCTTAATTTATCTTAATGGTCTTTTCGCAAAATATACGTAACCACAAGCAACGTATTAGTCAGCACATCTACGAACGTACGCTCTCGGAACGGTAACAATAATGACCACTACGACGCACAACGCCTCTCTTGCAGTGTCTGCTACTTCATTTGAATGGCCGTCTCCGTGACGCTTGCGCGTCTGGCGAAAAAAAAAAAAAAAAATCTGTGACGAAATGCGCTGCTGTTTGTGTACTGTATTTTATGTATCAATCCTATCTGGTACGGGACCCAGACTGCGGAGCAATATTCAAGCATCGTTCGAATGGTTTTATACGAGGCGTGTTTTTTAAGTAAGTAAAATTTTGAAATTAAAAAAAGACGTGAAAAAATATTCTCAATAATTTTATATTTACACGAAAGCCTGTAACTTAATCTACGCAATGACGCCATTACAGTCTGATTCTTCCTTGTTTACGTTGTGTACTGAGTGTTTAAGATGTCTCCGATAACCGTGATTCCCGCCCACTGTGAAGTACGGGCTGTTATAAGATTTCTTAGTGCTAAAGGCCTAAAAGCGATCGATAGTCATCTTGAGATCTGTGCAGTTTACGGAGAAAACATTGTCAGTGATGGAATGGTAATAAAGTGGGTGAGAGCATTTAAAGATGGTGTCACAAATTTGCATGATGAACAACGGAGTGGGCGTTCTTTGGTCGTTAATGAAAGTTTGGTGCAGGAAGTGGACAACAAGGTGAGGGAAAATAGACGGTTTACGAGTTTCTCCTTGCGGGATGACTTTCCTAATGTTTCTCGTGCTGTTTTGTATGGCATTGTGACCGAGCACTTGAATTACCGAAAATTGTGCGCACGTTGGGTACCGAAAATGTTGACGGATGTGCACAAAACCAAACGTTTAGACAGTGCATTGACTTTCCTTGATCGGTACCACAACGACGGTGATGATTTCTTAAGCCAAACACAGTATAATGAGCTTTTTGCAGAAACAAATTCTACACATTGAATGTAAGAACAAAACTATGAAGTGTACTCTGTTTTACAGAGCACTGCCTCTAGTTTGCATGTAACGCCGGAAAACCACGTTTAAAAATAAAGAAAATGAGTACTAAACGCGATTACGGAAATTTAATTAAAGTCTTTGAAAGCGAAATGTACGCTTTTTACACTGTTAGTTACGATTACATCAATATGTCGATTATACAATACAGTGGTATGTCTGTAGTTAAGTGGTTAACTCTGTTAAAAGACGCAGAGTGGCAAAAACTGTATTACTTTTAAAAAGTGTTAATATTGTTATTGATCATTCTGTCCTTTTCGATTAACATAGTACATGGCGGACTCTGCAATTTTGGTAGGGGAAAGTGTTGCTGAGGAATGGTACCAATACTTGAGTAGTTGTGTTGATTGCATGGAATTGTTGGAAGTTGCACAGTACTCAGTTTGCCACAGTTGCGCATAATGCAGTTGCAGAGAGAAAATGTTTTCTCCGATGAATGTTCGCTGGACAGATGAGCTGAATAGGCTCTCGGTTGAAGATGTAAAGCTGTTGTTAACTGCACTGTAAACATGAAAAAATGTAATATGTATTAAGTATTATGACAGAAGTATCTGTAAATAATATTTCCTAGAAAAGGTCCAAGGAAATGAAAAATATGTGAAATAAATTACGTTATATGAATTAACTCAGTCTTTGAACCTTGAAATACAATAACCCTATTCCCTCGTGTGTGGACACAAGTCTTCTGTCGTTGTTATGATTAGTTTTGTGTAGTCATTCTGCTTCCAGTGCTTCATCTGCAATCGTGTAATCTAACAATAACGCAACTTTCCGCCTATTAATGCGCAGTAGGCTACATTTGTTTATGTTG
Source organism: Schistocerca gregaria (assembly GCF_023897955.1). Classification (NCBI taxonomy): domain Eukaryota; kingdom Metazoa; phylum Arthropoda; class Insecta; order Orthoptera; family Acrididae; genus Schistocerca; species Schistocerca gregaria. Next base: position 220,609,989 of record NC_064931.1, on the reverse strand, counting down.
AGAACCAATTGCCAACCCTAAATGGATATATATATATATATATATATATATATATATATATATATATATATATATAATTGACGTTTAGGCTCCAACTGAACATGGATTCCAGAGTTTTGTTTTAGCTTTTGTTACCTCCATTCTCCCAGACTGCGCTTCTCAACGCTCATCATTGTAATTCGTCAACTCGTCTAATTAATCTGGATCTTTTTATTATTATAATAAAAATGGTTCAAATGGCTCTGAGCACTATGGGATTTAACATCTGATGTCATCAGTCCCCTAGAAGTCAGAACTACTTAAACCTAACTAACCTAAGGACATCACACACATACATGCCAGAGGCAGGATTCGAACCTGCGGCCGTAGCGGTCGAGCAGTTCCAGACTGAACACGTAGAATTTTAGCCTGCGCTTTTTCATATCCGAATAAATGACGATATATTTTCTAATTGTTTTCTCTTAATCCATATATTTCTTGTTCATTATAATTTCGGTCTGATTTTGTAAGCTACCTCCTCTGTGGGCTGACTACATTTTCGGAGGATTCTTCCAATGAATCTGAGTTTGGCGTCTGCGTGACCTGCCATTACTTTTATGTAGTCGATCAACTTTAAATCGCTCCATACGTATACTCCCACATATTTTATGAATGTGATCCCTTCCAGTGACTGTATTGCAATTGTGTAATCTTACAGTAATTGGTTATTTCTGCTTATTTATGCACAGTACGTTACATTTGTTTATGCTGAGGGGCAGTTGCTGATTCCTACACCAAACATCGATCCCCTGCAGGGCTTCCCTAATTGAATTTCGCTACAATTTTCTCGCGTTACGACTTCTCTGTATACAAAAGCACCATATGTAAAAAGCCTAAGGGAACCTCTACCGTTATGAGCTAGGTCATTTACATATATTGTGAAAAGTAATGGTCCTATAATACTCCCCTGGAGTACGCTGTGAGTTACTGAAACGTCATTCTCTAGGCAAATGGCGTCTCCAAAGGCAAAAAAAATTCTCTCAACTAGAAAGACAATAGATGTAAAATGTTTCTCATCATTTCATTAGGCATTTTAGTAAATATCATAAATTAAGAGCTCCACAGTATAATCATATGTTCTCAAGTTTGAACGTGTCGTATTTGCGATGCTTTCTACAAAGGAATGTCAATAGCGAGGATAATGGCCTCTTTTTTTTTTTCACCTGTGCCTCTGAAAGGCACACACTAATGGCTTGTTTCCAGGTAGCTGTCGCGCAGCTGGGTGCCCACGACGCATTACGTGCAGGTGGTCACTTAACTTTCTTACCGAAATATTTACGACACCAGTTTCCGCTACAGTGGCAGTCTCATATAAAAAATTTCACAGGTCAAGAATTTGCGTTACAAATCTGTAGAAACAAACTCCTATTGATATAACAGTGTCCAAAAAAGTTCCGTCGGCATTGCAATACATTCACGCATTTACATACATTTCATAACTCTTAAAGTACGATTCTTGGTTTCCAATCACCTTTTTCACAAACCAGAGTCCCTAACCACTACTCATTATTCCTTACCTTAATTGTCGACACTTCTTCAACATTTCATCATAACATATATGTAGCATAATCAAATAACTCATATAGCATCAGCTTATTGATCGTAAGCATACCGCAACAGCATAATACACATAGTCATCGTAATAATAACATCATAACACCTCAGTCAAATTCTCAAAATCATCGTAGCTTCCTCCAATAATTTCAAAACCTAAAAAAATTCTCTCTTCATGTCAAAAGTGTCATCTACCTCAAACGTACTTTAAAAATCATGATCCCATACCAAATACGTTATTCAAAGCTCTCATAGTATCACAATGGTTCCGAAAAAGTATGAACAGTTCACAAAGTCCAGACAAAATACAATTTCAAAAGTGTGAAGTTATTCACCTGCGTAATTGCTTAAACATGTCTCACTGACGTAGAAAAAGATGTTTATTTCTCTGTCAAATAATCAGATAGCTGCGTAATTCTGTGTTAGAGTAATATGGTACCGATGTGTAAAATTGTATAAGCAAATACCATATTAGCTAAGGCTCCTTGTGCTTGCCAAACACATGGTACACAAAGTAAGCGTGTACCCCCCTGAGGATTAATGGAATTATACCCTCAGGCGTTACAGATTACAGCAATGGAATGAAATGTATCACGGAAACCCTTTGTATCATTGTACTTCAAATATCTTTAAAATAAATGTTTTAAGTACAAAATTAATCACTCAAATACGTGTACTGTAGCGCTAAACTGTGCGTCTCGTTGTAAGATAATCTTTGTGGAAGTGTCGTAGTTATCGTCCTCCGAAAGCTAAGTTCTGCAGAAGTCAATGTACTTACCTCATGATAAACAAAAGTTAAATGCTTTGCGTATAGATATCTTAGTTATTACGCTTATTGCCGTGATGAAGAAAGTACTGTGCTGTAACGTATTGTTGTGTTACGGAAAAGGCTGTCTCCTTGTAGCTATACAACAAAAGTTACTACTAAAACATGTTTTACTTTCCAGAAGAATTCAGAAAAACTGTGCAGATATAAAATAGATAAACCGCAAAAGCAACATTGTAAATTGTCACTCATTAGTAGTGTCGTGATAAAATAGTGTAGCTGTCACATAAACTAACCACTGTGTCATCTAGTATCTCACAGAAAGTACTTTAAATCCAGAATGTATTTTCAAGTAAACCAAAATGTTGCATTAAAATCTCATTAGCATTGCTGATAAATGTTCTAAGTATGTGAGCCTTATAGTCGTTACGTAATCGTGCAACTAACAAGCAAGAATGTACACGCACCTTAACACTGTGTCGTCTGTTCACAATAACAATGCATTCGTAATTTCTGTTTAAATAAGTTCTCTTGGTTCTTGACTGGATATTTAACTTCAAACATTGTTGCATGTTAACAGAATTCTAAGTCTGACAAAGCATACTAGTAATGTAAAGTGAAAAGTTATATGGCAAAGGCAAAGTAAAAAAGCAGATTATCTTTCAATAAACGGTTTTACATGTGAAATGTGGTGTGAACCTTTACTCTTCCTAGAACGCAGAGTTTCAACTTCAACGCAATTATCGTGTGGTATACGTCGGATTCTGTAAGGTCCACGTTCGACTGCTACGGTCGCAGGTTAGAATCCTGCCTCAGTCATGGATGTGTGTGATGTCCTTATGTTAGTTAGGTTTAAGTAGTTCTAAGTTCTAGGGGACTGTTGACCACAGCAGTTGAGTCCCATAGTGCTCAGAGCCATTTGAACCATTTGTAAGGTCCATTGTAAACTAGAAAGAATTTGTGACTCAAGTGTTTCTTCTTATGTGACAATGAATGAGCTTTAACGAGAACTTTGTGACCAATATATAATTTCTTTGCATTTGCTTTACCTTGTAATTTTCTCCTTTTTACTGCAGCAGAATTTATGTTTTTAATAGCCAAATCAATGATGTCTTTGTGTCGAAGTTTACGTGTATTCGGAAAAGGTACCCGCTCTCTGATTCTGTTCGGTGGTTCTTTATGCTTCAGTACAAGAATAGGTGGTAAAGCAGTGGAGTCATGAGGCATTTCATTCAGCACATTTTGAAATAAGTGTAAATATCTGTCCCAATGCTGATGCTTTCTGTGACAATAAAGTCTGCAAAGCTTATTGATTTCTTTCATAATCCGTTCAGACGGGTTACAATGTGGTGAATACAATGAAATGACAGCAGGTTTGATTTTATGATTCCGAAGCATGCGTGACCAAACAGCAGATCTGAATTGCGGTCCGTTATCTGAAATGACTTTACTAACGTGTTCAACTTCACGTAAGAAAGTTTTAAGAAAGGCGTGGGATACAGACCGTCCAGTGGCTTTACGTAACGGAGTGAAAGAAACAAATTTTGAAGTAAGTTCAACAGCGACTAGAACGTACGAAAATCCATTCGATGTTCTTACAAGGGGTCCCAAGAGATCAACAGCAGCAAATTCTTTTTATTTAGAAGGAATGATAGGAAACAACGGAGCACGATGTGAGATAGTAGATGGTTTCGCCTTTTGACAAAGTTTACAAATAGACAAAACTCTTCGAATTCTCTTTTCCATATTGTTAAAATAACAAATCGTTCGAAGAATATGATAACACTTTCGTGGACCAAAATGTGCGTAGCTGAAATGAATGTACCAAATGAGCTTATTAACAAAATCGTCTGGAATGCAAAGTACCCATAGCTTGTCATCAACAGTGCACCGTTTGAAGAGTATGTTGTTTCTAACCAGATAATAATGCCGAATCTGAGTGTGTGGCTTTTCATGCCATTTACTTTTGATGTTTTTCCAAATCGGATCTTTATCTTGTTCATGAGCAATGTCCTTTAAAGATGTGGTGATGAAGTTTTCAAAGGCGACTTTCTGAATGTAAAGAATACTGAAATTTTTCTCGAGGTTGCCTTCTGTGTTACTTTTCTCAAGCCCAGCCGGTGCGCGTGACAGTGCGTCCCCAACAATGTTCTCCTTGCCGGGAATGTAGACTATTGTGAAGTGGAATTCTTGCAGAAACAATGCCCAACGTTTTAACCTGTCATGATTTAATTTTGAAGGCATAAGAAATTGTAATGCACCATGATCACTGTATACTTTTACGTGCTTACCAGAAAGAAAGAAACGGAATTTGTTAAATGCCCAAACGATAGCTAAAGCTTCTAATTCAGTAACGGAATAATTTTTTTTCAGATTTTGTTAGCACTCGGCTAGCAAAAGTAATGGTTTTCTGAACGGTAGTCTCATTTTCTATGGCTTCTTGAAATAAATGGGCACCAAGACCGACTTTAGAAGAATCCGTGCTAAGGCAGAAATCTTGTGACAGATCTGGATGAGCTAGTATTGCCGCGTTAAGTAACGCTTCTTTCAAAGAACTGTGCTTGTTCGTCCCAGTTCCAAATAGTATTTTTTCCAGTGAGAGAACAAAGTTTTGATGTAACTATTATTTGCATATTCAGAAACCGACGGTAAAAATTTACGAGACCTAGAAAACTGTGGATTTGTTTTTTTGTGGATGGAACTGGAATGGCTCTGATTGCTTCTAACTTTTCAGGATCCGGCTGAATGCCTTCAGAAGAAATAATATGTCCCAAAAACTTCACCTTTGTCCTACCAAATTCAGACTTTTCCAAGTTAACTGTAATTCCAGATTCTGCAAAAATATGTAACACGCTGTTGAGGATGCGATTATGTTGTTCCCATGAGGCTTCTGCTATCATAATATCGTCTTCATATAAGGTGATGTGACGTTTTAAGAACTCAGGTAATATGGAATTTAGCCCGCGAATGAATGCTGCCGAAGAAATGTTCAAACCAAAAGGAAGTTTCCGAAACTGATAACAAACGCCGAAATAAAGGAAAGCTGTGTATTTTCTACATTCTGGATGAAGTTCGATCTGATAAAAGCTGGATCTGAGATCAATGGAAGACAACACTTTTACACCATTAAAATTTTGAAGTTCTTCCAACGTTTGCGGCCTGTCTGTTTCAGGAATAATGATAGTATTGATTTGTCTCGAATCTAAGACAAGCGTGATCGATCCATTTTTCTTCTCAACAACATGTAATGGATTGTTGTATGAGCTTACTGCAGGCTCAATAATGCCCTCGTTAAGCATAGATTGTATTTCTGTTCTAACATGGTCCCTATGATGTGCTGGAATTACGTATGGTCTAACACAAAATTTAGTATGCTCACGAACACGAAATTGGTATTGAAACCCCTTGATTGTTCCTGTATTGTGAGTAAAAGCTGTGAAATGTGCTTGTAAAATCTCAAAAAGGTCCTGCCTATCAGTGTCATTACAATTCTCAATTGTTTGAATTTTGTTCTGAATTAACTCATTAGTTTCAAACATGCCGTCGCTATCATTCCTGTCAGTACTTGCAGAGTGATTGTTAGTGTCTAGTTCCGTAGAAAATTCCAAACTGTTGTCTAACAGAAGGTAAAGCCGATTAATTTCCTCGTCATGGTTTGAGAGCCAATCTTCAAATTTCAAAGCTATTGACTTACCTTCTTTCTCTAAACTTATTTCAGCATCGTGAAAGTTGAAGATTGCTTTGTATTCATTCAAGAAGTCTACTCCCAGTATAAATTCCGTCGACAATAATGGAACAATAAGAAAGTTCATAGAGAAGCTGTGGCTTTGACAAAAGAATTCTAAGTTGGTTTGTTGGCGTACATCTACACTTTTTCCAATCACTGCACCTTGTAATTTAATCTTACGTAACGGAAGTGTGGGGCAATCTTTCGATTTGTTGCATTTGTTAAAAGCTGTTTCACTCATTACTGAAATGGGACTGCCAGAGTCAAGTACTGCCGTAAATTTTACGTCATTTACAGTAATGTGAATCACAGGATATGCAATGTTGTTATGTTTTACGTCGTGTTCCTGGAGTAATATGTCCCTAATGTCTTCCATTTTTACGTAATTACTAGCTACGGCAGCTGCGTCGTCAGCTTCATAAGTACGTTTTGCGGCTGCCAGCGGTATGAGTCATTGCCTATTGTGTCTTTGTTGGCGCGCGTCGTTATTGGGATTTGGAGACCTAACTTATACAAATTCACCTTGTCGATAGGGCCCTGCTCTGTTTGAATCCCGCCAGTTCTGCTGCAATTCAGGTCTGTCGTTACGATCATATCGTCTGTCGTCATGTCGTAGATTCCATAGTTTCTTTCTTGTCGGTCACGTGGTGGAGAATTTCTCCCTGAATCGTAACTGCGCGCTGGACCGTTGCGTCTTAAGTTATTCCGTCTCCCTTGATAATAATTATTTTGGTTCCCGTATTGTCTGTTTCTCTGATTGTCTCTGTGATAGTCACTACCGCGGAGAGGTGACCTTTCCCTGTAATTATTACTACTCTGCCAACGGTTGTCATACGGGTGGTGTCTGTTTTGGTCACGATTTGTATTGTGAGAATAGCCTTGTCGTGTCCAGTTATTATTTCTTTCATCGCGGAATTGCGACGGATGTGACCTGTAATTGTTGTGCTCATGTTTCCGCGTTCCGCGATTGTCAGTGTCAATTTCCAGTTCTTGTAACAGTCCCTGAAAAGCTTCAATGTCGTCTATGCACCGTCCTGCCAAAATAATATGTCGTAAATGTTCAGTCAGTTTGATTAAGCAAATGCGGATGAGTTCTGAGGGCCTGTATGGGTTTGAAAGATATTGATTCTTAAGCAACATGTCTTCAAAATATTTCATAAGACTGGAAAATTCAGATTCTTCGAAACGTTTCATCATTATGATGCTGTGTTTTACTCGGTCTTGTGTAGCTTGAGACCAATACGCTGAGAGGAAGGCAAGAGAAAATTCTCCTTCACTGTGACAATCGTGAATGACCGATCGCATTCTTACAGCTGGTTCATTCTCCAAGTAGCCACACATAAATTCTAACCTGTGCTCCAATGACCAGTTGGGAGGAAAACAATGAGAGAATTGATGAAGCCATGCTTGTGGATGAATGTAGTTGTCAGAATTCTTAAATGTTTTGAATTTACGTGTAGTAATGAACAGCTTATAGTCAAAATCATCGTGTCGGCGAGTCGCACACCGCTCGTTGTAACTCCGTTTCGGTGGTTCCATCTCAAAATCCAATGCGCCTTGCCAATTTCTTTCATAATTTCCGAAGTGTCCTGTGTTATTATTTTGTGGTTGTTCCGTATTTCTATGTCCCTCTTCCCGCACTGGAGTGCGAGTGCCCTCTGAAATATGTAATTCTTGTATTACTTGTGCCAATTGATCTTGTACTTCCCGGATTTCTCTTTTGTACTGATTTGATTTTGATTTGTTTGAATTTTCTAATTTGTTCATACTCTTCAGTGTCAGTGAAGGCTACAGGTCTTGGGTTTGTTCAAGTGTGGTGTCTAACTTCCGAAGATTTTGTTCCATTGTGTCTAACGTTTGAAGCTTTTGCTGTGTTTGTCTCTGATTTTGTTCCATTGTGTCTAACGTTTGAAGCTCTTGCTGTGTTTGTCTCTGATTTTGTTCCATTGTGTCTAACTTTTGAATATTTTGTCCCATTTGTTTCTGATTTTGTTCAAGCGTTGTGTCTAACTTTTGTAGCCTTTGTCCCATTTGTTGCATTAACTGTAACAATAGTGCACTAGTGTCTGAAACATGTTCCTCAGTGCTATTCGGCAGTGCATTTTAACCAGCAATATTCGCATTTTGAAAAGCAGAAAATGTGTCTTGATTTATTTGAGAAAACGGTGAGGACCCAAAACCTGAAACTACAGTATTTGCAAGATTGTGTCCTGTCATTTCGGAATCCTGAGACGAGCTGTTGCCGACCGATCGATCGATAATGCTTCCCTGTTCACTAATTGTTTCACTGCCTACACCATTATTTGCAGCCCGTTCCATTTCCCTATGCACAATTACCAAATTACTACTTTGAACATTAGTTAATTCATTACTCGGTGGTGCTAACACACTGCTTTCGTCTTCACTGTCATTTCTCAGTTTACTTTGTAGCCTAGTATTACGTTTTTCACTCGCCATTATTGTCACAGTATTTCACACGATAACACAGAAAAACACAATTTGAAGAGCAAAAATAAGAGAACACATTAACATAGCAATGAAAATAATATCTACTTAATTGCAAGCGCAGCTGCGAAATACTTGGTGCAAATTTACATGCGCGCCACACCTGTTTTACTGTACAACAATGAAACACTACAACTGCAAAGGAGATTCTCTCTACAATTACTCGCTAGCAATAAACAAAATCTACGCTAATTACACAAACTACAAAAAAAATCAGAAGATTCCAGTGAGGTACCCTCGGCTAAGGGTCGACATGTGAAACGTCCAATTTGAACAATTATACATGACTGTTCTTAAACTGACACACAATAATTTTAGCGCAACGCAATCTGACTTTCAAAAATCCCTACAGAAGAATGGCCCTGACTAACATTAACCTAGACGTTTCACAAATCACTTACCTCACAAAAACCTTCGCTACTTGAACTACTGCTATACAGCGAGCGCCACTACTGCCAGCAAAATAAAGGTTCAAACTACTGAAGGCACTAACTACTAATAGGCATAGTTAGCAAATGAACGATTTTTATAGAGAACAAACCATGTATTTACCTCAATAGTGTTCAAAAGTGATCATATATATAGCAGTTCATGACATCCAGTCTTACAAATTTCAATACTCCGTCATTTCTCTCCCCACATCCACCACTGCTGGCGGCTCACCTCCAACTGCGCAACTCTACATGCTGTTCACATCCAGCTGCCCAACACTTACTAGTGTTCAAAAGTCATAATTTATATAGCACTTCATGACATCCAATCTTACAAATTTCAAAACTCTGCCATCTCTCTCCCCACATCCACCACTGCTGGCGGTTCACCTCCAACTGCGCAACGCTACGCGCTGTTAACATCCAGCAGGCCAACTCTACAATGGCAGACAACAATGCAAACTAGCCACAGACTGCACACAGCACAGCCAGTGATTTTTATACAGAGCGCTACGTGGCGTTACCAATAAGAAAACCTAAGCAGCCTACTTACATTACTTTTAAGTCCGAAGGTTTCTCTCCGTTGAGAAGGACATGCTGTGTTCTGTTTGCTAGAAACTCCTTAGTCCAGTCACACAGATGCTCTTATATTCTGTATTCTCTTATTTTTTCCTTAGACAGTAGTGTGGAAATTTACCGAATGCCTTCCGGAAGTCAAGGAGCAAGGCATCAGCCTGAGCGCCCATGTCTACTGCAGGTTGCGTGTAGCGGACGAACAGAGTGAGCTGGTAACCACACAACAGTTGTTAGTGGATTACATGTTGATTCCTACAGATGAGATTTTCGATCTCTAATACGAGAACATGTAACGTGCTTTCCAGTAGTACAACAGTCTGAGGTCAGCGGTACAGGCCTATACTTTTGTGCATCTGTCCCACGACCCTACTGATAATGTTAATAACCTGTGCATTTTTCCAATCACTAGGAAGAACTCTTTACTCCTACAGTAACACACGGTACTCTGATGCTAGAAGAGGAGCATCTTATTTCGCACACTTTATGTAGAATAGTATAGCTATCCCATCAGGTTGAGTCGCCATTCCTGTGTTAAACGATTCCAGTTGATTTCCTATCCCGCAGCTCGTGATATAGAGGCTTCGGAGCTGCTCCCACTAGATCCTGGGGTTAGATTCCCGACCAAATAGGAGATTTCATCCACTCGAGGACTGGGTGTTTGTATTGTCCTAATCATCTGTGCCGCCGAAGTGAGGCCAAATAGAAAAATTTGCAGTAAACAGGTGAACTACGCCAGGCGGCATCTCACGGCCAATAGCGCCACACGTTCATTCCTTTTTTTCCATGTTCCAAGGTCACTTTATTCGATATTTGTCATTTTTATGTTCATGCGATGATTTCAAGGTGAAATTGCTGTACGATATTCGTCAGTGAAACAGTTTTGAGATGTGTGAGATGTGTGCGATATCCTTAGGTTAGTTAGGTTTAATTAGTTTTAAGTTCTAGGCAACGGATGACCTCAGAAGTTAAGTCGCATAGTGCTCAGAGCCATTTGAACCATTTTGCAGTATAAGAGAGACAAAACAACGCTATGCTGAGTATTTCACTTCTACCAAAATACCTAGGAAATATCCCTAAATAAACTCGAAATTTTGTTGGTGGTGTCTCGGTTCACTCCGCATTTACTGCATGAAAGTAACTGAACTGGTGGTAACAAACCTACAGCCGGCCGTGTGGCCGAGCGGTTCTAGGGGCTACAGTGTGGAACCGCGCGACCGCTACGATCGCAGGTTAGAATCCTGCCTCGGGCATGGATGTTTGTGATGTCCTTAGGTTAGTTAGGTTTAAGTAGTTCTAAGTTCTAGGGGACTGATGGCCTTAGAAGTTAAGTCCCATAGTGCTCAGAGCCATTTGAACCATTTTTTGAACAAACCTACATTTTGTAAAACTGAATAATTTTTTAACCGCTATACCCACTCTCTCATTTACTGGCAATATCTCTAGTACTCAACAAATTGTTATTAACAAAAGGTTCGCGAATTCTTTTCGCAGGAATGGGAACTTGCCTTTATTCATTTGTTTGTCTTCTAGCCAACCCAAGTCTCCACTACGCTGTAGCACAATAACGTTCCAACGGCGATCGCTTTGCAGTTTTTCCCACAATGCATGCTATCTAGGTGAGTGTAATAAAGCAGTTTCGGAAGCATTAATTTGTGTGGATAAATTTGTAAAACATCACTCCATTCAAATTTTAGAGGCTTTCGTGAGGACGTGTTGACATAGTGTATGTTGGCTCTCGTCTCGTGATCTTCGATCGTTCTTTAACAATTTTTCTGACATTTTGCCCATACGAGTGGCTGGCGGCGGACCGGAGTCGGCCGGAGACCGTATACTGAGGTGACAAAAATCGTGGGACAGCGATATGCACATATAAAGATGGAAGTAATATTGCGTACACAAGGTATAAAAGAGCAGTGCATTGGTGGAGCTGTCATTTGTACTCAGGTGATTCACTTGAAATGGTTTCCGACGTGATTGTGGCCGCATGACAGGAATTAACAGACTCTGAACGCGGAATGGTGGTTGGGAGCTAGACGCATGGAACATTCCATTTCGGAAATCGTTAGGGACTTCGATATTCCGAGCTCCACAGTGACTAGAGTGTGTGTAGAGTTGTCAGTGCTAACTAACATACTAGCACCACTGTGCGAAATAGCCGCATAAATCAATGTGGGACGTCTGACGAACGTGTCCGTTAGGACAGTGTGGCATTAATGGGCTGTACGACCGACGCGAGTGGCTTTGCTAACAGCACGGCATCGCCTGCAGCACCTCTTCTGGGTTCGTGACTGTTTCGATTCGACCCTAGACGACTGGAAAACCGTGGCCCCATCAGTTGAGTCCCGACTGCAGATGGTAAGAGCTACTGGTAGGGTTCGAGTGTTTTGCGGGCCCCACGAAGCCATGGACTCAAGTTGTCGACAAGGCACTGTGCAAGCTGTTGGTGGCTCCATAATGTTGTGGGTTGTGTTTACACGGAATGGACTGGGTCGTCTGGCCCAACTGAACCGATCATTGACTACTGGGAGACCATTTGCACCCATTTATGGACTTCGTGTTGCCAGAGTTGAAACTATTATAGATGACAATGCACTATGTCACTGGGCCACAACTGTTCGCAATTGGTTTGAAGAACATTCTGGACAATTCGAGCTAACGATTTAGCCACCCGGATCACCCGACACGAATGCCATAAAACATTTGTGGGACATAATCAAGAGGTCAGCTCGTGCTCAAAATCCTGCACTGGCAACACTTCCGCTGTTATGGACGGCTATAGAGGCAGCATTGCTCAGTATTTGTAGTGGACTTCCAACGTCTTGTTGAATCGATGCCACGTCGAGTTGCTGCACTGCGCCGGCAAAAGGAGGAGCGTGTTTATTCTCTTCCATACTAGTTCACTGACACCCATAATGAAACACTGTACCTACTTTATTACAAAAGTATAGATAAAATCACGTCATTGCGCTCAATAAATTGTAACAGATGACTGACAGACACTATTAGTGTAAAAGAACTGACGCTCGGAGAAATGAAATCTGAACGGCGAAGTAAAATATTTTCTGGCTGATAGGGCAACGGCGAAAAACAGTTTCTGAAATTCGGTGTCCATCTTTTAGAAGTTGTGTGGTATATAAATGGAGTAAATGTAACTGACGAATGATGTCTTCCATGTATTCGTATTTTATTACGACGGGTGCGCCATACTATCTATGTTTATACCCTGTAAATCTGTAGAAGTACAAACCAGAGGGTACGTTCTGTACCCTTTACTAATAAAGGAAACTGAGGATCTGTTATATGACGGTCAATTTTGCTTTAGGAACGGTAAAAACAGCCGAGAGGCAGGACTGACGTAATATCTGGAACCCGAAGCACGACCTAATAATAAGCACTTTCATGAGATTTGCCAACCTATAAAAAACCGTTCGGTGACGTAAAAATGGCGCAAAAAATTTGAAATCCGCAGAAAAACAGGTACGCTCTATGCTGGAGTTCTAAAGGTGTGGAGAATAACCCCCTGACGAGAAATAAAAATTTTCCCATAGATAATAATAATGTCTTGGTCTCGACTTTCAAGCAGAGAATTTTTTCTGTACATCTAGAATCCGTTCCATTTTTAATGTCCCACTTACCTGCATTTTATTTTAACAACAGTCATAACCACGTCTTCCACTCCAGCTAGTCCCCCTATCCACTTGTTTATTTACTTGCCTTACCTAGTAATTCCCTCGATGACCAGCCTTCAGCTTATGATTTTGTTTTTATATTAACGGAGTCCATATCCTACTGCAATAAATAAAACCGCACACTGATTCTAAACTTTCTCTACGTTTTGAAAAATACACTGACGGAAAAAAATTGCAACATCAAGAAGAAGCTGTGCGACATAAATGAAAGTTGTTAAGCGTGTGGCTCAAGGCACTATGGGACTTAACATCTGAGGTCATCAGTCCCCTAGACTTAGAACTACTTAAACCTAACTCACCTAAGGACATCACACACATCCATGCCCGAGGCAGGATTCGAATCTGCGACCGTAGCAGCAGCGCGGTTCCGGACTGAAGCGCCTAGAACCGCTCGGACACAGCGGCCAGCATACATTCGAAAGATGATGTCTCTTCTAACTGCGCGCCAGTCGCATAAGAGTGGAGCTAGTAGCGCCACTATTAGGAAGCAAATCAGGTTGGCTTCAAATACGCGCTGTAACGGTAGCGATCGTTAGTTAACTTTGAGAGGGGACGTGGTGTGTTGATGTTAATCAAGAATGCCTTTAAGGCGACGAAGATGCCATTATCGACATCTCACTGATTGTGAACGAGGTCGTGTAATAGGGCTACGGGAAGCTGAATGCTCCTTCTGCGATATTGCAGGAAGACTTGGCAGGAATGTAGAGAAGCCAGCTCAGAGCCAGATGCCCAGTAGCACGCATTCCACTGACGCTAAACTACCGTCATTTGCGACTTCAGTGGTGTCAAGCGAGAGGTCACCGGAGGGCAGTAGTCGGTTGTGTTTTCTGATAAAAAAGGTTGTTCTGCATCTGTGATGACTGAGTGTTGGTTAGGAGGGGGCCAGATGAGGGCCGGCAACCAAACTGTCTGCGTGCTATAGACTCACTGGACCTACACCTGGAGTTAGGTCTGAGGTGCGATTTCGTATAACAGAAGGAACATTCTCGTGGTTATCCCATAAACCCTGACTGCAAACTTGTATGTCAGTCTGGTGATTCGACCTGTTGTGCTGCCATTCATGAACAGCGTTCTAGGGGGTGTCTTCCAACAGGATAACTCTCGTCCTCATACCGCTGTTGTAACCCAACATGTCCTACAGAATGTCGACATGTTGTCTTCACCTGCTCGATCACCAAATCTGTCTCCAATCGAGCACATATTAGCCATCATCGGACGACAACACCAACGTCATCCACAAACAGTATTAACTGTTCCTGTACTGACCGACCAAGTGCAACAGGCATGGAACTCCATTCCACAAACTAACATTCAACACCTGTACAACAATCCTTGTTTGCTTTCTTGTATTCATCATTTACGCAGTTACACCGATTACTAATGTACCACAATTTCATATTTGAAATGGAATGTCTCACGCATACATTAACCTGTTATCTTCCGATGTTAATTTAAATATGTTTCCTAGACAAATGTATTTCCTGAATTTTATTACTCTACATTAATTATTTTTTGATGTTGCAACTTTTTCCGTCAGTGTACATTTATTTTACCAAAAACACTCCACAATATTTCCACTGTTGTTTGCTTCCATTTGCTGCGAACCCAGCAATATAATTCAGTATCTGACATCAATAAGGAATTTGGTTAGTATCTATGCTCATTTTTCGGAAAATCAGTAAGTAAATGGATTCCGCTTGCAGAGATCCTGAAAAACTCAGCTCCCTCTGTTCCTCCATGAGATCCACAGCGCCGTAGACAAAGGCGCTTAGGTTGATGCCGCGTTCCTTGACTTCAGGAAGGTATTTGAGACCGTCCTGCACTGACGTTTAGTGAAAAAAAATGCAATCTTATCGAGTATCGGAGCAGATTTTCGAGTGGATTCAAGACTTCCTTGCAGACAGCACTCAACACGTCGCTCTTAACGGAACAGAATCGACAGATGTAAAGGTAAGCCGGCCAGGGTGGCCGAGCGGTTCTAGGCGCTTCAGTCTGGAACCGCACGACCACTACGGTCGCAGGTTCGAATCCTGCCTCGGGCATGGATGTGTGTGATGTCCTTAGATTAGTTAGGTTTAAGTAGTTCTAAGTTCTAGGGGACTGATGACCTCAGAAGTTAAGTCCCATAGGGCTCAGAGCCATTTGAACCATTTTGTAAAGGTAATTTCTGGATTACTCGAAGGAAGTGTGACAAGACCGTTACTGTTTACAGTATACATAAATGATGTAGTAGAAAGCGTCGGGTGTTCTTTAAGGCTGTTCGCTGATGATGCGATTGTGTATAACAAAGTAGCACTGCCAGAATATAGTAACGATTTGCAGAATGACCTCCAGAGAATTGATGTATATTGCAAGCTCTGGCAGTTGGCCCCGAACGCAAATAAATGTTACATGTTGCACATACTGTACATAGGAAAAGAAATCCACTACTACACAGCTACACTATTGATGACAAACCGGTTCCAACAATAACTACCGTAAAAATGTAGGAGTAACTATCCAGAGCACACATACTGTACATAGGAAAAGAAATCCACAGCTACACTATTGATAACAAACCGCTGCCAACAGTAACTACCGTAAAAATGTAGAAGTAACTATCCAGAGCGACCGTAGGTGGAATGACTACATAAAACAAATAGTGGGAAAAGCAAATGACAGATTCATAGGAAGAGTCTTAAGCAAATGTAACTCATCCACGAGGGAAGTGGCTTATAAGGCGCTTGTCTGACCGATTCTTGAGTATTGTTCATCTATCTGGGATCTCTACCATATAGGACTGATAAAACAAATAGAGAAGATTCAACGCTTTTCGTAATGGGATCGTTTAGCCGGCGCGAGAGCGTTACGGAGATGCTCAACGAACCCCATTCACAGACGTTACAAGAGAGGCGTTGTGCATCCCGGAGGGATTTACTAATGAAATATCGAGAGAGCACTTTCCAGGAAGTGTCCGACAACATATTACTTCCCTCCCTCCCGCATATGTATCACGTAATGACCATGAAGAGAAAATTCGAGAAATTAGAGCGAATACACAGGCTTACCGATAATTATTCTTCCCACACGCTATTCGCAAGTGAACACAGTTAGAGGGCTCATTTAGTGGTACAAAAATAACCCTCCGCCACACACCATTGTATGACTTGCGGAGTATGATGTAGATGTAAATGATAGGATCATAAGGCTGCTTTCAGTGTATGAAAGAATATTTTCTGTTAGTGAAAGTCGAGCCAAAGAACAGTTTCATAGATTAGACGAATACAGACGTTACTAACACAGAAATGGCAACAACCCATGAGCGGAAAGGTTGGCATCGAATTTCCATTCTTACCTGAAAAAGCTTAGATATTAATGGTTCAATTCGCTAGACCTCTGAAAGTGCTTTTCGAATACAGTACCAATTGTAGAGCCGCAAGTTGTTCCGAGCGACCGTTTGCTTTAGGATAGCTTACTGTTTGTAACTTCGGGGTCTGACATCTAACGGCCTAGCCGGGAGACACACGTGCATCTGTCACTACCTGCCGTGGGAACGCTCTTCAGCGTCTCTTACTGAACGCGTACATTCACCACCTATAAGAATCTAAATAAAGGATAGTAGTTTTTGTGTAATCGCTTTCAAAATTTGTATATTGCACTTGTTAATAGAAAGGTGGCATATTTTCGCAGATAGAAAAATTTACTTTAAAGTTAGGAAAACCGCATTTAAGAAAGGAAATTCACCTGGGAACATTTATGACTTGTTTTTGTTGGTCAGTTGAAATACTCACCTGAAGTATCAGGGTATAAAACTATTTAGTTGAAATTTAATTTAAAAATTTCAAATACCTTACAATTTTCGTAGTATGAAATCTAGAACAACTTCAGAAGGAACTATTAAAATCAACATTTATTTTACTATGTGTTATGTGAGCCTGTGAGTAAATTTGAGTGTGTATGTGAGACATTCGTCAATTTTCAATATTTCGTTATATACTGTGTTAAGTAATGCGCAAGAGTTACACAAGCCTGTCGTGGGAAAATGATCCTAAGGGATTTACCCACTGTGCTGATGACGTATGTCTTAGTGTGATTGCTATTGTAACAGAGCAGCCAGAAAGTCAGCTGGAGTAAAATCTGTATCTAAAGAATATTTCCAGAATTATTATCTTTTCGTTTTCGTTTATCAAACATTACTATAATATTTGTAAGTCAGATGGACGCAAATGCATGTATAAAGATTGGTGCAGACCAGTTTTGGCACGAGTATAATCACGAGCGAGTATTCTGATTAGCAGTCAGTATGGTCAGCCAATCAGTATTGAGACGGTTCGCACTCATTACCTGATAGCTATACTCGGAGTGAGGCTGGTAGGAGGAAGTCGCTCACTAGCTTTGAACACGCAAGGTAATGTTACGAAGAATTACTTAGTGTTTGAGTTATTGGCGAGCTAAGTCGATAGCAGTTGTTGTTGAGGACTGCTTGGCGAAATTTCAGAGGTTTTGACTAAATCTGTTGGACAGATATTCGCGTGTGAAATATTGGCCTTCATAGAATCCATGTGGCATTTTTCAGTATTCAGTTACTGAGCGTATTTGGCAACCAGTTTCTTTTTTAGAAATCCACAAGAAGGACCGAATGTAATAACTTATGTTAGTGGTGAAACTACTGAATGTGAAAACGTTAATTTGGGTCGGGTTCGGACAGATTTCTGGCTGCTGTGCGTGTGAAATGCGTGTTTGCATCGTGAACTGGAAGGAAATAGCCAATAGTTTAAATGTGGACTGAATAGTACCTTTTATTTGGTTATCAAGGACAAAATAAACATTATTGTGTGGAAATTTCGGACATTATTTTCCAGAAGCCAATCAAATTTCTTGCTATCCCATAAAATTGGATGACAGTATTTCTACAGAACTTTCTTCCATAACTAGAGCTGCGCGGCCTCAGTAATTGTAGATATTAGGTGGTGTTTTTTTTATCAACGCTGCTTTTACATCATCTTGTATCTACGTTGCCGAGTGAAGGGACATTGAGCAGACGCCGTTCTGAGGTCGGTGAATTTTAATTTGCAGCCTGCACAGTGACAACGACGAACAGACACGAGGATTTAAACCCCGACCCACCGCACAATGACAACATAACCTAGGGAACGAATAAAACTGGAACGTGGATTAAGATGTATGCTGGTTGACGCCATACCGAATATAAAATTATTAGTAGGCATAAGGTGTACTAAGTGCCTCATTGACTCATTATTTGATAGTGTAATGAAGCATCTGGAAATCAGGTGAGTTTAATTTGTTCGAATGTTAACTCTTACTTATCTTTCGTCGTTTTAAAAGTAAGAGTACTTTTTAACTATAGTTTTAGTTAGGTGCTAAACTCTGTACGGCGTATTGGCTGATACGAAATCTCGTTCAGGGGTAATGGTGTCAGAATGGATGGGAGCCACTGCGTTATAGGAAAAGATGGCTACCATACAATATATACAAGAACCAATGGGAAACAATAAGGAAGGAAGAGCAAGAGACTCGGGTTAAAAATGGGGTAAAGCAAGGCACGAAGGCAGTCTCTCTTCTCCAATGTTGAAAGCGTATCTCGAAGAAATAATGAAGAAAATCAAAAAAAGTTTCAGAAGTGGAATATTCAGGGTGAAAAGATATCAGTGTTAAGATTCTCTGAAGGTATTACTTTCCTCTGTGAAATCGAGTAAG
The DNA here is from genome assembly GCF_023897955.1 of Schistocerca gregaria. NCBI lineage: Eukaryota > Metazoa > Arthropoda > Insecta > Orthoptera > Acrididae > Schistocerca > Schistocerca gregaria. Next base: position 220,591,005 of record NC_064931.1, on the reverse strand, counting down.
AATTACAGCACCTGTTGAATGGAATGAACAGTCAAGCGATCACAGAATATCTATTGAGATCATGAAAGAAAAACGAAAATACTGAGAACCAAGGGAAATGAGATTATCGATCAACTTTAGGCAATGAGGGATTTCTGCTACTTTGGATGGAAAACAATTCGTAGTGGACGAAGAAAGGAGGACACAAGAAGCGGAATAGCAAAAGCAAAGAGAGCATTCCTCTCAAAGGAAGTGATCTAGTAGAGTAGTTCTTGTATGGCACTTTTTTAAAGAAAATGATAATGTTTCTTGAGCTGCCGTCTCCCCCGGTTTGCTTCCATTTTGTGAAACTGTGTGGAAATTTTGGCTGAGTAGAGTAACGGTAATGAGTGCCTCTGGGCTTTCAAAATATGAAAAGCTAGAAATTACAAAAATGTACTTCGCAAAAAGTATTGCTTCTCTATCACTCATTCGTGTATTACCTACTGTAGGCCACCTGTTTCCTTAACTGAATGCGTTCTTATTTCATATGTCACTTTGGTCAGGTGATAATTAGGGCAGATAGAGGAAGGGCAGAGGGAACCGAGCTCTTCCTTTTTACGACGCAAACTGGAATGCCTCAGTCCAAAGAAGGCATCAGTCAAAGCAAGTACAGTGTCTTATTCTTCAGTTCAGCCACTGGAAATAATTTGCTCACGAATTACTCACATGAATTATATGGAAGTCAATTGTCATCTGTTAAACAACTATTAATGGTTTCCTTTCACAATTTGTGGGAGTGTAAATTAATAGAGTATCAAAGCGCAGCAAGTGACAGTTTATTGGATAAAAGCACGAAATCCAACTTAGAAGGAGAGAAACTGACCACCAAAATTAGAGGCTTGTATCAGCAGTTCAGGCAATTATAAGGGTAAGCTGTAATATGGTCGCAGAATTATAGGCGATAAGAAACAGATTCCTTTTCGTTTTCTTTTCTTTTCTTTTTCAAAAACGTCTAGTCATAGCTCGTGTTAATGGTTTGAAGTTCATTAATATCCGAGAAAATATCAAGTACATGATCAGTCAATGATTAGTGGAGAACCAAATTTTATTCATGAATTGATCAGTAATTATCTGAGAAAGAGGCTGCCATGGGGAACTGAGAGTGCAGCGAATATCTAAATCTGCATCTACTTGGCTACTCTGCAAATCACATTTAAATGCCTGGCAGAGGGTTCATTAAATAATTCTTTGTTATTCCACTCTCGAATAGCGCACGGAAAAAACGAACACGTATATCTTCCGTGCGAGCTCTGATTTCCGTTATCTTACTATGACGATCGTTTCTCCTTACGGACGTCAGCATCAACAAAATATTTTCGCATTCGGAGGAGAAAGTTTGTGACTGAAATTTCGTGAGGAGACACCGCCGCAACGAGAAACACCTCTGTTTCAATGATGTCCACCCAAATCCTGTATCATGTCCGTGACGCTCTCTCCCCTATTACTTCATGATATAAAACGTGCTGCCATTCTTTGAACTTTCTCGATGTACTCCGTTAGTTCTATCTGGTAAAGATCCTACACTGCGCAGCAGTACTCCAGAAGAAGACGGACAAGCGTAGTGTAGGCAGTCTCTTTAGTAAAATGATTCCAATGGCTCTGAGCACTATGGGACTTAACATCTGAGGTCATCAGTCCCCTAGAACTTAGAACTGCTTAAACCTAACTAGCCTAAGGACATCACACACTTCCATGCCCGAGGCAGGAGTCTATTTAGTAGATCTGTTGCATCTTCTAAGTGTTCCGCCAATAAAACACAGTCTTTGGTGCGTCTTCCCACAACATCTTGTATGTGTTCTTTCCAATTAACCTTTTTTGCAATTGTAATTCCTAGATATTTAGTTGAATTTACGGCCTTTAGATTTGATTGATTTATCGTGTAACCGAAGTTTAACGGATTCCTTTTAGTATTCATGTGGATGACCTCACACTTTTTATTATTTAGGGACAACTTTGAATTTCCGCACCATACAGATATCTTATCTAAATCGATTTTGCAATTGGTTTTTATCTTCTGATGAATTTACTAGACGATAAACGACAGCATCATCTGTAAACAACCTAAGACGGCTGCTCAGTTTGTCTCCCAAATCGTTTATATAGATAAGGAACAATAGAGGGTCTAGAACACTAGTTTCAGGAGCAACAGAAATCACTTCTGTTTCACTCGACGACTTTCCTCCTGTTACTACGAACTGTGACCTCTCTGACAGGAAATCACGAATCCAGTCACATAACTGAGACAGTATTCCGTGAGCACGTAATTTGATTACTAGCCGCTTGTGAGCTATGGTGTCAAAAGCCTTCTGGAAATCTAGAAAAACGGAATCAGTTTGAAATCCGTTGTCGATAATACACAACATCCCGTGTGAGCGAAGAGCCGGTTGTTCAAAAAAAAAATGACTCTGAGCACTATGAGACTTAACATCTGTGGTCATCAGTCCCCTAGAACTTAGAACTACTTAAACCTAACTAACCTAAGGACATCACACACATCCATGCCCGAGGCAGGATTCGAACCTTCGACCGTAGCAGTCACGCGCTTCCTTTTTTTTTTTTTATCTCATTTTGGTCGCTGTTGATCGTTGCATCTGCTCGGGGCGGACGTCGTAAGACATCCATTTATGTTCGTTGTTAATCGATTGACTCAGTTTTTTTATTACATAGGGCACGTAACCCTCTGACCGAACACGCTGAGCTACCGTGCCGGCTTGGTTCCGGACTGAGCGCCTTAACCGCGAGACCACCGCGGCCGGCAGAGCTTGTTGTGTTTCACAAGAACGATATATTCTAAATTCATGTTTCACTATGCGTCAATATACTGCTCTCTTCGAGGAAATTCATAATGTTCCAAATATAATGTATGTTGCAAAATCCTACTGCATATCGACAGCCGGCCGTGGTGACCGAGCGGTTCTAGGCGCTTCAGTCCGGAACCACGCGACTGCTACAATGTGTGTGGTGTCCTTAGGTTGGTTAGGTTTAAGTAGTTATAAGTTCTAGGGGACTGATGACCTCAGTTAAGTCCCATAGTGCTCAGAGCCATTTGAACCAAATCGACATTAATGATATGGGTATGTAATTTAGTGCATTACTCTTATTGCCTTTCTTGAATATTGATGCGACCTGTCTCTCAACGATGGAAAGCTGTCCCTTGGTCACAGAGTCATTCGAGAACCGCTGATTGAACATCCTTGTAAGTGGGAAAGTCACTTTTTCCCTCAGATATTTTTTGAGCTTTCTCAAAGATGGAATTCGCATGGTGCAAGATAAAGATTTCCTGATCGTCGTCTCGTCCACGTCTGTGCGGTGTAGGTCAAGTTGTTGAAAACATTTCAGTACGGTTGGACGTGACTTTGCATTTGGACCTTATGCCGCCAGAATTTCAGGGTGAATCTGCGCGTTTTAGACTGTTTACACATAAGAAAAGCACTGACCTGCGTAAAATTAGTTCACATCATAGTTAATTTTAATTATTAGGAAGATTTTTCTTAATTTTTTAAAGAATGTAACTGTTAATGGAAATGGAACGTGGACGGGAGACAGTGTGGGTAGGAAGAGAATAGAAGATTTTCAAAGAAGAGAAATCGAGCAATAGTTAATTTGATAATGTAGGAAAGTATGGAGTAGAAATTGTAGAGCGAGACCTACACTTGAATGCATTAAGCTGGTTCTAATGGATGTAAATTGCAGCTCTTATGCAGAGGGCATCCACGGGATAGAGTAGCGTGGAAAGCTGCGTGTTACTAAATACCGCGACAACAATAAGCCGCAATAAAAGTCGTTAATGGGAAATTTCGTTATTCGTCTAATGCAGTTGCATAAAACGTCAATTACTCGATCAGTTTCAGAATGCGCCTGATAACATGAGCCCTTGTACCACAAAAATAACAGTATACCGATAATACAGGGTGTGAAGCAGGCAGGAGTGGTCCACAATGGCGGAGTTCGATGCAAAAACTGCTCACCAGTCAGGGAGCACTAGGACCACAGCTAGCAACACGCAAATGACTAAGAAAATAGAGAGTCTTCATTCAAGAAATGACTCTGATTCAAGTTGTTCTGATTGTAGCATGAGCGACTGGGAAACATTCTGTTGCTTGGAGAATTCACCTGCGCCACTTTTCCCATCCATTTTTACAGTTTTACTCGACACTGACAGTACAACTGTCTACTTCGCAAAATTTTTTGTTGTGGCGCCGGTCACGCTTTCGTCTGAGGCTGACGACCAGAACTCAGGTATACCTGCACATTTCCTTCCCAGAAGGAAGTGCCCCTGGCACGAACCCCTGGGGGTGGTGCTGTAGCAGAGGACAAGCGCCCATCATAAACCTGTCAGCTGTTGGTGGGCTATGGCCCAGAGTAAAATATCTTTGTCTGTGGCTATAGGCACAGTATGAACGAACGGAATTAATTCAGCTCGCGTTCGAAGGACTGTGTTTCATACAGTAGCTTTGGAATATTGCTGTTGAACATCAGCATGCTATGGACACTTAAGAGCATTCATTGACTGTAATCAAAATTTTTCAAATTTCCTTTTCCGTACTGACCAACTTCAATCCATCTTTTTTGCTGTTTCCTAGGTTTATCCGTACGTCTTTCACCTTCTCCCCATGTTTTCATCTCCTTTCTTTTGGCTCTATTGTTCCTAATTTATTATTTATTTTGGTTTGCATACATTCTCAGTTTTGTATTTTATTCTTAAGAAGTTTCTTTATAAGGATGGGTAGACAAACAGCAATCCCATTGGTTTTTTATTATTCTTGCGTATCCAGATTTCAGCTATAAATAGCTAACTTCAGTGCATTTGAGGGAGTTATACAATCCAATAAACTCGCAGCAGTACAGATCACCATATTACTTTACTGGTGTGCAGGCAGAAGGAAACTGAGGTTGTTGAAAAGTTATAGGGTCACATGTATTGTTGCGAGTTTGTTGGATTGTAACTGACTCGGATGGACTGAAGATTGTTATTTATAGCTGAAATCTGGATATGCACAGTAACTGTGTTTGTTATTAAAAACATTTTAGAAAAAACACAAAGAATTTAACATAGAAACCTAAATGGCCTTTATCGACCTTGAGAAGGCTTTTGACTGTGTGAGCTGTGATAGCCTATGGAAGATTATGTCTGAATGTGGATATCCTTATCACATAATAAAGGTAGTGAAAATTTTTACAAAACTACACGCATTGTAATAAACATAGGTAGGAATCCAGTAGATGAAATAATTATTAATCAAGATATTAGTAAATTGTCTGGACTATCACCTACAGTATTTAATATTTACATTGGCTTCATTCTTCGCAAATGGAAATGTAAAGTAAACAAAGGAACTAAGATAATGAATGAGGACTACCTAAATGTACTTTTGTTTGCTGATAACATCGTTACTATTCAAAAGAATGAAGACGACCTCGAAAGATTAGTATTCTACTAGCTGAGCAAAATTTGTAAGAAGTACAACTTTAAAAATTTCTAGAAATAAAAGAAAAATAATGGCATTCCGAGGAAAATATCCAGACAGATAAAAAATTGTTTGGATAACTCAATTTTAGAACAAGTGTCTCAAATCTCTTATTTAGACTGTCCAATGGGTTTTGATTTTGATTCTGATATTTCAAATAAAATACACAAATTCCAAGCTTTCTGTGGTACCATTAGCGGAACATTGGGCTATAAAGTACAAAAAGAAACAATCATGAAATTCAGTAAAGTAATGACAGATCCTGTGTAATCTTATGGGTGCGAAAGCTGGGTTACTTCAAGAAAACGAGAAAATAAAATTCAAACAGCAGACATGAAGGGTTGCAAAAGAAGAGGTATGATTAGAAACGAAGATATAACAGATTTAAGTGTTTTCAGTATGATTGAAAAAATTTAAAAATATCATGAAGATCGGAAACAACACCCCATAAGAATGCCACGTCACAGAAATCCTCAGAACATCCTGAACTACAAGCTGAATAGGAAAAGAGATATTGGAAGACCACGAAAAAGATGGGAATGATTTGTTTGTAAGCACGGAACAGACAACAGCCTAATCCTTGAAAGTGACATGATGATGATGAATCCGGACATACAAGGACAATTAAAAATCAGTGGGATTGCGACTGATTGCTCTATTCCTGTCCTTACTTATAGTCTACGGACGTTTTGCACAACGATTTCTTGTAGAATCAAAGTTAGCTAAATTTTAGTTACTTTGATGTTTCTTTCTAGTTCTTTTCTTATGTTTGTAAATCACGCTATTGTTGACTTCTTTTTCCAGAAATACATGATCATTTATTTCGTTGCCATGTTCTCATACTTTCGGCAGGGGTGTCCAAAGAAGATTAATCTTCACATTGCCACCAATTTTGATATCTTCTGTATCTCGTCAATACTTCTCATTTACCAAGCATCTGCAGTTAGAATTACTCTTGCTGTTCAAGCCTCCATCTCCCTCCACAATTTTTAATTCCTACACTTTCCTTCAGTACCAAACTGACAATGCCATAATGCATCAGGGTACGTCCTACAAACAAATCCCTTGTTTTAGTCACGTTGTGGCATAGATTTATTTTTTCTCCAATTCTATTCAGGACCTTTTTATTAGTTATTCCATTTAATCTTCAGCATTCCTGTATAACATCACATTTCAAAAGCTTTCTTGACTGAAGGGTTATCCGATTCACTTCCATACAAGTTTACACTACATACAATGACCTTTAGAAATGCTTTTATAACACTTAAATTGGTAACGATTAAATGTTAAGAAATTCACATTTTTCAAATATGAGTTTCTTGCTATTGCCAATCTGCATTTTATATTTTCCCTACTGCTACCATCATCAGTTATTTTTCTGCCCAAATAGTAAAAGTCATCTACTGCTTCTAGTGTCTCATTTTCTGGTCTTATTTCCTCAGGATATCCTCATTTAATTCGACTACATTCCATTACCCTTGGCTTACTTTTGTTGATGTTCATCTTAAAACTTAATTTCAAGGCACTATACAGTCAGCTCAGCTGCACTTCCAAGCCCTTAATTGCTTTGGCAGAATTATAGAATCACCGGAACACCTTAAAATTTTTATTTTTTATCCCTGAACTTTAAATTTCTTTCCAAATTTGTCCTTGGTTTCCTTTATTGCTTGGTGAATGCACAAACTGGATAACGTAGGCAATGGGCCATAACGCTGTCTCACACCCTTCTCATTCTCTGTTGCTCTTTCTTGTCCTTCGACTCTTGTATACAACTGCACTCTGCTTTCTATACACATTACAAACAACTTCTCACTTCCTTTATTTTAAACTGAACTTTACAGCTCCCTTTACAGCTTATCGTTCTGATTACATACAGTTTTCAAGTATGAAAATATATACTAAAGACGGGCTACGAAACCTGGAGGAAAGACAAAGGAAGGCGCAGGGCCACGGAAAATTCCTGTGGGCTGAATCAGTCTACAGAAAAGGAAGAGCCATTTTACTTCCATAGTTGACTCTTATTTTTAAAGTTGTGCTGCTGATAATACGTATTGGGAAAACATTATATAGAGAAGAAAGCAATGACTTACTGATTTAGCAGAATTTATAGATGTTATTTACATTTCGCACACATTCGTGGCTTATGGTAATTCGATGTAAACGTGACAATAGTCTTGATTCCCCAATGATAATCCTTCATTAAAATGTACTATGACATGCATTTGTAACGTGTGCGACATAATGGACATGGGCTCTGAGCAGTGTTGCCAAGTATTGCACTGTTTCATGTAATATTATAATCTTCACTGGAAACTGTTCGTGTTGGGTTTAAATCTGACGAGTAATCTTGTGAAAATTACTAAAATTAAAATTTCTGCTTTTAGTTTTGGTCAGAGCGCAAAGTTGGCAAACCCGACTCAACAGCCGTTGTTCTCGAGCAGCGAGTTAGAGGTCGATTATAACGGCGTGTAAGTCATTCTCTGCAAGAACAACTAAGTGGTATTGTGCAGTTTGCTTCGTGAAACATTTTTAGAAAATATATGGAGTCGTCTTCAGACAGCGAAACTAATTGTCAGGTGCCGAAAACGAAACAAAAGTTCAAAACTAAGTTCTATAGTGAATGGTGTAAAGTTTGCTCGAGGCTTCGAAAACTTAAAGATGATTATAATGCTCACTGTATCGAGTGCCCCTCATATTTCATTGTTTCTCATGCAGCCGAAATTATGTTAAAAAACACGCAAACACCACAACACACAGAACTTCCATTCTGTAGTCGACCCGAGAACGCAGATGAAAGTAAGTTCCTTTTTTTTCCGCTCATAGAAGTCTAAAGCAGGAAAAAGTAATAGCTGCTGAAGTATCCCCTGCGCTTCACTCGGTTAAACGTAGCCATAGTTATGTTTTTGTGCACTACTACGACAATTTGTTCCCGCAGTTGTTTCCAGATTCAAAAATATCTGAGAAATATTCGTATGGAGGCACAAAAGAACGAAAATAATTTCGTCAGAACTGGGACTGTATTCAATACAGCGAAAAATTTGGCAGGTGGACAACTCTGTTTATTATTCTGTTTCTTGGGATGCATCCAACAAAGAACACATTGATACCTTTACGATGGTAGTACGTTACCTTTCCCGTGAAGAAGAAGTATGTAGAAACTTTTCTCACTTTAAGTGATAGTGATACGTCTGACTCACTTGCGGCAAGAACCAAAAGTGAGCTTACCAATGCATCTATACCACTGAAGAAGATCAGCAGTTTTTCTGCTGACATCGCCTCTGTTGATATTGGAAAGAATAAAAGCGTATACGTCGGGCTACGCAAAGAAATTCAAACTTGATTGCAGTGTCTTGTAACTGTCATTTATTATGAATAAAAACACACACACACAGCACTGCTGTAATATTCTACAATACTAGAGTATATATTGCATAATATTACACCAGCAATGTGTGTGATTTCATTCATTATGTGTAAAATAACCTTCCAAGAACTTATGGAACAGTAAATCAACATAACTGTCATTGAAACTTCCTGCCAGATTTAAACTGTGTGCCCGACCGAGACGCGAACTCGGGACCTTTGCCTTTCGCGGGCAAGTGCTCCACGATCTGAGCTACCGAAGCAGGACTCACGCCCGGTACTCACAGCCTCACTTCTGCCACTATCTGGAAGGTAGGAGACGAAATACTGGCAGAAGTGAGGCTGTGAGTAGTGGGCGTGTGTCGTGCTTCGGTAGCTCAGATGGTAGAGCACTTGCCTGCGCAAGGCAAAGGTCCCGAGTTCGATTCTCGGTCGAGCACACAGTTTTAATCAGCCAGGAAGTTTCATATCAGCGCACACTCCACTGCAGAGTGAAAACCTCATTCTTGATAACTGTCATTTCTTGAACAACGCCGCATAGCAGGCGGCAAGTGCTCATTGGTTTGACGTAGAAGCCATTGTTTTTAAGATATATAATGAATTACATCGTTCTACTAAAAGAGTCAGCCAACTAAAGGAATTTTCTGCTTGGACGGACATTGAATGGCAGGAGATTATAAAGCACATACTAACCACGCTGACTATATCTCACTCCAGCCATGGAGCAAATAGTGAAAAACTGTGAATGAGTCAAATCGTATTCCGTCTCGCAGGAGTACACATCAATGATACGCAGACGTTTTCGAAGACTGAATCATCTTTGGCATATCTGAGCTTTATAATGCAGATTGGTCATTATTTTGCATCAATAAATGCCGAACGTCACTCTGACGATGCGCCTAAAACAGACTTGTTTGATCTTATGAACCAGTTTAGAACCTCTCATAAGCATAGAAAGGAATATCATTTATATGACTCTGTGGCATCGTGGGTCGTTCTGAAGTCAGTAAATGATGACCGTGTCAATACATTCAAAAGAGAAGGAGTAGATTATTCGCAACGTGGTATATTCTATCTTGAAAAACGATTTAACTTTGAAGACAGCGTGTACAAAGCTTTTAAACCATTTTCATTAATAGGGAATAAGTGGCTGCTCTATATCAACTTCGTGTGGACGACGACTTGATGTTCGGAGAATGTGTGCAGCTGAGCACTTATGGTGAAGAAGAGAAGAGAACGTTTATAAGTTGAAGTCTGATGATAAGTGGATGAAATTTTTTCGTCGTCATGAAAACTATGAAAACCTGTTCAAAGTTGTTTGTTTCGTGTTTCTATACTCCTTCCAGTGCTGTTCCAGAAACAATTTTCAGCTTCATGAACACATGGCGAGCTGAGAGAAACCGCTTCTCAACGGTTACATTACAGGCTGAATTAATGGTGAAATACACGTTTAAGAGCCTGACGTATCGTCGTTTTCTCGACGTAGAATAAGAAAAGTTTCTACTAAGGAGGTTGAAAAGCGAGCATTAATATTAATAAGGTAAAATGCAGTGCTTTTGTTATAATGCATTCTGAATTTTATGCTCTTGTGTGTTTTGTTCGTGGTTTTGTTAAACATTCCGCGTTTGTTCAGAAAAAACCTGGCAACCTTCACTCTGAGTACCATAGTAAACGCGAGGCCGTTCACTTGATTCTCGCACTAGGGCTTGTACTTACAACCACTGCATAGTACTGGAAACATATCAGAATTACACCACCAATAATCAGTCTAAGTAATGGGAATGAATTAAGAAATATGTTAGAAAATAATGCACTTCACTATCACCACCAGTCAAAATCAGATTTTTAGTAAAACGTGACACATTGAAACTCTTGGCGGTATTCCAGGGTCCAAATTTCATTGTCGTCGCCGCAAAATAATATTCTAACTACGATACGCGATTTCATTGCTGAACGGCCACCCTCAGATGTAAAGAAGTCAGAAAATGAAAGGTGTGTCGTCATAAATACACAAAATGCACAGAATATAAAATGATTAAGAACGAAAACACCTCTAAAAAACTTATGTGTGTTTATGACGGAGTACATATAGGGCTTATTGGTCTATTTTATGCTTGAAGATGACAGCAGTTGAAACCCATAGTCAGAATAGTATTTTACGATCAAAATAAATACAATGGTCGGTATATTGAACAATGAGATCGCGTCAGGTAGATTCTACGATTAATTTGCCTGGCCTTTTTTCTTGTTGCTAGTGCTCCAATTGAAATGTTGGTATTGCACGATCACTAGATATTTTGACATTTATATTCTTCAGTTTAGACTGAGGGATGTTAAATCCCTCACTCCAAGCTAGATGTTTATATAATGCATTAGAAAACAATCAATTCGTTATGGTTTTGCAAATTGTTTATTTTACCTTGATTTCTTCGCCCTGACGTGTTCCAAAAAATGGTTGAAATGGCTCTGAGCACTAAGGGACTTGACATCTGAGGTCATCAGTCCCCTAGAACTTAGAACTACTTAAACCTAACTAACCTAAGGACATCACACACATCCAAGCCGGAGGCAGAATTCGAACCTGCGACCGTAACGGTCGCGCGGTTCCGGACTGAAGCGCCTAGAACCGCTCGGCCACTGCGGGCAGCTGACGTGTTCCAACTTACTTGTACAGTTTGAAATATTTTTCAGTTTACAATTGTGATTTTTTTACATTAACTGTTAGTTAATGTGGTTTGTAATATGGGAGACTGTTGTACCTGGAGGATAGTGTATCTGGTTGGTGTTGCAGTCTATTGAGCGATTTTAGTATCACATGAAGGACGTCACAGTACAGACAGCCGTAAGCAGTTTCCGGCATTTTTTACATTTTTTCTTATTATGAAACTTAAGGTTATGTTTAGTGCAGCGTTTGTAAATGTTACAAGTTCTGCATATTTAAGTGCTGTATCCCCGTGAACCATGGACCTTGCCGTTGGCGGGGAGGCTTGCGTGCCTCAGCGATACAGATGGCCGTACCGTAGGTGCAACCACAACGGAGGGGTATCTGTTGAAGAGGTCAGACAAACGTGTGGTTTCTGAAGAGGGGCAGCAGCCTTTTCAGTGGTTGCAGGGGCAACAGTATGAATGGTTGACTGATCTGGCCTTGTAACACTAAGCAAAACAGCCTTTCTGTGCTGGTACTGCTAACGGCTGAAAGCAAGGGGAAACTACAGCCGTAATTTTTCCCGAGGGCATGCAGGTTTACTGTATGGTTAAATGAGAGTAGTATGGAGAGCTGCATCAAACCAGTCTCAGAACTGAAGACCACAACAACAACATCATACATTCAAGCCATTTTGAGGATATTGTTAATTCTTTAGTTATTTTTAATTACTGAATTAGGCCAATTATAGTCGACTTACAACCTAGTACAAAAGTATAATATTTTTCTTTTTATCTTAAAAGAAGTTCTTCATGTGTCGGTTGATGGCGTGCTTCTTCATTTGACATCACCCTCGTAGGTTGTGAAATTTTGCAGTATTGGTCAGTAGCCCGAAACTTTCCCTATTCTTTTTTAGCTGCAATTTCGTGAAGCGTTGTAGTGCCCTGTGAGCGGATCAGGATGGGAGCAGGCGCTGTCTCCAGTTGTGAAGTGGCTCGTCCAACTTGTAGACTTGGTGTCTGAGAATACATGCTGTAACATTTTCAGATAAGGAAACTGGGTGGGATAAAGGACGGAGAACTCTAAGTAATTACTGAGACTGAACAACGAAGTAGGATTTGAAACTCCTGTCGAATCCTACGGGGCACAAGTACATTGACTATGTTGTGCAATCCTGCATGTACTCTGTGCAGGTAAGTGCCAGGAGAAACTAAGGCCCGTCCCGTAGGTAGAGTAAAGCAAGTTCAGCGTCTGAGGCAGATCGGGATCGGCATCTGAATCGAAATCCCCAGCAGCGCCGGTGGCACCGTTTACACCGGTACAGGCTCACAGGACGCGCCTCCCACGCGATCACGCACTGTCCTCCTGACCTCGACTCTTTCCAGAAGCTTCTATGCTGCTGGTCACGTAGCCCACACTACCCTTATCAGAAACTCACTGCTCCTTCTGCTTCTTAGCGTCCCTGCTGACGTTACGTTGCTTCTTTAGTGGCACACCTTGTGGAATATTATACCCTTAGCTACATACACCCGCAATACTTCACGCAACTGATTCGCGACACGTATGTGACAGCGTTTCTATCACTATCTCCTGCGACGTTAAGATTTCTCAAGTCCTTTCTTGCTTCTTCCAGCAATCCCGTGGTGTTTTTTAATTTGGAAATAAAATTAAAAATTTTCTTTGTTATCCTACTGTAATTCATTCTGTAAGTATGACCATTGTTATTGTGTGTGAGATTGTTTCTATGTTTCTCTATAGATCTTCATTTCGCCTCTTCGTCCAGCTGTAATCTTTGTCGTCTTAAATTTTTCGGATTATTTTCTTTCTTTCCTTTCGAGTTCTTCTCCTTCGCGTCTTCTTTCAATGTTTGGCATTCAGATCTGTAAAGAGTTTCTGGTTTAATTACTGTTGCATAGTGTGAAATTTTTGCCTCGGATGATACTGATCTCTTATTATGTGTCCTCGGAGCCTTTCGCGGCGACATGTCTGAATAAAATCTTCTCGGTTTTCAAGTCGCGGCTTCATCTTTTATTGTATTGGTTTTGGGTGAGTTTGTATGCTAATTCCATTTTCCTCGATATTTCTTTACTTGTGGCGTTGTCTAACCCATTTGATTGTATCAATTCTCCCAAATACTTAAATTTATCAACCCTTTTGATGTGTCCGTCTTGTGTTTGTGTATATTCTGCTCTGCTGTGTTTATGTTCGATGTACCCCGTTTTCACATATGATATTAGTAGTCCGGTTTTAGCTGCATTTCCGTGAAGTTTTTCTATCATTATCTTTGCATCTATTTTATCCTTAGAAATTACTGTAATATTGTCAGCAAAAGCGAGACATTCCACTCAAATCTTCCTTTTCCTTGCTCTAGATGGATTTTTCTCTTGTATTTCTTTATACCACTCTCTCATGACCTTGTTGTATATGACCAGGCTGAAGAGAATCGGTGAGAGCCCATCGCCCCGTCTAACACCTCTGTTAATTCTGAAGGGTTCGGAAACTTCTCGTAGACTTTTAACTTTGCATCTGTGAGTGTCTGTTCGACTGATTGTCTGGTGGTTTTATCGATACCTGCTTCTTCCGGTATTAGGAATACTGTCTGTCTGTCTTCAGAATAATAAGCTCTTTTGAAATCAATTAATTTTTACCTCCAATGATTCTGATCTCTTATTATGTGCCCTCGGAACTTTTCGCGGCGGCGTGTCTGGATAAAATCTTCTCTATTTTTAAGCCGCGGTAACACAACTTTGTTAAGGTTCCGTATTGTTCTGATCCTGAGGATAGTTTCCAAGTTATAATTTGCTCTGGGCACGATCTACTTTTTCTGAACCCCACGTGGTACTCGCCATTTGTTTTCTGCTTGATCTTCTGTCTTATTCATCAGAGCTTTCGATATAATTTTGTAGGTGACAGGAAGCAGAGGTATGCCTCGGTAATTGTTGGTGTCTGTCCTGTCAGCCATTTTATGTAGCGGTTGGATTATGGCTTGTTTCCAGTCGTCCGGTATCTTTTCTTTCTCTCAGCAATCTTTAATAACATTGTAAATGGTTTCAGTCACCCGCTTCCCTCCCAGATTCCACATCTCAGCTAATATCCAGTCTTTACCTAGCGGGCTATTGTTTTTCATCTGGGCAATGTATTGCCGGCCAGAGTGGCCGTGCGGTTCTAGGCGCTTCAGTCTGTAACCGCGCGACCGCTGCGGTCCAGGTTCGAATCCTGCCTCGGGCATGGATGTTTGTGATGTCCTTAGGTTAGTTTGGTTTAAATAGTTCTAAGTTCTAGGGGACTGATGACCTCAGATGCTAACTCTCAGAGTTCTCAGAGCCATTTTTGTCAATGTATTGTTCAGTCTGATGCAGTGACGGCGATTCCGGAAGTGGATTTTCCTTTTGAGGCTGTCTGAAAATTAGACGTTGTGTTAGTTCGTCGCAGCTTAGAAGATTTTGGAAGTATTTTGCTAGTAACTTGTAGTTGTCTGTGTTGTTCGTAATCAGTTTGCCTGTTGAATCTTTGAAGTGTAGGCTTATTGGCTTGTAACCTGTTATGTCTTCTTTGAAAAATGTGTAGAAGTCCCTAGTATTGTTCTGTTTGAAATTTGTATCTATTTCCTCTAATCGAGTTTTACCATATTTCGAATAATTTCTGATGCTTGTTTTCTGATCTCAGTGAACATGTTCCAGTCTCTTTCCTTTTTGCAGGAGTTAAATTTTTTCCAAGCTGTTTGTCTCTGCTCTATCGTTTCGTCACATATCTTATTGTATGACCTACGTTTATTTCTTCTTTGTCATTTTTCTAGTTCTTTCACCGTTTCTATCATTGCTTCTGTGATTTCATCCCTATTACCCATCTTATTTGTGTGAAGTTTTTTTACAAACTCGTTCCTGCTGTCTGAAAGAAATTTTGTCTCAAGTCTATGAACTTCTTTAACTTTGGGGTTTGCTTTTTACGGTTGACATTTGGCTTCAATTTCTTTTAAAAAGTGGTCCGAATCTATGCCTAATCCTTTTCTGATTTCTCTATGGCTTTATTTGGTTATTACCACATGATCTAGTTGATATGAGCCTAAGTATGTATTAGGAGAAGACCAGGTTTCTTTCTCCTTGATAATTTTCTGAAAAAATTTGCATTAGTTTTAAGTCAAATTGTGTGCAGTAGTTGATGAGCCTTTCTCCATTCATACTGGTGCGCTTGGGTGCAGGAACGTCTCCTAATATTGACTTGTATTTCCTTCTCTGCTGATCTGTGCACTGAAGTCTCCCTTGAGTAGTTTTATGTGGTGCGTTGGTACATAATATTATGATAAGTACAATTCGGCATATTTTTAAAACTAGTTACTCACCATGTGGACGGTTATGTCATAATTTGTCAGTTGTGAACCGTCTTGTATCTTGAAATAGAAGATTTTTCTTTTTTTTCTTTTTTTCTTTTTTCACTCCGGAACACTTGTATTTGCAAATAGAACGAGTGTCTTAAATGCCCCAACAATTTTCCCTATCTCAAAAATTGAGATTTGTTTTAGTCCCCAGTAGCTCCTATTTTTATCTTGAAATTGGTTTTTCATAATAGTTCTTAATTTGATTTCAGTTACAGGTTATTGGAGTGTAGTAGAGTGACAAGGTAACATATAGAATATTAAATACAATCTTGGCAAGATTTTCTCGCTTGCAACACTTTTAATTTCAATAGCACATTTATTTAGTATTTTATCCATTTCAGCAACTGTATGTCTATTTGTTGAAATAATCAAGAGTCAGTCGCACATAGTGCCTTTCTTCAGAAGGTTATAATTATACCATTATTTGTGAGTGTCGAAAGTAAGTCGAAGACAGCATATTTCTGTGGTCAGGTGGTTCACATTGCTTGTACAAAAATGGTGCAAGGAAACCAAAGAACAATTGCAGACATCATGCCAGAATTGGAGCTAACCATTGCCGCCGCCCCGATGCCCCTGACACCCAAAGGCGACACATCTGGCGTCGGTAGAGGGATGGAGTGGGGACCACTGCTGGAAGCCAACACATAATAAAAAATAACTGTGCTATGTGTGTTTACAAGAGAATAACGTCAACACTCTCCCCCCGCAGAAAGTCACGTACATGCATATGCGTGTTTTAGCAATGGTTTTAACAGTTAGGGTTGACTTTTTGAGGAATACGTAGGTACCCTGGCTGGGTTGGGAGGTATAGAAAAATAGAAAATCACACCTGGTTATGTAAGCAATAAGAGCATATACACTCCTGGAAATTGAAATAAGAACACCGTGAATTCATTGTCCCAGGAAGGGGAAACTTTATTGACACATTCCTGGGGTCAGACACATCACATGATCACCACAGGCACATAGACACAGGCAACAGGGCATGCACAATGTCGGCACTAGTACAGTGTATATCCACCTTTCGCAGCAATGCAGGCTGCTATTCTCCCATGGAGACGATCGTAGAGATGCTGGATGTAGTCCTGTGGAACGGCTTGCCATGCCATTTCCACCTGGCGCCTCAGTTGGACCAGCGTTCGTGCTGGACGTGCAGACCGCGTGACACGACGCTTCATCCAGTCCCAAACATGCTCAATGGGGGACAGATCCGGAGATCTTGCTGGCCAGGGTAGTTGACTTACACCTTCTAGAGCACGTTGGGTGGCACGGGATACATGCGGACGTGCATTGTCCTGTTGGAACAGCAAGTTCCCTTGCCGGTCTAGCAATGGTAGAACGATGGGTTCGATGACGGTTTGGATGTACCGTTCACTATTCAGTGTCCCCTCGACGATCACCAGAGGTGTACGGCCAGTGTAGGAGATCGCTCCCCACACCATGATGCCGGGTGTTGGCCCTGTGTGCCTCGGTCGTATGCAGTCCTGATTGTGGCGCTCACCTGCACGGCGCCAAACACGCATACGACCATTATTGGCACCAAGGCAGAAGCGACTCTCATCGCTGAAGACGACACGTCTCCATTCGTCGCTTCATTCACGCCTGTCGCGACACCACTGGAGGCGGGCTGCACGATGTTGGGGCGTGAGCGGAAGATGGCCTAACGGTGTGCGGGACCGTAGCCCAGCTTCATGGAGACGGTTGCGAATGGTCCTCGTCGATACCCCAGGAGCAACAGTGACCTTAATTTGCTGGGAAGTGGCGGTGCGGTCCCCTACGGCACTGCGTAGGATCCTACGGTCTTGGCGTACATCCGTGCGTCGCTGCGGTCCGGTCCCAGGTCGACGGGCACGTGCACCTTCCGCCGACCACTGGCGACAACATCGATGTACTGTGGAGACCTCACGCCCCACGTGTTGAGCAATTCGGCGGTACGTCCACCCGGCCTCCCGCATGCCCACTATACGCCCTCACTCAAAGTCCGTCAACTGCACATACGGTTCACGTCCACGCTGTCGCGGCATGCTACCAGTGTTAAAGACTGCGATGGAGCTCCGTATGCCACGGCAAACTGGCTGACACTGACGGCGGCGGTGCACAAATGCTGCGCAGCTAGCGCCATTCGACGGCCAACACCGCGGTTCCTGGTGTGTCCGCTGTGCCGTGCGTGTGATCATTGCTTGTACAGCCCTCTCGCAGTGTCCGGAGCAAGTATGGTGGGTCTGACACATCGGTGTCAATGTGTTCTTTTTTCCATTTCCAGGAGTGTATATACTTGTACATTTGTGTATGTAAAAATGAGGAACATATCAAAAACTCATTAAAATATCGGTAACGAGAAGATGCAAAAGAGGCAGTGACAACACACTTGCTTTTAATATTGGGACCATGGTGCATTCTAGAGAGACATGCTGACAAGATGGACATACTCATATTCTCACCAGTGCTGTGTGTGTGAGTGTGTGTGTGTGTGTGTGAGTGTGTGAGGAACTGTTTCAAATGGTTCCAATGGCTCTGAGCACTATGGGACTTAACTTCTGAGGTCATCAGTCCCCTAGAACTTAAAACTACTTAAACCTAACTAACCTAAGGACATCATCACACACATGCATGCCTGAGGCAGGATTAGAACCTGCAACCGTAGCGGTTGCGCGCTTCCAGATTGCAGCGCCTAGAACCGCTCGGCCACCTCGGCCGGCTGTGAGGAACTGGCAGTGTTATTTTATTCTGAATGCTGTTGTATACTCCGGCCACAATTCATGTAAGTTGCAGGTCATATGTATCTGATAGTGTAAAAATATTTGCATGCAGTATAAAGTTGTATGGTTCGTGAATCGAAATAAACGAAACACATTGATTGCATATTGACGTGTCTGTGGATGAAAACATGAAACGTTTTTGACAGTGGACAAAAAGGAGATCAGTGGGCAACGTAGATAGCGGAATTCTTATCTAGGAGACTTAGATTAGCTTCTACACAGTCCGTGTAAGAAAATCTCCTGCTCCATGGCTGACAGCTGAATTACGTCAAATGATGACTAATAGGGATGCTGCCCACAGGCGTTTCAAGGCAGATCCGAAACCCGAGCGTTTCGAAGAATATAGAAAGCTACGGAACAGAGTGAAACAATGGATTCGCAATGCCAAAATCAGGCACGCTCGCTCCCTTGTATGCAGCGATCTGACACCCACGACTCTATGGAAGAATCTCCGTAGCTTGGGGGTCAGAAAGGCAAAATCGGAAACTACTTTTCGTGTGTCAGCTAACGAATTAAATGAATTCTTCTCTGCACCTCTGAATACCAGCACGGCTGATAATTACTGTCCACAAGAATCCCCAAACAGGATAACTAACAACGATACCTTCCATCTAAAACATGTAACAACAAATACGGCAAGAAAAGCAATAATCAGAATCTCTTCTGATGCAATAGGCAACGACAGTATCGGTATAACCATGATTAAGAATGTTGCCGATATCTTAGTACCTGTCTTAACTGACATATTTAATTTTTCCCTCGTGAACGGAATATACCCCACTGCATGGAAAAGAAGCATAATTCGACCGATCCCTAAGATCGAAAACCCGCAACTGCCTAGTGATTACCGACCAATTAGCGTACTGCCTGCTGTTTCCAAAGCACTTGAATATATTGTTCATGACCAAATCACTGAACACTTGCATGAATTCAGTCTATATGACAAATTTCAATCCGGTTTCCGTAAACAACACCAACACTGCTCTAATTAAAGTAACTGATGACCTGAAATATGCCATCGACAATCGAAAGGCAACAATATTGACGCTACTGGACTTCAGCAAAGCTTTTGACACTGTTAACTTTGACATATTGCTCAGAAAAATGCATCTACATCTACATCTACATGACTACTGTGCAATTCACATTTAAGTGCTTGGCAGAGGTTTCATCGAACCACAATCATGCAACAGCTTAATTTCTCTGATAGTGCAATGAGATGGTTTGAAAGCTACTTAAAAGACAGACAGCAATGTGTTGTCTGCGTAAATGAAAAATCTTCCTGGAAACATGTTTCTTCGGGAGTGCCACAAGGATCAGTCTTAGGACCACTTTTGTTTTCTTTATATGTCAACGGTATTTCGTCGGTTTTGTCCTCCTGTAAATATCATTTCTATGCCGACAACCTCCAGCTCTACCTAAGAGTCAGACCTGAAGATGTAAACACTGCAATCGCTCTGATGAATGATGATCTGTCTTCAGTAGTGACATGAGCGAAAAACCTGGGGCTTAAATTAAATGCAAAAAAGACGAAAGTAATCTTAATAGCCCATCAGAAATTAATAAGTTCAGATTTCCGCGTACGGCTACCTCCTATTCTGCTCGACGGTACTCCAATACCATATCAAAAAACAGTGAAGAACTTGGGTGTAACTTTGGACGAGCATCTCAACTGGGCGGAGAATACAGTCGCAGTGTGCGAAAGACGTCTCCTTGTCTCTATGATCTCAAAAAGTTTCGGAACATATTTCCACAGGACTTGAAACGCCAGCTCGTGCAAGCACTCGTTCTACCGAGCCTCCACTATTGTGATGTGATTCAACAAGGCATGAGTAGTGAAAACAAAAGACGGCTAGAGCTAACCATGAATGCCTGTGTGCGTTACACCTGCAACATTCACCGATATGATCATGTTAGTGCTTCATACTCCGAGCTAGGGTGGCTGCGGCCGGATAAACTGAGTGACTACCACACTCTATGTCTACTTCACCGACTCCTCGTCGCTCAAGCACCCCAGTACCTAGCTTCAGAGATTAAAAACCTGTCATGCCATCATAATCGAAACACGAGGTCACTCTTATCTGGTATCCTAACTGTGCCCACTCACAAAACAAAAACTTTTGCAAACTCCTTCTCAGTTGCCGCTGTCCGCCTCTGGAACAAACTGCCCCTTACCTTGAGGAAAATTCAATCTCCTGTTGCTTTTAAGAAGAAGTTGAAGCATTTCCTACAATCATCTTCATAAAATTCTCCACAAAATTAATGTGCAAGGCCAATCCTCTCATCTGTCAAATAGCAGAGGTAGCGTCTCCTGAGATGCCTTCCTCTTCATCTATCTCTATTAGCCACGCAGTCTTCTTTTCCTTTATACTTCCTTAATTATGTTTCATTATGTCTCTCTATTCTTCTTCACCCTTCACCATGAGTCTCTCTCATACTCCCTGCTGCCAGTACTTCTATCTAAAATCTTTCTCTTCAGTAATGTATTTTTCCAGGTTTACCTTTCTAATTGTTTATTTCTCTTTTTGTATTAGATGTAGTTTAACATGCCTACTAAAACATATGAATGTAAAATAAGTAGAATGCCTGGTTAGATGTAAGAGAGGGCCTGATGGCCCTAATCTTGCCAGGTTAAATAAATAAATAAATAAATAAATAAATAAAAATAAATAATACTCTAATTTGACGTCTGTCTAATTTTTAAACCCGTTTATCGTTCATTTAACCTTTTTTTCGGTTGTTCTCTCTGGCGGTGTCAGTTGTTGGAAATTTATTGCTTTTGGCTCATATAACATTGACTATTTTGGAGGAGAGTGTTCGCATGTCGGTGATGGATAGTCGAATTTACAGTCAGCGCAGTTACTGCTTCACGTCTCATCACAAGGCCCCTTGCAGTAGGTTAATCAGAGCTAAACCGCCAACGTCGCCTGACAGATCTATTGTCATTCTGCGACCTCTTTTCTCTCCATCCTCTAGTGGCTCTGAGCACTATGGGACTTATTTATAAATCGACGAAGAAGCTCAAACAGTGTCTCACACCGTCAAAGGAAAAAAAGGGACTCACTTGCAATGTCCTGAATATACAGGATACCATGAACATGCGGGAAATAGTATGTTGGAATTACTGGACTAAAAATTAACACAAAAATCATCAAAGATAAGCATTATTACAGGGTGGGGCAGGTGGAGAAATCGGCCGTGTCAGAGCACGCACTGTGTGAGGCAGACCACATAGTAAAATTCGCCGACACGGAAGTTCTGGCTGTAGAGAAGAGCTATGTACCCGCTTATTCAGAAAAGCTACAGAAATACACAAATAAGAGAATAGGTTCAATAAGAAAGGAGAAAGCCTCAAGGTGGACGGATCCTGGATTCCCGTGCTGCAGCAAACGACCGTTGCAGGTAGCAAGAAGAGAACCGCACTGGAAATGACCTCGGAAAAGCCCTCGCACGTTGGTCCGCCATGTACGAATATTCTGCGGCCGTCTACCACCAGAAATGGAGGGTGAAGTTCTGACAATGCCAGCCACTCGTGCTGGCGAAACGTCAAAAAATCATCAAACGAACGTAGGCCGAAGAGCCCGAACAGAAGCCAACAGGTATATTGTGAGTGCTACACCTTTAAACAAAAACCAGTTAATGACAAGGATTTATAACTTTTCTATAATTGAGCTTCTTTGAGTTCTAACAACACTAACAACAGTACCGCGACCTTACTACGGAAAGATCACATGGCGGCCTTGCCTTTGATTGTCAACAATAACATCCTTCTTTCCTTGTGGAAAACGTAGTAAGTTATCAGTTGTGTATCAGAATCGTTTCCGCGCACATTTAAATGGATAACTGGAAGTTTGAAAGGGAAACAGGGTTTAACAAACCGAGCGGTTCTAGGCGCTTCAGTCTGGAACCGCGTGACCGCTACGATCGCAGGTTCGAATCCTGCCTCAGGCATGGATGTGTGTGATGTATTTAGGTTAGTTAGCTTTAAGTAGTTCTAAGTTCTAGGGGACTAATGACCTCAGAGTTACGTCCCGTAGTGCTCAGAGCCATGTTTAACAAAACAGCAAGTCGGTGATATGTGAACAGGTCATTCAGCTTCTAGTATTGTGTTTCAACATGACAAAAGGTCAACCGTGTGTAAAGAAACGAAAGTACAATGATAATTGCATTAGACTTAGGTTTTCATATTTAGGTGGCAAGGACTGCCCAAGACCGCAGTGTGTTGTTTGTGACCGGCCCGGATGACCGAGCGGTTCTAGGCGCTACAGTCTGGAACTGCGCGACCGCTACGGTCGCAGGTTCGAATCCTGCCTCAGGCATGGATGTGTGTGATGTCCTTAGGTTAGTTAGGTTTCAGTAGTTCTAAGTTCTAGGGGACTGATGACCTCAGAAGTTAAGTCCCATAGTGTTCAGAGCCATTTGAACCATTTTGTTGTTGTTTGTGGGGACATTCTTGCTAACAGTAGTCTGAAACGTTGTCTACTTAAACACCATTTAAAAGCTAAATACCCCACCCATGTAAACAAATCTGTTGATTTTTTTACACAAATAGCTAACGAATAGAAAATTAATTCATTACTTTTGTATCCGCTGCAAACAGTGACTGTAAGAATGATCTTGAAGCGTCGTATTACGTCAGCTACAGAATTTTAAAAATGCAGAATCTCATTCAATAGCTGAAGATGTAGCGCGGCCACGTTAAAAACGATGTAGTACAGTGCATGCTTGTACAAGCTTTCACAAAAATAGCCAATTTGTTACCATTGTCCGAAGATCGACCAACCACGGTATTAAAGGCATGTCAAGTCATGTCGAAAGTGAAACTATGGAATGAGTTTGTACCAGTCCTTGTTTTGCAATTCAAGTTAGCGAATCAACTGATGTTGCCAATTTAGCCATTTTGTTACTTTTCGTCCATTATATTAATGGGCATTCTGTAGAAGAGGTGCTAATATTCTGCAGACCCTTAAGAGAGAGAGCTACAAGTGAAGATAATCTAAGTGATGAATACTTTCTCGAAAATTCAATAGACTGGACTCGCTGTGTAGGCATCTGTTCAGATGGTGGGAAATCTATAATGGGGTCTTGGGTTTGTTGCCAAGGTGAAATTGGTAGTGTCGAACGCTTCTTTGACACACTGTTGCAACCATGGATAGGCTTTTATTTCTAAACACATGCTCGTTGAATTGAAATCTATGCTGGACGACGCAATGGAAAATTTTTTTTTTATTAAGGCTCGCCCTGCAAATTCTTGCATATTTACAGTGTTTTGTGAGGTAATGGGAAGCATTTACTGTCGTTTATTTTCTCACACTGAAGTTACGTTACTATCTCGAGGTAAAACTATTTCCAGGCTGTATGAGCTTGAAGGCGAAGTTCGTTTCTTTTCACCAGCCGTGCCTTTCACAAATCGAAGTGTGCACAAGATGAAATCTAGCTTCAGACTTTACCTCATTTGGCAGATATTTTCTCGAAAATTATCAGTTTAAACTTGTCTCTCCGAGGCTCAAATATAAATGTTTCTGTTGTGAAAGACCATATCGAATCATTCATTAAAAAGTTTAATTTTTGGGAAATGTGTTTCAATAGGAATAAAAGAGAATGCTTTTATGCCCTTCACAACTTCCTGCTAAAAATCATCTTTTCTTGGACGATAATCTCAAGAACATTTGAAGGGACTTGAAAAAACCTCCAGTAAATATTTCCCTGCTTTGTCCAATTGGATTCGCAATCCTTCGAAGAGTCGAGAATTTTAGAATCCACATTAAGCATATATGAAAAGAAGCAGCTTCTAGAAATTTCCAATGATTTTCAATTACAGAAAAAGTTATAAATATATGTCATTAATTGGTTTTGGTTTTAAGAAGTTCCCAATGCCAGCGAATAAAGCCACAACGCCTTTATTACCCTTTTCATCCACATATTTGTGGGAAAAGCGCGTTCTTGATATTTCTACTTAAAAAGTAAATACAGAAAAGAACTTAATGCTGAAAATGATTTCACACTTTATTTAACTTCTGAGGTTTTTGACTTCAAAAATCTGCGCCATAGAAAACAAGCGTAACTTTGTCACTGAATTTCAAGGAAGAGGTGAGTAATCACAATGAAAACTTGTATTTATTGTTGCAACTAGGCCTACACGCTGTGTAGTTCTTAAGCCGTAGCTAGAGTAACTTTAGGTTTTAACCGTTAAGGGTTTAGTCAATTTAAGGTTATTAAGCATTTTGCTTGGAATTAAATTTTGTGCATGTGTTCTGTATGTATATTTAAAAGTCAGTGTTTCGCGAGTCAAAGAAGGTTGGGAACCAATGGTATAGAGAATAATATCAGTTGTATCCAAAAATAAAATAAAAATCTAGTATTACTTAATTGCAAACAAAGCACAACACTCCAAAGTTAATTTCGTGACCTGAAAAACTCACTAAGAACAGGTAACTTGTTGCTAGTCCGAAATAAAGTCTTATTTGAATTTAAAATTGCGTGATTGGTCTCGTTCCTCCATAGTTCACACTGCAGTGGCATTTTAGGGGCTACCACTAACGCTGGAGCTTAGAAACAGCTCTTGCCAGATACAGTCCGCTGTCCAATGCTACCCGAGCTTCCGCTACTCTCATTATAAAACCTTATTTCGTTTTCTTTGGGAAAAATACTTACACTGTATAACGAAGTAATATGACCAGATATTACTGATTATTAATATTCGTGTCAAAACATCTCTTTCTCTCTATAACGTTCCACAGAAACTGATGACATCACAGAGGATGATTTAGCTGTTTTGAATAAGGATGTGGAAAGGAACATCCGTGGCCTTGTATTAGGTTTGTGCAAAAGTTCGTAGCGTTTTTGTTTTTCATGTTGATATTCCTGTTGGTATGGGTTTGTTTTTCGATTGTCATTTTATATTTGTAGTTCAGTGTTGCTATTTCAGTTTACATATTATCATTTTGTCATTTGGGGACAATGAGTTGAGCTGTGGACACTAGAAAGTGAAGTGCCAAGTGTAAAAATCCGAACATCTCCGACATATTCTTCTGTTTGTGTTTAATAAAGGGCTGACCGCAGCGGGGGTAACAACATTAATTTGCACTGTGTATGGGGAAAATGCAATAGGACAGAGCACGGTAAGAAAACAATTTTCTCGTTTTAAGGAGGATCGTTTTGACATTAGAGACTCTCCACGTTCAGGAAAACTTTCGAGATTTGATGAAGATCGTTTAAACACGTTAATCCACAATGATCCACGTCACTGTACTCGAGAACTGGGAGATGCGATGAACTGTGATCATTCCACCAACGTGTGACATTTGCATGCAAAGCGGAAAGTTCGAAAATAGGGTGCGTGGGTACCGCATACTCTGAGCCAAAACGACAAAAATCAGCGGGTGGCCATATGCGTATCTCTGTTTGGTCGTCATCGATTGGCTCGTGAACAACAGGGACCGTTCCTGTCCTGTACCGTTACTGATGATGAGAAATGGTGTCTTCATGCTAACGTAAGAAAACGAAAGGAATGGCTGAACCCAAACAAAGCAACAACTACCTGTACAAGGAGCGGCGCTCATGTACAAATGACAATGTTATGCATCTGGTGGAACAGCTACGGTGTGGTGATCTACGAATTGCTTCCCCGAGGTGTAAAAATCACTGCTGACATTTATTGTCAATAACTGAGACGTCTTGAAGACTCAGTCCAAGTACAACGACGACGAAGCCTGCGTGAAGTGATGTTAATCCACGATAACACCATCCCACATTCTGACAGACTGACAAAAAACACTATACAAGAGTTGGGTTTGGAAGTAATTCCGCACCCACCTTATTTACCTGATTTTGCACCCTCAGATTTTCACCGTTCCACTCTCTATCGAATAGCCTTCAAGGAACTTCTCTTCCGGCTGAAAATGCGCTCTGAACAAGGCTCGACGAGTTCTTCGCCCCAAAGCCACGTGATCATAACAGTCGCGGAATCGAAAAGCTACCCAAGGGGGTGGCAGACGGTTTTAAATACGTTGTAAGGAGAATACGTTATTGACGAATCAAGTCTCTGTTATGCGTATCTGTTTTTTTTTACTAAATTGAGTTTTGGAAGAACGCTACGAACTTAGGCACCAACGCAATATATGGGGCTAAAGACACCGCACACAAATAAAACTGTTCTGGAAAGGATTCATAAGACTGACGCGCAAATGACGCTTATTAATGAACAGGAGAACTGCTCATCACAGAAAACGCTGGAGCCCGAGCCGGCCGCTGCGGCATTGCGGTTCTAGGCGCTTCAGTCCGGAGCCGCGCAACTGCTACGGACGCAAGTTCGAATACTGCCTCGGGCTTGGTTGTGTGTGATGTCCTTAGGTTAGTTAGGTTTAAGTAGTTCTACGTCTAGAGGACTGATGACCTCAGATGTTAAGTCCCATAGTGCTTAGAGCCATTTGAACCATTTTTGAGCTGGAATCCGTGATTTCTATGCACCATTCGGCTGCTGTCACATATCTGCGCATGTCCGTTTACCACGTGCTCTGTCCCGAGTCGCTGTATCAACATGTTCGAGTGAGTGAGAGGAACAGACGTGTTTAGTGAGCAGTTGAATGCAACACAAAGTGCAGCTCACGATAAAACAGGGCGTGTTCATTATCGGATGTTGGGCGGAACACTGTTTGCTTATGACTTGTGTGGAACTGTTTGCACAAAACTTCAAGACTGGTAGCATTTTAGGAAAGCCGCAGCGAATAAAAACTGTAACCATCTGGAAATAGTTCGAACAGAACTAAATGCTCGAGTGAAGCTAATCCCGGAACAAAGCTGTTCGTATATTCAAGTAGGAATTAAGAGATCCTCGTGTTAAAACATTATCAAGAAGGACCTGCCCTGTCCCCTTAGAAATTTACTGTGAGTTAAAGGGTCCACACAAACTTCCGCCGTGTTGAGTTTCATCAGTGGTTTCTGAGTGAAGTGGTACGAGGACATTTGGATTCTCAGTTTTTCATTTGTTCAGACGAAGCCTGATTCATCCTGTCAGAGTACGTGAACTGACAGAATATGCGCAATTATGCGTCAGAAAATACTCATCAGTACTTTCTAGGGCCACTGCTTGATCTTAAGCTTGATATTTGGTGCGCTATGTCTGGTGTTCGCATCGTATCCCGATTCTTTAACCAAAATCTCTGAATTTGCGATTCGTACCATTGGGCCAACTGAGGGATCAGGTGTACTGAAATAATCCTCGTACATTGGAAGACCTATAGTACAACACTGAAAACATTATTGTTGCTTTCCCTCAGGCAGAGCTTCTACAGCATTGCATCGATATCAACAGTGGCCACCGCCATCATCTTGTGTGATGTTCCTTACTAAAAGTCAGTCCCGCGTCAGTTTTATTGAAATGTTTTCCGGCCTACTTTTGGTTTGCCTACCATTTACATACTGCAGTCAATTTGATTTGAAATTTACTTTCGTAGTATTTTACTCTCTGACCATTATTTTGTCGAAACTGGTAATGATACCTATTGAGTGATCTGAGACTGAAGTAATAATTAAAAACTTATCCAGTAAGACCGAGTTTTTACTGATGCCACAAATTCAACATAAAAATGTGTGGATCTGCCGCATGCAGATTTCGGTAATCCAACACCTATAGAGTGGATCCGTGTACACTGGTCTTTTGATTTTTAAGCGGCCTGCACACGTTCAGTATTTATCATCAATATTAATCTATCAGACTTTCAACACATTGTAGTGAGCCTCACACTATCCAATGATACTGTCAGTTGGCAAAGCGATTTCACAAGACAAAGATGTCATACACTCAAAAGACAGCGTGTGTCGCTATTATATTAACTATAGCTGGCAAGAAACAACAATAAACAACTAAACAGAGAAAAGAGCTCCGAGAATGAATTTAAAAACGGAACAATCCGAAGGATTTCCTAAACTATTTTCGGAGGAGTCCTGAATCGTTTGACAGGCTATTGATGGTGATACGAAGTAAAACAGAGCAAAATACGTTAATGAGAGAGACAATCGTAATCGATGAGCGATTAGAATTAACGTTGAAATTGTTGGTGACGGGCAGGCCACTCGAATTTTGAAGTTTGTGCTGTAATATCACCAAACAAAATTAGAGAAATTGTTGTAGAAACCTGTGAAGCAATTATATCTGTCCAGTAACGATATGTTCAGGTAATTAACGTAAAACTTTTTTTACGGTTTTTGATTATCTGCTGAGACTCTCATTTCGAAAGCCTCTTCCTAGTCACCGCACATGACTTTCTTTAGGAAGCAGAAATGTTTTTCGACTGGCCTATAAAACTGTTTTGTGTGAACGTTCAGTAATTCCTCATACGATTTTTTTTTATTTTAGTCCACATATTTCTTTGAAGGCTGATTGCATAGGGACTGTTTTCCTTCTGTAACACTCCATAAATTCAACCATCATTTCTCCGTTAATTTTAGAAAGTGGAACAGGGAACCGAGAACATCTAGTAAAATGAAGAGAGACCTGAAAACAAGCCGTGTGATTGATTTATGAAAGCCTGCCAACAACCTAAGGGCGAATATTGTCAGGCTGTCAGTTATCGACCTTACACGCTCAATACGTATTGACAATACTGAGAATATTTTGGCGGCCATCGACACAGCTCGACAATATTACTCGTATTGACAATACGTCAATACGCACCTCCAGACGGTCAGTGCATTGAAGGTGTGACAGTATTATTAACGTATGAAGGCCCCTTTACTGAATTTTCTAACTTCTGCAGAGCTGGGGTGAAAATGTACAGTAAACCGGAAATGGGTAGAACACAGGACAGGCTTTGTGCCGTGTGCAGCCGTTGCGCAGCGTACCTGCGTGGCGCTGTGGGACACAGGACAGGAATCCCCCGCAGTCGGCCAACGCAAAATTTCCCACCGGCCGTCTCAAAAGTCACCTGCTCTGGCGTAGCTGAAGCACAGCTGCGTCTACGTTGAGCAGCTTGCTTCACCCTTTCAAAAAGAAATGTTAAGTATGATGATCCGCCTTCTACAAAAAACAAGCCTTATTTTGAAAAACGTCTTGTTTATTTCGTGTTTCGCAGGTGCGATATGTAGAGGTCCGCGCGCACGCGGAATCCGCCTATATATATACCCACGAATGTAGACAGTGACAGCTCCGTTACGGATAAAAACCTCTGCCGATGCGGATACTCGCAATAATAATTGCTTCGTGGTTAAAAACTGAAGGACTGTGCCAATATTACGATCTTCATCCATATCCACTAGAAGCAATCGATAATAACAATCAATATTGTTCAATTCATTATTATTACCCATTCTGAATGAAGTACCACTATATTGACTTCTTGTATTGTCGATGGTAGATTCATTATTGACGCCTGCAGTGACTAAGGACGGTGACACGTCCGTCTTCCAAGATACCCACAGAATTATATGTACATCCAGCTTCCGTCATACCAGTAGCTGCCTTTCAACTGAGTCGCTGCTCTTTCTTTTACATTAAGAAAAGTCACTTACGTAATTGCCGAAATCTGCCATAAAACGACATGAAGGAAGTTCTAGGACAAGCCATCGATTGAAATCTTCGCTTTGTCGTCTTACTTCTGTTAGTGTATTCTATACGACATAAATATTGTCCAGTATAAAACAACTGAATATATCAAAGTTTCTCTTAAATATATTTACACAATGCAACGCTTAAAACACTGCAAAGTGTAACATGTTAACATGACGTTACTGTACATTGACGTACAGTTCATAAACTAACTACAAGACGAATGTTCGTCAATATGCAGGATGTGACGACACTTCACAATGTTGAGAAAATATTTCTCGGAAAATTTCACAAAATCAGTTTCAACAAACTAAGACAGAAAGCCTTATCTTACGGAACGGAACGAGAATACGAGAGATTATTTTCTATTAAAATGTGATCCTAATCAACCCCTGTGTTCTTAATCTATGGAATGTAATATTCGAGTTCCGATTTCAGTACCCAAAATTCCAAGCCAGTGGCACAGCTATCGTCAGAACTCCAGTGTACCGAATAGATTAATGTGATTTACAATATTGTAACATCCGGGGATGAGAGTTTTAAAAGACTTGCTGACTCGGTGCCGTTGTATATGGCTTTCCTCTTATCTGGCCTCTAGCGATAAAGCTTCATTCCTACATATAAACCTATACTTTTCAAATAACTATGAAGCGTGTGACAGAGGGAACTTTCTATGGTACCATATATTTGTGTTTCTTGCCGTTTCTTCGCGGATTTGGCGTCGGTTAATGACTGCTTTTATGCACCTATGCAACCTGTCCTTTGCCTCATGTTATATTATTGATGTCTGCGGGATAGATACGAAAGAATATGAAAATTATCCGTTGTCTCTGCCCTCGAAACATGTTCCCGCGAAATATATGGCGTCTTTTCCCAGCGTCTGCCAGTTAAGTTGCGACAACATTTCTGTTACACTCTCTTGCCCGTCAAACATACGTGTGGCTGTTTGGTCCGCGCTTTTTTAATACTCTCGATGTCCCATACTACTCCGACCTAATATATATTCGACAGAACACTGAAAGGCTTAGGTCGAAAGAAGACCCCTGGAGTAGACATAATTCCTGAGAATTACTGAGATCCTTAGAAGAATTTGAAGTGATAACAGTCTAGGTTGCAAAATAGGCTTTATTATTTTATTTTTGCCAATAACACGTCTCACCTTGTCTGGGGGCATCTTCAGATTCGCTGGCACAAAAGGTGATAAACACATGGGCTGCCGTCCCTGCCAATGTCTTAAGAACATTGCGTGATGCTCTGATATAAAATAGTGCTGAATATTCGGAAAGTGACGTTTAAAATACATAAAAGGCTTCAGTAGGTAGCTGACCTTGTAGAGATTTAAGAGACTTCGCGCTATGCTTTTGGGAGTCCTTAGCAGAACCAGTCATAACAGAACTATTACACCTGATGTGCACGATATTCGATACAGGCGAGATATCTTCAAACTTTAAGAAAAAAACAATCACTCCGTTCTAGAAGGCATCGCTTTAATAAGTCACTGTTGCAAAATACTGACATGAAATATTTAAGGAAGACGGAAAAAACTGGTTGAAGCCGATAATGGGAAAGATAAGTTTGGATTCTGGAGAAATGTACGAACACGTGACGCAATACTGGCTCTACTACTTATACTAGAAAACTGATTGAAGAAAGGAAATTAATTTATGTCGTATGGAATACACGAACAGAAGTAAAACCACAAAGCGAAGATTTCAATCGATGGATCGTCCTAGAACTTCCTTCATATCGCTTTGTGGCAGATTTCGGCAATTACGTAAGTGACTTCTGTTAATGTAAAAGAAAGAGAAGCGACTCAGTTGAAAGGCAGCTACTGGTATGACGGAAGCTGGTATGTACATATAATTCTGGGGGTATCTTTATAGCATTTGTACATTTAAAGAAAGCTGTTGACTATGTTGACTGGACTACACTCTTTGAAATTCTACTAGCATGAGGAATAAAATACAGGAGCCGAAACGCTTTCTATAACTTGTACAGAAACGACATTGCAGATATAAAGAGTGGAGGACATGAAAGGGAAGCAATTTTAGTCTATCACTGATGTTATTCAACCCAAACATTGACCAAACGGTAAATGAAACCAAGAATATATTATTTGAAAAGTAAGTTCAATTCCTAGGGGAATAAAATAAAACGTTGAGGTTTGCCGATGACGTAGCATTTCTGTCAGAGACTGCAAAGGATTTGGAAGAGCAGTTTAACGGGACGGACAGTTTCTTGAAAAGGGATTATGAGATGAAAATCGACAAAACTAAAATAAGGTTAATAGAATGTAGATGATGCTGATGGATTTAGATTAAGAAAAGAGACAGTATAAGTGGACAGGAGTTTTGCAGTTTGGGTGGCAAAATAATTGATACGTGTAGAAGTAGACAGGATACAAAATGCAGACTGGTTGTAGTAAGAAAACGGTTCTGAAAAATGGGAATCTGGTAACATCGACTATAAAATTAAGTGTTAGGGAGGAGTGTTTTCTGTAGGAAGCAGTTCTTAGTGTAGCTTTTTACGGAAGGGAAGCGAGACCAATAAACATCTGAGACGAGAAAAGTATGGAAGATTTTGAAATGTAATGCTACAGTAGAATTCTGAAGATTAGATGGGCAGATCGAATACCTAATGAGGAGTCACTAAGTAAAATTGGAGAACGAAGAAACTTATTGTATAATTTTACCAAAAAAGGGAGATCCGTTGATATGGCACACCCTGATGTATCGAAGGATCGTCAATCTGGTAACGAAGGAAGTGTGGAAAGTAAAATCTGGACAGGAAGACAAATGCTCGAGTGTAGTAAGTACGTTCAAATGGATGTAGGTTGCAGTAGTTATTCGGAGATGAAGAGTGTTGCAAAGGATACACTAGCGTGGAGAGCTGCACCAAGCAGTACTTAAATTTGGTTGTGCCACTGTTTTTTATGCAAAATCTTGCGTAGACGAACTATATTTTCCTAGTATCCTACCAACGAATAATAGCCCGCTATTTCCTTTACCTACAACTAAAGTTACGTCGAAGTTTCGCTTCATGTATCTATTATATGCATTGTGATTCCAAAATAATTTTATGACTCGACTCAGTCTAGCTGTGACATATGAATCCCGTAGTAATCTGATATCATGTTTTATGCGTTTCGCGAAGATTGCGGATTTTGATTTCTTTCCATCAAGAGCCATTTGTCAGTCTCTGCTGAATTAGTTCTAGTTCTAACTGCATATCACTGCAATTTTTTTCCCGGGAGCATTTCCTCGTAGATTACTTCACCATTTGCGAAATGCCCGAACATGCTTCAAATAATCTCAGCAAACTCGTTAGTACATAATATAAGCAAGAAAGTATCCTATTCAATCCACCAAAGCACATCAGATATTAATTTCGTATCTGTAGATGACTCTCGGTCTAGAATAACAGGTGGTGTGTAGCCTGTCAGGCACTTTTCGATCCAGTCGCAGAGCTGATTAGACGTCCCACAGTAACGTATTATCTTTAAAAAGGGTCGAAGTGCCGCTCGATCAACAGCTTCTCGAAAGTCTACAAACACTGAATCGACTTAGTTTCTTGAAAGAATATATCAGTATCACTGCTTAAAATATTTATTGATTATTACGAGAGCTGTTTTGGAAGATTTCCATTTTCAAGTGCCTGCTTATACAATGTTTGAGAATTACAATATGCTATAGTTCTACAGGAAATTAAGACTTTATTTTTTTAACTGAAGAATTTCGTGAGTTACTGAGTTAGTTGCAGTCATAATTTTCATTATCACGAATTACACAAACAACTACACTCCTGGAAATTGAAATAAGAACACCGTGAATTCATTGTCCCAGGAGGGGGAAACTTTATTGACACATTCCTGGGGTCAGATACATCACATGATCACACTGACAGAACCACAGGCACATAGACACAGGCAACAGAGCATGCACAATGTCGGCACTAGTGCAGTGTATATCCACCTTTCGCAGCAATGCAGGCTGCTATTCTCCCATGGAGACGATCGTAGAAATGCTGGATGTAGTCCTGTGGAACGGCTTGCCATGCCATTTCCACCTGGCGCCTCAGTTGGACCAGCGTTCGTGCTGGACGTGCAGACCGCGTGAGACGACGCTTCATCCAGTCCCAAACATGCTCAATGGGGGACAGATCCGGAGATCTTGCTGGCCAGGGTAGTTGACATACACCTTCTAGAGCACGTTGGGTGGCACGGGATACATGCGGACGTGCATTGTCCTGTTGGAACAGCAAGTTCCCTTGCCGGTCTAGGAATGGTAGAACGATGGGTTCGATGACGGTTTGGATGTACCTTGCACTATTCAGTGACCCCTCGACGATCACCAGAGGTGTACGGCCATTGTAGGAGATCGCTCCCCACACCATGATGCCGGGTGTTGGCCCTGTGTGCCTCGGTCGTATGCAGTCCTGATTGTGGCGCTCACCTGCGCGGCGCCAAACACGCATACGACCATCATTGGCACCAAGGCAGAAGCGACTCTCATCGCTGAAGACGACACGTCTCCATTCGTCGCTTCATTCACGCCTGTCGCGACACCACTGGAGGCGGGCTGCACGATGTTGGGGCGTGAGCGGAAGACGGCCTAACAGTGTGCGGGACTGTAGCCCAGCTTCATGGAGACGGTCGCGAATGGTCCTCGCCGATACCTCAGGAGCAACAGTGTCCCTAATTTGCTGGGAAGTGGCGGTGCGGTCCCCTACGGCACTGCGTAGGATCCTACGGTCTTGGCGTGCATCCGTGCGTCCCTGCGGTCCGGTCCAAGGTCGACGGGCACGTGCACCTTCCGCCGACCACTGGCGACAACATCGATGTACTGTGGAGACCTCACGTCCCACGTGTTGAGCAATGCGGCGGTACGTCCACCCGGCCTCCCGCATGCCCACTATACGCCCTCGCTCAAAGTCCGTCAACTGCACATACGGTTCACGTCCACGCTGTCGCGGCATGCTACCAGTGTTAAAGACTGCGATGGAGCTCCGTATGCAAACTGGCTGACACTGACGGCGGCGGTGCACAAATGCTGCGCAGCTAGCGCCATTCGACGGCCAACACCGCGGTTCCTGGTGTGTCCGCTGTGCCGTGCGTGTGATCATTGCTTGTACAGCCCTCTCGCAGTGTCCGGAGCAAGTATGGTGGGTCTGACACACCGGTGTCAATGTGTTCTTTTTTCCATTTCCAGGAGTGTATATTGTAATTAATTTTTATATTTCTAAATTCTGTAAGTAAGAGGGAGACTTACGTCCAAAATAAATCCGATACATTTTGGGTATACGATAATAAATCGCACAAATCTAAAGGCTGTCAATTCGACTAAATACCTAGGCATTACAATTACGAGCAACGTAAACTGCAAAGATCACATAGATAATATTGTGGGGAATGCGAAACAAAGACTGCGCTTTGTTGGCAGAACACTTAGAAGATGCGAAAAACCCACGAAAGAGACAGCCTACATTACACTTGTCCGTCCTCTGCTGGAATATTGTCGCGCGGTGTGGGATCCTAACCAGCTAGAATTGACGGAGGACATCGAAAAAGTGCAAAGAAGGGCGGCTCGTTTCGTGTTATCGCTCAATAGGTGTGAGAGTATCATTGATATGAAACGCGAGTTGGGGTGGCAGTCACTGAAACAAAGGCGGTTTCCTTTGCGGCGAGATCTATTTACGAAATTTCAAAAAATGTTTCAAATGGCTCTGAGCACTATGGGACTTAACATCTACGGTCATCAGTCCCCTAGAACTTAGAACTACTTAAACCTAACTAACCTAACGACATCACACAACACCCAGCCATCACGAGGCAGAGAAAATCCCAGACCCCGCCGGGAATCGAACCCGGGAACCTTACGAAATTTCAATCACTTTCTCTTCCGAAGGCGAAAATATTTTGTTGAGACCCACCTCCGTAGGCAGAAACAATCATCACAATAAAATAAGAGAAATCAGAGCTCGAACTGAAAGATTTAGGTGTTCCTATTTCCCACGCGCCGTGGGAGAGTGGAATGGTACAGAAGAAGTACGAAAATGGTTCGATGAACCCTCTGCCAGGCACTTAATTATGAATTGCAGAGTAACCATGTAGATGTAGATGTACGTTGTCCTGACGTAAATATAACATCTGGTGTGACTGTATCTGGTGACTTTTCTCGTTATATTTCACGTGAAATTCTAAAATATCTATTTCATGTACTGTTTTATACAGTGTGGAGTAATATTTTAATTTAATATTATAGATGTGTCCCTGCTATTTTTGTCAGTTCACACCATAGATATTTTATATTTACATAATAACAGATGTTTTACATTTAGGTGAGAACAGACTTTGGTCAGACATTACATGTCTTTAGGCATTTCTGGCACGTGTATCCACTCTTTCGCTCTCAACCGTTATCGATTATGTCAGTAAAGTGATCTAAATAATTTTTATGTTTGAAATCGGTGTGTTCATTAAGAATTTCCTTCGGATATTTTTTTGTGTGAATATATATCTCAAGTTTTTCTAAAATATTCATTTCTAATCCTTTTGGTGTTTTATATCATATTGGTAGACCGGTTTCGATATTTTGTGGTGAGTGGTTATCGGTTTTCAGATGGAGACAGAAACCTGATTAGTTGTTTTCGCTGTCTCTTACTAGTTCACGGGATCGAATGATGAAATTACGTCCTGTCTCAGCGATGTAGAAGTTATTGCAGTTATTGCATGTGATTTTGTAGTGTAGTTAAGAACGAAACTATACTTTTGCTTGTCGCCATTTTCAGTTCGTTTTTTCAACCTAGAGAACAACAGTCTCGGCTTCCTCAGCATTTTCCGATTTTTGTTATCAAACTACGGTGGATCTCATCCTTACTCGTCAGTTCAGAGCGCGATTTACAGTCCGTTTAAACGTTGTCCATAATTCCACTATGTCCATCATATTGGAACTAAATGACGTCCATTCTTTGTATAAGTGGAATGATAACAAGTGCATACCTGCTCTTTCTTATGACTGATTTATTAAGTTCAGTAACGACGTTGCTGTGATGACATCATGTCACTAATGCATGTCCAGGGCATCAGCCAAGACTAGGCGGCCGCCAAGGGTGTAAAAGTTTTAGGAGAGCAAAGGGCGAAAAAGATTAATTTCAAATCAAACAGCGAAAAAACTGAGGAAATCAGGAGAAAATATGAAAAAAAGGAAAAATTAAAACACCGAATTGTTTTCAAAAGCATATGGGACAGTTCCTCTATTTCAAATTCTAAAGGCTCATTAAAATTCTAAAGATGGTAGGGGTAAAATACAGGGAACGGAAGGCTATTTACAGTTTCTTCATAAACCAGCGGTCACGAAAGGCAAGCAGTTGAGAGGGGACTGAGACAGGATTCTAGCCTATCCCCGATGTTATTTGATCCGTATATTAGGAAACAAAAGAAAAATTTGGAGCAGGAATTAAAGTTTGAGGTTTGCCGATGACATAGTAATTCTGTCAGAGACAACAAAGGACTTGGAAGAACAGTTGAACGGATTGGACAGTGTCTTGAAAGGAGGATATAAGATGAACATCAATGAAAGCAAAACGATGATAATGGGATGTAGTAGTCGAAGGAGGGATGTTATAAAAGTGACTGGCAATGGTAAGAAAAGCACTTCTGAAGAAGAGGAATTTGTTAACATTGAGTATAGATTTAAGGGTCAGGAAGTCCTTTCTGAAAGTATTTGTATCGAGTATAGCCATGTATGGAAGTGAAACATGGACGATAAATACATATGTTTTTGGATGGGGTCCGCCTTTAGCGAAACACAATTTTGTTTTTAGTCCCAAACATGTTTCACTGCGGTTGCAGCATCATCAGTGTTTTTTTTTTTATTTTATCACAGTTAAACGTAAGGAATGTTCTTTACTGTTTGTATACATGTAAATATTAGTTTTTAAATCGTAATTACAGATTTCTGAAGAGCATGTTTGGGAATAAAAACAAAATTGTGTTTTGCTAAAGGCGGACCCCATCCAAAAATATTCGTATTGTTAAAGCAAACACAGACAAAAGAGCTTCAACCTCAAGATGATATGGATGATGAACAATTAAGACAAAAAGAGAATAAAAGCATTTGACATGTGGTGCTACAGAAGAATGCTGAACATTAGATAGGTAGATTATGTAACTAATGAGGAGGTAATGAATAGAACTGGGGAGAAGAGAAACTTGTGGTACAACTTGATAAAAAGAAGGGATCACTTGGCAGGACACATTCTGAGGCATCAAGGGATCGCCAGTGTAGTACTGAAGGGAAACGTGGGGGGTAAAATCTTAGAGGGAGACCAAGAGATGAATACAGTAAGCAGATTCAGAAGGATGCAGGTTGCAGTTGCTACTCGGAGATAAAGAGCCTTCCATAGGATACAGTAGCATGGAGCATCAAACCAGTCTATGGACTGAAGACCACAACACCAACATCGGAACATTTACTTAATAGACCTTTGCTTACTTTGACGAAAGTAAACCCTTTGCCTCTACCTACCTCAAGAGTGGAGCGGTTGCAGCAGAGTACCGAACGGAAAAAATGACCCTGATTCATGTGAGTCGAGCGCTGGAGCGGAGCACTCGAGCTGGCTTGCGATCATGTTACGACTTGATACCATACCGCCTTCAGACCCTCTTTTCATTTTTGTCTCTGTAGATCATTAGTCAAGCATCAGTTTTATTGAGTGGCACTGTTGAAATGTTTAGTTATATTATTATTTCCTGTGGATAATCGATCACTTATTCACACGCTACGTTTTGAACTTCTATTTGAACATAACTAAAAGTAGTAAAAGGTAAGTGCAGTTCATCATACTTTTACGTAAAAATGAGGTCGTGTCTGTCTGTAAGCCTGTCTCTTGAGTATCTGAGACCCACAACACGAGAAAAGAACTACATTGTGGTTTCTCAAGCACGTTGGCTGTCATTTTCTTAAAATTTGACGCATACGCAAATAATAAGCAGGAAAGGAGTGTCATGGCTTGTTTGTCGACTGGACATAATTGTAGAAATCGTCTGTCTTGCGCTCTCAAGTGGTTATCTCGGTATAATTTACACATTATTGCATACTGCGTTCTCTATCTACATCTACATATATACTCCGCTAGCCACCAAACGGTGTGTGGCGCCTCAGTACGAGCTCTAACTTCCCTTATCTTTGAATGGTGATCATTGAGCGATTTGAAGGTTGGTGGTAATAATATATGCTCTACATCCTCGGCGAACTTCGGATTTCGGAATTTAGTGAGCAGCCCCTTCCGTTTAGTGCATCGTCTATCTGCAAGTCTATCCCACTTCAAACTTTTTGTGACATCTGTAACGCTCTCGCGATGGCTAAATGTACCAGTCAACTATCTTGCCGCTCTTCTTTGGACCTTTCCAATCTCTTGAATGAAACCCAACTGGTAAGGGTCCCATACAGACGAACAATACTCTAATACTGTACGAACTAACGCATTGTAAGCAATTTCCAATGTTGAAGGACTGCATCGCTTCAGGATTCTACCAATAAACCGCAATCTAGAGTTCGCCTTGCCCGTTACTTATGTAATCTGATCATTAAATTTGAGATCATTTCGAATAGTCACACTTGACGGATCTTATCCCTTCCAAAGACTGGTCATTTATTTTATACTCGTACGTTAATGAAGATTTTTGCCTTGTTATACGCAGTAGGTTACACTTACTAATATTGAGAGACAAGTGCCAGTAATTACACCACACATTTATTTTCTGCAAATCCTCATTGATTTGTTCACAACTTTCGTGTGATACTACTTTCCTGTAGACTACAGCATCATTGGAAAACAGTCTAATGCCACTGTCGTTACCATCAACCAGATCGTTTATGTAAATCGTATGTAAATCGTAAATCTATTGTGCTGTCATGGGGCACACCTGAAGTTACACTTGTTTCTGTTGAAGTCTCCCCATTCAGGACGGTCATATTGCTCTCTATCTGTTAGAAAACGTTCTATCCAACCGCTTACGTCATCGGATAGACCGTAAGTGCGCACTTTTTGGAGCAAGCGACAGTGCGGAACTGAGTCGAACGCCTTTCGAAAGTCGAGAAATAAGGCACCAACCTGGGAGCCTGTATCTAGAGCCTGTTGTATATCATGCACAAAGAGGGCCAGCTGTGTCTCGCATGTCCGCTATTTACAAAGCCGTGCTGGTTTCTGCAGATGAGATTCTCAGATGTTGCATACTGCACTTTGCTGACTGTTGCATTTACACAAGTTACGTGCGAAAGGACATTACCTGCTTTAAAGTATATAGTCTAGGTAGGCTTTGTGCACTGTTGTGACTTGAACACTTAGAAGCATTCAGCATTTTAAAGGACTGAGGACAAAGCGTGAAAACTGAGAACTGTCCCCAGAAAATGAGGGCGTCTGGTCATCTTAGTTTATGATTAAAAGTATAATAGGGAATTTGAATTGTGCCGTTGGTTGTTGGTGGTGTTGGAGGAGGGGGGAAAGCGGGGAGACCAACGGTAGTAAAAAAGAGGGAGCTTTATTTTTCAGTTCTCCCCAAGGACGGCGAAACACCTAGCAACGGCTATACTGACGCGGTCTATAGAATCGGGCCTGTTTTAGCTACAAAATCTAAAATATTTCCATTGTGTGTGAGTTGTCGACCTAGCAGTTTTCGGAAAACGCGTCCATAACTACTTCACGAGACTATCCATACCACTTGCAACAAATACATAGGCACTCCAGTCTATGCTCGGTAGGTTAACGTCACCTACAACTAGTACTGCATCATCCGGGTAATTCTAAAACTGTCACGGCGGCATCGGGTCGCCTGTAAATTTGGTAATTAACTTGAGTTCTCCTAGGCCTGTTAGTCGCGTCCAGATAACTTCATAGTTAGACTCGGTTACTACATCGATAGTCACGATATATTTGTCGACTGCAATGAACACTTCCCCTCCTGTGGCGTCCAATCTGTGTTTTCGATACACGTTCCATGCCTCGGTAAATATTTCAGAGCTTCCTACTTCGAGTTTCAGGCAGATCTCGCTTCGAAGAATAGTTTGACAATCTGGTTAATAGTATTAATAGCGTTAATATTAATATTTAAGTGATACGCATGTCTTCGAGCATGATGATGAGCAGT
The DNA here is from genome assembly GCF_023897955.1 of Schistocerca gregaria. Lineage (NCBI taxonomy): Eukaryota > Metazoa > Arthropoda > Insecta > Orthoptera > Acrididae > Schistocerca > Schistocerca gregaria. The sequence goes on along the minus strand of NC_064931.1, from coordinate 220,549,684 downwards.
AGTTTCTCGAAATGCCTCGCTAATAAATTAGTGAAATTATTTTAATGGATCTTAAGCATTGTGACAGGTTGAATTACATTCATATTTGTTTTAATTTTAGATGAAGTCCAGCTTGGAACAGGTTATAATTCATAAAGGATAATGTCAATGATTACCCAATTAAAAGTTATAAATTATTGTCGTCACCCCAGCCTTCGGAAAGCTTCGCTCTGTCGCACTGCGTATCACGGGTCTTGCGACGATGGTGGTGCAGGGAGGGGCAGTTTGTGTTTTCGCGAGGGTACCTGTCGCCCGCTTTTGGACATCCCGCTGTGCGGACATGAGCCACCAATCCACTTCCCCCTCCCCCCACCCCCTCATCGCCTTTCTTACCTGGTGCTGGGAGTCACCCTACCCCTACCACCTGCTTACCTGGGGACTGTTGCCCCTCCTCCTTGACCTTACTGCCTGACCATTGGGCGACGCGGATTGTTGGTAGCGAAGCGTTAACTGTTGTGATTGGATAGTTGGTTACTGCGTCTGAACGCCGGCAGAGATGGGCACTAGCACGGTCAATCTTCCGCGGATGTTCTGCAAGTCGTGTGCTGAGCCTTTGACGGGGGTGGGTGTTTTCGTTTCGCACAGATGTCTCAGCCTGTTGCCCATATAGGTGAGTACAAGCTTTTGCTTTCGTTTTACATGACTGTCATTTTATCCGCGAACTATAGCATTCTTATTATAATAAGGCTCCTTTTAAGTCGCATACTAGATGTCGAACTTAAAATTCATGTAATGTGATGACTTTTGTATTTGTTTTGTAAATAAAAACCGCCTTTCCTTGGTGCACTGTATTTTATTTCTCCTAGAATCATTTAGCCTTTTTTAAGGTATCTTCAGTGGAAACCCATTGAAGATGCCTTAAAGAAAAAAAGGCGAAATACGTCTGGGAGAAATAAAATACAAGGCAGTAAGAAAAGGTTTTTTATTTACAAAACAAATATTTATATGCTTCCTGCGACGGATGGCCACGTAAAAAAACTTGTGATTACTTTTCTTTGTTACTTCACCCAGCACGAATGGGTAGCGGAAGCCTGCGACTGTAAAACAATGGTTCTGTTTGCTATGAAATAGTATTGTTGCTGGGAGTCACCTTTTTCGATTCTTTATTTTCTGCATGGCGCGTTTCGGAAAACAATTCTGATTAATCGTATATTATGTCCTGTTTAGTCGTGAGGTTTCCTATGTATGAGCTGCTGCAATGTTCTGGCGCTTTTCTAATATAAATTTACTTGATTTTGTAATTACTGATTTAGCTTTCTGTCCTATTCGTAATGATGTAGTGAGGGATGCATAAGTAATTACAAAACACTAAACAAAAAGCACCAGTTTACACATCGAAAACGTCAACCTAAAAATTACAAAATACAGAACAACCGCACCTGATCGTGAAATAATTTACAATACCGCGTAGTGCAGAAGATAAAGACAACACTTGACTGGCAGCAACCAATGTTACTTTGTAAAAAACAAAATCAATGTGCTTATGACTACTAATATTTCAATGAAATTATGCAGTCTACAGTTACCATTAATTCATTTTTTCGTTGGAATCGAATGCGTTTGGTAGCTGCAACAATATTATCGAGAACTGAAAACATGTTTTCGAGATATGTACCTGTGTTAGGTTTTCACCTACCAGCAAAGGAAATCCGTAGTTATTAATTTTATAAAGGTTAGTGAATTACTGAAACGGATGTAGCTCTGTAACACATCAATATGGTCCTTGAAAATTGAGTTATAACTTCGAGCCGCAGTGGACGTAAATAATTGAGTCTGAAAACACAATATAATTTATTGAATTCCTATGAACCTGCAGCGTTATAGATGTCTTATAAAGACATTATGTATTTAGTAAGTTAAAATGCTACTATATTCAAAGACTTTTTAAGCTTATATCGGCTTCATGACCATTCTCAAGCTATTTCCATAACACATTGTTAACACTGCCACTGTCTAATACCTTCTATTACTGCGTATCGTAGGTGTAATGCAGGCGAAATTATTATTCTCTACGTATGTAATGTCTCAGCAGTGAAATTTGTTGCTGAGCAACATTTGCTAAGACCTATATAATATTTATCGTAAGTCTGACAGCTCGAATACACAGCTATCAAACTTACGGAAAGTATTAAGTAGGTCTTAGCAAATATTGCTCAGCAACAAATTCCACTGCTGAGACATTACATATCTACAGACAGCGTTAACGATGTGTTTTGGAAATATCTTGATAATGATCATGGAGCCGAAATGATAATTATTGCACCAGAAAATAGCATCCGTATAAAGAATCTTTGAATATAGCAGCGCTTTAGCTTATACATATAATGCCCTTGCACAATACTGTTACTGAAGAACTGTTAATTTAACAGCAATAGCCACGGACAGCCAATAAATAAATATTTCATAATAAATCGTTATGAAGTATTTTGGAATTGTAATAATTAAGGTTTCTACTTCGTGTGGTTGCCTTCCTACTGTTGTCATGTTCCTTCATTGCAGTTACGCAATTTTTACTCACTTTGAAAACCAATTCTAATGCTAGACAATCTCACAGTTGCAATAACTAGAGAGATTCGTTCAAATGGAGTGTTTTTTCCTTATTCTAGGTTCCTTAATTTTTCTTTTACTATTAATTTATTTGTAGAAGAGATATTTCTGAACAAAAGTCGTCGATTTTTAAATTAATTTTGTCATTTTACCGTATTAATTATTCGATACTTGTGTCTTGTTTCGAGGTGAATTTTCTTCGTAAACAGAACTTGTTTATTTGCTTCTTTCTTGGCAGTACGTCATGTTTCCCGATTGAATTTTAGGCGTTGAAAGTTCAATGCATTGCCGCCGTTGCTGATCTTATGTTATTCACGAACATAAGGGCAACCAAATACGTGCTTGCAAGGCTCACATGCATTCATGATTAAACACTATGTGCAAGCACGCTTGCCCGTCCGCAGGGTAATCGAACTCAAACTAAGACTGTCCAGTCTGCTTCACGCTTCATCGATTTTCAGTCATGCACGCTTGTAAAACCATACCGAAGCCCAGATGCTTGAGAATGTGTACCGTCAATGTGCTGGCTAGTTAAAGTAAACGTTGTTAGTGAGGCAACGTTCGTAGTGGCACTATGTCGAGCGACACGAAGTAAATCAATTGTAAATTGCTGCAGAAGATTTTCGCATATTTGAGAGCTGGCTTTGATTCAATAGCAATGAGTCGAAAGTCTATCACGGTAAGGCAAAAAGGGATGTTGCATATGCTGTACTCTTAAAATAATACAAATCAACTGACCTATCATAGACAAATATGTGATTGAGAGATAAAAATTCTCCCAGGAGTAGCTACAGCAGCGAAAAAAGTTTTAAGATGATAATTAATTCGGGGCAGAAAAATAGGAAGTACATAAGCAGAGACTCATTATAGATGTTTATCGATGAGTATCTGGAGTCTTCATATTACTTTTAGCACACAAGAAATCTCCCTATTGCTGTCAGTCATTTCGAGTGGAATGATAGCTTCTTTCATATATGTGTTCTACTTTTTAGTCGAAGATATGATTGATAGTGGTTCATATGTTTCCCTGATTATCCTGAAATTATTAAACCTATCATGTGAATCTTCAGTTGAGTATAATTTAAACTGAGAACATTCTTGGCTTCATTAACAGCTCTTTACCCCACATAAATTTCCTGTTCCACACTTTTATTTTTCATATGACAAATACAAAGCATACCAAAACAAGCAAACCGTCTTCGCCCGGATTCCAGATATTCGAAACACAAACTGATGCTTGGACTCCGTCGAAAAGAAGTGGATATGTGAATATCTGCACAAAAGTTTGATGCTGTAGTTACACATTTAACTACTTTAGTGGAAGCAGCTGTCTGCTGAATTTGACTTCTCGTTGTACCCGTGGCAGGTCCTCAAAGGAAGCTATCAGTGCCAGTGGTAGCTCCATCTGCAGAAGTACGCGAAAGCTAAATCGGAACACGACCCTCCAGAGCACATTTTAATTGCAACCTCAAAAGTACGAATATGCATTAAATAATACAATTGATAGTAGGATGTGAGAGACCTCAGTGACGCAAACTACATTGAATGTTAGTGCCTACTGCTTCGGATCGTAATTTCCGTTAAGGAATGTCACGGTCAGTTGCGATACACAAAATATATCTGATAATAACGTAAGAAAAAAGTTGCCTATGATTTACATAGCCTCAAACGATTTCACAAAGAGAGCAATTAAATTAAGACTCATATTAACTACTGAAGAAGAAAATCAATTATTTTAGTTTTTGTCACTCATGTCTTATTTAATCGATTTCTTCATAATCAAAATATCCACGGGTGTACTGCCGGTCTATAGTGTCCAACGGGCACAATATTTCGGCGATCAAACATGTCGCCATCATCAGGTGAACTGAGCAGCCATAGCGTACGGATCTCCGTGCCGGCACGTTCACAGGAGCTCAGTCCGTCAGTTCACCTGATGATGGCGACATGTTTGATCGCCGAAATATTGTGCCCGTTGGACACTATAGACCGGCAGTACACCCATGGATATTATGATTATCAAATACGCCGGGAGAAACTCAAGAATCGATTTCTTCATAAATTGCTAAAATTTACTATACAGTAATTTGATAACTTGTCACGGGGCGTTTAATATTGGAAAACATCCTAGAGCATTATTAATAATGGTGGTTTCAGAAAAATTTTAAATTGCACTTTGTTGCACTAAATAGTCGTAAATGTGTCAGAAACATATTTTGCAAGCTATTTTAAGTGACTTTAACTGCAACTGAAACCAATCACATCTGTGTGACTCTATTATTTTCCAATTTTCTTCGCAAGCATTTGTTCATCAGTAACGTCACTGATTGTAAGCAAGTAATTCTTTATGTTCCATACTACATAAGATGGAAATGTTAATTGCATTCTGAGTGTACTACACTAAAATCTTCTTGGTACGCAAATAATATCAATGCTCTAATCGTAAATATCACTATAATGGTTACTTGGCACCCTACATATACTTGGAGGTAATATATTTAGCCGCCGACGTTTGATGATTTTCGTATTCGTACCTGTGTACCACGAAAATGTCTAGCTTAATTGATGTGAACTTTAGTGAGATATCCTCAAAGCAAGTCATTTTTACTACGATTTACTGCATCTTAAATATAAGGTGATGTAATATCGGCATTTAAGCATGTAATATTATTGTAATAGCAGATTTAATTACTCATTTTTATCACTTCCTGAGATCAACACATACGTTGCATACCCTGTGCGACGCCTAAGCATTTCCTCGACCACATACCTGATTTGCAAAACATGACGATTACGAAATTTTGTATGTTTTTCAGAAACGTTGAAATTTTTATCAAACATATCCGAAAAATGCGTTAAAATTGAACGGGGAGTTAGCCGGACCTGGCTATTGCTGTGTAAATGCCACCAGGTAGGGTTTTGTTGCCAGGCTTGGGCGTTATCTGTATCAAGAAGATACGCCTATGCTACTGAAAGTTTTGAAAAACTGCTGTTGCAAATGGCATTGTAGTCTGACTTCCAGCATATCAGAAGGGGCTCAGGACAACTACCGGTATTTCAAATGTATGTATGCACTCATCTTTAAGTGAACAGCTTTTGTAGAAACAAGCCTTGCCTATACTTCAGTACACGCCTCCGTTATTTTTGCGAAGAGTTTCAACGCTAACATTAATCTGTGTTGTATCGCTCTAGTCGTTTCGAGAGTTTTCAAATCCCATTAAGAAAGATGCATCGTTCGAGTGAATAAAATTCTTGCTTCAGGATCTTAAAAGTGAGAACGATATTACTTGCCCTTCTGCATATACGAGGCAAAAATATTATTTTTTAAAATATTGAATGGTAACTAAAAATGAATGGTGGGTGATACGACCATCTTCTTATCATAATAGGATTTGGCAAACGAAAACCACTAGAATAAAACACTTTAACAGTAGTTTATTCATCGATAGTCTGTTACGATTGACTGTCTCAGACGACCAAGGTCTTAGGATTTTTTTTTTCTTTTTTTTATTGTGCCAATGGCTATGCAGTTTTATTTACTCTCTACCGATTTCGACACTGACTAGTGACTACTATCTTCAAAGAAGATAATAATGCACATGAATTTGTCAAAAATACATCTCTGCCAAATATGGCAACATCAGGTATAGAATGTGACTAATTTTCACAATAATTGTTTCAGTGAATTTCCACTGTAGTAGGTTTACGCAATGAAAGTGTCGTTAAATGCAAAAACTTATCCAACATTATTGACGTATCTTGTTCTGACTAAGCCTGGGCCGGCCGGAGTGACCAAGCGGTTCTAGGCGCTACAGTCTATAGCCGCGCGACCGCTACGGTCGCAGGTTCGAATCCTGCCTCGGGAATGGATGTGTCTGATGTCCTTAGGTTAGTTAGGTTTAAGTAGTTCTAAGTTCTAGGGGACTTATGACCTCAGATGTTAAGTCCCATAGTGCTCAGAGCCATTTGAACCATTTTTGAACTAAGCCAGTATTAGTTATGTCATGTTAAGGCTGTGTGCCTGTTACATTTCGTTCGTGAAATACTTTATACTTCCGTATTTGAGAGATGTATTTTTGATCATTTGACGTAGATTATTATCTCCTGTGAAGACTGTAGCCAGTACCGAAACTGGTAGAGAATAAATAAAACTGTACAGCTGTTGGCATAAATAATTATTTTTTTCCAAATATTTATCGTCTGTATGCAACCACTTGATGAAAGTTTTATGAACAAGTTCTTGGAGTCCTATAGCTACTTCCTGAAGCGGTGGTATGACTCCCTTCGCTATTGGTATAAGTTTCAAATACGCCGTTACACTGTGTTCATTAGATCATACTTCATAATATACATCAACTTCGACTTCCATGTAAGATACAGATTCCGTAAAGAAATCATAGATACAGATTGCGTAAAGAAATCAATTATTCCGAGTAAATGTGAGCATACGTGACATTTTTGGCAGCGTGGTTCCAAGCCCATGGTAGCGAGTCAATGCATGTAGTCTCATAAAGCACACACTTAACTATTTGGACGTGGAGAAACATGGAATAAGCAAACTGAATACATTACTGTACAGTTTTTGCTGTGCTGTGCAGGCAAGTTCGTGCGTGCTGAATCCATACATTTTATCACACTTGAAAATAGGTCTCGATTGTTGGTTTTAATATCCAAGAAATGTAGTTAGAATTAGGTTTCTCAACTTCCGTTTCAGTTTAGTAACAACGAGTCGTCATACATCTTTGCGAGTGTAAACTGGAAATTTTATCCAATTTCGTGGGTTCATAGGTTTATCGTATAAAATCAAAACGAAAGAGATCGCTACAAAAAGACCGAGACAAGAGAAGCATAGATACCAAAATGTTGATGCAGTAATCTTCTGATTTGCTACTGTCGAGTCCCCTGACATTTTTGCACCACAACAATTACGAAAAGTAACTCGCATTTGAGAAATTTCTGGTGCAGTTTTGCATCGATACAGCATATTTTCAAAGTTCACGAATTTAAATATGAAAAGCACCTTAGCTCCATAGAGATATAATACAGTACAACGTCTTCCCGGTTTGCCTCTTTCAGCCAATGACAGATTTCTCAAACACGTCTCGTTTTTGCTACAGTGTGGTACAAAAATTTCTGGAAGCACGCGTCAGCATATCACATCATTACTATTAAAGCATTAACGCCTAGGCAGTCTCCAGCTCGCCTTCGAATTTATTATCATCTGTAACGAAACCGAACTCTCTTATTATGAAAATTGTAACGAAGTAACTGATAACTTCAGTTCAGCGTGCTGACGAAATCTGAGTACTTGGTGTACAGACACCTTCAAGTAAAGTAACTGGCACACAGAAAACGGATAATTGATCAGGCCTAGAACGTAAACAAGACAGCGGATGTCGTTTTCCGAAATATGGTTTTCGTTTTTCCTATGTTGTGTAGTAGTGATTGTAAGTATTGATGACCTCCAGTTGCTGTCTTAATACTGCGCCAAAACTTGTTATTGATGGTTTTTATTCTTAAGAGAAATTTTAGTTGTTACACCCATCTGGAATTATTTTAGTGGGTGCGGTATACTAAAACTCTTGTGGTCCAGGTAGCCTTGCAATGTTCGTGGGAATCTCCAGAATTTATAAATATATCTAAATTACTCTGTTCAACACGCAAATCTGTTACAGGGGCAATATTAGCCACCGAAATCGAAAAAGACGTTAAAATGATTAGCTCTACTTTTGGAACTGCAGCCAGTACCAGTAATTACGTTTTTTGTGTATAATCAGTTGACAGCAGTGCCTAAACTTGACTTAATTGTTACACCACGGTAGTATCACGTTATCGCTTAATGCTGCGTACGTGTTCATCATGTAATCAGCAGCTTTGTCTCCCGATAAGGGGCTTCAATACTTATTATTACAAAGTGGTAATGTTTTAGTGCGTATCGAAGTGCTTTCCTGGATTTTCCAGTTGGCAATTTACTTTTAACATACATGTACAAGAATGTGCCGTAAACGTGTTAATGATGCAGGTAACTTCTGCTATATTTGCTTGAAGTAGCATTTGCTTTCAATAAAATGATATATGTTTTTTCGTATTTTGGCTGTAAGATAAAGAATCAGGACAATAAATTATTTTTACTTAATTGTGTGCGTCGAGCACATCCACAGTTATAAGATAATGGTAATAATAATAATAATACCAATAATAACTATATCATGTTTTAATTCACCATATTATTCAGCTTTTCGAAACTTATGGGACAGTTCTAGAAGAGGAAGTGACCTAGTATTCGAGAAGTCTGCAGTTAGATATTATGTAGATAAATCTGAAGCAGTGGTTTCGAGACTGGAGCACCTAGAAAACTTGCGCAGTAGGACTAGTAGCGTAGACGGGTTGGAAACCAGTGTCATATTACACACAACCATGCCAAGGTATAGTCTTCTGGGATGTCAAGACGACTGTCCATTGTCAAGTAACTTCTGGAAGCATCTGCTGTAATGATCACATTAGAAGAAAAATTTGCACGAAATTACTTCTATAAGTCGCTTGGGCAAGATAATTTCAAGAAATTGCTGCAATTGTGAAGCTTCAGAAGCGGAAATTTTATTTTATTTTTTAAAAAAGATCTGCTATCCTCTTTGTTGCATTATTATTAAAAGGAAAATGGCAACGAAAAACAATAAGTTTAGAGAAACTAGGTTTTTGCTTAAAGGAATGGATACGTAGGCGTACATATTAGGTTTTCAAAAAACATTTTATTAATTTCTTTTCCATACTGAGCTTACAGTTTGTGAATGTTTTTGCGTATTTAAGCATTTTTTATCAACAAATGTGCCGAAATATTTTCTAGTAGATCCTGCTTTATAACCCTATTTTTAAAATAAATGTGTTCATGTCCCACGATAGAGGAAACCACTTCGCTCTCTGAATCAGCACTAGTGCTCGTTCACTGATCCACAAGTATTTTTCACTTTTCAACATTCTACATCTACATCTACATGACTACTCTACAATTCACATTTAAGCGCTTGGCAGAGGGTTCATCGAACCACAATCATACTAAGTCTCCGAACCACAACCATACTATCTCTCTACCATTCCACTCCCTAACAGCGCGCGGGAAATACGAACACTTAAACCTTTCTGTACGAGCTCTGTTTTCTCTTATTTTATTTTGATGATCATTCCTACCTATGTAGGTTGAGCTCAACAAAATATTTTCGCATTCGGAAGAGAAAGTTGGTGACTGAAATTTCGTAAATAGATCTCGCCGCGACGAAAAATGTCTTTGCTATAATGACTTCCATCCCAACTCGCGTATCATATCTGCCACACTCTCTCCCCTATTACGTGATAATACGAAACGAGCTGTCCTTTTTTGCACCCTTTCGATGTCCTCCGTCAATCTCACCTGGTAAGGATTCCACACCGAGCAGCAATATTCTAACAGAGGACGAACGAGTGTAGTGTAAGCTGTCTCTTTTGTGGACTTGTTGCATCTTCTAAGTGTCCTGCCAATTAAACGCAACCGTTGGCTCGCCTTCCCCACAATATTATCTATGTGGTCTTTCCAAGTGAATTTGTTCGTAATTTTAACACCCAGGTACTTAGTTGAATTGACAGCCCTGAGAATTGTACTATTTATCGAGTAATCGAATTCAAACGGATTTCTTTTGGAACTCATGTGGATCACCTCACAGTTTTCGTTATTTAGCGTCAACTGACACCTGCCACACCATACAGCAATCTTTTCTAAATCGGTTTGCAACTGATAGTGGTCTTCGGATGACCTTACTAGACGGTATATTACAGCATCATCTGCGAACAACCTAAGAGAACTGCTCAGATTGTCACCCAGGTCATTTCTATAGGAACAGCAGAGGTCCCAGGATGCTTCCCTGGGGAACACCTGATATCACTTCAGTTTTACTCCATGATTTGCCGTCTATTACTACGAACTGCGACCTTCCTGACAGGAAATCACGAATCCAGTCGCACAACTGAGACGATACCCCATAGGCCCGCAACTTGATTCATTTGCCGTTTTTGCAGAGACAAAACATATATAAGTTTAGAAAAATCTTACATCTCCTGGCAAGTTCGATAAGTAATCGTTGCAAGCTGGAGGGAACTTTCCACTAAATTGCGGAAGCTGCTTTCGGAAGTTGAAGAAACTGACATAACTCGACTTGCTGTGGGTGTTTCCACATCAAAGGACTTGCAGAAATAGCTTCTACAAGTGACTTGCGGAAGTTTACCTACTAGCGGGCCACACGCCATTAGGATCAAAGGGGCGGCATCCGGTGGATTTGGGCTTTGTTCAGCCTGGAGCTGACGCTTTGGTCTTTCCCAAATCCGCCAAGTAGGCTGCGTTGAACGCTAATGACTCTTCCATAGCTCGGGTCATTTCGAGCGCTTTGTGAGAGGTCCTGGTAGGAAATAGTATTTTCCAGAGGAAATGATCCGTAAGAATGCTTGCGCTCTACTCCAAAGGCTGATTGATAAAAAGGCTGGATTTTTTAAACATTTTCCGGAAGTTGTTGGTAGCTCGCGGGATTGCGGAGTCTGCGGAGCCGGTCCGCTGCTTTAGGAACCTAGACGGGACTACATGGGACGAAGAAGTTTTTTAAAGACATGTAATATTTCTGAACTCGAAAGGCACTTATGTTCAATGATCTATAAAACTATTTTACTGATACGGAAAGCTTGGAAGAAATCATAGGCATGTTTCTGAGTGCGGCTGTGGAGTTCTGTTCGGTTATTTCCTGGTTTTCTAGGTGAGCGCTGTGGTTTGCTATAAACGCGCTCCGTATGCATATCATGAAGTCATTAGATAGCTGGAAGTGGTATGTAATGAAAGAGACGGATATTCCTGGGTCCTCTTGAAAAACAAATTACTTCTGTTTCCGCGTCAGTTCGAGGTCAGTTTTTTGTGAACCTTGACCTTTTGAACAATTATCCTGTGTTGTTTGTGTAGAGATTATCATCATAAGCTGCTAGGGACTAGCTCAAGGCGGATTATTGGCTCCTAACCATGTACGTTTTATAATCAACCGATCGCTTTTTCTAGTGAGGTTCTCTTCTGCACAATTCTATTCAGTACCTCATTAATTATGTGATCTACCCATCTAATCTTCAGCATTCTTCTGTAGCACCACATTTCAAATGGTTCTATTCTCTTCTTGTCTGAACTATTTATCATCCATGTTTCAGTCCCATACATGGCTACACTCCAGAAAAATACTTCCAAAAAGGAGTTCCTTACACTTAAATCTAGACCCGATATTAACAAATTTCTCTTCTTCAGGAACGCTTTTCTTGCCATTGCCAGTTGCCTCCCTACTTCGACCATCATCATCAGTTGTTTTGCTTCCCGAATAGCAAAACTCATCTACTACTTTAAGTGTCTCAGTTCCTAATCTAATTCCCTCCGCGTCCCCTGATTTAATTAGACAACATTCCATTATCATTGTTTTGCTTTTGTTGATGTTCATCTTATATCCTCCTTTCAAGACACTGTCCATTCCGTTTAGCTGCTCTTCTAAGTCCTTTACTGTCTGACAGAATTATAATTGGCAAACGTAGTTCTTCTCCCTGGATTTTTATTCCTACTCCAAATTTTTCTTTTGTTTCCTTTACTGCTTGCCCAACATACGAATTGAATTGAATAACATCGGGGATAGGCAACAACCCTGTCTCACTCCCTTCTCAACCACGGCTTACCTTTCTTGACCCTCGTCTATTATGACTGCCATCTGGTTTCTGTACAAATTGTAATTAGGCTTTCGCTCCCTGTATTTTACCCCTGCCACCTTTAGAATTTGAAAGAGTGTTCCAGTCAACATTGCGAAAAGCTTTATGTAAGTCTGCAGTTGTACAGATGTAAGTTCGCCTTTCCTTATCCACTGTTTAAAAGTCCATAACCTGCAAGCTAATTGTCGGAGTTGTCTCATTTTTGGTGAAAGTGTGGATTAAGGTCCAAATTAAAGATATCACTGTAGGTCTTCGAAATGGTCACCATTAACATCCACACACGAACGTTGCCGCTGAACTGCAGCACGAACTACAGACTGCAACGTGTTCAATTAGATATTTGCACATGAATGTACGATGAATTCTCGTAGTTTATCCAATGTGGGTGGCTTTTGTCGGTAACCGACGTCCTTTAGTTTTCCCCGCAGGTAAAAGTCCAGATGAGTTACGCCTGGGGAACTTAGTAGATACTCCACAGAGCCTCTACGGCCTATCCATCTTCCTGGTAGATTTTCGTCGAGATACGCCCTAACACGATTTTGGTAGTGGGCTGGGGCACCATCTTGTTGAAAGTAAACTCTTCCGTCTCCTTACAAGTCTCGGATGGCAGGTAAAATGGATGTCTGAAGCTTCTGAAGATACACCTCACCGGTAACTGTGCCGTCAAAGAAGAATTACCCAATCAAGCCCCGATAAGACAAACCACACCACACATTTATTCCTGGCAAATTCACGGATTTGTCTACATGTACGTTCGGATTTTCGGTGACCCAGTAGATGCAATTGTGGCGATTTAGTGTACCACTGAGTTTGAACTGTGCCTAATCAGGCAACACAATCATCTCTGCAAACTCTTCATCATTGCGCACCATATTAATAAACCACTCGCAGTACTTCATTCTGCGATCTGGATTGTCCTCGTTCAATGCGTGTTGCAATCGTGGGATGTAGCACTTCTACTTTGCTGTCTTCAAATTTCGCCGAACACTTGAGCGACTCGCTCCAGTTTCAGGGCACACTGTCTCAGACTTCTGTGGTGAGCGATTGAATGGTTGTAACACACGACGGGAGTTAGCTGGACTTGTTACTTTTACAGGTCGTCCAGATCGTTGTTTGTGTACATCTTTAACACAGCCTTCGGCTTCAAATTTTTCTCGAATGCGACGAATCGTTAAACGTGTCGGTGGCTCTGTTTGATACTCATTTCGCCATTGCCATTGAACCTCATTAATGTTTTCGTACTTAAAATACGACTTCAAAACTGACTTCCTTTCATCGAATGTTAGCCTTGCGCCAGCCATGTTTACTCGAGTAACTAGGTGCAATTAAGAACAAAACACTATTTGGCGTCTGTCATCTGACAAAACAAAACAACGCAATACAACGCTTGTGTGGCGATTGCCGGAACTACATACTATTACACTACCAAAGATGAGACAACTCTGTCAGTTAGTTTGCCAGTTAAGACTTTTAAACAGTGGATACATTTTTTGGACCATTCTGTATAATCAACCTGAAACCTTCCGGTTTTTCCAGGTCTCTTCCACTTATAAACCTTCTTAATGATTCTTAAACCAAGTGTTAACTATGGTTATGCTCTGTACGAAATTCTACCAGGCGGCTTCCTCTTTCGCTTCTTTCTCACAGTCTATATTCACCTACTACTTTTCCTTCTCTTCCTTTTCCTACTATCGAATTCCAGTCCCCCATGGCTATTAAATTTTTTCGCCCCTTAACTATCTGAATAACTTGTTTTATCTCATGCATTTACTCCATTTCCTCCTCATCTGCAGAGCTAGTTGGCATATAAACTTGTACTACTGCAGTAGGTGTGCGCTTTGTGTCTTATCTTGACTACAATAATGCGTTCACTATGCTTTTCATAATAGCGTGTCCGCGTTCCTATTTTATTATTCATTATTAAACCTACTCATGCATTACCACTATTTGATTTTGTACTTATAAGCCTGTATTCATCTGACTAGAAGTCCTGTTCCTCTTCCCACCGCACTAATTCCCACTGTAGCTAGCTCTATCCTATTCATTTCCATTTTTAAATTTTCTAACCTACTTTCCCGATTAAGGAATATGACATTCCACGCTCGGTCCGTGGAACGCCAGTTTTGTTTCTCCTGATAACGACGTCCTCCTGAGTAGTTCCAGCCCGGATATCCGAATAGGGGAGTATTTTACCTCCGGAATATTTTACCCAAGAGGACGCCATCATCTTTTAATCATACAGTAGCTGCATGCCCTCGGGAAAAATTACGGCTGTAGTTTCCCCTTGCTTCCAGCCGTTCGCACTACCAGCGCAGCAAGGCCGTTTTGGTTACTGTTACAAGGCCAGATCAGTGAGCCATCCACACTGTTACCCCTGTAACTATTGAAAGGCTGCTGCTCCTCTTCAGGAACCACATTTTGGTCTGGCCTCTCAACAGATACCCCTCCATTATAGCAAAGATAAGTTGAACGTCGGTGGTGGGGGAGCGCTTATAGGAAAAAATTACGGTAGTACAGATTCTAAATGCAAAATAATTTGGGTGAAGGTAAGTGTTAAAAAGAGGAACCAACATTATCATCGGATGCTTCTATTGAACACATCCCTCTGGAGCAGTAGTGACTGAACATTTGAAGAAAGCTTGGGGAAGATTTCGGGTAAATTTCCTGGTAATATTACAGTATTAAGTGGAGATTTCAACTTACCAGCTATAGACAGGGAGAGTCAAATGATTTAAGTGGGCAGCAGGGGCAAGGTACTGTGTGAAATTGTTCTAGATACCTTATCCAAAAATTACCGTGAGCAGCTAGTAAACATACAACATATTAGATCACCTCTCATTCAACAGGCCCGAACTTTTCGAAGCATTACGAAATAGGCTGTAAATATGAATGTAAAGAAAGGCACATATTAAGGTATTTGTTCTCGTGGAGGGCGACAAAAACATTTCAGTTTAGTTGAGCGAAAGAAAATGTTGAGAATCAATGAGCAAAGATCAAGAATATTGTACAATACGCATTAGACAGGTAGAAATTGCTAAGAAAGCAAAGAGAGCTTCGCTGCCAATTTAAACGTTACCAAAACCTCACAGACAATGAGGTAAATCATATTCCGGTTCCTCCTTTAAATAGTCGCACAAAACGTCAAAATGACACATCGAAATAAGTGACGGAGGGACAGAAAAGCCACTAAAATCGCTCAACACAGGAAAGACCACTGGATCTGTCTGATGGGAAACAAATACGATTCTAAGTAGAGCATGCGAAAGAACTAGCTCCTCTTCTAGCAGTGGTGCACCGTGTGTCGCTGGAGGAACGGAAGTGCACCTAGTGATTGGGAAAAAACACAGGTCGTTCCTGTTTCCAAGAAGGGTCGTCCAACAGACGTTCAAAAATGCAGGCCTATATCACTGACAGCGGTGTACTGTAGAATTTTGGAATATATTTTACGCTCGCATATTATGACATTTCTGGAGACCGAAAATTTTGTTCAAATGTTCAAATGTGTGTGAAATCTTATGGGACTTAACTGCTAAGGTCATCAGTCCCTAAGCTTACACACAACTTAACCTAAATTATCCTAAGGGCAAACACACACACCCATGACCGAGGGAGAACTCGAACCTCCGAAAATTTCTGTATAAGAATCAACATAGGTTTCCAAAGCGACGATCGTGTGAAACTCATTTCGCGCTGTTCGTCCACGAGACCCAGTGGACAAAGCCGATTTTCGTCCATATCCTTCCACAATCCGAACTTGTGCTTTGTTGATGGGACATAAACCCTTTCCGTATCTTCTCTCAGGTTCATTGCTGAACCTACCTACCAGTATTATTATCACATTATTATCTTTATCGAGAATGTAAGCTCTTATTCTGTTGTAGCTATTAAGTTCATTGCTCTTTTGAATTATTGCTATCCGAAAATTTTTTACTTCATACGAAATATAGCCTGGCATAACAGTTGCTTTAAGCAATCTTGTAACCTACTACCTATTTAGAAATTTTGCAGAGGTTAACATAAGTTGAGTGAAGGTAAGGTTACGAAGTCTCTGTACAGGGTGTAACCCAATTCCCTGCACAGACTTTGAGGACATGTTCCTTATACCACAAGAAAGATAGTCTAGTAAACGTTGGCTTTAAAATGCATAATACCTTAAGACATATGGGCACTTGTTCATCTTTGTTACTGTGGAACACATCTCTTCTACTGAAAGCTCTCTGCTGTCCATATTTTGGGAGAAGGCGGTATGGACCAAAACAAGAAAAAAATACCCACTAAACATAGGCTCTGAAATGCATACGTTGATAGCTATGAGGACTTGTTCAATACAAGAGATTTGTTTCACAGTAGCAAAGATGAGCAAGTGATAGTAGCTGATAGCATAGTATACATTTCAGAACCTATGCTTACTGGACTTTTTTCCCCGTTTTGGTCCATATTACCTCCTGCCAAAATATGGAAGGCAAAGTCCTTAAGTAGAAGAGATGTGTTACACAGTGTCTAACATAAACAAGTGCTCACAGCTCTTACGGTATGCGTGACAGAGTGCGTGTCTACTAGATATCTTTTGTTGTTTTTAAGTAAGGAACCTGTCATCAAAGTCTGGAAAGGGAATTTAGTTGTATCGTGGGTAAAAGGGCTCTCCACAGTGCTGTCCAGCCTGCTACAGGTCCACACAATAACAATGACCTACACCTACCTGTTTTGTAGAGCGAGCCTCCGAGCTCAGCGACAGTGAAACCTGCAAAACTCGCGTGTCTATCCTTCATTCCATGGTCCTCTCCGGCGTTGTCCTCTTTCTGGTGACACATTTCTATACTTTAATAGTAGGCCAGGGAAGAGTTTGTTTGTCGGTAAATAATTATGTAGGTCGGTATATATAATTTTAATTCCAGGGTACTGAAATATTGCTTAACATCATACGACAAAGGATTCTAATCTTCTATCATGTGTACACACTCAGTAGTGTTACGTAAACACCACTGAGAGTGTCGCTCATAGCCCTACTTACCGTCACAGTAACGAGAAATAATGCAGTGGCGTGGCGTAAGATTTCCTCGTCATCGTGTAATCACATCTAAGCCTGTACTACCTTCAGAAGCCACTTCGTAATTTTTCATATTTCCTCTGGTAATATCAATCAGACTACGATTTAAGCTTATTACGCCACTGAGTAGTAACATGATCAGCGCTTGCTCAATCCTCCAGTGGGTCGTTGGTCACTCAGGAATTAGTGGTGATGAATAAGCTGATAGGCTGGCCAGGACTGGAGCAACGACTCCATCAATTCGATGGTAACAACAAAAATTGTAGCTAAGTGAGGTTGCAGTGCACAGAATATTTGACTAAGATCCAAAAACAAAAATATGGCAAGCTAAATTAGCCGAAGCCATATTTCAAGAGAAGTTCTGCAACCCTAGGGTTCAACAGGAGACAGATTTAATTCATGGTAGGACTAAGGAATGGCCACAGGACCGCCTTCACACGAAGGGTATACAGAAAGTAGCCCCTAAGTGTAGAATATGTGGCGAGGGGGATGAAACCGCACCACATGCACTCTTCCAGTATGAAATATTGGAGGTCAAAAGATACAGAATATTAAGGTCATTAATTCCGAAAGAAACTGCGTCTAATAAAGAACTACTGAAGAGTCTCCGACTACTGTTTAAAGGTACTGACAAAAAAATGGCTTTGTTAGAACGACATGTAGAGGAACCGCACAATAATCTCAGTTTCGGTGCGAGCCATAGCGGGCTAAGACCACTGCTGTTTGGCTTCCCTGCGCAAATCAAATAAAGAAACAAGCTATGCAGCATGTCGTAGGGGTAATGGTCAATATCCATGGATATGACAAGAACGATAATTCGAAGCAAAAAGTTTAGCACACGTGGGCTCCAAGTAAAATCCCTGCCTTGAGGGCTGTGAGCACTTCATCTTCAGTACTATGAAACAAATCTCTTCCACTGGAAACTCTTTGCTTTCCATTCTTTCGAAGGAGATATTATGGACCAAAGAGAAGAAATTGTCTAATAAACATGGGCTCTAAATTGCATACCTTAAGAACTAGAAACACGTCTTTAGTAGAAAAGACGTGTTTTACAGCACTGGAGATAAAAATGTGGTTTTAGCTCTAAAGCTATGCAGTCTGGAGCCCGCGTTTACTGACCTTTGTGCTTCGAATGATCGTTTCTGTCATATCTCTGAATAATGAACATTCCTCTGAGTCACCCTGAATTTAGAGAGGAGACAATACTAACCCGCGAGCCGTACACTCCCCCTCCACCCCCCCCCCCCCCCTCACCCCAAGAACCTAGGTCTGGATCAGCACCTGCAAGTTGTACCACATGCTCACTTGGTGGTATTAGAGGAACAGCAGTGAGTTCTCGTAGTGCCTTGGTGCCTTCTAGACGCGGCGAAGACTGCAGAGGCGTGGCCAACACACGTAGCCGCCGTCTGGCGCTTGGCGCCTATCGATCCCACCCGAAGACGCTTCGCTGTGCACCTATGGTGGCTGTGAGATTATCATCGTCACAGGTCGGTCGTACATCCATGTACGTGTACTAGCCTCTTAGCCTCTTTCGTCAACGGTATCAGCGAGTTGCAAGAATGAGTGAAATTGTCTATCTGGCCGGTCTTTGTATACAGCAGATTATTTCATATTAATATCTCAAAAACACGTCCAGTGCACTGGCGATAATTCGAAGTAAGGGTTGAACTCAGAATAGATTGGGTAATGGAGAGTTCTAACTAATGAAATATGATCGATCATCTTGGAATCAATATAAAGTCGAAGTACAAAAGTAAAGTTAAAAAATTCTGTGTGTGCCGCTAGGTTCCGCGTTGTAAATTTTTCATGAAAACATCGACATAAAAATCATAGCAAGTGTTTCGTATTAGCGATTCAAATTTGGCTATTTTGTCACGCACGAAAGTTCGACCGACGAGCGAATAGATGTTATCATCTCAAAGACTGCACTATAGTTTCAACAATATTGGTAAATTTTTACAAAGGAAAGCAGAAAGTAGGAATCAGAACTCAGATTAAAAGCGAATTGATCTTTATCGCTAATTTCATTACTTTTTATTTATTTTAACATTTAAAGCGGGAGGGCAAACAAATTTTCGAAAATACGCAAGAGTACCTCCGTTTTGTTTGCAATGGAGTAAGTGATCGTTTCCCACCACAGTGACCTCCAGCGTGTTTGTGATCAACGGCGAACGTACATCATCGCTTACTTCCCTTTTAGGGACGTACATGTGGAACATTTACAATGACGACTTCGCTTCGGTTAGAGTCACAGATGAGATCGGCTCTGAGTCTTCTGCTCCGTCATGGCATTCATTATTGTCACTCTGAAGAGCCATAATTTCAACGGCTGTCGGGGTAACACCATGTGTATATAGGATGTTAGCCGTACAAGGGCATATAATTTTAGTGGCGACTGAAGACAGGGTACTGAACAACACTACATTAGTATTTACTTCATTTGTGGACTAATAATTATAGCTATTACGAGTATACGTTTATAGGTTGGTTACTATCTCCAAATACGCGTGACACAAGTAAGCCATTAATGTTTATTTTCCCTTACGCAGCAGGTCAGGTATTAAATTGTGGACACATGAACGCAAAATGTGTTGTTTATATTGACAGGCGTAGCCCAATCCGTGATGCAATTAAGACTGTGCGGAAAATATCAGGTAGTAAATTTTGTGATATGTTTGCGGAAAGTCTGTTAGGCGCAGAGAAAAAGCAACTAACACAATGAAGTGGCCACAGATTAAGGTACCGGTGATCAAAATATCTGTACCTATAGCACTAAAACCCTGTACAAGGAAAGATTATCAGCGGATTTCTCGTTTAGAAACCGCATTTGACTCTTAGCTGTCTGTGAGAAAATCATGTTACACACTTCGTGTACGCAGGAGAAACGTCTAGCGGCACGTTTCAGAATTTGACAGCACCAGGATCGTCGTCTATTGATACTCCGCTTTATAGTTCCCCAATGCTGCTTTTACCGTTGGTCAGTATCGCACGACTGTCATGCGAATACGAAACCGAGGATTTCAGAACGGCCCTACCCAGCACAACGCAGGATATCAAAGCCCCAACAAGTGCTATATTAATTGGTTCACAACATGCTCATTTCGGATTCACATACCCGTAATCTGGATGGTGGCCGTGACATCTGTGATATGATACGCCGTCTGGCTGTGCCCTGTCTTCGAGGTCTCCGTAACGTTATTTTTCAACAAAATAATGCAAGACCACATGATACCATTACTGTCCTCTTCGTCTTCGATATAGAGAGCGTTCGACTGTAATGCACTGAAAACATCTGGTCTGAGGTTGCTGCGAGACTTGCGCGCCACCACACGTCAGCCACTGTGGGGCAAAGTCAAAACTGCTTGGAATAACGTACCATTATTGCCTATCCAAGCTGACTTCGACACGATCCCCATTGTTGTTGCCGGATTTGGCACCTGGGTACCACATTTTTCTCCCTCTACATCCCTAAATCATCTACAAATCTGATCACGCTTTCTCTATATTGTGTAAAGTAAGTAAAATATCGTTATTTTCTATCGTTCCTGATGTTGCAGTTTTGTGTATAAAAGATAGGTCAGCAATATACAGTCGATTGCAGTGACTAATAACAATTGTAGATAGATACATGTAGTGTCCTACAAAAAATGTAAAGCACGTAGAAGGCAAGTCACGCGGCGATGTAACTTTTTACACAGACATCAGCAGCAGGTATGCAAATGATGGAAGTTACAGTTCTCCGTGACACATAGAACAGCCACCGGAACGCGTCAGTGTTCTGCGTTAGTGTTGTTCCGTGTTTAGTATTGTTACCAAGCCTGGTAGGGTATGTAAGGGTCGTGAGCAGCGTCATATGGTAAGTGATGACTCTGAAGAACGTGGAGATGCCACGTACCGGTGGAAAACAGCATTATCAGCTCCTGCCAAAATCTGAAAGAGCTCATTGTGGGTTCGCGATGTGGGCTCCCACTTCCGCGTCGCTTAGAATTGTCTTTCAATGCTCGGTGAGACTTTATAGTTGGAGATTCGTGCATCATTACGTTTCGTGTACTTCACGATGTACTGTACAATGAAAGTAGTCGGAAGAAGGGTATAAGGGAGACACTATACAGATCTACACCATACACGAATTGCAGTACTTTCATGTGACTTTAGTAACCGACAGACCCTTTAAACTTCATGCTTTTTACGAGATACTTATTGTCAAAATTTAAAAAAAGCTATCTTCCGAAACTTATATGTGAGGGCGTGCTGAAAAGTAATGCCTTCGAATTGTTAATTCTGTTCCCAATGTCGTTTGAGGTATTGCACTCACTTGTCAGTCGCACTTTCCCCGTTTCGTTTACTCAAGTTGTAACCTTCTGCCGCTAGAGGGCTCGTTGTAGCGTGTAACAAGGCGATGTGTAAAGTAACTAGGTCGGTGTGTGAGAGACAGTGTGCTGTAATTGAGTTTCTATTGGCAGAATACATGCCTCCAACTAAAACCCTGTAAAAGGATGAAAGCAGTGTACGGCGATGATTGTATCTACATCAGTAATTGGCGACATCTGCAACTGTCCGACGCCTTAGGTTCACTGTCATCGATCATCCTCCATACAGCCCCAACTTGGCATCGTCCTTTTCACATGTGTTTCCAAAACTTAAAGAACCCCCTCGAGGACATCACTTTGATAGCTATAAAGCTGTGCAAGCAGTGTTGAGGTTATGGCTTTGTCAACAAAGTCAGACATTCTACAGTGACGGTATCAACAAGCTGATCCCTCATTGGGAGAGGGCCGCCGTTGTGGCCGAACGGTTCTAGGCGCTTCAGTCCGCAACCGCGCTGTTGCTACGGTCGCAGGTTCGAATCCTACTACGGGCATGGATGTGTTAGGTTAAAGTATTTCTTAGTCTCGGGGACTGGTGACCTCAGATATTAAGTCCCATAGTGCTTAGAGCCATTTGAACCATTTGAACCTCATTGGGAGAAATGTTTTCGTCGCCAGGTTGATTATGTTGAGAAATAAATATGTAGGCATGAAGAATAAAGATACAGAATCTTAATAACGTTTGTTTTATATAAAAAAGCCTGAAGAATTTTCAAATCAAAAATTCGGAGGCATTACTTTTCAACATGTCATTGTACATCAAACGCAATGCTATAAGCAAATTTAGAAAGATCCATTTCTGAGCGGAGAATTTTGAAAAACACAATATCAGAAAAGTTTCTATGAGTTCAGATGTTTTAGAGATATAATGAGATAAGTTTGATATTGTTTGCACTCTTCTCGGGTGTCCATCCGGGTGCACTCGTTTACGAAACACAGCTTACCTTGCTGTGTTCTTCAGGTGATTCCTGGAGAATGTACGCCTTTACTACATCGCGCGTAATTTATACTCTTCTTTCCATCCCTTCGTCCCACTTGCGGAGAACTGCATAGTTACAGGGGACTGAATGGAAAATGAACAAACGGAAGTGCTAAGACAGACCGCGTCGTTTTGGGATTGTGTTCCAAAGGAGCCTGTTGAAACACGAGTGGCCGACGGCCTGGTCAGTAGAGACGGTGCTTGGTTCTCAGGAAAGCGTGGGACTCATCAAGCCGACAATTAGTCACAAAGACAGCTGAGGGCGACTTCCGCGCTGGACCGTGTTAACAGAGGCAGTGAGGGATTGGACTTCACGCCCAGCATTCACTGTTCGCGTCCCCCACCGCTCCACACGACGCGGCCTGCGACCGGATGATTAGGAAAGGAGTAGGGACCTATAAGAGTGAAAAGGAGCCGCGGTGTGGCAATGACACGCGAGAGCAGTACAAACAGTTGACTCCTCGGGATACGTTACGTTTGACATCTGCGTTACTAAACTCTGTCGCGAAACCAGATACCAGTTTCAGGTTGCCTACCAAACGGCTTGCAGGGGCAACAAACATTATTCTCAATATTTCACATAATTATTGAGCAAATTTAGAATTGAAAATGCTGTGGTGATCTCATTACAGTAAGAGGTATAATCTCATGTAAAAAGTCCAACACAACGAGACAAGTATTACAGTTACAGTTAAGAGCTTTTGCGTTTGTCTTGAGGCAGCGTAAGTGATGTCGTTCAAATACCAGGACTGCAGTCATCCAGTATTTGCTTACGAGAGCACACAGCGAAACCTACGAACTTAACGTTACAGAACGTTTTTCTCACTGGCAGCCCGAAAAAACTGATGAAAGGAAAAAAGCTTGTCGAATACATTTTCGTTATTCGTGCAATCTTTAGGATCAGGCATGAGCTTTCAAAAATGGCTCTGAGCACTATGGGACTTAACTTCTAAGGTCATCAGTCCCCCTAGAACCTACAACTACTTAAACCTAACTAACCTAAGGACATCACACACATCCATGCCCGAGGCAGGATTCGAACCTGCGACCGCAGCGGCCGCGCGGTTCCAGACTGTAGCGCCTTGAACCGCTTGGCCACCACGGCCGGCATGAGCTTTCAATTTATTACTACTTTACTACCGACTCTATACGCAGCACAGTTTTCGGACAGTCCAAATAAATCACTGAATGTATATGCAAAATCGTATCATTTTAGTTTCGGCGATATCGCGTCGTACACATTTAGATGCGTGGTAAACTAGCTTCTGCTTAAAACAGAACTCATTAATATTTCTTCATCATGCATTATCTTTCACTTTATTTACTTTGTTTGCACTAACTCTATTCGCAACAGACGAAGGGCGTTCAGTAAGTAATGCAACACATTTGTTTCTCGCCCAATCGCAAGAATGTCGCGCAGACCCGGCCGTTCTCTCGCGTGTTGGCGGGCTGCACTCAGTTGTCACTCGCACGGTGTTGAAAAGCGCGGACATTCTCATTTGAGGTGCCATAGAAATGCAAACTAACTTTCCCTTCTCCATGATATCGCAACCCCTCACACAAGTCTGTGTATCCGAGAGTTGCTCACAAAACTTCGTTGGACTGTTTTTCAGCCTTGCGGTTTGAGGCGCCATGTCACGGTCTGCGCGGACGCTCCTTCCGGAGGTTCGAGTCCTCCCTCGGGCATGGGTGTGTGTTTTGTTTTTAGCACATGTTAGTTTAAGTAGTGTGTAAGTCTAGGGACCGATGACTTCTGCAGTTTGGTCCCTCAGAAATTCACACACATTCGACTTTTGACTATTCTTCCTTATACTCCCTATAGCCCGGCTCTCACAACTTCCGATTTCCATCTCTTTGGCCAAATGAAGACTCGACGAGAAGCAGTACGTGGATGATCGGGAGGTTATTGAAGCAGCAAGACGTTGGCTCCAGCGTCGACCAACAGAGTGGTACGATGCGAGCATAAAGGCCCTTCTAGTCAGGTGATGCAAGACCGTAACATTGAACAGAGATTATGATGAAACGTAGCCAAAAGAGTGGGGAATAATATGGTGTATTGGAATCCTGAATAAAACCAACCTACTTTCAGAAAATAGCGTTACATTACTTGTGTGCCCCTCGTGCATATATCAGTGAATGTAGTATCTGCAACATCATATCATTGAACAACTCATAATACAGGAGATAAACATTTAGAGGCGTGGGAAGTTATCTTTTACTTAAAATTGAGAGAAAATTATACACACTATATACATCAAGGGAAGCACTGAGCAACTTCCAGCTAACTTGAAGCCTATTTCAAACCTTTCCTAAACTTTCTCTGGCTTACATGCAAGTAAAGCATTTAACATGTAACTCATTTGTAAGTTAATAAGACGTCTGAAGCTGTCTTACACATTGGCGTTCAATCCTTTAAAGAATCAGGTTCAAATGACTCTGAGCACTATGGGACTTCACATCTGAGGTCATTAGTCCCCTAGAACTTAGAACTACTTAAACCTAACTAACCTAAGGACATCACACACATTCATGCCCGAGGCAGGATTCGAACCTGCGACCGTAGCAAAAAGAATCGGGGATTTGCTGTTCTTTTCCTAGACTAGACAACTTTACCCGTTGTAAAAAAATTAACAGAACTGTAGCTCTGATTGTTATTAAAAACACACTATTGAGATCTACACTAATGAGCCACCTTCTAAATGGCTTATTTGTCCGTCTTTAGGACGAAATACATCACTGATTCTGCGTATCAAGGATCCGATAGTTTATTAGAAGGTTTGTTGAGGTATGTGGCATTAGATGTCTACGCACAGGTCAGGTGTACGGTTGATGGCGCCCGATAGCGACTCAGACGGGATCCATAGGATTGACATAAGACCAATTTGGTCGCCGAGGCATCAGCATGGGTTCACTATAATGCTACTCAAACCACTGTAGCACGGTTCTGGCTCCGAGACACGGACAATTATAATACTGAAAGATGACATCGCCGTTGGCGAAGAAACGAAGATGAAGGGATGCACGTGGTTCGCAGCCGAATGCGTGTCTTCGATTACTACCACACATTCCAAGCAATTGCAGAAGAATGTCTCCCATAGCGTATAATACTGCTCCCACCAGTGCGTCCGTGGCGCGCTGCACGTTTCGAGCTGCCGTTCATCTCGACCATCGACCTACGTGTAGCAAGAACGTGATTCACCCAAAGAGGCGAGACACTTACATTGGCTGCCGATAGAATCACGGTGGTCCTGTGCCCACTGCATTTGTCATTAACGGTGTCGTTGGTGCGGTGTCGATAGCTACGATGCCACAACGTAGGTGCGCTCTGCTAGGTTGGCACTACGACACAGCCACCGACCACAGCGCCCTCCAGCAGGCGCTGTGCAGCTCTACGAGCGCCGCTCCAGATTCTATTCATTTGATTCCGATTAGACGACCAAGCAACATTGTTTCTATTTCACAGTGGGCGAGCTACTACAAATTTTGTCTTTGTAACTTTTATCCGATGTTAGATTTGATGTACAGCTTCGCACCTACGTGCTCGTCTCAGCCAAAGTTAAGTTAGCTTATGAATTCAAGTTATTGTGTAGTGAGATAGTAAAACCATTTCTAAGAGCTGTGCCGAGAGATTTTTACCTCACCTGCTCCTACTCCCTTCCTACATGCGGCCTACCCTTCAGTTTACAGGATCAGACCCACGCGCCGCCTACCAGGCGGGATATAAAAGTTGGATCAACATGCTATTAGGATCATTGCAAATTTTGGCGATATACAACTGAGTAAATTAGCTTACCACGCCAATTTTCATTCTCTGCTTTCGTATGGCATCACATTTTGGGGTAACTCATCATTGAGTAAAAGAGTGCTCATTGCACAAAAGCGTGTAATCAGAATAATTGCTGGAGCTCATCCAAGATCATCCTGCAGACACTTATTTCAAGAGCCAGAGATCTTCACTGGAGCCTCACAATATATATATATATATATATATATATATATATATATATATATATATATATATATATATTCACTTATGACATTTGTTATTAACAATCCGATCGAATTCAAAAGTAATAGCAGTGTACATGGCTACAACGCTAGGAGAAAGGATGATCTTCACTACTCAAGGTTGAATCTAACTTTGGCTCAGAAAGGGGGTAAATTATGCTGCCACAAAAGTCTTTGGTCACATACCTAATAGCATCAAAAGTCTGACAGATAAGCATGCATATAACATTTAAAAGGAAATTTAAAAAAAATTCTTAATGGCAACTCCTATTCATTAGATGAATTTTTGGATATAGTAAGTGGGTAATTTCCCCAACCCCACAAAAAAAGGAAAAAAATATTAAGTGTCATGTAATATTTTGTGTAATGTAATAGCTTGTATAGACACCTTTTATTAACCTGACACATTCCACATCATTACGAAGTGTCGTATTCATGATCTATGGAACAAGTACTAATCTAATCTAATCTAATGTGAACACGTAGGGCTCGTCTGCTGTGGACCTCAACAATGTACGATGAACGACGTGCTTCGGAACACTTGTGCGTGCACCAGCATTGTGCTCTGTCGGCATAGACGCCACAGATCACCAGTTCGAAGTGACGACCATTGGTATCAATGCAGTGCTGCAATATTCTTATCATGGATTGAGTGGTATTCCTTATCACATCGTGAGCCGTGCACATTTATCCCATTTATTGTTTGTCATCTTCTATTACGGTACTTCTTTACAGATCAGACAAGCTTCCGAAGCCCACGTTCCGTGAAGAGTTGCGGACGTCCAGCCATTTAGTGCCTAGTGATAGTTTCACTGTCTTCTACTTCTTTCCGTAGATGCTCACGACAGCAGCACGTGAAGATTCTACCAGCTTCACCGTATTCAAAATGCTCGTTCACAGTCTCTGCTTAATAATGATATGCCCTTTGTAAAAGTCGCTTGTCTCAATGGATTTCCCCATTTGCAGCCAATATCTTCGCTAGGGTGCTCCCCCGTCCGTTTCTGCTCCACTTTCGTTACTGCGTCCACAAGACGGCATCCAACGTCGCGGTGGACAGTGGTCGTAATGTTTTGCCTGATCAGTATACAGGGTGTTACAAAAAAGTGCGGCCAAACTTTCAAGAAACATTCCTCACACACAAAGAAAGAAAATATATTATGTGGACATGTGTCCGGAAACGCTTACTTTCCATGTTAGAGCTCATTTTCTTACTTCTCTTCAAATCACATTAATCATGGAGCAGAACGTACCAGCGTGAGATCAAACACTTTGTTACAGGAAATGTTCAAAATGTCCTCCGTTAGCGAGGATACATGCATCCACCCTCCGTCGCATGGAATCCCTGATGCGCTGATGCAGCCCTGGAGAATGGCGTATTGTATCACAGCTGTCCACAATACGAGCACAAAGAGTCTCTACATTTGGTACCGGGGTTGCGTAGACAAGAGCTTTCAAATGCCCCCATAAATGAAAGTCAAGAGGGTTGAGGTCAGGAGAGCGTGGAGGCCATGGAATTGGTCCGCCTCTACCAATCCATCGGTCACCGAATCTGTTGCTGAGAAGCGTACGAACACTTCGACTCAAATGCTCCATTTGCATGAACCACATGTTGTGTCGTACTTGTAAAATCACATGTTCTAGCAGCACAGGTAGAGTATCCCGTATGAAATCATGATAACGTGCTCCATTGAACGTAGGGACCCAATCAAAACATCACCAACAATGCCTGCCCAAACGTTCACAGAAAATCTGTGTTGATGACGTGATTGCACAATTGCGTGCGGATTCTCGTCAGCCAACACATGTTGATTGTGAAAATTTACAATTTGATCAGGTTGGAATGAAGCCTAATCCTTAAAGAGAACATTTGCACTGAAATGAGGATTGACAAATTGTTGGATGAACCATTTGCAGAAGTGTACCCGTGGAGGCCAATCAGCTGCTGATAATGCCTGCACACCCTGTACTTGGTACGGAAACAACTGCTTCTCCCGTAGCACTCTCCATACAGTGACGTGGTCAACGTTACCTTGTACAGCAGCAAGTTCTCTGACGCTGACATTAGAGTTATCGTCAACTGCACGAAGAATTGCGTCGTCCATTGCAGGTGGCCTCGTCGTTCTAGGTCTTCCCCAGTCGCGAGTCATAGGCTGGAATGTTGCGTGCTCCCTAAGACGCCGATCAATTTGCTTCGAACGTCTTCCTGTCGGGACACCTTCGTTCTAGAAATCTGTCTCGATACAAACGTAAAGCGCCACGGCTATTGCCCCGTGCTAATCCATACATCAAATGGGCTTCTGCCAACTCCGCATTTGTAAACAAACATTGCACTGACTGCAAAACCACGTTCGTGATGAACACCAACCTGTTGATGCTACGTACTGATGTGCTTGATGCTAGTACTGTAGAGCAATGAGTCGCATGTCAACACAAGCACCGAAGTCAACATTACCTTCCTTGAATTGGGCCAACTGGCGGTGAATCGAGGAAGTACAGTACATACTGACAAAACTAAAATGAGCTCTAACATGGAAATTAAGCGTTTCCGGACGAAACTAAAATGAGCTCTAACATGGAAATTAAGCGTTTCTGGGCACATGTCCACATAACATCTTTTCTTTATTTATGTGTGAGGAATGTTTTCTGTAAGTTTAGACGTACCTTTTTGTAACACAGAGTATATTATACGTGAATTTTACATTTCGTGCACATTTTTTGTAAAAGAGTCTTGATTTTCTGTCAGCGCACGAATGTCGCAATGTTTTCCTTAAAGGTTAGATGCCAACTAATTGAAATCAAACAATATAATACATTTCGATTTTGTTTTATTGATACATCGAAATCCCACAAAGTAACAGGGTCATATGCGAGGAAGGGCGGGTAAGAATTAAGCGAGAAATGTATCTTATTTTTGTGGTGTCCCGAAGACGAGTGCGCGGTTCTGTACGTGGAGAATAGCGCGTGTCACAAGTGGGAGATGTAGTCTTGGGGCTGTGGCTGCGGCTGCGGCGGCGACTGCTGGCGGCGGCGGATGGTCCAGGCGAAGAGGCAGCAGGTCTCGTCGGCGCCGAAGGCCTCCGCTTCGCGCAGCGTGCGCGGCAGCTGGCGGTGCAGCGTCTCGGGGAGCAGCAGGCAGAGGGCGGCGCCGGCGGCGCACAGCAGGCTGAGCAGCGCGCCGCGCCACGGCGGGCCCAGCCCCACCACGTGCGCGCTCGCCGCGCCCGCTGCGTAGCCGCACACGTGCACCGCCGACACACCCTGGCCGCGCACCTGCAACACTTTCCATTAGTTTACTCATCTACAGTGGTAAGGGGCCATCTGTAATACACTGGAATTGCTACACCAAGATGATGACGTGCTACAGACGCGAAATTTAACCGACAGGAAGACGATGCTGTGATATGCAATTGATTAGCTTCTCAGAGCATTCATGCAAGGTTGGCGCCGGTGGCGACACGTACAACGTGCTGACACGAGGAAAGTTTCCAACCTATTTCTCATATACAAACAGCAGTTGACCAACGTTACATGCCCTTACGCAAGACACCTTTTTTTCTTTTGTTTCACCCATACATGTTTCAACACTTTTGTGCTATCGTCAGTGGGTTCTATTTTTATTTTTAACTGCAAATTTGTTGTTAACATAACATTTGTGTCGTTTACAACATTATGTAAAAGATGCATTTGTAACTTAATTGGCGAAAAGTGGGTGTTATCATAAGTAACATACCTTACATGGTGTTATTGTCCATTTATTTTGGTAGCTGTTCTGCTACACAATATACAACTTGTCATCTGCAAACAGCAAAACGTAATTTATTTTCTGTTTGTTATGCATTTACGAACGGAAATAAGACTATCACGTTTTCTTTCTGTAACTTACAGTTTTGAAGTTGTACGTTTTCCTGTGTTGTTAGCGAAGTAAATAGGCTTATTTCTGTGTTCGCGTGGCAATGCACTTTTTCCGATTACTCAAAACATAAGCGGAGTTTTCGCTGCCATTACGTGTTGTTGTGGCTGTGTGGCGTTCTTTTGTTTCGTAGCGTGTTCTGTTGGGTGAGGCACGCGAGTTTGAATTGTATTTGGTGTTAGTGGTGTGTGGTTTGTGTGGGTTTGCGTGGGTGTGACGAGCACTGGGGCAGAGGGAGAGAGAGAGAGAGAGAGAGAGAGAGAGAGAGAGAGAGAGAGAGATAGACTGAAAGAACGAAAGAAAGAAAGAGATGATTTTTTTTTTTGGTGTGTGTGTGTGTGTGTGTGTGTGTGTGTGTGTGTGTTACTTGTATAGTTCTTGAGCACTTTCTTTCCTTGCGCTATCGATTTTTGTATATGGTAGTTTTCTTCTATAGTTTGGTATAGGCTGCTGCTAGTTTTTACGATGTGAAGGTCAGTTTCAATGTTCGTGATGCCTTGTTCAATGAGGAGAAATGCGTATCGTTTCCGACTTTGATAAAGGTCGGATTGTAGCCTATCGCGATTGCAGTTTATCGTATCGCGACATTGCTGCTCGCGTTGGTCCAGATCCAATGAGTGTTAGCAGAATATGGAATCGGTGGGTTCAGGAGGGTGATACGGAACTCAGTGCTGCATCCCAACGGCCTCGAATCACTAGCAGTAGAGATGAGAGGCATCTTATCCGCATGGCTGTAACGGATCGTGCAGCCACGTCTCGATCCCTGAGTCAACAGATGGGGTCGTTTGCAAGACAACAACCATCTGCGCGAACAGTTCGACGACGTTTGCAGCAGCACGGACTATCAGCTCGGAGACCATGGCTGCGGTTACCCTTGAGGCTGCATCACAGACAGAAGCGCCTGCGATGGTGTACCCAACGATAAACCTGACTGCACGAATGGCAAAACGTCATTTTTTTGGATGGATCCAGGTTGTGTTTACAGCATCGTGATGGTCGCATCCGTGTTTGGCGACATCGCGGTGAACGCACATTGGAAGCGTGTATTCGTCATCGCCATACTGGCGTATCACCCGGCGTGATTGTATGGGGCGCCATTGGTTACACGTCTCCGTCAACTCTTGTATGCAATGACGGCACTTTGAACAGTGGTTCTACCCTTCATTCGATCCCGGCGAAACCCTACATTTCAGCAGGATAATGCACGACCGCATGTTGCAGGTCCTGTACGGGCCTTTCTGGATACAGCAAATGTTCGACTGCTGCCCTGGCCAGCACATTCTCCAGATCTCTCACCAATTGAAAACGTCTGGTCAATGGTGCCCGAGCAACTGGCTCGTCAGAATACGCCAGTCACTACTCTAGATGAACTGTGGTATCGTGTTGAAGCTGTATGGGCAACTATACCTGTACACGCTATCCAAGCTCTGTTTGACTCAATGCCCAGGCGTGTCAAGGCCGTTATTACGGCCAGAGGTGGTTGTTCTGGGTATTGATTTCTCAGGATCTATGCACCCAAATTGCGTGAAAATGTAATCACATGACGTTTCTAGTATAATATATTTGTCCAATGAATACCGGTTTATCATCTGAATCCTTCTTGGTGTAGCAATTTTAATAGGCAGTAGTGTAGTTCCTCGAGAGAAGGTAAACTTCCGCTTGTAAGCAAACTTTATTGTCGATTACCGATTTCTGTAATCACGTTTGCCATAGCGTAATTTTCACTCTGCAGCGGCAGATTAAAACTGCCGGACCGAGATTCGAACTCGTGACCTTTGCCTTATACAGACATAAAATTAAGTATACTATAGAAGGTGCATTTTAAATGCAAAACCGTCTTTCGACATACCTCGATAAAAGGCTATTGCGTGTCTCCTATGCCAGCTGCGTAAATACTCTTTCTAAACCGTTGTCAGGTGTGTGAGAGATGAGATGTACGGCGCATCGGAAACTCGAGGTTTAAACTATAGTATACACAGCAATTCGCTAAATGCTCGTGTCCCATGCCACACACTACTGTGCACTTCATTGCAGCCAGGGCACCGCTAGACTGGTACTGGCCGGATAATTGACAATCAGATGTACTCATGTACTTCTGACTTAAAATAACTATTTTACAGTAATTGAAAATGGGAGCTTAGGAGTCTTTTATCATCACGTAAAAGAAATAATTTTAAGTAAGAACATGAATGCACTAGCAACACCTGTAGCGACCAACTGTCAATTTTCTGGCCACCAGCTGCCAGTCTAGTGGTGCAGCAGCTGCAGTGAAGTACAAAGTGTGGTACGGTTCACGAGCACTTGGCGAATTATTCTCTATATTGCGGTTTTAACCTTACGTTTCCGATGCATAGTTCATCTCGTACTTCATAGGCCTGGCAATGTTTTAGAGAAAGAGTACTTGTGCAGCTGGCATAGGGCACAAGCAATAAGCTTTATCCAGGCATGTTGTAACACAGTTTTGCTATCAAACTATATGTGCATAAATTCACATTCCCCCACCCTTACCTACCTTGGCCTCACCACTCACCGTCACCTCACCTCCATCCCTCATTTCCGCTCTATCCAATCAAAGGCCACAACCACCACCGACTCCACAACCTCCACTCTGGCCGGACATGGGGGTTGAACCCCTCCACCATTCACCACACCTATAAATCCTTAATCCGTCCCATCCATCCTCTGTTATGGCAGACCCACCTGGATTTCTGCCCCCCCCCCTCCCCCCCCAATTCTATAAGTCCCTCCAGATCCTCGAGTGCCATGCCTTCCGTATACGCCTCCTGTCCCCCACGCAAATCCTCATCGACCTGATCCCTTTCCCACCTCTGATCCTTTTCCTCGAGCATATCTGCATACTCTACACCTCCCGCCTCCTTGATCCCCCTCCTCTCCTCCAATCCCCACCCTCTGCTCCGCCTTCACTGTTGTGTCCCCCTACCCTTCATCTCTACACCCTACGTCTTCTATCCAAGGTGGCTTCAGTCAACTCCCCCTCGCAGATGATGCCCTCTCTCCCTCCATTTATCCCTTCTATCAACTCTGATCCTCACCTCGCCCTCCTTTCCTCTATCCTTTCCCCGGGCTCCCGCCCCCCCCCCCCCATCCTTCCATCCTGTTTTCCCACCTATCCTCTCTCTGCCTCCCTTCACTCCCCTGTGTCCTTCCTGCTCTCCCTCCACTGCTTTTCCCCCTCCTAGCGTTCGCCCAGTCCCTCTCCTTTTTCTATGTCCCCTCCGTCCGTCGGCTCCATCTTTTCTTTTCCACTCCTCCCCCCTTTTCTCCCACATAGGTCCAGGTCCTCCCCCCCCCATCCATCTGCTGCAGTGTCACCTGTATTGTGCTGTTATAAGTGAGTGTGCAGTGTTGCGAACAGATTCCATACTGTCGCTAGTTGTGTTTTTTTATCTCGTGCAAACAGAAACCAGACTGCCACGGTGTTTTTTAATTGCGCCTGTCTACATCTTGTGTGTCTTCATCCACATCATCACCGCAGTGTTTTTATATTTTAAATTTCCGAACTTACCGCCATTTTACAGTTTTTTACAATGTCACCATTTTATCGCCTGTTTTTCTTGTTTATTTCTATTCCCGTTATGTTTTTTAACTTTTCTGTAGGCTGTACAGCAGCATATTACACTGCTGCCAGACCGCCAACCCTCTGGGGAGGGGGAATTGAAATCCAATAAAGAAAAAAATATTCTCATTGTATGAATGCATTCACAGATCCGAAGACGATGCTTATCGAAACCGGTACTCGACGATAAAGGTCGTTTACAGGCGATCTTCGATAAGAACTTCTCCTTCTCTCAATCAAAAAGCTCCCGTCTGACGGCGTTGCTGCAGCGCATATACAACGTAGTGCGACTCCGATGCGGGTATATAAGGACCGACATGTAGGCAAGGGATTAGCGTGGCATTCATGTTTCTCCGACGTGCGTGCGGTAAACGCGCAAACGTGAACTTAGCGACGTAATTACTAAATGCGTTGAAACAGGATCAACGTGCAGTTATTCTTTTCTTGGCTGCCAACAACACTAGTAGACATCCAGCGGAGAATGGAAAATGTGTATAGTGTAGCAAGTCTGTGGAAAACCTCGGTTGTGAAATGGTGCAACAAGTTTCGTGCATATCACAAATGTCGTTACGCAGAAGTAAAACCAATTCAAGTGGGAGACACTCGAGCACCCACCCTATTTTCCTGATGCCTCCCCGTGAGATTTCGCGCATTTGGTCCCTCAAAAAAGGACTTGAAGCGTCTAGGATTCCTGTCGGACAAGGATGTGTCTTCAACCTGGTGAATCGCTGGTATGATTGCCTCAATGCTCACGGCGATCTTGCCCGCCTGACATCGATTCTCGACTGTACGGCCCCACGAACAGAAACTTTTTGATCGCTCTTTGTAGTTTTAACATTATTGGTGAGGTGGGGGATGCACAATTCCAAATTAACTTTATTTGCAAATAAAAGAAAAAAGTCTTGTTCCGAATATTCGTGAAATCATTATCGATTATTCTGAATAACATGCATCGATTACGGAAAGATTTAATTTTTCCGTAAAAGCATTATTTTCTTAATGTTATGAAATGTTTCCTAATTTTCAACCACTGTTCTCACATTGTTAAAAATAAGAGAAATAATAAGTACACTTATATTAGCTTAATCTTCGTTGTGATGTATAATTTGCTCATTCTGAATAACATGCATCGATTACGGAAAGATTTAATTTTTCCGTAAAAGCATTATTTTCTTAATGCTATGAAATGTTTCCTAATTTTCATCCACTGTTCTCACATTGTTAAAAATAAGAGAAATAATAAGTACACATATATTAGCTTAATCTTCGTTGTGATGTATAATTTGCTCATATATTTGGAGCACATGATATTCATTCAATGTCTTGTTCATTACTGAAACACTTGTCACGCGTTGGAACTATGTGTTGTAAGCACAAAACATTTACCGTACTGATGTTTAGCTTTTCTATCTTTAAATCCAAGACAAATCATGTAATAGATTGTTCTTTTTAAGAGTCTGATGCCGGCCGGTGTGGCCGTGCGGTTCTAGGCACTTCAGTATGGAACCGAGCAACCGCTACGATCGCAGGTTCGAATCCTGCCTCGGGCATGGATGTGTGTGATGTCCTTAGGTTAGTTAGGTTTACGTAGTTCTACGTTTTAGGGGACTGATAACCTCAGACGTTAAGTCCCATAGTGCTCAGAGCCATTTGAACCATTTTTTTAAGAGTCTGATGGGTATAAAGTTAATACATGAGTTTGAAAAATTTGTGAAAATCCTGTATGAAAGTTTCTTCCAGCGCAGAAAATTCCCACGCCACAACTTTTCTGAGCTGTAATGGTTGAAAATTACTTACTCACCAACTGAGTTATACGTAACCAAGTACTACAGCACATATAACACTATTTATTTTGTAATTTCATCTTAGCATTTTTGTGCAAACAGAGAGACTCTAGTACTATGATGGTGTTTTATAAACCTCAGCAACGGAAACCGCTCCTAAATTCCTCCAAAAACGAAGCTAAACTGACGTTGATTACAATAATGCCAGGTACAGATTGTAGAAGTAATGTATAGAAGTGTTCGAGTACAAATTATGCGCCATGTGATGACAACTTTGAGACTTACAATCGACTAGTGTGTTTGAAACCCGAGCACAGTGAAGAATGGTTAAATCGTCTCGCCTTTTCCGCTTACTGAAACTGTCGGGATAATAGCGGTGAAATTCTTCATTTCTGTTCACGTGGTACAATGGCTGCTTTACTTTGATTCAAAAGTTGGCCACATATTGAAGAACCTGATAACTGAATCGAAATACGTCAACTCTGGAATAGAAGCTGCAGTCTTGGAAGTAATCCTGAGCGAGTGAAAGCATTAAAATGACACGAACAAAAAGGAAAAGCGTGAAAGGTGGCATTAAACTGCACGTGCACATCCTCTGGGTATACTGTTTTGCGATCTCCACCTGAGAAACTCCAGTAACGCTAAAAACGCGTAATAACCACGATACACTCACCATACTCTTTAGATTTGAAAACGACTCTTCTTTGGCCAAGTGTTAGCGTCAAGTGAATACAAGACTCACTATAAATTACATAATATGTTTTGTCCGAAGCTTCATTGTCAAATGAAGAGTGGGAAATGGGCAATCGGGGTATCAAATTCACCAGTTCGGGGTCTAGTTTTCCAAGGAAGCGTTTATTTATTGGGGAGTAATTAGAGCGATTAAGAAAAAAATAATCAGTGACTCGAGGAAAATTCTCGTCTGCATTTTCATAGCCAAACGAACGTATTTAACTGCTTGAAAGTAATCAGGTTAATTAAGAAAAGCTCAACTGGTGTGATTCCTTAGAATCAAGTACTATATTCAGGACATTTCAAAAACAGAAGTCTTAATGTCAATAAGAGATCAACCAAACTCAGCAAAGGGAAGAATATTTACCCATTTCTTAAAGTTCTTGCACTTTGATCTTAATTCAGTTCCTGATTTGTTACACAATGACTATATTTAGGCTACCAGAATATTAATATGAGAATTATTCAAGTGTAACTGCTAGAATTGTACTACTCTAAGCAATTTGCACGAAATATGACTCTGATAGAAACGTTAATTTCACTTTCAGTACATCTCCTGACGACTTACGGAATGACAGTGTGTCCCTGCCACCTAAATTTTGCAAGGTTTTGTGGGAGTTGGCAATCAGTGCTGAGTGAAGGCATACGTAAAGATCCTCACTGTTCTAGGTGGTAACTCTTTCTAGCTTCACGTTCCGCCTACCGCAATTATTAAAATAACATACATCTCATTCGACTGAAAAAGTCCTTAAGCGTACTGTCTGGAAGGAATCACTGTGGTGGTAAGAAGCGCCTACTTCTGAAACGGGTGGGGATTAGGGTGGAAAAGAACCGTACCTCAGGCCCGAAAACACAAACACTACGAGGCAATTATTGTGGCCATTCACGGTGTTCTGTAACCCTGAAAGAATGTGGATATTAAGAAAAGAAACAGAGAGCTGTGCAGCACCAAAACAATTTTGCGAAGCCATCTATGTTAGCAAACTAATCATGATTTTCAAATTTATTCTTTTTCAATAATGACACAAAAACTAAAGTTTGGTTGGAGGAGTTTCATTTTCTGTGAGATTTAACCCGTCTTCACGCCAGATAGCAGCAGGAGACATCATATTTAAATGGGATTCCGAATAACGGTCGAGCCCGGTGTTCTTCACTTGACTTTGCTTGAGGTAAAGCACGTCTTTCGATGCTTGTTAAAATTTGGCTCAGGCGAGAATCGATCACGAGACTTTCAAATAATGGGCACCAACTAGTCCACTATACCCCCAAAAACACAAAAATCATGTTGAGAAACACAGACTTGTCGGAGATTGACTTATATTGAAATTAGTAGAGAGTTCGAGCCCGCTATTTCCTTTGTTTTTTAAACCACATTTCATCTGCTAAAAGTATCGCACTAATGGAAACACAAATATAGTTTACTTGTTTTCTAACCGACCCTTAATAGCTAAATATTCCAGGAAAAATTCCGCGCCAGCCAGAGTGGCGGAGCAGTTCTAGACTCTACAGTCTGGAACCGCGCGACCGCTACGGTCGCAGGTTCGAATCCTGCCTCGGGCATGGACGTGTGTGATGTCCTTAGGCTTAAGTAGTTCTAAGTTCTAGGGGACTGATGACCTCAGAAATTATGTCCCATAGTGCTCAGAGCCATTTGAACCATTTTTTGAACAATTCCACATTAGAGCTGCTACTGTTTGTCCCGATCAAAACAATTGCTGATCGAGAGTTTTCTCTCGATGCAGCAGAAGACTGCCACAAGTCACCGGTCTCCTGAAGCCAGGCAGCATCCTCCCAAGTGATCCCGTCCAGTGAAGTAACAATAGAGGTACGATCATTGATAATGCAGCATATGATGCTAGGAATATTGAACTACGAAATCGATTACTGTCGACAAATTTTAACTAAAAACTTAACGTTGGCGCACAAGTCCCGTGCATGTTGTCACGGCGGTTGCTCTGAGTGTGTTTATTGTCATTTTTTATTTGTCGTCCTAGTATTTTACTTGTTGTGATATATTGCATGTTTCACCCTTGTTGGTTGTGAAGTGTGTTTTTTAAGCATTAGAAAACTGCGCCAAATGGAGAATGTATACAATTCGTTACATTTTGTTCGCTTTGGATATTGATTAGAGAAGTGGGTGGTGGCGTTTCGGCGGTGGATATAACATTTGCACTGTTTCAATGAGCATCGTTTTGATGTCAATTATTTGTCACAGTCAATGGGCAAGTTTCATGAGTCAAGGAAAAACGGGAAGTAAGGTGCATAGGGTTTAATGTACCGTCGACAATGAGGTTATTGGAGATTGGGCAGGAAGGATGGGGGAAGTAAACTGTCTGTGTTATTTCAAAGGAACCATCTCAGAATTTACCCTAAGCAAGTTCCTAAAATCCTGGTAAATCTAAAGCCGAGTGACCAGACGTGCCTTCAAACACCGGGGTCCACCATCAATGCTGTAGGAGTACTCA
Organism: Schistocerca gregaria; assembly: GCF_023897955.1. Lineage (NCBI taxonomy): Eukaryota > Metazoa > Arthropoda > Insecta > Orthoptera > Acrididae > Schistocerca > Schistocerca gregaria. The sequence continues at coordinate 220,510,482 of NC_064931.1, read as the reverse complement.
AATGGCTCTGAGCACTAGGGGACTTAACATCTGAGGTCATCAGTCCCCTAGAACTACTTAAACCTAACTAACCTAAGGCCATCACACACTTCCATGCCACAGGCAGGATTCGAACCTGCGACCGTAGCGGTCGCGCGGTTCCAGACTGAAGCGCCTAGAACCGCTCGGTCACACTGGCCGGCTGTATGAGTACTGTGTGCTCTCATTCAAATCAGGCATTTTTGTTTGAATTTTATCAGTTGCCTCAACGAGCATCGAACATCCTCACTGGTGAGAAGACGTGGTGCCCTTATGTTAACTGCTATGAAAAATACTATTGGTTGAGCCGTAATAAAAATATTTTACCAAACTGCTTTAATCCACAACGATAATGTTGTACATCTCGTGGCACAAAGAAAGTGTAGTGTACTACAAACTGCTGCCTGAGGTAAGTCTAGTGCAATTGGTGTTTGTTGTCAACAACTGAGACACCTTGCTATTACTTTTTTCCCCCTGATCAAGAAGAATGCAAAAAGTGTTGCTACTGCACGACAACGCCCGCCAGCACTCTCTCACTCTTCTGATCTTGCACGCTCAAATGTTTACCTATTACGGTTCTTTTCAAACAATCATCAAGAAAATGCGCTTCTACAGGTGAGAAATCGAAAACCTATTTGAGCGTAGTCGCAGTGATATAAATATTATGGGAAACTATATTTCTGATGATTAATTTACGTCTTACGTTTATTTGGTTTGTTCAGTAAAATGTCGAACAAATGTTACAACGTATTCACTCTACCAATACAAATGGTTCATGATAATTTGAAGAAAAAGATTGTTTGATTAAAACAAAGTAATCCTAACACGAACATACCCAAGTTGTCACACTTTTTATCTCGAAACGATCTGTTTCTATCTGCAGTCCACATCCGTACAGAAGTAAGTGTTACAGACCTACAAAAACAAATGTGTGTGAGCGACCAAACTGCTGAGGTCATCGGTGCCTAGACTTCTACTTAAAATAACTTATGCTAAGAGCAACACACACACCCATGCCCGAGGCAGGACTCCAACCTCCGGCGGGAGGGGCCGCGCAGTCCGTGACATGGCGCCTCAAACCGCATGGCTACTCCGCACGGCAGAGAACTACCACAAGTCTGAAAATGTAGCAGCAAGGACAGACAGATAACGTAATCCAGTTAACAAATTACTCAGTGGCACAAAGTCAATACATTTGTGTATTCACAATAAATAAAACTTCTCAGCAGAAACAGAAAAGCAGACGTTAAAAAGTGAGCAATTCTGCAAAATTTTCACCTTTAGATTTACAGGGTACCGATTCAAGTTGGATAGAAAATGTTCGAAGGAGAAGTTTTCTTACGATTTAATTACTGATTATTCATCTGCCTGATTGCAGCTCTCTCCCAAAAGAAGCAGAAACCTTTTCGTCATGTGAGACTTGAACTGACAGCTAACGCATTTTTCTCTTCGAAAGGCGAACACTTTCCTGCTGAGCTACAGGTCAGCTGTAACAAATATCACTCCCTCTTTAATGGTGGCTAAGACGAATAAGTCAAAATGTCATAGTTTGTTTGGATTCGCCAACTTTATCATTTCTTAACTGAGAATTATTCAGAATGTCTAATTGAACTGACAAGAATGTATCTATTCAATATAGTAGGATAATTTTCAGCCACTCCAGGAAGTAAATTGACGGTTCCAGTGTTGTCAAACGTATTTTGGAATGTGGCTAAATTCCTCCTTAGTACCAGGAAGCATAGTGGTGGCACAGCAGAGCCGTTTACTTCAGTGTGTCCTACTTGGCGTCTTGAAGCAGGCAGCGGAATAAAGACTTTTATCATAAATTTATTATGCTAAGCTGTGTAATTCATTTGTATTAGTATCGTGCATACTTTGTAATGTTTTTCTGTCATTTTATTGAAAGAAAACATTTGAACATGTGAGATAAATGAATCGTCAAGTGATATAGTCTCCCATATTATTTAAATCAATCTGGCAACGCTCCGGTAGGTTTCCCACTTCACGGCCCATAGAAACCTATTAATTTTGTGTTGAAGATGTCGTCAAGCCAAGTTTGAAGCGCATTTTCTCAATGGTCGTTCGAAAAGGACCCTAATAGGTAAATATTTGAGCGTGCAACACAGAAGAATAAGAGAGCGGCGGTAGCCGTCGTCGTGCAGTAGCAACGTTTTATGCATACTTATTGATTTAAAAAAAAAATATTGTAACAGCAAGGTGTCTCAGATGTTGACAACAAAAGCCAGTTGCAGTAGACTTAACCTAAGGGAGTGGTTCGTAGTACACAACACTTTCTTTGTGCCATGAGGTGCATAACATTATCGTTGTGGATTCACGCAGGTTGTTAAGATGTTTTTGTTAGGGCTCAACCAACAACTTCTTTTAGTGCAGTTAAGGGCACAATGTCTTCCACCAGTAAAGATATCTGATACAATTTCCATCATTTAATTACAAACACATGCTTTCTAGAGGCGTCTGCCACAATTTGAAAATGACCTCTAATACAGAACAGAACACTTAAATCATTCTCAGTGATTCCTGTTTTATTTGAACGTTCGTGAAAGTGTTGTAGATGCTTAATAGACACTTATTCGTCACGTGTTTCTACAGAATTCAGCATGAAATAGATTTGACTGAAGTTTCCAAAGAACGCTGATTCCAATTTTAAAAATCATAATTCTCAGTTTCTTTATGGAAACTTGTCAGAAAGTCACATGGTAATCTGCACCACACAACTATTTATACCGACCAAATCTATTCTGTAGAGGATCCAATCAGAAATATCTGAAGCCCATTAGAGTGCTTAAACGTATTTAGTTAGGTAAATGAGTGATTTTTGTTGTTTTTTTCTTATGCCAATTTGATGAGTGATTTTTGTTGTTTTTTTCTTATGCCAATTTGACTCAATATTATAATCATTGAAATAAAGTCACGTACCCTCTCAACCCGTGAAGTTTCGTTTCGTCTCCTTCCGTTCCGGGTGATCCACTTTTTTGTGATGCACTAGTTCTCCATGATGAAAAATTCATTTTACGAGTCCGACTGTTCTGCAGATAAGCTGCGCTGCTTACAGATACAAGTTTTGGAAGCACAGAAACAGTGACAAATCGGTTGGTGGTTCGCGGTGGATGGAGGTGTGTAGTTCTACGTTAAAATGAATTCGTTGAACACACGCCTCTATCTGTCCGCTGTCCAATCTCAAATCCATCGAGCTCCCTCGCTGCAAATGTCGTCAACACTATTAAGGTTGGTATTCAAGGCAGAAGAAAAATCTCCAAATGTCTTAACATCACGTATTCTTCAGATGGCTGAGCTGATCAGCAAAGACTGTCTTCCTGCACATTTACTCTACAACTACAGGCCGGTGTGTAACATTTAGCATGCTATTGTTCATTCAATATTTTACTCTGTTCTCTACATCATAGCATAACGTTTCTCATATCAGAAATTAGTCATAAAACATTACTCCGTCTCGTGATATAGAATCCAATAGGCAGGGAGACGGCAGGGCCGTGAAAATGTTTTAAGTGGATGCTCTGTTGTAGTATAACATGATTTACAGGACATCAGATTCCTTGCTTATTTCCAGTAACGCCTATCGGCTGAGGATCACACGGCGACCATTGGGCCTTTCTTGCTTATTAGCCTATTTTTTTGTTATTGAACTGTTCAATGATGGAAACAAATCAGATCAGTAACATGAAAAGAAACTGACTTTCAATAATTGACATACCCAACAACAAATGCATTATGTGATCAGAAGTATCCGGACACCTGGCTGAAAATAACTTAAATGTTCGTGGCGACCTCCATCGGTAATGCTGGAATTAACCATCCTTAGGCTTGATAACAGCTTCCGCTCTCGCAGGCATACGTTCAATCAGTCGCTGGAAAATTTCTTGGGAAATGGTTGCCCATTCTTCACGGAGTGCTGCACTGAGGAGAGGTATCGATGTCGAGCGTTGGGGCCTGCAACGAAGTCGGCGGTCCAAAATATCCTAAAAGTGTTCTACAGGATTCAGGTCAGGACTCTATGCAAGCCAGTCCATTACAGGGATGTTACTGCCAAGTAACCATTCCGCCACAGGCTGTGCATTATGAACAGATGCTCTATGGTGTTGAAAGATGCAATTGTCATCCCCGAATTGCTCTTCAACAGTGGGAAGCAAGAATGTGCTTAAAACATCAATGTAGGTCTGTGCTGTGATAGTGTCACGCAAAACAAGGGGTGCAAGCCCCCTCCATGAAAAACACGACCACACTATACACCAGACCTTCCAAATTTTACTGTTGGCACTAAACACGCTGGCATTCGCCGTACCCACACACTGCCATCGGATCGCCACATTGTGTACTGTGATTCGTCACTCCACACAGCGCTTTTCCACTGTTCAATCGTCCAATGTTTACGCTCCTTACACCAAGCGAGGCATTGCAACGACTGTTTTGCGAACGTTACGCGTATGGGTCTCCGCAGCGAACGCCTGGCTCACGCACCCACGCTGACAGTTCTTCATCGGTGACGAAAGATGGAATTTGCACGATAATTCCATAACCGGACATCGACTGAAAGGCGACAGATGGCCTTTACAGATGAATCAACTTTTGTTCCCCATTGGACAGACGGCCGTTGGCGCGTACGGCGTGGAACGTCTGAAAGCAAACACTTTGCAACAATCGTCGGAAGGGTCGAGGCCGGAGTAGGGAGCGTTATGGTCTGGGGAATATTCTCGTGGCATTACCTGAGTGATCTCGGCATTCTGGAAGGCATAGTGGATCAACACAAGTATGCATCTGTCCTTGGGGACCATATTCAGGCTTCTGACAAGTGGTCACATTAATGCGACTGAACAGGGTAGAATGAGATGGAAAATCTATCTTGGTTCAATAGCAACACTGTACAGAAGTGAGACGAGCTACATAACGAGAGTCAGATGAAGCTGAAACCGTGATGAGAAACACGCTAAAGTTTGCGAAACGCAGCTACACGACTAATACAGCCGAACAGATAATTAATTTCATCTATAGACATCTGTCATCTAAAACGAACAATGAATCTGCGTAACTATTCTCAAAATCAAATAAGCTGATCAGCTGAATAAAGATTTCTTACGAGACAGAATGACATGGTATCAACAAACATTATGTATGTCGCTTTGAATGTGGAGTCATTAGAGGTAAAATTAGTGCCTTCCTTCCAGCAAAGAAGTACAGAAGGGCAGTTTCAATTTATTGTACTATCTCATTGAAAGTATCCCAGCATACTTATGTAAAGCGGAATTGACTACTACACGTCAAGGAGTCAGTAGAGAAGCAATGACAAATGAATGGCTCGGCCAGGAGAGCCCACTGAATTAGTCACTGGATGTCACATGAGCAACAAATCCATGACAGAAATTTCGATACCTCTAAAGCTTTCGAAGTCGAATGTTGGTGATGTGACTGTGACGTGGAGACACAACGAAACCATTGACCATTGCGGAGAGTGGTCCAGTTAACACAATAAGTGTGTAAGAAATTACAATGAATGGCATGCAATGATCGAGCAGCTCCTTATAAGCTACATCTTTCTCTTGTCCGTGCGACGCTTGAGGTGGTGTAAAGAGCGACTCCACTGGATCGACTGCAAAAGAATGATTTCGAATGATGGATCATGCTATGCACCGTGAAAAACCGGTGTAGGGGTTTGGTGAATTTTTCCAGAACCTTGCCTGCAATCATGTGTAGTGCCAATAGTGTAATGGTTTGCGGTAAATAACGCTCTTAAAATGGACTGGTTTGCTCACAGACCCGACCTAAACCCAACGCAGTACCTTTGGAAGGAGCCAGAAAGTCGAATTTGCTCGAGAAGAGGAAGAATGGACTGCTATTCCTCCACAGACATTCAGGCATCTCACTGAATATATCTCCAGCAGGATTCAAGCCGTCATAAAGGCAAAGGCTTGACAACCCTCTGTTAGTAATGTCCACTAACAGCTGTACGGAAATTTTTGATCAGGGAGTGTATGTCGTGCGGCTTTTCTCAAAGCCGTCAAGTACATTTCTGTGGCCTGTATTTGCAGTTTTAGTTTTACAAAGTGTAGGTTGAGCTATCTCTCACAAATACTGTTCATAATGAATTACGAGTGCGTGCTGAAATGTAATACCTCCGATTTTTTAATGTGAAAACTCCTAAAGATTTTTTTAAAAAAACAAATGTTATTCACTTTAGACATCTTTATGTCTATATATTTCTAGCCCTATGCCGCTAGAGGTTTCCGCATGGTAGCGCGTAACATGGCAGCGTGAAACGTAACTTATGTGGGTGCGTGAGAAACACTTTTCTGTAATCGAGTTTAGAATTCCAAAAGTTCGTCCTCACCTGGAGCAAGTTCTCTTTCAGTACGACAATGCCAGACCACCCACGAGTGCTGCGACATCTGTAACAATCCGGCTCGTTGGGCTCGCCGCCATAGATCATCCTCCATACAGTTCTGACTTGGTCCCATCCGATTTTCATCTGTTTCCAAAATTTAACACCTTCGACCACTTCACTTTGATAGTGGTCAAGCGGTGCAATCAGAGGTGCGGTTGTGACTCTGTCAAGAAGTCAAGCATTCTACAGTGAAGTGAGCGACAAACTGGTCGCTAGAAGGTGGAAACATCTTCGTCGCAAGAATAACTATTTTGAGAAACAAATATGTAGTCATGAAGAACAAAGATGTAGAAATGATAATTAAATCAAGTCCCTACGCTGCCGACAAGCGTTGATATACATCAACGGGGACAGTTGTAAATGTGTGCCCCGAACGGGACTCGAACCCTGGATCTCCTGCTTACATGGCAGACGCTCTATCCGTCTGAGCCACCGAGGGCACAGAAGATAGTGCGACCCACATTCCCAACTTAATGTCCACACACTACATTCGTAGCGCACCTGCCCATTACACTCATTTCATCTCACCGAGTCCCGTAAGAGTTCGGGCAATACGCGTGCATCCGCACGGAAGAAGGTCAATGGACGGTTGGCCATCATCTATATGAAGATGGTATCTGTTCTATCGGAGGCACTACATTTAATCACGCCCACGTATATGGGGGCCCAAATGTAAATGACCATGTGATGGACAGCAACAGAACTTGTTCTCTCGTTACAAGACTCACCTATAGCAAAAACTTCCAGCTTCGATAAACACAGAGCCTATACATTTTTATACTACAGCAATCTTAAGCTCTAATAGATTTATGGATTAATTGCAACGAATGATACGTTTCTAAGGATACGAATCTCTTTCAGGTATGCTACTTCCCAAACAGAGAAACGAGGATCGCGGTCGGTGGAGGTGTGTTGATCAATGGGGAAGTGAAGTTTGTTGATAGCATCCCTCCGTCTAATCGCTGTCCACTCCGCAATCACTCGACTTACATAGCCACACGGGTCGTCCGCACCAACACCGTCTGACAACAGCGGAAATTAAAGATTTATTCAGGATGCTAAAGTACACGAAAGCAGCGGTGTTCAAAGACATACATTTACAAACCTGTCAACCGTCCATACAGCATAGTTGAGTGTTGGGACTGAGTAACGTGTGATCCAAATCGCTGTAATAACAACGTAGCGCGCTGTACATTCTGCAACTATCGCTTTTGATGTGACAAGTGTCGCTGTTGTGATAATTTGTATGTATACTCTAAATATTTTCACATAAATATTTTCTTTATAATCACATCATTGTTTCGAAGAAAGTTCGAGACTTTCGTTACAAATTCAGCTCTGCCGCCTTAGAAGAGTGTGTATTGTCTATGTGAAAAGTTTGTATCCGGTATACCTGCTCTAAAAGCAGTCCATTCTAGTATCCATCGAGTTACTTTGGCACATGTGCCACCGACATCAATAATGAATCGTATATAAAAATATCTGAAATGCTTTACACTAGACCTACAGTTATGTTTCGTATGCCTGAGCCAATACAAAAACTGACGGCCATGGATTATATGAAATTGCATGATTTGTCACATCTGACTGTATCCTTTTCTGCTCCTTTTTCTTATTTATTTCACTGAAACGGAGGAAAGTATTTTAGATTAGTACTGCTAATATGATTGTGATTTCTAATTAATTTAAAAAAAGTCCCTACAAGTATTCTAAGGAGCATATGAGCAGTACCTGTGGCACTAGCTCAAAGTATTTTATTGAGAGTGGTGCAGTGTGACACAGTACGAGATGGAGGACTTTATCTTGGTTTAGTAGCAAATTTGTACGAAAACAAGACGTGCTATATAACAGATATCAGCCAAGACAGGAGCAATGGTCAGGAGCACACTGTCGTTTGATAAAAGAAGTGTATTGAAAAGTGCCTTAGAACCAATTACTTGTGCTGAAAGCAAACAGTTTACAATGGTCCTGTAAGAAAATGGTGAATATCTGTAGTTTTATTATGTCTTACGGTCAATGAATTACTTAGTTGATTGAAAAGTTCACAGGAAAGAAGGCGGTATCATATCAAATAGCTTTAATTGTACTGATTTATCACTGAGACACCATGAGATACGAGAGTAGTGTCTTTTGTATTAAAAGGAGCCATGAGACATGTTACCATTCTGTACATGCAGTGTGGCTTCCGTAAGAGACGTAAGATGCATCCTAATGGTTAGGCCGATATCTGCAGTCTGTTTCGCATTGTAGAGATAGAATCGCCCCAAACGACGTTCATCACGCGTTACACGGGAGTACGAATGACAACTTCAGAAAAACGTTTGCAATGCGTGTTTTAGCTATGGCGTCTCTTTAGTGCGTGTGCAGTAGTGCATGTCATCGTATGGGGGTGGGTGGCTCTACATGTTTGAGTAGACTGAGTTGTGGGGGTTTGGCAGTCCTAGGTGTAGCACGGGAATTCTGTGCATTCGGTAGTAGTAGGGTAAGAGGTCAGCTAGTGGCAGACTTCAGTAAACACAAAACATACACAAACAACGAAGACTCAGAAAATCAGGGGACATAATAGAGAAAATAAAGAACATCAACCCCCCCCCCCAAAAAAAAAAAACTGGTAACTTTTGACATTACATCCGCGTACCCACAGAAGAAACTACAAACATTATGGAACAATAGCTAAAACACAAGAAATTCCCATACATACAAACAAAGGAAATCTCATCCATTCTTAGACTAATCGCAGAACATAACTATTTCACTTTCAACAACTACTTCTATTTGCAACAAGAGGGGATATCCATGGAGTACCCCCATCAATAAAACATTACCTAACATATTATGGATCATGTAGAGAACTCAGTATTCAACAAAAAGAAGGGTACAAAATAATTTACTGGTAGCGATATGTGGATGACACAAGCTGCCCTATAGATGAAACATAAAATGGGATAGAAGAACACAGTAACATCAACACAGTATACCCACAAATCCACTTCAAGGCGGAAATTGAAAAAAAAAACAAGAAAATAAATTTCTTGGCTCTTACAATTACAAGAAACGACCACCAATATGAACTTTCTGTCTACAGAACATCCACATCCACAAGTGCTGTTATCCATAGCTCGTCCAACCACCCGACAATGCATAAGTATGCCAGTTTCACACACAAGCTCCGCAGGATAAACAGAACACCTCGTAAACCAGAAAATTACACACGTGAACTAAATACACTCCTGCAAATTGAAATAAGAACACCGTGAATCCATTGTCCCAGGAAGGGGAAACTTTATTGACACATTCCTGGGGTCAGATACATGACATGATCACACTGACAGAACCACAGGCACATAGACACAGGCAACAGAGCATGCACAATGTCGGCACTAGTACAGTGTATATCCACCTTTCGCAGCAATGCAGGCTGCTATTCTCCCATGGAGACGATCGTAGAGATGCTGGATGTAGTCCTGTGGAACGGCTTGCCATGCCATTTCCACCTGGCGCCTCAGTTGGACCAGCGTTCGTGCTGGACGTGCAGACCGCGTGACACGACGCTTCATCCAGTCCCAAACATGCTCAATGGGGGACAGATCCGGAGATCTTGCTGGCCAGGGTAGTTGACTTACACCTTCTAGAGCACGTTGGGTGGCACGGGATACATGCGGACATGCATTGTCCTGTTGGAACAGCAAGTTCCCTTGCCGGTCTAGGAATGGTAGAACGATGGGTTCGATGACGGTTTGGATGTACCGTTCACTATTCAGTGTCCCCTCGAAGATCACCAGAGGTGTACGGCCAGTGTAGGAGATCGCTCCCCACACCATGATGCCGGGTGTTGGCCCTGTGTGCCTCGGTCGTATGCAGTCCTGATTGTGGCGCTCACCTGCACGGCGCCAAACACGCATACGACCATCATTGGCACCAAGGCAGAAGCGACTCTCATCGCTGAAGACGACACGTCTCCATTCGTCCCTCCATTCTCGCCTGTCGCGACACCACTGGAGGCGGGCTGCACGATGTTGGGGCGTGAGCGGAAGACGGGCTAACGGTGTGCGGGACCGTAGCCCAGCTTCATGGAGACGGTTGCGAATGGTCCTCGCCGATACCCCAGGAGCAACAGTGTCCCTAATTTGCTGGGAAGTGGCAGTTCGGTCCCCTACGGCACTGCGTAGGATCCTACGGTCTTGGCGTGCATCCGTGCGTCGCTGCGGTCCGGTCCCAGGTCTACGGGCACGTGCACCTTCCGCCGACCACTGGCGACAACATCGATGTACTGTGGAGACCTCACGCCCCACGTGTTGAGCAATTCGGCGGTACGTCCACCCGGCCTCCCGCATGCCCACTATACGCCCTCGCTCAAAGTCCGTCAACTGCACATACGGTTCACGTCCACGCTGTCGCGGCACGCTACCAGTGTTAAAGACTGCGATGGAGCCACGGATGCCACGGCAAACTGGCTGACAGTGACGGCGGCGGTGCACAAATGCTGCGCAGCTAGCGCCATTCGACGGCCAACACCGCGGTTCCTGGTGTGTCCGCTGTGCCGTGCGTGTGATCATTGCTTGTGCAGCCCTCTCGCACTGTCCGGAGCAAGTATGGTGGGTCTGACACACCGGTGTCAATGTGTTCTTTTTTCCATTTCCAGGAGTGTATAATCAAACTAACTAGTGCTGAGAACGACTACAAAACAGACATCACAAACAAGCTCAACGGCTAGGTAAAAATGAAACATAAAAATACTGGCCACACACAACCAAAGGATCTGAAAACCCAGAGGCAGAAGACACAGACAACAAAGCAGAGTACACCACATCAGGAAAAAGATGGTACGCACGAACTTACAATAATAAAACGTCACATAGAACTGGAAACTTCGTAAAAAAGCGAGGGATCTCAGTAACATTCAGAACAAACAACACAGTTCAAAAAAGACCAGCTAAAAGAACCTCTGCCAACTTCAGCAATGCTGGAATATACCAATTTACATGTAACTCCTGTCAGGCCCAATACATCGGACAAACAAGTACAAATTTGCTAACAAGGTACATAGCGAATAAGAGAGCTCTAAAGAGTGACAGCACAAATTCAACTTTCGCAAAACACCTAATCAACACAAACCATAACCCCATTTGTATTGAAAGTGATCCACACATCCTGAAACACAGCAACAGCTCATACCGAGAACCAACAACAGAAGAAAATTTTTACATACAAAAGTCTATAATAGAATGGAAAAACTTAATACAGGGAAACACAACACTTTGCAAAAGCACACTACTCTGAGAGAATTACTCAGGACACAGAACAGAAAGCACACACATGAAAAAGAACCACTCACCCATCACACACAGAGACATAAATGAGGAACAGAAGTTGTCAGAACTCGCGCTACAATTTTCATAATCCGCAAACGAAGTTGACACTCCGCGCGGTGGCTGCTGGGAGCGACGGTAAAGCCATTTGCCATACTGTCGCTCCCACCAGGCACCGCGCCGAATGTCAATGTTTGTTACTTCTCGCGACTCACGCGAACAGCAAGATAGCCTATTGTTTTGGATTTTGAAGGAAGTGCGAAAGTCATGTTTTTCCTATGTATAAAAGTAGCTGCAAACAGTCCAACGAACGTGAGTGCACGAGTAACAGCCTGATAGACACCAAAACTCTATCCACAACACTACCGCAATCCCAATTGGGTAACGCTGACATACGTCAAGTTCACGTTTTTGTATTTGTTTAATAACAGCCGCTCACACAGCTGCAGATGGCATGTATGCCAAGAAAAACAGGGACAGGAAAACATAGAAAATATGCCGCAAACTGCGACAACAACCTTAAAGCAATGCAGTAGTCTATAATTAATAAGGTATGATGATGAAAGTTTTTATAACTATGCTATTTTCTTCAAGTTTTAGAGTTAAAGAACCTAGTAATGATGGCGATATTTGTCGCTGAAACTAGTTTGAGGAATAAATAAATAACAAAAGTGTTTTGAACCAAGTTGGACTCGCAATTCCCACACTGTTGTTAATTTCGGATCTCCTCACACAATGTCGCTGATTGAACACTATGGAAGATGTACCCTTGATATTTACATTCAGTGAGACTGTTGTTCAGTAGTCTGAGTCATAATTTTAGCTGCACCAAGGACCTGGTAATGGTTGGAGTATTCCATTGCAACATAGACATGGGGCATGCTCTCAACCAGAGGACTTAGCCTACTTTTTATAGAAAGGCACTGGTGGCAATGTGATCTTATAGTCATTTGTCATTAGTGCCATTCTGTAAAAGGCATGGCTCCACCAGCAAGAGCAGTCGTTGAGGAATGTTTTGTGATGCATACACAAATCGTCCACGAAGAGTTTGTTTTCAGACATATTTATCTTAATCATACACATATGTAGATAGTTGAAATGAAAATAAAAGGTAAGATATTTGTGTTTACATTCCGGCGTTATTCGATATTAGTATATAATTCTATTCACTTATTCCTCCGTTCTTTTCCCGGCTGATAAAATTATAGATGTTTTGCTGAGCCTTCGTCTTTCCGTTTTCTCCTACTTCTTTTAATTGGAAGGTTCCGTCAGCTCTAAAGGCTAAACAATATGTTTAGAATAATGTGTACATCATTGTTGTTGACTATATACCATTCCTGAAGCTCTGACCATCGTTTTAACTGTTACTAATTATTCCCATTTAAACGTTGTCCCTCGTCCAACATGAGGCAGTCCGATTCTTTTGTGTCCCATTCATGCCAGTTACACAGTAGGAGGAAACGTAAAAATATTTCTTAATAAATCCTACCAACCTGTCACTATCTTATCTCCGACCGAAAAGATCATTATAAATACTGAGCTAGAAAATTCACTGACGTGAAGTAGTGTTATTAATCAGATATCGTTAGAAGGACGAACTAATCTGCTCCAATAGGGGCGTAGGTCCTAAAACTTAACACTGGGTAGGTGGACAAGTGGGTCAACACTTAGCACGTCATCTCATAGACGCTATGCCATAATCCTGATATTTACGAAAGATCGGTACTCAAAAGACTGGAAAGTTGCACAGATCACACAGATATTCTATTCCAGAGATATAGTTGGAGTAATCCACTAAATTACAGGCCCATATCACTACTGTCGATATGCAACAGGATTATGGAACATATATTGGGGTCGAACATAATGAATTACCTTGAAGAGAATCGTCTGTTGACGTTCTTGTGAAACACAATTATCTCTTTACACACACGAAGTGTTGAGTGCTATTGACAGCGGATTTCAAATTGATTCCTTGTTTCTGGATTTCCGAAAGGCTTTTGGCACCACACAAGCGGCTTGTAGTACTTTGGGAATATCGTCTCAGTTATGTAACTGGATTCGTGGTTTTCTGCCAGAGAGGTCACAGACGGAAAGTCATCGAGTAAAGCAGAAGTGATTTCTGGCGTCCCCCAAAGTAGTGTTATAGGTCCTTAGCTGTTTCTTACCTTGTTCGAGAGTGGAATAACGGAGACTTATTGTGAAAGTGGTGTGATGAACCTCTGCCAGGCAGAGTATCAATTTAGATGTAGATTTTCATTTACTGATAGTGTCGTTGTACTTGTTGACAAAATATACATTGGATGTTGAAAAAACAAAATTTATGTGTGCACCTATGTGATGGAGCTGCTAAGTGCTAATAACTGAATATTGCACTAAATACCGAGTGAGGGTGTACAAGCCGATAAAAAGGGGGAAGGGTGTACTACTGTTTTTGGAAATACACAGAACGTGCTACTTGGAACATGATTTGCTAGTGTCGTCCTAAAAACGGAATGGATCAGTCAGCAAAGACAGATGATAATACGGTAATACCGTTGTTCACACAAACCCATCTTTTTGCAGCTTCTAGTCTGTGTCAAAAGTATCAACATTGCTAGATGTGAGCCATCGCGATACGCTCGTTGATGCGCGAAGGTACTAGATGCAGAAATTTTCGTTAGGGACTGGCGAGAAATGGGCGTGAGCTAGCTGCGTTCCGTTATAGAATGTTCTGTAATGAATATTGAGTTGTCTAAGAAGCCTTCGCTTCCAAAAAAAATTCCATTAATCCGACAAGTGCATGGGATAGTTGGATAGAAAATAAGGGGGAAGATTTTTGTTTACGTGATGACATTGTTAGTTTTGGAATATAAGTCCATTTACTAACTCTTATGTTCTTTTGAAGATTTTTAAATTTATAGGATCAGTCCAGGTTCCCAAGTTCGCAACTGGAAGTAGGGCATCTTATCACAGAAGTACACTTGTGAATAGTATGATGTTTAGAAACATACTGCACAGGTGTACATCTGTAATAGGAATGCCTCAATCACCAAAGGAGATGCAGGCTGTTTATTAGGTGGTCCTTCCCAGCGGTAAATTATAGACCTGACTTTTCCTGCTCGTCGTGAGTTAATTCGCCTCCTGCACTACGGCGGAAGAACAGCCACAGCCGTGAGGGAGAAACCAGCCGCTCCATTTGGGTGCGGCGAGGCTTTATTCCCAACGTATTGGTTGTGTGTTCGTGCTCTTAGGTGTGTAATGTGCACATGCAGTGTGTCTTGAAATTTCCTCCGATCACCTGTCTGTTTGCACCTACTCATTTTTTGTCAACTTTCCTGCCGTTATTTCAGTACAATATGATCTGCCTCATGCGTACATCAGGATGGGTAAGTGTATACTGCTCTTGAAACTCTCAAGTTTCCGGTAACCGTTACTTTATTAACTGCGAGGATGGGTGGATGATTTGGAGGAGGAGCCAAACAGCGAGGCCATCGGTCCCATCGAATTAGGGATGGATGGGGAAGGAAGTCGGCCGTGCCCTTTCAGAGGAACCATCCCGGCATTTACCTGAAGTGATTTTAGGGAAATCACGGAAAGCCAACTAAATCAGCATGGCTGGACCGTTGCCCTTCCGAATGCGAGTCCAGTAAGTTACCACTGCGCTACCTCACTCGGTGAACGTGCCAGGACCAACCAGCAGGAACCAGTCTGCTTACTGAGTCCTACATTCGCCGTATCGTTTGTACAGTAGGGGAAACGCAGAAACATTTACAAAGAAACTTTTTGACTGCGCCTGAACGGAAATATGAAAGCTGAACTAAGAAACTACTGTCGTCGAGTAGTGTAGCTGCTAAATACTCCAGTGCCCATATCGTCACTTATCGCAATGGGCAACATAGTGATTAAGTTTGCAGAGGCCACACGCGATTAGTTGCTGCAGTGATTCTGTTTCAAAAGGACATAGCTCACAAGGTTGGCACTGTTTGAAGGATGACGTGGGTCAAGTCTTAGGACGTAATCTCATTCTCGCAATGTTAAAAGCTGAGTAATTTTCGAACTGTGCCGTCCAGTACAGTACAAAATCGGGGACTGAAATATTATTTACGATGTTCTCATCTCGTCACCGAAGCTATCATCATTTGTGGTGAATGTTGTTCCTTTGCTGAAA
This sequence comes from Schistocerca gregaria, assembly GCF_023897955.1. Taxonomy (NCBI): domain Eukaryota; kingdom Metazoa; phylum Arthropoda; class Insecta; order Orthoptera; family Acrididae; genus Schistocerca; species Schistocerca gregaria. Next base: position 220,494,590 of record NC_064931.1, on the reverse strand, counting down.
GTATCTGCGTTTGATGAAGAGAAATTAAGCTGTTAAAACTACTAACAAGATAAGATGCTAACTGTTAGCTATTGCCCTCCGTGATCAATAGAGATCTGCAAGTTGTTAAGAAGGGAGATCACCGGCCGGTGTGGCCTAGCGGTTCTAGGCGATTCAGCCCGGAGCTGCGCTGCTGCAGGTTCGAATCATGCCCCGGGTATGGATGTGTGTGATGTCCTTAGGTTAGGTTAGGTTTAAGTAGTTCTAAGTCTAGGGGACTGATGACCTCAGATGTTAAGTCCCATAATGCTCAGAGCCATTTGAACCATTTGAAGAGAGGTGGCGGTACTTCTTTTTTTGGATATACGCATGTGGGATTACAGTTATTGGAAAGAGGTTCAGCAGTATGTTCTGCATCTACATAGATACTCTGCAAGCCACCATACGGTGCGTGGTGGAGGGAACCTTGTACCACTACTAGTAATTTCCTTTCATGTTCCACTAGCAAATAGAGCGAGGGAAAACGTCTGCCAATATGCCTCCGTATAAACCCTCATTCCTCGTTCCTTACCTTTGTTGCCCGTAGATGAAATGTGAGTTGCCGGCAGTAGGATCGTTCTGCAGTCAGCTTCAAATACAGGTTCTCTAAACTTTCTCATTAGTATTCTTTGAATGAACATCTTCTTCACTCGAGGGATTCCCACTTGTGCTCTTGAAGCATGTCCGTAACACTTGCACGCTGATCGAACCTACCGGTAACAAATCTTATCAGCACGCCTCTGAATTGGTTCGATGTCTTCTTCCAATCCGTCACTGAAATCAGATTTCAGGAGACTATATAGACTATTCATGATTCTGATGCACAATGTACGTCGGCGACCGTAGAATCATTCGGCAGTCAGCTTCAAATGCAGGTTCTATAAGTTTTCTCAACAGAGTTCTTTGAAAAGAACATCACCTTCCCTCCAGGGATTCCCATTTGAGTTCGAGAAGCATCTCCATAACACGTGTTGTTCGAACCTACTGGTTACAAATCTAGCAGCCCGCCTCTGCTCCTCCATCCGACCTGTTACGGATCCCAAACACTAGAGCAGTATTCAAGAATACGGCGCACCAGCGTCCTGTATTCGGTCTCCTTTACAGATGAATCACACTTTCCTCAAATTCCCCCAATAAACTGAGGTCGACCATACGTCCAGATATGTAAACGACGCGACTGCCTCAGGCAGTACGCTACTAATGCTGCACCCGTACATTACAGGTTTGTTTTTCCTACTCACCCACATTAACTTACATTTCACCACATTTAGAGCTAGCTGCCATTCGTCACACCAACTAAAAATTGTATCTAAGTCATCTTGTACCTTCCTACAGTCACCAATTTCGACATCTTACCGTATACCACAGCATCATCATCAAACAACCGCAGATTTCTGCCCATCGCGTCCTCCAGATCATTTATGTCTGTAGAGAACAACAGTGGCTCTATCTCACTTCCCTGGGGCACTCCTGACGATACCCTTGTCTTTCCCTGGGGCACTCCTGACGATACCCTTGTCTTTGAAAACGGAATGCCTCGATCAGCGGAGACCGTTGCCAAAACAAGATATATGTTCTTAATGCGAAGATGCCAATGCTTGCAAGGCCCATTTTCTCGAGTTTCTTAACGCTGTCAAACTAACAACAGTTTCTGGATGTGAACCATCATGATGCGTACAGAGATGATTAAGGTATATCAGCTCTAGATATTCGGTATGATCTGTTAGGGACAGGCGATAGGGGAGATATGTCAGATAATGCCGTTCTGTATCCTGTCGAAATAATCCCTAACTTAACTTCCTTTACGAAGGCTACTGCAACTAACAGGTTGATATTTGTCGATTAGTTGCCGAGGTCCCGGTTAGGGGATCACATACTTTTACTTGCCTTGTAATGCCATCCTCGCGTTTAGTAGAAAACTAGGACGTCCACTTGTATATTGTAGCCAAGCTAATGTCATCACGTGCGTGCTTCTCAATAATATGGACGGGAATTGAAAGATGGGGAAATCCAAGGTCCAACATGAAATTCATTTCCTGACGTACCTGAAGGAGAATCCTTCATGATACTACAGTCTGTGAAAATAATACGATAAACGTATGCAGCAAGAAAGTATAGACTTACTACAATTTTCAGATCATTGTGTACCCTGAATCGTCATCAAATATTTCGTTTTCACCGCCTGTAAACTCAGCAAGGTCTTTGAAAATCTTTTTCTCCCGACGTTTCTTCCCTTCATTGCCCATTTTGAACAGAAAAACAACAGAAAAGCACTCGAAACAGTCAGAATTCGAGCATCACCTAATGCCTACGAAGCAAGATACAATAACAGATGTTTCGTAGTTGTTCAAGTGGTACCGCTATTGTTATCTAGACGCCTGCAGTCTTTACAGATGATTCTGAGAGCCAAAAAAATACGTTCGTAACTCATGCGACGTAACGTTACTTCCGTCGCACTTTTTCATTTCCCGCAAGCGTCGTAATATTACACCAGGTGCAGGCTAAGTGTTAATAACCCCTTGTTGGTAGGATGAAGTAATGTCGTCCCAAGAGGCGTAGCTTCTGAGGCCGACACTGGTTAGATTACCACGTGTATGAGCACTTAGCACGCCTTCTCATACTCGCCCTGTGACTAGCTTGTCATTTGCAGTGAGGGTTCCAATGCAAAGAATACAGCTGACTAAAATACTACATAGGAAGTCCTTTGTCTCCACACAGATTTTTTTCATTTACAGAGAATGTTGTCGGGTTCGGTGACGTCATATACAAAGTGTCGTCAGGCGCATTTTCACTGATGCTTCGGCAGATATTTGCAACTGGTTTTTGCAGTGTGTAGCAGGAGTCACCCCGGAAAAATACTGCACACCGCGTCTTTCAAGCGCGTCCTTCAAGCGACAGCCATTGGCGATAGAAGGCGTCAGTTTGCTTCCCATTACAAAGAAAATTACTTTTAAAGCGGAATTTCACGTGCCATTTCGATAGAGCTGTCCCAAATAGACAATGTGATATTAGTTTTACCGATTTGTATTAACGAAGAATAACGGCTACTCCAGGAGGGTAACGATCAGTGCGGGCGCCCAGGACGGTGCTATTGCTGCTGGAGTTCTCATTATTTTCATGGTTTTTCTCCCTGTTATTACGTATCGATAAAACAAATATCGCGCTAGGTTAATTTGGGTCATCTCTATGGAATGGACTCGTAAAACTCCGCTTTAACACTCGATTTTGTTTGTATGGAAAACGGATCGACGCTTACCGTCAACGTGAGCATCGTATGATTGACGTGATGGGCAGAAGTTATTTGAGCTGACTCCATTAATGCCTTAAACGAAATTACAAATATCTGCCGAAGCACCAGAATAAATGCACGTCAACAATATGAGGTGGGACACACTGTACATTTGATGTCAAAAAAATAAAGTATATAAATTCGATTAGATGCTGGAGCTGCTAAATGTAGACTATAATTGAGTTCTGCACTCAATAGTGTGTAACGATCTACAAGCTGAGAAGAGGGAAGAGCATACTTCTTTTTTCGGCAATACACTGATGGGAGCGTGATATTTGGAACATGACTCACTAGCGTCTTTCTGAAAACTGAATGGTTCGATCATCGAAGACAGGCCAATAATAATACCAGTGCTGACAACGGCCCACCTTAGTAGCCTGTGTCAATGTAGCAACGTTTCTGGGTGTGAGCCGCCATTATACGCATGTTGATACGTGTACCACAAGCAAACATTCCATGACATTCACCAGAGAGTGGTAACAGACGTTATTATGCTGTGTCCTGTTATGTACTGTGCTGTGTAATGACAGTTCAGTCGTCTGAGAACCCTTTGATTCCAGAAATATTTCTGTTATTCAGACAAATACATAGATAGTTAAATAAAAGGTAACATGTTTGTCTACATTCTTATTTTGCTCGTTTCGAAATATAATTACACAGTAGACAATGGATTTTTGTTCTGTTTTGAATAACCAGAAGAAGAGTGGGATGTGGAAAAATGGGGTATCAAATTGACCAGTGAGTGGTCTGGTGTTGGAAAAAAAAAAAAAAAAAAATTACGCGAAAGTATTTAAGGTAATGAAGAAAATCTCAATTAGTGATTCGAGGGAAAATTAAAATATTTCATAACAGCTGCTGTTAGCATTGTAAATGAAGAGTCAATAAATACAAAATCTCAACATAAATTGAAATTCCCCTGCTTTCTCTTGATCTATACAGGATGATTTAGCTGTTTTTCCCCATGGGTTTTTTGCAACCTGCAACACTTTCAAAAACCACATGTGAGATCGTCATATTCTCTCGCTGACTTCGTGCACACAGATAGTCTCACAGAAAAAATGAACAGGACCTTTTTGTAGGAAATATAATGTAGTTAAATCTTATTCTGGGACACTTTCTCTAGAGGACACGGTTTTCGAGTTATTCAAGGAAAACGCGTTTGAAGGTGAGTTTCGTACATTTTTCTTCAAGAAACTGAAAACTGCGGCCTCTAACGAAAATGGATCCCAATACAAAATTTAAGTACATTAAATTTCCTAAAACAATTTCCCATTCATTTTTCTGTAGGACTAATCGATAGCACGCAGTGAGCGAGATAATATGATAAACTTGCACGTGATACTTCGTGTTGCGGCTTGCATAGAAACCTATAGGTAGGGCAACTAAGTCACTGTATATTCTCAGAATAACAGAATACAGATCGATATTTAAATATATTGTATTTCATACTTTCTGAACAAAACATGAGAATAAAAGAATTGAAAAAGATTCTGAAATGTTTTGTACGATGATTTATCCGAAACTTAGAAATAAAATAGATTAAAGAAACATTTTATGCGCTTTTTGTGATGCTCGACATCAATTACAGCAAACAGTGTACCGATGTTTAACTATATATGGTGTATACTGTTCCTGATGCTGTGGATGTTCTGTTACTGTTTAGTTATTTCTCGCATTTAAAGACTAGTGTCAGGTCTTGAGGAAGCAAATCTGTTTATTATGTTCCACATTCATGACGGCTGTATAGTAAGGGCAACGCAGAAACATTTCTGAAGACACATTTTGCCCGCATCTGAACACAACGTTATGAAAAGTGAACTAGAAAAAGGTCTGTTTTGAAGTAGCGTCATTGATCATTACCCTAGTGTCAATATTGCAGTGGGGGCCATTCTCAGCAAATTTGTAGGAGCCCACACGCTTTTAGTTGGCTGAATTAAACTTCCAAAGGGACACAGTTCGTAAGGCCAGCACTAGTTTGATGATGACATGGATCAGCTCGGGGCACCGCATCTCATCCTTCCGATGTTACCAGCCGGGTATTTTCGAGTTTACGGATCCAGTACCAGACAATGTTGCTGAGTGAAATGTTATATGAAGTCTCCCATCTGCACACAGATGGAATATTGTTCCATTGGGTGAAAGCTTATACACCGATATCTTAAAAATAAAACTGGATAAATCCATTTATATGACGAGCTACTTATTTTAGATTATTATTGCGAATTGCACTAAATATTGTGTACACAACTCCAAGCCCTTAAAAACGGGCAGTTGCATATAATTTTTATTTTTTGTTTAAATCATTGGCTGGAATGTGATTTTTGGAACCTGGTCCATTAGTGTGTACCTGAAAACAGAACCTCTCAATCAGCAAAGACAATGGGTAATGCAAGTTGTGTCATTTCGATGCCACGATACCATTACTCGCCTAGGCCCATCCTTCATGAATTTACTAATGTGTATCAAAGTAACTCGCAAGAACCAGCTGCTGACATACGGTATCATCTATTCGTGACTGGCGATATCCAAGATATGTCAGACGTTACTTTGCTGTATCATGTAGAAAGAGTCGCTTACTGTCCTTCCTCTTCGCTGCCTGTTGCTACTAACATGTCTAAATTTAAACCATTAGCAGACGTGACACCCATTAGGGGATCACATATATTAAGTTTTTGTATGTCCGTCCTTCTGACTAGAGGACCACGGCCGATCACCATTGTAAGAAAATGAAACGCCTACAGCCGTGTTTATCATATTATTTATTGTGTAGCTACCAGTTTCGGCGCTTCAATGCGCCGTCTTCAGCCCTGCATGCATAAACAGTAATGAAATCATTATCTGTTTATCAACCATGCAACAGAAAAACGGGTTAAAGACAAAGAGAATCAAGGACAAGGCTCTACAAGTGCATTTATAGTAATCATTTCATAGAACGAGCAGATACGTCCATTGTCACTTATCTAAGAGTATACCATGACAAATTTTCATTGTATAATTCTACAGTCATACTATTTATTAATAACTTCATTAAATAACTAGGATTGTGACAATGGATGCATCTTCGTTCTATCAAATGATTACTGTAAATTCACTTGTAAAGTCATGTACTTGATTCTCATTCTGTTTCTAATCGGTCTCTGTATTGCATGGTTGATAAATTGATAATGCTATCATTACTATTTATGGGTACAGGCCTGAAGATGTTGCACTGAAGCGCCGAAACGAGCAGCTACACAATAAATAAGATCATATGGACGGCTGCAGGTGTTTCGTTTTCTTATACATATTTTAACACCACTAGTAACACCATCTGCGTGTCTAGAAGAAAACCATGACGTTACCCTCTTCCACAGTTTGTCGTAAGTCGCTACGAACCTAAAGTGATCACACGCGTGCTCATTTTCTTGCTCCACTGACCTCTTCTCATCACAAATGCGATACATGAATTTTGAAGGTAGTTCAGATGTTGCAGACGAAGGGGAATTTGGGGCGTCATGGTTTTTGTACTGATTGTTGATGAGTGTCGATTACGATAATATAAATTTTGCATGTCAGTATAAATTTTATGTGAACAACGATCACAAATACATAATGCTTCATTTAGGGGTCACGGCTGTTACTAGGATTTCACCAAATATTTTGTAAATTACTTTTTATAAGAAATGGATCGACAAAAAAATTCTTTCTTTGATTGAACTTGAAGATTTTGCTAATTACCGAATTTCTGGTGTTCTGAAAGTGAAGATGACTGCAAAAATGATTCTATAGACTTTGTAGAGCTTGCTCCACAATGGACCGATGCTGTTTCTGACAAAGAGGACATATTCGTAGATGATGATATTATCAATGACGAAGAAACATCCGATGTTCCTGGACATACTGATGATCAATGTGTGCAGAGATTCATGAATCCGTTGTGGTAGACGTCGCTGTAGAGAGGATGCGCCCCCACAACATGTTAATGAGAGATAACGTCTTTGCTTGAGAAATGGGGCCGGCCGGGGTGGCCTAGCGGTTCTAGGCGCTACAGTCTGGACCGCTACGGTCGCAGGTTCGAATCCTGCCTCGGGCATGGATGTGTGTGATATCCTTAGGTTAGTTAGGTTTAAGTAGTTCTAAGTTCTACGCGACTGATGACCTCAGAATTTAAGTCCCATAGAGCTCAGAGCCATTTGAACCATTTTTGAGAAGTGGGAGGAAAAACAGTCCAGTCACTCGAAAGTGTACGCAAGTCCGGATGCTGTAGAGACAATAATGCCCAGCAGAGTGTTTTTCGAAGCTTTTCGGTGATGATGTTGTCTCACATATTGTCTGGCAGTCTGACATAAGCCACACAGGACACCCACCACTTAAAGGTTTGAGATGAATAGATCAAGAAATTTAATGTGATTCTTCCTTTCAGTGATTGTCATTCTCTTCTCCTTGAACAATAGAAGAAAAATCTCCAAAAGTATTTTTCAGGTGATTGAGCTAATCCGAACAATTGACAGGCAAGAAATGGATTTAATGAATTAGACTGTCCTCCAACACATTTACTCTACAAATACAGGACGGTGTGTAACATTTTGCCTGCTGCTGTGTTGATATTTTACACTGCTCTCCACGTCACACCTCATCTGTAGAATTTAGGCACAGTACACCGCTCTACCTCTTGGTCTGGAACCCTACTGGCGGCGTCAAGGCACGTTAGTGACTATGGTGATATCGGATGCTCTGTTGTAGCATCAATATGATTTACATGAAATCAGATTTCCTGCTTACGAAGCTCTTTCTCATTACTGAAATATCCAATGAAGGAAAATAATCCAGAGCAGTGTCCGCCCCGATAATTGAGTGGTCAGCGTGACGGACTGCCGTCCTACGGGCCCGGGTTCGATTCCCGTATGGGTCGGGGAATTTCTCCGCTCAGGGACTGGGTGTCGTCTTCATCATAATTTCGCCCAATGTGGCGTCGTATATAGACGCCAGACGCTCATTTCCATTCAGATTAGTAATTGTGACACGAAATTGACTGTCAAAAATGACACACCAAACAAAACCAGATATTTAACTGTAGGGAGGAAAATTTCGAGTGTCTGATAACAGGTAAAATGTGATGCTGCGTCTCATAGGATAAGACAGACGACCTACCATGGTTCAGGAGCAAAACTGTATGAAAACGAAACGAGCTGCATAATAAGAGTCGGACAAAGCAGAAACCATGCTAAAAAACACGCTCAAGTTTGCCAAATGGTGACTTACGAACTCGTACCCAAGAAGTGATTAATTACTTTGAAAAGCAATCTATATAAACCTGTATCGCAAAAAATGGAACAGTGAGCCTGTATAACTTTAGATAGCCATAGTATCAAATATTTGATCAGCTGAATCGAATTTCTAACGAAAAGCAACGATGTCATACCAAATAGCATCATGGCTGTCGTTTTGTCAGATCCAGAAGAAACGTACTGCCTTTCTTACTGCATTTGAGTATACTGCGACTGTGACAATTCATTATACACTATCCGATAAAATGTACCCGACACCGTTATCTAGCGGAATGAGAGAGCTCAATGACTTCGAACGTAAACGAATCCTTGAATGGCACCTAATTAATAAATGCATGAGGGACATTTCGACACCTCTAAAGCTGTCGGAAGTCGAATATTCGTAATATGATGTGTAATGGATACGCTAAGCTACAACCACACTAAACCAAGGCCAGGTAGATCTCATGTATTCATCTACATCTACACCTACATGGTTACTCTGCGATTCACACTTAAGTGCCTGGCAGAGGGTTCATCGAATGATTTTCATACTACTTCCACTGTCGAATCGCGTGTGGGAAGAAGGAACACCTAAATCTTTCCGTTCGAGCTGTCAGCAGAATATTTTCGCATTCGGAAGAGAAAGTTGGTGATTGAGATTTCGCAAATAGATCTCGCCGCAATGAAAACCGTCTTTGTTTCAGTGACTGCCTCCCTAACTCGCGTCTCATATCAGTGACACTCTCAACCCTATTACGCGATAACACGAAACGAGCTGCCCTCCTATGCACTTTTTCGATGTCCTCCGTCAATTCTACATGGTAAGGATCCCACACCGCGCAGCTATATTCCAGCAGAGGACGAACAAGTGTAACGTAGGCTGTCTCTTTAGTGGGTTTGTCACATCTTCTAAGTATTGTGCCAACAAAGCGCAGTCTTTGTTTCGCCTTCCCCACAATATCATCTATATGGTCTTTCCAATTTCAGTTGCTCGTAATTGTAATTCCTAGGTATTTAGTCGAATTGACAGTCCTTAGATTTGTACGATTTATCGTATACCCAAAATTTATCGGATTTCCTTTAGTACCCATGAGGATGACCTCACACTTTTCTTTGTTTAGTGCCAATTGCCACATACAGAAATTCTCTCCAGATCATTTTGTAATTTGAATTGATCATCTGATGATTTTACTAGACTGTAAATTACTGCGTCATCTGCAAACAATGTAAAGGGGGCTGCTCACATTATCACCTAGATCATTTATGTAAATCAGGAACAACAGAGGGCCAATGACACTACCGGAACACCAGATATCACTTCGCTGATTTATCATCTAGCACTACGAACAGTAACCTCTCTGAGAGGAAATCACGAATCCAGTCACACAACTGAGACGATACTCCATATGCACGCATTTTTCATTAATACTTCGCTTGTGAGAAACGGTATCAAAAGCCTTCTTTTTTCTGGAAGTCTAGGAATATGGAATCGATCTGAGATCCCTTGTATTAACGGGCACGGACCGTCCAGATTTGCGAGGAGTGGTTATAAAAACTCGTATGAAATCAGAGGAAGTGCTAACAGAAGTCAAACTAGCGCACTGCTTATATGTATGCAGTTAAAAAAATGCGGTAGAACTATCCAGTAGCCCCTCACAAGCCACATATTTCTGTGGTCTGCGTTAAGCAACGCTTGAGGTGGTGTAAAGAGACACCACTGGGCAGTGCATGAGAGCAGGCGAATCGTTTTCAGTGATTAATAACGTTTTTCCCCTGTGTCAACTCGCTGGAAAAATCTGAATTCCATTAATACACAGATATTCAGACACCTCACTGGAAGTGTCCCCAGATGTGTTGAAACAGTCTTGGCCAAGGGTGGACACACTCCATATTGATAGAATCTGCTAGAAGGTGTCCGAAGACTTTTAATCAGACAGTTTGTGACTTGTGGGTCTTTGGAATGTCGTCAGGTGCATTTTTTTTCCCTCGTGTGCAGTTTTAGTTTTGCAAAATCATCCCACACAAATGCCGTGACCCGAATGTACGTGACCATGTGGTTGATACCCGGAAAAACATGTTCCTTCAACCCACCCTGGGACACTATATTTTACATTACAAGTAATTTTATACAGGCCTAGATTCAGTGATTGTCTACGACGAATGATACGTTACTATGGAGAGGAATCTGTTCCAGGTATGTTACTTTGCAGGTAGCTAGAAAAAAGAGATGATTAAGTCGGACGATGGTTCGTGATGGGTGGAGGTGTTACTATCAGCGAGAAAAGATGTCCGTTGTAAACAGCCCTCCATTTCCGGTATCCACACCGTAGACAGTCGATTTCCACAGCCACGTGTGTCGTTCTCGCCAACACCGTATGCTGATAGTTGGCATTAAATATTTTATTCTGGATGACCACTGTCTTCACTGGTACGCATCGAATCGTGATGTGACAAGAGTCGCTGTTCGATATATGTACACTACCCGAATGTACGTGACCATGTGGTTGATACCCGGAAAAACATGTTCCTTCAACCCACCCTGGGACACTATATTTTACATTACAAGTAATTTTATACAGGCCTAGATTCAGTGATTGTCTACGACGAATGATACGTTACTATGGAGAGGAATCTGTTCCAGGTATGTTACTTTGCAGGTAGCTAGAAAAAAGAGATGATTAAGTCGGACGATGGTTCGTGATGGGTGGAGGTGTTACTATCAGCGAGAAAAGATGTCCGTTGTAAACAGCCCTCCATTTCCGGTATCCACACCGTAGACAGTCGATTTCCACAGCCACGTGTGTCGTTCTCGCCAACACCGTATGCTGATAGTTGGCATTAAATATTTTATTCTGGATGACCACTGTCTTCACTGGTACGCATCGAATCGTGATGTGACAAGAGTCGCTGTTCGATATATGTACACTGTGCGAAAGAGTTGGAGGGTGACTTTCTTGAAACCCCGTCATTTTACCCATCGCAACATAGAAGTGTGAAACTTAGTTCAATGGTGCTTGAAACCTATCTATGTAATGATGCAAAGCGTGCGACTTTACCCTCGGCTTGGACGACGATTCAAACAGCAAGGTGTCGACACGTGAGAAAAGTTCGTGTGAGGTGTAAATTGGATTCTTGCTCTGACATTTCACCGTAATTGTGCTCAACGCCACCGTGGACACGTCATACGACGGGAAGGTCGTCACACACAGCCTTACCCACATCTCTCCCCTTCTCTTTCCAGCCATGCAAAGGAAGTAAGAAGCTCGACACCTAGCATTGAAGGTACGCGGTTTTCTTATGGATGGTTGAGGAAAACGTTGCGCACACACCGCTCACAATTGACATGCAAAGGCCTCTTCATGTGGCATAAATGGCGTAAATGTAACCACCGCTTAACTTGGTGTTGTCTCTTACATTTCGTGCTCGAAATAGACAGTTACCAGTGCGTTGTACAACAGTACGACGATCTTGACGAACTCTGACATTGTTAACCCCCCGATGATTCAACGTTTCTCTAACGTCATCACGATGTTACGACAGCATTGAATATCATTTTGGCACTTCTAGGTTACCGCGAAAAATAATTTGACCTAATTGGATCGTCATGTTTTGTGTGCCCTCTTGTGCCGTGATCACCAGGAGGTGCAACACTGACATAAGCGTGGACCAAACGTCAAAGGATTCCTCTAAGACTTCCAGCTAGGCAGCAACTTCGGTGCTACCCAAGCATCTTTGTTGAACACTTTAAATATCTATTTGCACAGAGACAACCCTAGTCCGATTGCTGTGGACAGGGAACCCTTTCGACACCCCTCACATTCCACCTGTCCGCAAGCTGGGCAGCAATGTATCACCACTCAGCTGGCGGTGTAGAAACGTATCACGTGTTGACTCTGTACAGATAAGTTTTTAAAGTGGTCAACAAAGTTCCGCGGGTAGCACTGATGGTGTTGCCGACCTGGACCGTCTTAGACGAACCCCTTGCTATTATATTGATGCGTATGTCAATGTTACAGCCCTCCCAGGTCACGCCATAGGAGTGCGTGAACCAAGAGGGCCGAAGAAGCACAAACACCCGTTGTTTCTTCGTTCATATTTTTCGAGTAGTTTGGATCGGTCCGTAGTGTTACACGCTGTTTAAAGGTAAAGTTCCACGTTCTAGAGGAACAGGTGGTCAGCACCCCGCTCCTCCGGTTGTCGTCGGAACCTAGCAACCGCTATCTGTGGTCGAGTAACTCCTTAGTTGGCCTTGCGAGGTTGAGTGCACCCCATACCATACCAGACTTCCCACCAAAATACCTGGCGGAATCGCGAATCGAACCCGGATCCTCTAGGTACCGGTCAGCCATACTGATTATCGAGCTACGGGGGCACATATTCATGCTCTATACCAGGGCAAAAATTACGGTTGTATTACACGGCAAAAACATCATATTACGTTCTGTGTGCAGCACCTCGATGTCCTTGCGGAAGGGATGAATCGACGTCGGTCGCGGTGGGGTGGTGGGGAAAGGGGGCGGGAGTGGAGAGTGTCAAGAACGTCGTTGTACGTCACACAGCAAACTGTTGTTTTCAACTGCGAAATTGGCGTAAGCTAACGCCCCAAGGTAAGGGGTGGGTTCATTGACGCCCACTATGTCAGCTTCTGACGACTTTTCGTGTCGGTTCTGTGCCGTGGTCTCAAGAAAAGGGCTGAGGTGTAGGTATGGGATGGAGTGGTGTGGTGAGAGAGGGGGCGAGTGGCGACCTTCGCATCGTAAAATATTTCCACAGAGGCGTTGGGCAGAACTGGGGTGAAATTTGGTGCCAATACCGGGTGCCTTATACCGGGTGTCCATAATTAAGGTTCCAGTTTCTACGCGCTCCAGAACGAGAACCACTGCTCAGAATTAGAAATTGCGAAAATTTTACCAATGGATGGTGCTGTAAGTATCTTAATGTGAGGTCGGCTACAAATGACAGATGAATAGCAATACGATGGCTATTGTTTAAACTGCACATTACACCACCCTTACTGTGGAATGTGCATGACTGCACCAGCTTGGCAGTCAACAGTTGTGGTACGGTTTTCAGCAAAGCCCATCCACCACGGCAAGATCGTACCTCACTGAGGCCAAAAACCGCATAAAAAGCAACTTACATCGTTTTTTAATTGCTTTGGCTTGTTTTTAATTATCTTGGGGCCAAAAACAACTTAAAAACCATACAGAGAGTGCTTTCTAATTGTCGTGAGATTGGTACAAGACATGTTTAATATGTTGTTCATTGTGACATAAATAATTAAACACATATGACTATAAAAATATCTGAAATGTTTAACACTAGGCCTTCACTAATTTTCGACTGCCTGAGCTAACACGAAAAACTGACGATTGGAGATAATTATTATGAAATCGCATGATTTCAGGCACATCTGAATGTCTGCCTAGTGTCCTCCACTTTCTTATTCTTCTGGTAGAAACAGACGATAGTATTGTAGATTAATAATACTGTGAAGATACTGATTTCTTATGTATTGACGTCGGTACAGAAGAAATTTAAATCTTAGGAGCATAATGAATCGTATGTCAGTAAAACTTTAGAACGATCACATACGCTCATTCGAGTATAAAGTAGGTAGGAGACTTTGGGCGTATTGATACCTAACATACTAGTGAAATTACATTAGCCTACTAAGGAGACTGTTCCATAAATCATTCCTGCGACCCGTCCTCGAACATTGCTCAAATTTGTAGGACACGTACGAAATCTGACTAGCATGGGACATTTAAAGTGTACAGAAAACGGCAGCATGTTTGTCTGACCCATGCTAGAATGTGTCACAGAGATGCTGAAGAAACTGAACTGGCAGTCTCTGGAAGAAATATGTAAAATATCCCGAGAAATATTAATAACAAAATGATGGCTGTAGGAATATGCAACAACTCTCTACACATCGCTCCTATAAGGATCGTGAGAACAAGTTTAGATGAATTACAGCACATACAGTGGCATTTAAACACTCATTGTTATCACGCTCCGTCCGTGAATGGAACCGAAAAAGGCGTTGTATGTGATACAATGGGACGTACTATTTACCATTCACTTCACTCTGTATTGAAGAGTACGTTTGCACATATCCTACCTCAGTAATATGCTGTACAAATTTACCGTCATTCTGAGCAGTGGTTCTCTTCCTACAGCATTTTGAAACTGGAACATTAATCACGGACAAATTTTACTCATAATTATCTTCATTTCAACGACTTATTTACACCATTTCACAATTATGCAGTATATGTTATTATTCCTTTAGCAAGTTTCGATTTGTAATCAGGATAATCATTATGTTTTTTTTTATTTTTACCCTGCATTATTTTTGTGTCGACACAATGCTGTTAGAATTTCAGGCTTCGTCGTACAATGTCTTTGAGTGAATCCTCACCGATGATGTATCCTTCTTCTAAAAGTAGATAGTTTCATTTACTGAGACTGTTGTTGTAAATTTACCTGCATCAACGACTTAATAATGGCTGACTATAATGAGTATTCCATTCCAACATAGGTATAGGCAGGCTTAATTCTTTGCTCTTTTTCAGGCTGTTAAATCTATAGAATGAGTACAGATGCCAAGTTGTCAACTGGAAGTAGGGGCATCTTATTATAGAGGTACACGTGTGGATAATATGAAATTTTGAAACATGTTGCTCATGTGTACCTCTGTAATAGGAATGCCTCCATCAACTATGGACGTGCAGGGAGTTTATTTGCAAGTTCTTCCCGGCGGGTAATTATACATCTATTTCCTCGGATGAGTCGTGGCTTAATTCACCTCCTTCTGTACCGCAGCGGAGTAACAGCGGTGAGGGAGCAACCATCCGCTGCATTTAGGTGCGATGAGACTTTATCACAATGTGTTGATTGTGTGTTCGCGATCTTAGGTGTCGTGTGCCCCTGCAATGTGCCTCGAAATTTCCGCCAACCACGTCTTAACGGGCCGTGCCGGCAGAGAGAGGAGTGGGTAGAGGAGTTAATGATTTAGCTAACACGCTTCCATCTCCGCTGTCCGTTCCGCAAACCGTTGAGATACATGGACACACAAGTCTTCCAAACCAACACCCTGTGGTAATGTTTGACTTTAATGAATTGATACTGATGATCCCGGTCCTCTCCGGTACACATCTATTCGTGATGTGACGAGAGTGATATGTGTGCAAATTATTTGAACGGTCACTTTTGTAAAATCTCGTCACAGAAGTGTGAAACTTGGCTACCACTGTAATGTGCAAAAGCGTGGTAACCTGCAACGTAACCCTCGGGTATGTTGACGATTAAAGTAGCAAGGTGTCGACACATGGAAGAAAGCCAAAGCTCAGGAGTTCCTCTGAGGTTTAAAATAGGTTAATGATGTCACAATAGCACCAAATATCTCTGTAAGTCTGTGCGAAGCCACGGTGGACACGTTACACGATGAGAAGGGCGTCACACACACAGTCATACCCACATTAGCCCTTTCTCTTAACGCCTCTGGGCTGGAGGTCAGAACCGTGACGCTCAGCGTTGGATTCACGCGTTTTTCTTATGACTGGCATGGGAAAATATTCCAAGGACACTGTGCCCTCAGTCGACTCGAAGAGGCCTCTAGATGTGGCATAAATGGCGTCAACGTAACAACTGCTTTCTTGGGGCGTTCGCTAACACACATTTCGCGGACGAAAACGACAGTTTCCACTGGGATGTGCAACTAGATGACTGACCTGACAACATTTCTCCTTACTGACACCCACCCTGACGACACAAAACTTAGCTAAGCATAACATGGGGCTGCAACAACATTGCCGGTGATCTGCCATCATGTAGGTTTCCACGTTCGCAGTTTCTGCTAAGGTATACAGTGTGGGCCCAATAGAGACCATTCAGAACCCTTTGACGATATCTAAACGTGATCCAAAGCATTAAAGAACGTTTATTTTCTTTCAGCCTTCATCTTTTGTACCCTCCTGTGGCGTCATCACAGATAGGTGCAACATTGACACATAGCGTTTTTTCACTTCCCACCTAACTATCATAATCCTCGCAGTGGATCCTGATACAGTTTGGAATTCTAGTGTGATGGTCTGGATAGATGACTGCCCATTACATATTACAACTCTCTTCAACTTTCGTCGGTCTCTGTTAGTCAACAGACAGACATCGGCCTGTACGCTTTTTTTCCCGGCGGGGGCAGGGATTTTCTCTGCCTCGTGATGACTAGGTGTTATGTGATGTCCTGGGAGGAAAAACAGTCCAGTCACTCGAAAGTGTCCGCAGGTCCGGATGCTGTAGAGATAATAATGCCCAGCAGAGTGTTTTTCGAAGCTTTTCGGTGATGATGATGTCTCACATATTGTCTGGCAGTCTGAGATATGCCACACAGGACACCCACCACTTCCAGGTTTGAGATGAATAGATCAAGAAATTTAATGTAATTCTTCCTTTCAGTGATTGTCATTCTCTTCTCCTTGAACAATAGAAGAAAAATCTCCAAAAAGTATTTTTCAGGTGATTGAGCTAATCCGAACAATTGACAGTCAAGAAATGCATTTAATGAATTAGACTGTCCTCCAACACATTTACTCTACAAATACAGGACGGTGTGTAACATTTTGCCTGCTGCTGTGTTGATATTTTACACTGCTCTCTACGTCACACCTCATCTGTAGAATTTAGGCACAGTACACCGCTCTACCTCTTGGTCTGGAACCCTACTGGCAGCGACAAGGCACCTTAGTGACTATGGTGATACCGGATGCTCTGTTGTAGCATCAGTATGGTTTACATGAAATCAGATTTCCTGCTTGCGAAGCTCTTTCTCATTACTGAAATGTCCAATGAAGGAAAATAATCCAGAGTAGTGTCCGCCCCGATAACTGAGTGGTCAGCGTGACGGACTGCCGTCCTACGGGCCCGGGTTCGATTCCCGTCTCGGTCGGGGCATTTCTCCGCTCAGGGACTGGGTGTTGTGTCGTCATCATAATTTCGCCCAATGTGGCGTCGTATGTAGACGCCATACGCTCATTTCAATCAGATTAGTAATTGTGAAACGAAATTGACTGTCAAAAATGACACACCAAACAAAACCAGATATTTAACTGTAGGGAGGAAAATTTCGAGTGTCTGATAACAGCTAAAATGTTTCTTACAACAAGTCATGTTGCGTCTCATAGGATAAGACAGACGACCTACCATGTTTCAGGAGCAAAACTGTATGAAAACGAAACGAGCTGCATAATAGGAGTCGGACAAAGCAGAAGCCATGCTGAGAAACACGCTCAAGTTTGCCAAATGGTGACTTAAGCACTCGTACCATGGCTGTCGTTTTGTCAGATCCAGAAGAAACGTACTGCCTTTCTTACTGCATGTAAGTATACTGCGACTGTGACAATTCATTGTACACTATTCGATCATACACTATCCGATAAAATGTACCCGACACCGTTATGTAATTCGGAATTCAGCGCTAGACGTCACGGGAGGCGAGCTCGACAGTATAAAGGGAGAGGTGGAGCTTTGTGTCGTTGTCAGAAGAGAAGTAGTAATAGCGGAATGAGAGAGCTAAGTGACTTCGAACGTAAACGAATCCCTGAATGGCACCTGATTAATAAATCCATGAGGGACATTTCGACACCTCTAAAGCTGTCGAAGTCGAATATTCGTAATGTGATGTGTAATGGAAACGCTAAGCTACAACCACACTAAATCAAGGCCGGGTAGATCTCATGTATTCATCTACATCTACACCTACATGGTTACTCTGCGATTCACACTTAAGTGCCTGGCAGAGGGTACATCGAATGATTTTCATACTACTTCTCTACCATTCCACTCTCGAATGGCGCGTGGGAAGAAGGAACACCTATATCTTTCCGTTCGAGCTGTCAGCAAAATATTTTTGCATTCGGAAGAGAAAGTTGGCGATTGAAATTTCGCAAATAGATCTCGCCGCAATGAAAACCGTCTTTGTTTCAGTGACTGCCTCCCTAACTCGCGTCTCATATCAGTGACACTCTCAACCCTATTGCGCGATAACACGAAACGAGCTGCCCTCCTATGCACTTTTTCGATGTCCTCCGTCAATCCTACCTGGTAAGGATCCCAAACCGCGCAGCTATATTCCAGCAGAGGACGGACAAGTGTAATGTAGGCTGTCCCTTTAGTGGGTTTGTCACATCTTCTGAGTGTTGTGCCAACAAAGCGCAGTCTTTTTTTCGACTTCCCCACAATATCATCTATGTGGTCTTTCCAATTTCAGTTGCTCGTAATTGTAATTCCTAGGTATTTAGTCGAATTGACAGCCCTTAGATTTGTGCGATTTATCGTATACCCAAAATTTATCGGATTTCTTTTAGTACCCATGAGGATGGCCTTAGATTTTTCTTTGTTTAGTGCCAATTGCCACTTTTCGCTCCATACAGAAATTCTCTTCAGATCACTTTGTAATTGTAATTGATCATCTGATGATTTTACTAGACTGTAAATTACTGCATCATCTGCAAACAATCTAAAGGGGGCTGCTCACATTATCACCTAGATCATTTATGTAAATCAGGAACAACAGAGGGGCAAATGACACTACCTTGAGGAACACCAGATATCACTTCGCTGATTTATCATCTAGCACTACGAACCGTAACCTCTCTGAGAGGAAATCACGAATCCAGTCACACAACTGAGACGATACTCCATATGCACGCAATTTCATTAATAGTTCGCTTGTGAGGTACGGTATCAAAAGCCTTCTTTTTTCTGGAAATCTAGGAATATGGAATCGATCTGAGATGCCTTGTATTAACGGGCACGGACCGTCCAGATTTGCGAGGAGTGGTTATAAAAACTCGTATGAAATCAGAGGAAGTGCTAACAGAAGTCAAACTAGCGCACTGCTTGTCAAACTAGCGCACTGCTTATATGTAGGCAGTTAAAAAAATTCGGTAGAACTATCCAGCAGCACTTCACAAGCCACATATTTCTGTGGTCTGCGTTAAGCAACGCTTGAGGTGGTGTAAAGAGAGACACCACTGGGCAGTGCATGAGAGCAGGCGACTCGTTTTCAGTGATTAATAACGTTTTCCCCTTGTGTCAACTCGCTGGAAAAATCTGGATTCCATTCCTACACAGATATTCAGACACCTCACTGGAAGTGTCCCCAGATGTGTTTTAAACAGTCTTGGCCAAGGGTGGACACACTCCATATTGATAGAATCTGCTAGTAGGTGTCCGAATACTTTTAATCAGACAGTTTGTGACTTGTGGCTCTTTGGAATGTCGTCAGGTGCATTTTTTTCCTCGTGTGCAGTTTTAGTTTTGCAAAATCATCCCACACAAATGCCGTGACCCGAATGTATGTGACCATGTGGTTGATACCCGGAAAAACATGTTCCTTCAACACACCCTGGGACACTATATTTTACATTACAAGTAATTTTAAATAGGCCTACATTTAGTGATTGTCTACGACGAATGATACGTTACTATGGAGATGAATCTGTTCCAGGTATGTTACTTTGCAGATAGCTAGAAAAAAAAGGTGATTATGTCGGACGGTGGTTCGTGATGAGTGGAGGTGTTTCTATCAGCGAGAAAAGATGTCCATATAAACAGCCCTCCATTTCCGGTATCCACACCGTAGACATTCGATTTCCACAGCCACGTGTGTTGTTCACGCCAACACCGTATGCTAATACGGTCGTCTAATTTTATTGTGGATGACCACTGTCTTCACTGGTACGCATCGAATCGTGATGTGACAAGAGTCGCTGCTCCATATATATGTACACTGTGCGAAAGAGTTGGAGGGTGACTTTCTTGAAACCCCGTCATTTTACCCATCGCAACATAGAAGTGTGAAACTTAGTTCAATGGTGCTTAAAACCTATCTATGTCATACGACGGGAAGGTCGTCACACACAGCCTTACCCACATCTCTCCCCTTCTCTTTCCAACCATGCAAAGGAAGTAAGAAGCTCGACACATAGCACTGAAGTTACGCGTTTTCGTATGGATGGCTGAGGAAAACGTTGCGCACACACCGCTCACAATTGACACGCAAAGGCCTCTTCATGTGGCATAAATGGCGTAAATGTAACCACCGCTTAACTTGGTGTCGTCTCTTACATTTCGTGCTCGAAATAGACAGTTACCAGGGCGTTGTACAACAGTACGACGATCTTGACGAACTCTGACATTGGTAACCCCCCGATGATTCAACGTTTCTCTAACGTCATCACGATGTTACGACAGCATTGAATATCATTTTGGCACTTCAAGGTTACCGCGAAAAATAATTTGACCTAATTGGAACGTCATGTTTTGTGTGCCCTCCTGTGCCGTGATCATCAGGAGGTGCAACACTGACATGAGCGTGGACCAAACGTCAAAGGATCCCTCTAAGACTTCCAGCTAGGCAGCAACTTCGGTGCTACCCAAGCATCTTTGTTGAACACTTTAAATATCTATTTGCACAGAGACAACCCTAGTCCGATTGCTGTGGACAGGGAACCCTTTCGACACCCCTCACATTCCACATGTCCGCAAGCTGGGCAGCAATGTATCACCACTCAGCTAGCGGTGTAGAATGGGCTGCCTCCTGCAGCCGCCTAGGAATCGTATCACGTGTTGACTCTGTACAGATAAGTTTTTAAAGTGGTCAACAAAGTTCCGCGGGTGGCACTGATGGTGTTGCCGACCTGGACCGTCTTAGAGGAACCCCTTGCTATTATATTGATGCGTATGTCAATGTTACAGCCCTTCCTGGTCACGCCATAGGAGTGCGTGAACCAAGAGGGCTGAAGAAGCACAAACACCCGTTGTTTCTTCGTTCATATTTTTCGAGTAGTTTGGATCGGTCCGTAGTGTTACACGCAGTTTAAAGGTAAAGTTCCACGTTCTAGAGGAACATGTGGTCAGCACCCCGCTCCTCCGGTTGTCGTCGGAACCTAGCAACCGCTATCTGTGGTCGAGTAACTCCTTAGTTGGCCTTGCGAGGTTGAGTGCACCCCATACCATACCAGACTTCCCACCAAAATACCTGGCGGAATCGCGAATCGAACCCGGATCCTCCAGGTACCGGTCAGCCACTCTGATTATCCAGCCACGGGGGCACATTTTGAGCCTCTATACCAGGGCAAAAATTACGGTTGTATTACACGGCAAAACCATCATATCACGTTCTGTGTGCAGCACCTCGATGTCCTTCCGGAAGGGTTGAATCGATGTCGGTCGCGGTGGGGTGGTGGGGAAAGGGGGCGGGGGTGGAGAGTGTCAAGGACGTGGTTGTACGTCATACAGCAAAACTGTTGTTTTAAACTCCGAAATGGGCGTAAGCTAACGCCCCAAGGTAAGGGGTGGGTTCATTGACGCTCACTATGTCAGCTTCTGACGGCTTTTCGTGTCGGTTCTGTGCCGTGGTCTCAAGAAAAGGGCTGAGGTGTAGGTATGGGATGGAGTGGTGTGGTGAGAGAGGGGGCTAGTGGCGACCTTCGCATCGTAAAATTTGGTGCCAATACCGGGTGCCTTATACCGGGTGTCCATAATTAAGGTTCCAGTTTCTAGGCGCTCCAGAACGAGAACCACTGCTCAGAATTAAAAATTGCGAAAATTTTACCAATGGATGGTGCTGTAAGTATCTTAATTTGAGGTCGGCTACAAATGACAGATGAATAGCAATACGATGGCTATTGTTTAAACTGTACATTACACCACCCTTACTGTGGAATGTGCATGACTGCACAAGCTTGGCAGTCAACAGTTGTGGTACGGTTTTCAGCAAAGCCCATCCACCACGGCAAGATCGCACCACACTGAGGCCAAAAACCGCATATTCCAATTAAGAATATAGCCGAACTGATAGTGCGTGTTGCGCAACGCATTCTGAACATAACCCCCGAGATAGTCTGATCTGTTGTGGAACATCCTGTTTCTCGATTTCAACTTGTGGCAGAATACGATGAACAACATATTGAACATGTCTTGTACCAGTCTCACGACAATTAGAAACCACTATCTGTTTGGTTTTTATGTTGTTTTTGGCCACTAGATAATTAAAAACCAGCCAAAGCAATTAAAAACCTTCAACACACTTTCACTTTTCAGAATGAAGTGGTATCGATTGATGTGCGTGCGGATTTTCCGTTGTATATGTTCCGCAATTCTTCGTTTTGACGTGTACTTGGAGATTGAAATAGGCTTCATCTGTCGACAGAATGATCCATGGACTTTCATTATCCACTTTCATGCGAGCAAGAAATTCCAGAGCAAACGTTTGTATTACTAGCAGGTCAGCAGGAAGGAACTTATGAACACGGGCGATGTTTGGATAGCAGTGCAGGATTTTCCGTAGAATTTTATACACCGCGCTCGCGGGCATGTCAGCGTTCGTGTTTTTTCCCGTGCACTGCATATTTGACACCATCCCCCCGACCCCTCCTGCAATGTTGTGGCCACATCTTCGACAAACGTGGGATCAACCGCTTTCCTCCCTCTGCCACAGAGCAAATGAAAGGAACTTGTATTTTCGATTCCTGTAGTCATTTTCTCCAGGCCCTTAGCAGACATCGGATGAATGTGTTTTTAATACGCTTGATTGTCCGGAACATCTGTAGGACTACTGGCGCGCAGTCACCTTTTTCGTAAAAATAGTTTTACCAGCAGCGAGTGATCCCTCATGTACACCGTCATATTGGGCGACTCGGACACAAACTGAGGAACAGCAGTCTCCTGCGCGTCTGTTGGTATGCATACGCTGTGGCCTATAGCGCCTTCTATTGGTCAAATTTTCATGTTTTCCGTGTTTCCCCCTGCGTCAGTTATATGATGTTCAAATTTGACTTCATTTTGGGTTGGGGTTGGGTTGTTTGTGGGAGGAGACCAGACAGCGAGGTCATCGGTCTCATCGGATTAGGGAAGTCCGCCGTACCTTTCGAAGGAACCATCCCGGCATTTGCCTGGAGCGATTTAGGGAAATCACGGTAAACCTAAATCAGGATGGCCGGATGCGGGATTGAACCGTCGTCCTCCCGAATGCGAGTCCAGTGTGCTAGCCACTGCGCCGCCTCGCTCGATGACGTCATTCTGGGCAGTGCTTCTCTTTCTGCAGTATTTTGAAATTGGAACTCACCGTACCTAACATCATATTCTGAGCTCTGGCCTGTTCTTCGTATGTGTCGATGTCCTGCTGTTTGAATCGTCGCCGAACTGGAGGGAGACGTCGCAGAGCGTCATGCCATTGCACCATTACAGAGGAGGGTTGTAGACATGTTTGAACCGGATTTGACGGTCGGCGTGGCCGAGCGGTTCTAGGCGCAACAGTCTGGAACCGCGCGACCGCTACGGACACAGGCTCGAATCCTGACTCGGTTCAAATGGCTCTGAGCACTATGGTACTCAACTGCTGTGGTCATCAGTCCCCCTAGAACGTAGAACTACTTAAACCTAACTATCCTAAGGACATCACACACATCCATGCCCGAGGCAGGATTCGAACCTGCGACGGTAGCATTCGCACGGTTCCCGACTACGCGCCTAGAACCGCGACACGACCGAGGCCGGCTCCTGACTCGGGCATGGATGTGTGTGATGTTCTTAGGTTAGTTAGCTTTAAGTAGTTCTAAGTTCTAGGAGACTGATGACCTCATAGTGCTCAGAGCCATTTGAACCGGATTTCTAACTGCTGCATCGCAATGGAGGAAAATGACTGGGTTTCAAACAAAAGACCGTTTAGTTCTTTTGTACAGTGTACATGTTCTCTGAATAACTACAATAAGTGCTCATTTATTACAAAATTATTGTTGTGAAGAAAGTTCGAGATATTACAAAACAGAACGCGCTGGATCAATGTAGATGCGTGTATTATGTGATAATAAGATAACTCCACCTGGACGCATTGTATTCTACTTAACGACGTGTTATTTTGGCACAAGTGTCACTGACATCAATAATTAAACACATATGACTATAAAAATATCTGAAATGTTTAACACTAGGCCTTCACTAATTTTCGACTGCCTGAGCTAACACGAAAAACTGACGATTGGAGATAGTTATTATGAAATCGCATGATTTCAGGCACATCTGAATGTCTGCCTAGTGTCCTCCACTTTCTTATTCTTCTGGTAGAAACAGACGATAGTATTATAGATTAATAATACTGTGAAGATACTGATTTCTTATGTATTGACGTCGGTACAGAAGAAATTTAAATCTTAGGAGCATAATGAATCGTATGTCAGTAAAACTTTAGAACGATCACATACGCTCATTCGAGTATAAAGTAGGTAGGAGACTTTGGGCGTATTGATACCTAACATACTAGTGAAATTACATTAGCCTACTAAGGAGACTGTTCCATAAATCATTCCTGCGACCCGTCCTCGAACATTGCTCAAATTTGTAGGACACGTACGAAATCTGACTAGCATGGGACATTTAAAGTGTACAGAAAACGGCAGCATGTTTGTCTGACCCATGCTAGAATGTGTCACAGAGATGCTGAAGAAACTGAACTGGCAGTCTCTGGAAGAAATATGTAAAATATCCCGAGAAATATTAATAACAAAATGATGGCTGTAGGAATATGCAACAACTCTCTACACATCGCTCCTATAAGGATCGTGAGAACAAGTTTAGATGAATTACAGCACATACAGTGGCATTTAAACACTCATTGTTATCACGCTCCGTCCGTGAATGGAACCGAAAAAGGCGTTGTATGTGATACAATGGGACGTACTATTTACCATTCACTTCACTCTGTATTGAAGAGTACGTTTGCACATATCCTACCTCAGTCATATGCTGTACAAATTTACCGTCATTCTGAGCAGTGGTTCTCTTCCTACAGCATTTTGAAACTGGAACATTAATCACGGACAAATTTTACTCATAATTATCTTCATTTCAACGACTTATTTACACCATTTCACAATTATGCAGTATATGTTATTATTCCTTCAGCAAGTTTCGATTTGTAATCAGGATAATCATTATGTTTTTTTTATTTTTACCCTGCATTATTTTCGTGTCGACACAATGCTGTTAGAATTTCAGGCTTCGTCGTACAATGTCTTTGAGTGAATCCTCACCGATGATGTATCCTTCTTCACAAAGTAGATAGTTTCATTTACTGAGACTGTTGTTGTAAATTTACCTGCATCAACGACTTAATAATGGCTGACTATAATGAGTATTCCATTCCAACATAGGTATAGGCAGGGTTAGTTCTTTGCTCTTTTTCCGGCTGTTAAATCTATAGAATGAGTACAGATGCCAAGTTGTCAACTGGAAGTAGGGGCATCTTATTATAGAGGTACACGTGTGGATAATATGAAATTTTGAAACATGTTGCTCATGTGTACCTCTGTAATAGGAATGCCTCCATCAACTATGGACGTGCAGGGAGTTTATTTGCAAGTTCTTCCCGGCGGGTAATTATACATCTATTTCCTCGGATGAGTCGTGGCTTAATTCACCTCCTTCTGTACCGCAGCGGAATAACAGCGGTGAGGGAGCAACCATCCGCTGCATTTAGGTGCGATGAGACTTTATCAGAATGTGTTGATTGTGTGTTCGCGATCTTAGGTGTCGTGTGCCCCTGCAATGTGCCTCGAAATTTCCGCCAACCACGTCTTAACGGGCCGTGCCGGCAGAGAGAGGAGTGGGTAGAGGAGTTAATGATTTAGCTAACACGCTTCCATCTCCGCTGTCCGTTCCGCAAACCGTTGAGATACATGGACACACAAAGTCTTCCAAACCAACACCCTGTGGTAATGTTTGACTTTAATGAATTGATACTGATGATCCCGGTCCTCTCCGGTACACATCTATTCGTGATGTGACGAGAGTGATATGTGTGCAAATTATTTGAACGGTCACTTTTGTAAAATCTCGTCACAGAAGTGTGAAACTTGGCTACCACTGTAATGTGCAAAAGCGTGGTAACCTGCAACGTAACCCTCGGGTATGTTGACGATTAAAGTAGCAAGGTGTCGACACATGGAAGAAAGCCAAAGCTCAGGAGTTCCTCTGAGGTTTAAAATAGGTTAATGATGTCACAATAGCACCAAATATCTCTGTAAGTCTGTGCGAAGCCACGGTGGACACGTTACACGATGAGAAGGGCGTCACACACACAGCCATACCCACATTAGCCCTTTCTCTTAACGCCTCTGGGCTGGAGGTCAGAACCGTGACGCTCAGCGTTGGATTCACGCGTTTTTCTTATGACTGGCATGGGAAAATATTCCAAGGACACTGTGCCCTCAGTCTACTCGAAGAGGCCTCTAGATGTGGCATAAATGGCGTTCGCTAACACACATTTCGCGGACGAAAAAGACAGTTTCCACTGGGATGTGCAACTAGATGACTGACCTGACAACATTTCTCCTTACTGACACCCACCCTGACGACACAAAACTTAGCTAAGCATAACATGGGGCTGCAACAACATTGCCGGTGATCTGCCATCATGTAGGTTTCCACGTTCGCAGTTTCTGCTAAGGTATACAGTGTGGGCCCAATAGAGACCATTCAGAACCCTTTGACGATATCTAAACGTGATCCAAAGCATTAAAGAACGTTTATTTTCTTTCAGCCTTCATCTTTTGTACCCTCCTGTGGCGTCATCACAGATAGGTGCAACATTGACACATAGCGTTTCCTCACTTCCCACCTAACTATCATAATCCTCGCAGTGGATCCTGATACAGTTTGGAATTCTAGTGTGATGGTCTGGATAGATGACTGCCCATTACATATTACAACTCTCTTCAACTTTCTTCGGTCTCTGTTAGTCAACAGACAGACATCGGCCTGTACGCTTTTTTTCCCGGCGGGGGCAGGGATTTTCTCTGCCTCGTGATGACTAGGTGTTATGTGATGTCCTGGGAGGAAAAACAGTCCAGTCACTCGAAAGTGTCCGCAGGTCCGGATGCTGTAGAGATAATAATGCCCAGCAGAGTGTTTTTCGAAGCTTTTCGGTGATGATGATGTCTCACATATTGTCTGGCAGTCTGAGATATGCCACACAGGACACCCACCACTTCCAGGTTTGAGATGAATAGATCAAGAAATTTAATGTAATTCTTCCTTTCAGTGATTGTCATTCTCTTCTCCTTGAACAATAGAAGAAAAATCTCCAAAAAGTATTTTTCAGGTGATTGAGCTAATCCGAACAATTGACAGTCAAGAAATGCATTTAATGAATTAGACTGTCCTCCAACACATTTACTCTACAAATACAGGACGGTGTGTAACATTTTGCCTGCTGCTGTGTTGATATTTTACACTGCTCTCTACGTCACACCTCATCTGTAGAATTTAGGCACAGTACACCGCTCTACCTCTTGGTCTGGAACCCTACTGGCAGCGACAAGGCACCTTAGTGACTATGGTGATACCGGATGCTCTGTTGTAGCATCAGTATGGTTTACATGAAATCAGATTTCCTGCTTGCGAAGCTCTTTCTCATTACTGAAATGTCCAATGAAGGAAAATAATCCAGAGTAGTGTCCGCCCCGATAACTGAGTGGTCAGCGTGACGGACTGCCGTCCTACGGGCCCGGGTTCGATTCCCGTCTCGGTCGGGGCATTTCTCCGCTCAGGGACTGGGTGTTGTGTCGTCATCATAATTTCGCCCAATGTGGCGTCGTATGTAGACGCCATACGCTCATTTCAATCAGATTAGTAATTGTGAAACGAAATTGACTGTCAAAAATGACACACCAAACAAAACCAGATATTTAACTGTAGGGAGGAAAATTTCGAGTGTCTGATAACAGCTAAAATGTTTCTTACAACAAGTCATGTTGCGTCTCATAGGATAAGACAGACGACCTACCATGTTTCAGGAGCAAAACTGTATGAAAACGAAACGAGCTGCATAATAGGAGTCGGACAAAGCAGAAGCCATGCTGAGAAACACGCTCAAGTTTGCCAAATGGTGACTTAAGCACTCGTACCATGGCTGTCGTTTTGTCAGATCCAGAAGAAACGTACTGCCTTTCTTACTGCATGTAAGTATACTGCGACTGTGACAATTCATTGTACACTATTCGATCATACACTATCCGATAAAATGTACCCGACACCGTTATGTAATTCGGAATTCAGCGCTAGACGTCACGGGAGGCGAGCTCGACAGTATAAAGGGAGAGGTGGAGCTTTGTGTCGTTGTCAGAAGAGAAGTAGTATAAGCGGAATGAGAGAGCTAAGTGACTTCGAACGTAAACGAATCCCTGAATGGCACCTGATTAATAAATCCATGAGGGACATTTCGACACCTCTAAAGCTGTCGAAGTCGAATATTCGTAATGTGATGTGTAATGGAAACGCTAAGCTACAACCACACTAAATCAAGGCCGGGTAGATCTCATGTATTCATCTACATCTACACCTAAATGGTTACTCTGCGATTCACACTTAAGTGCCTGGCAGAGGGTACATCGAATGATTTTCATACTACTTCTCTACCATTCCACTCTCGAATGGCGCGTGGGAAGAAGGAACACCTATATCTTTCCGTTCGAGCTGTCAGCAAAATATTTTCGCATTCGGAAGAGAAAGTTGGCGATTGAAATTTCGCAAATAGATCTCGCCGCAATGAAAACCGTCTTTGTTTCAGTGACTGCCTCCCTAACTCGCGTCTCATATCAGTGACACTCTCAACCCTATTGCGCGATAACACGAAACGAGCTGCCCTCCTATGCACTTTTTCGATGTCCTCCGTCAATCCTACCTGGTAAGGATCCCAAACCGCGCAGCTATATTCCAGCAGAGGACGGACAAGTGTAATGTAGGCTGTCCCTTTAGTGGGTTTGTCACATCTTCTGAGTGTTGTGCCAACAAAGCGCAGTCTTTTTTTCGACTTCCCCACAATATCATCTATGTGGTCTTTCCAATTTCAGTTGCTCGTAATTGTAATTCCTAGGTATTTAGTCGAATTGACAGCCCTTAGATTTGTGCGATTTATCGTATACCCAAAATTTATCGGATTTCTTTTAGTACCCATGAGGATGGCCTTAGATTTTTCTTTGTTTAGTGCCAATTGCCACTTTTCGCTTCATACAGAAATTCTCTCCAGATCAATTTGTAATTGTAATTGATCATCTGATGATTTTACTAGACTGTAAATTACTGCATCATCTGCAAACAATCTAAAGGGGGCTGCTCACATTATCACCTAGATAAATTATGTAAATCAGGAACAACAGAGGGGCAAATGGCACTACCTTGAGGAACACCAGATATCACTTCGCTGATTTATCATCTAGCACTACGAATCGTAACCTCTCTGAGAGGAAATCACGAATCCAGTCACACAACTGAGACGATACTCCATATGCACGCAATTTCATTAATAGTTCGCTTGTGAGGTACGGTATCAAAAGCCTTCTTTTTTCTGGAAATCTAGGAATATGGAATCGATCTGAGATGCCTTGTATTAACGGGCACGGACCGTCCAGATTTGCGAGGAGTGGTTATAAAAACTCGTATGAAATCAGAGGAAGTGCTAACAGAAGTCAAACTAGCGCACTGCTTGTCAAACTAGCGCACTGCTTATATGTAGGCAGTTAAAAAAATTCGGTAGAACTATCCAGCAGCACCTCACAAGCCACATATTTCTGTGGTCTGCGTTAAGCAACCCTTGAGGTGGTGTAAAGAGAGACACCACTGGGCAGTGCATGAGAGCAGGCGACTCGTTTTCAGTGATTAATAACGTTTTCCCCTTGTGTCAACTCGCTGGAAAAATCTGGATTCCATTCCTACACAGATATTCAGACACCTCACTGGAAGTGTCCCCAGATGTGTTTAAACAGTCTTGGCCAAGGGTGGACACACTCCATATTGATAGAATCTGCTAGTAGGTGTCCGAATACTTTTAATCAAACAGTTTGTGACTTGTGGCTCTTTGGAATGTCGTCAGGTGCATTTTTTTTCCTCGTGTGCAGTTTTAGTTTTGCAAAATCATCCCACACAAATGCCGTGACCCGAATGTATGTGACCATGTGGTTGATACCCGGAAAAACATGTTCCTTCAACACACCCTGGGACACTATATTTTACATTACAAGTAATTTTAAATAGGCCTAGATTTAGTGATTGTCTACGACGAATGATACGTTACTATGGAGATGAATCTGTTCCAGTTATGTTACTTTGCAGATAGCTAGAAAAAAAGGAGATTATGTCGGACGGTGGTTCGTGATGAGTGGAGGTGTTTCTATCAGCGAGAAAAGATGTCCATATAAACAGCCCTCCATTTCCGGTATCCACACCGTAGACATTCGATTTCCACAGCCACGTGTGTTGTTCACGCCAACACCGTATGCTAATACGGTCGTCTAATTTTATTGTGGATGACCACTGTCTTCACTGGTACGCATCGAATCGTGATGTGACAAGAGTCGCTGCTCCATATATATGTACACTGTGCGAAAGAGTTGGAGGGTGACTTTCTTGAAACCCCGTCATTTTACCCATCGCAACATAGAAGTGTGAAACTTAGTTCAATGGTGCTTAAAACCTATCTATGTCATACGACGGGAAGGTCGTCACACACAGCCTTACCCACATCTCTCCCCTTCTCTTTCCAACCATGCAAAGGAAGTAAGAAGCTCGACACATAGCACTGAAGTTACGCGTTTTCGTATGGATGGCTGAGGAAAACGTTGCGCACACACCGCTCACAATTGACACGCAAAGGCCTCTTCATGTGGCATAAATGGCGTAAATGTATCCACCGCTTAACTTGGTGTCGTCTCTTACATTTCGTGCTCGAAATAGACAGTTACCAGTGCGTTGTACAACAGTACGACGATCTTGACGAACTCTGACATTGGTAACCCCGCGATGATTCAACGTTTCTCTAACGTCATTACGATGTTACGACAGCATTGAATATCATTTTGGCACTTCAAGGTTACCGCGAAAAATAATTTGACCTAATTGGAACGTCATGTTTTGTGTGCCCTCCTGTGCCGTGATCATCAGGAGGTGCAACACTAACATGAGCGTGGACCAAACGTCAAAGGATCCCTCTAAGACTTCCAGCTAGGCAGCAACTTCGGTGCTACCCAAGCATTTTTGTTGAACACTTTAAATATCTATTTGCACAGAGACAACCCTAGTCCGATTGCTGTGGACAGGGAACCCTTTCGACACCCCTCACATTCCACATGTCCGCAAGCTGGGCAGCAATGTATCACCACTCAGCTAGCGGTGTAGAATGGGCTGCATCCTGCAGCCGCCTAGGAATCGTATCACGTGTTGACTCTGTACAGATAAGTTTTTAAAGTGGTCAACAAAGTTCCGCGGGTGGCACTGATGGTGTTGCCGACCTGGACCGTCTTAGAGGAACCCCTTGCTATTATATTGATGCGTATGTCAATGTTACAGCCCTTCCTGGTCACGCCATAGGAGTGCGTGAACCAAGAGGGCTGAAGAAGCACAAACACCCGTTGTTTCTTCGTTCATATTTTTCGAGTAGTTTGGATCGGTCCGTAGTGTTACACGCTGTTTAAAGGTAAAGTTCCACGTTCTAGAGGAACATGTGGTCAGCACCCCGCTCCTCCGGTTGTCGTCGGAACCTAGCAACCGCTATCTGTGGTCGAGTAACTCCTTAGTTGGCCTTGCGAGGTTGAGTGCACCCCATACCATACCAGACTTCCCACCAAAATACCTGGCGGAATCGCGAATCGAACCCGGATCCTCCAGGTACCGGTCAGCCACTCTGATTATCCAGCCACGGGGGCACATTTTGAGCCTCTATACCAGGGCAAAAATTACGGTTGTATTACACGGCAAAACCATCATATCACGTTCTGTGTGCAGCACCTCGATGTCCTTCCGGAAGGGTTGAATCGATGTCGGTCGCGGTGGGGTGGGGGGAAAGGGGGCGGGGGTGGAGAGTGTCAAGGACGTGGTTGTACGTCATACAGCAAACTGTTGTTTTAAACTCCGAAATGGGCGTAAGCTAACGCCCCAAGGTAAGGGGTGGGTTCATTGACGCCCACTATGTCAGCTTCTGACGACTTTTCGTGTCGGTTCTGTGCCGTGGTCTCAAGAAAAGGGCTGAGGTGTAGGTATGGGATGGAGTGGTGTGGTGAGAGAGGGGGCGAGTGGCGACCTTCGCATCGTAAAATTTGGTGCCAATACTGGGTGCCTTATACCGGGTGTCCATAATTAAGGTTCCAGTTTCTAGGCGCTCCAGAACGAGAACCACTGCTCAGAATTAGAAATTGCGAAAAATTTACCAATGGATGGTGCTGTAAGTATCTTAATTTGATGTCGGCTACAAATGGCAGATGAATAGCAATACGATGGCTATTGTTTAAACTGTACATTACACCACCCTTACTGTGGAATGTGCATGACTGCACAAGCTTGGCAGTCAACAGTTGTGGTACGGTTTTCAGCAAAGCCCATCCACCACGGCAAGATCGCACCACACTGAGGCCAAAAACCGCATATTCCAATTGAGAATATAGCCGAACTGATAGTGCGTGTTGCGCAACGCATTCTGAACATAACCCCCGAGATAGTCTGATCTGTTGTGGAACATCCTGTTTCTCGATTTCAACTTGTGGCAGAATACGATGAACAACATATTGAACATGTCTTGTACCAGTCTCACGACAATTAGAAACCACTATCTGTTTGGTTTTTATGTTGTTTTTGGCCACTAGATAATTAAAAACCAGCCAAAGCAATTAAAAACCTTCAACACACTTTCACTTTTCAGAATGAAGTGGTATCGATTGATGTGCGTGCGGATTTTCCGTTGTATATGTTCCGCAATTCTTCGTTTTGACGTGTACTTGGAGATTGAAATAGGCTTCATCTGTCGACAGAATGATCCATGGACTTTCATTATCCACTTTCATGCGAGCAAGAAATTCCAGAGCAAACGTTTGTATTACTAGCAGGTCAGCAGGAAGGAACTCATGAACACGGGCGATGTTTGGATAGCAGTGCAGGATTTTCCGTAGAATTTTATACACCGCGCTCGCGGGCATGTCAGCGTTCGTGTTTTTTCCCGTGCACTGCATATTTGACACCATCCCCCCGACCCCTCCTGCAATGTTGTGGCCACATCTTCGACAAACGTGGGATCAACCGCTTTCCTCCCTCTGCCACAGAGCAAATGAAAGGAACTTGTATTTTCGAATCCTGTAGTCATTTTCTCCAGGCCCTTAGCAGACATCGGATGAATGAGTTTTTAATACGCTTGATTGTCCGGAACATCTGTAGGACTACTGGCGCGCAGTCACCTTTTTCGTAAAAATAGTTTTACCAGCAGCGAGTGATCCCTCATGTACACCGTCATATTGGGCGACTCGGACACAAACTGAGGAACAGCAGTCTCCTGCGCGTCTGTTGGTATGCATACGCTGTGGCCTACAGCGCCTTCTACTGGTCAAATTTTCATGTTTTCCGTGTTTCCCCCTGCGTCAGTTATATGATGTTCAAATTTGACTTCATTTTGGGTTGGGGTTGGGTTGTTTGTGGGAGGAGACCAGACAGCGAGGTCATCGGTCTCATCGGATTAGGGAAGTCCGCCGTACCTTTCGAAGGAACCATCCCGGCATTTGCCTGGAGCGATTTAGGGAAATCACGGTAAACCTAAATCAGGATGGCCGGATGCGGGATTGAACCGTCGTCCTCCCGAATGCGAGTCCAGTGTGCTAGCCACTGCGCCGCCTCGCTCGATGACGTCATTCTGGGCAGTGCTTCTCTTTCTGCAGTATTTTGAAATTGGAACTCACCGTACCTAACATCATATTCTGAGCTGTGGCCTGTTCTTCGTATGTGTCGATGTCCTGCTGTTTGAATCGTCGCCGAACTGGAGGGAGACGTCGCAGAGCGTCATGCCATTGCACCATTACAGAGGAGGGTTGTAGACATGTTTGAACCGGATTTGACGGTCGGCGTGGCCGAGCGGTTCTAGGCGCAACAGTCTGGAACCGCGCGACCGCTACGGACACAGGCTCGAATCCTGACTCGGTTCAAATGGCTCTGAGCACTATGGTACTCAACTGCTGTGGTCATCAGTCCCCCTAGAACGTAGAACTACTTAAACCTAACTATCCTAAGGACATCACACACATCCATGCCCGAGGCAGGATTCGAACCTGCGACGGTAGCATTCGCACGGTTCCCGACTACGCGCCTAGAACCGCGACACGACCGAGGCCGGCTCCTGACTCGGGCATGGATGTGTGTGATGTTCTTAGGTTAGTTAGCTTTAAGTAGTTCTAAGTTCTAGGAGACTGATGACCTCATAGTGCTCAGAGCCATTTGAACCGGATTTCTAACTGCTGCATCGCAATGGAGGAAAATGACTGGGTTTCAAACAAAAGACCGTTTAGTTCTTTTGTACAGTGTACATGTTCTCTGAATAACTACAATAAGTGCTCATTTATTACAAAATTATTGTTGTGAAGAAAGTTCGAGATATTACAAAACAGAACGCGCTGGATCAATGTAGATGCGTGTATTATGTGATAATAAGATAACTCCACCTGGACGCATTGTATTCTACTTAACGACGTGTTATTTTGGCACAAGTGTCACTGACATCAATAATTAAACACATATGACTATAAAAATATCTGAAATGTTTAACACTAGGCCTTCACTAATTTTCGACTGCCTGAGCTAACACGAAAAACTGACGATTGGAGATAGTTATTATGAAATCGCATGATTTCAGGCACATCTGAATGTCTGCCTAGTGTCCTCCACTTTCTTATTCTTCTGGTAGAAACAGACGATAGTATTGTAGATTAATAATACTGTGAAGATACTGATTTCTTATGTATTGACGTCGGTACAGAAGAAATTTAAATCTTAGGAGCATAATGAATCGTATGTCAGTAAAACTTTAGAACGATCACATACGCTCATTCGAGTATAAAGTAGGTAGGAGACTTTGGGCGTATTGATACCTAACATACTAGTGAAATTACATTAGCCTACTAAGGAGACTGTTCCATAAATCATTCCTGCGACCCGTCCTCGAACATTGCTCAAATTTGTAGGACACGTACGAAATCTGACT
The DNA here is from genome assembly GCF_023897955.1 of Schistocerca gregaria. NCBI lineage: Eukaryota > Metazoa > Arthropoda > Insecta > Orthoptera > Acrididae > Schistocerca > Schistocerca gregaria. The sequence goes on along the minus strand of NC_064931.1, from coordinate 220,458,964 downwards.
AGCATGGGACATTTAAAGTGTACAGAAAACGGCAGCATGTTTGTCTGACCCATGCTAGAATGTGTCACAGAGATGCTGAAGAAACTGAACTGGCAGTCTCTGGAAGAAATATGTAAAATATCCCGAGAAATATTAATAACAAAATGATGGCTGTAGGAATATGCAACAACTCTCTACACATCGCTCCTATAAGGATCGTGAGAACAAGTTTAGATGAATTACAGCACATACAGTGGCATTTAAACACTCATTGTTATCACGCTCCGTCCGTGAATGGAACCGAAAAAGGCGTTGTATGTGATACAATGGGACGTACTATTTACCATTCACTTCACTCTGTATTGAAGAGTACGTTTGCACATATCCTACCTCAGTCATATGCTGTACAAATTTACCGTCATTCTGAGCAGTGGTTCTCTTCCTACAGCATTTTGAAACTGGAACATTAATCACGGACAAATTTTACTCATAATTATCTTCATTTCAACGACTTATTTACACCATTTCACAATTATGCAGTATATGTTATTATTCCTTCAGCAAGTTTCGATTTGTAATCAGGATAATCATTATGTTTTTTTTATTTTTACCCTGCATTATTTTCGTGTCGACACAATGCTGTTAGAATTTCAGGCTTCGTCGTACAATGTCTTTGAGTGAATCCTCACCGATGATGTATCCTTCTTCACAAAGTAGATAGTTTCATTTACTGAGACTGTTGTTGTAAATTTACCTGCATCAACGACTTAATAATGGCTGACTATAATGAGTATTCCATTCCAACATAGGTATAGGCAGGGTTAGTTCTTTGCTCTTTTTCCGGCTGTTAAATCTATAGAATGAGTACAGATGCCAAGTTGTCAACTGGAAGTAGGGGCATCTTATTATAGAGGTACACGTGTGGATAATATGAAATTTTGAAACATGTTGCTCATGTGTACCTCTGTAATAGGAATGCCTCCATCAACTATGGACGTGCAGGGAGTTTATTTGCAAGTTCTTCCCGGCGGGTAATTATACATCTATTTCCTCGGATGAGTCGTGGCTTAATTCACCTCCTTCTGTACCGCAGCGGAATAACAGCGGTGAGGGAGCAACCATCCGCTGCATTTAGGTGCGATGAGACTTTATCAGAATGTGTTGATTGTGTGTTCGCGATCTTAGGTGTCGTGTGCCCCTGCAATGTGCCTCGAAATTTCCGCCAACCACGTCTTAACGGGCCGTGCCGGCAGAGAGAGGAGTGGGTAGAGGAGTTAATGATTTAGCTAACACGCTTCCATCTCCGCTGTCCGTTCCGCAAACCGTTGAGATACATGGACACACAAAGTCTTCCAAACCAACACCCTGTGGTAATGTTTGACTTTAATGAATTGATACTGATGATCCCGGTCCTCTCCGGTACACATCTATTCGTGATGTGACGAGAGTGATATGTGTGCAAATTATTTGAACGGTCACTTTTGTAAAATCTCGTCACAGAAGTGTGAAACTTGGCTACCACTGTAATGTGCAAAAGCGTGGTAACCTGCAACGTAACCCTCGGGTATGTTGACGATTAAAGTAGCAAGGTGTCGACACATGGAAGAAAGCCAAAGCTCAGGAGTTCCTCTGAGGTTTAAAATAGGTTAATGATGTCACAATAGCACCAAATATCTCTGTAAGTCTGTGCGAAGCCACGGTGGACACGTTACACGATGAGAAGGGCGTCACACACACAGCCATACCCACATTAGCCCTTTCTCTTAACGCCTCTGGGCTGGAGGTCAGAACCGTGACGCTCAGCGTTGGATTCACGCGTTTTTCTTATGACTGGCATGGGAAAATATTCCAAGGACACTGTGCCCTCAGTCTACTCGAAGAGGCCTCTAGATGTGGCATAAATGGCGTTCGCTAACACACATTTCGCGGACGAAAAAGACAGTTTCCACTGGGATGTGCAACTAGATGACTGACCTGACAACATTTCTCCTTACTGACACCCACCCTGACGACACAAAACTTAGCTAAGCATAACATGGGGCTGCAACAACATTGCCGGTGATCTGCCATCATGTAGGTTTCCACGTTCGCAGTTTCTGCTAAGGTATACAGTGTGGGCCCAATAGAGACCATTCAGAACCCTTTGACGATATCTAAACGTGATCCAAAGCATTAAAGAACGTTTATTTTCTTTCAGCCTTCATCTTTTGTACCCTCCTGTGGCGTCATCACAGATAGGTGCAACATTGACACATAGCGTTTCCTCACTTCCCACCTAACTATCATAATCCTCGCAGTGGATCCTGATATAGTTTGGAATTCTAGTGTGATGGTCTGGATAGATGACTGCCCATTACATATTACAACTCTCTTCAACTTTCTTCGGTCTCTGTTAGTCAACAGACAGACATCGGCCTGTACGCTTTTTTTCCCGGCGGGGGCAGGGATTTTCTCTGCCTCGTGATGACTAGGTGTTATGTGATGTCCTGGGAGGAAAAACAGTCCAGTCACTCGAAAGTGTCCGCAGGTCCGGATGCTGTAGAGATAATAATGCCCAGCAGAGTGTTTTTCGAAGCTTTTCGGTGATGATGATGTCTCACATATTGTCTGGCAGTCTGAGATATGCCACACAGGACACCCACCACTTCCAGGTTTGAGATGAATAGATCAAGAAATTTAATGTAATTCTTCCTTTCAGTGATTGTCATTCTCTTCTCCTTGAACAATAGAAGAAAAATCTCCAAAAAGTATTTTTCAGGTGATTGAGCTAATCCGAACAATTGACAGTCAAGAAATGCATTTAATGAATTAGACTGTCCTCCAACACATTTACTCTACAAATACAGGACGGTGTGTAACATTTTGCCTGCTGCTGTGTTGATATTTTACACTGCTCTCTACGTCACACCTCATCTGTAGAATTTAGGCACAGTACACCGCTCTACCTCTTGGTCTGGAACCCTACTGGCAGCGACAAGGCACCTTAGTGACTATGGTGATACCGGATGCTCTGTTGTAGCATCAGTATGGTTTACATGAAATCAGATTTCCTGCTTGCGAAGCTCTTTCTCATTACTGAAATGTCCAATGAAGGAAAATAATCCAGAGTAGTGTCCGCCCCGATAACTGAGTGGTCAGCGTGACGGACTGCCGTCCTACGGGCCCGGGTTCGATTCCCGTCTCGGTCGGGGCATTTCTCCGCTCAGGGACTGGGTGTTGTGTCGTCATCATAATTTCGCCCAATGTGGCGTCGTATGTAGACGCCATACGCTCATTTCAATCAGATTAGTAATTGTGAAACGAAATTGACTGTCAAAAATGACACACCAAACAAAACCAGATATTTAACTGTAGGGAGGAAAATTTCGAGTGTCTGATAACAGCTAAAATGTTTCTTACAACAAGTCATGTTGCGTCTCATAGGATAAGACAGACGACCTACCATGTTTCAGGAGCAAAACTGTATGAAAACGAAACGAGCTGCATAATAGGAGTCGGACAAAGCAGAAGCCATGCTGAGAAACACGCTCAAGTTTGCCAAATGGTGACTTAAGCACTCGTACCATGGCTGTCGTTTTGTCAGATCCAGAAGAAACGTACTGCCTTTCTTACTGCATGTAAGTATACTGCGACTGTGACAATTCATTGTACACTATTCGATCATACACTATCCGATAAAATGTACCCGACACCGTTATGTAATTCGGAATTCAGCGCTAGACGTCACGGGAGGCGAGCTCGACAGTATAAAGGGAGAGGTGGAGCTTTGTGTCGTTGTCAGAAGAGAAGTAGTAATAGCGGAATGAGAGAGCTAAGTGACTTCGAACGTAAACGAATCCCTGAATGGCACCTGATTAATAAATCCATGAGGGACATTTCGACACCTCTAAAGCTGTCGAAGTCGAATATTCGTAATGTGATGTGTAATGGAAACGCTAAGCTACAACCACACTAAATCAAGGCCGGGTAGATCTCATGTATTCATCTACATCTACACCTAAATGGTTACTCTGCGATTCACACTTAAGTGCCTGGCAGAGGGTACATCGAATGATTTTCATACTACTTCTCTACCATTCCACTCTCGAATGGCGCGTGGGAAGAAGGAACACCTATATCTTTCCGTTCGAGCTGTCAGCAAAATATTTTCGCATTCGGAAGAGAAAGTTGGCGATTGAAATTTCGCAAATAGATCTCGCCGCAATGAAAACCGTCTTTGTTTCAGTGACTGCCTCCCTAACTCGCGTCTCATATCAGTGACACTCTCAACCCTATTGCGCGATAACACGAAACGAGCTGCCCTCCTATGCACTTTTTCGATGTCCTCCGTCAATCCTACCTGGTAAGGATCCCAAACCGCGCAGCTATATTCCAGCAGAGGACGGACAAGTGTAATGTAGGCTGTCCCTTTAGTGGGTTTGTCACATCTTCTGAGTGTTGTGCCAACAAAGCGCAGTCTTTTTTTCGACTTCCCCACAATATCATCTATGTGGTCTTTCCAATTTCAGTTGCTCGTAATTGTAATTCCTAGGTATTTAGTCGAATTGACAGCCCTTAGATTTGTGCGATTTATCGTATACCCAAAATTTATCGGATTTCTTTTAGTACCCATGAGGATGGCCTTAGATTTTTCTTTGTTTAGTGCCAATTGCCACTTTTCGCTTCATACAGAAATTCTCTCCAGATCACTTTGTAATTGTAATTGATCATCTGATGATTTTACTAGACTGTAAATTACTGCATCATCTGCAAACAATCTAAAGGGGGCTGCTCACATTATCACCTAGATAATTTATGTAAATCAGGAACAACAGAGGGGCAAATGACACTACCTTGAGGAACACCAGATATCACTTCGCTGATTTATCATCTAGCACTACGAATCGTAACCTCTCTGAGAGGAAATCACGAATCCAGTCACACAACTGAGACGATACTCCATATGCACGCAATTTCATTAATAGTTCGCTTGTGAGGTACGGTATCAAAAGCCTTCTTTTTTCTGGAAATCTAGGAATATGGAATCGATCTGAGATGCCTTGTATTAACGGGCACGGACCGTCCAGATTTGCGAGGAGTGGTTATAAAAACTCGTATGAAATCAGAGGAAGTGCTAACAGAAGTCAAACTAGCGCACTGCTTGTCAAACTAGCGCACTGCTTATATGTAGGCAGTTAAAAAAATTCGGTAGAACTATCCAGCAGCACCTCACAAGCCACATATTTCTGTGGTCTGCGTTAAGCAACCCTTGAGGTGGTGTAAAGAGAGACACCACTGGGCAGTGCATGAGAGCAGGCGACTCGTTTTCAGTGATTAATAACGTTTTCCCCTTGTGTCAACTCGCTGGAAAAATCTGGATTCCATTCCTACACAGATATTCAGACACCTCACTGGAAGTGTCCCCAGATGTGTTTAAACAGTCTTGGCCAAGGGTGGACACACTCCATATTGATAGAATCTGCTAGTAGGTGTCCGAATACTTTTAATCAAACAGTTTGTGACTTGTGGCTCTTTGGAATGTCGTCAGGTGCATTTTTTTTCCTCGTGTGCAGTTTTAGTTTTGCAAAATCATCCCACACAAATGCCGTGACCCGAATGTATGTGACCATGTGGTTGATACCCGGAAAAACATGTTCCTTCAACACACACTGGGACACTATATTTTACATTACAAGTAATTTTAAATAGGCCTAGATTTAGTGATTGTCTACGACGAATGATACGTTACTATGGAGATGAATCTGTTCCAGTTATGTTACTTTGCAGATAGCTAGAAAAAAAGGAGATTATGTCGGACGGTGGTTCGTGATGAGTGGAGGTGTTTCTATCAGCGAGAAAAGATGTCCATATAAACAGCCCTCCATTTCCGGTATCCACACCGTAGACATTCGATTTCCACAGCCACGTGTGTTGTTCACGCCAACACCGTATGCTAATACGGTCGTCTAATTTTATTGTGGATGACCACTGTCTTCACTGGTACGCATCGAATCGTGATGTGACAAGAGTCGCTGCTCCATATATATGTACACTGTGCGAAAGAGTTGGAGGGTGACTTTCTTGAAACCCCGTCATTTTACCCATCGCAACATATAAGTGTAAAACTTAGTTCAATGGTGCTTAAAACCTATCTATGTCATACGACGGGAAGGTCGTCACACACAGCCTTACCCACATCTCTCCCCTTCTCTTTCCAACCATGCAAAGGAAGTAAGAAGCTCGACACATAGCACTGAAGTTACGCGTTTTCGTATGGATGGCTGAGGAAAACGTTGCGCACACACCGCTCACAATTGACACGCAAAGGCCTCTTCATGTGGCATAAATGGCGTAAATGTATCCACCGCTTAACTTGGTGTCGTCTCTTACATTTCGTGCTCGAAATAGACAGTTACCAGTGCGTTGTACAACAGTACGACGATCTTGACGAACTCTGACATTGGTAACCCCCCGATGATTCAACGTTTCTCTAACGCCATTACGATGTTACGACAGCATTGAATATCATTTTGGCACTTCAAGGTTACCGCGAAAAATAATTTGACCTAATTGGAACGTCATGTTTTGTGTGCCCTCCTGTGCCGTGATCATCAGGAGGTGCAACACTGACATGAGCGTGGACCAAACGTCAAAGGATCCCTCTAAGACTTCCAGCTAGGCAGCAACTTCGGTGCTACCCAAGCATCTTTGTTGAACACTTTAAATATCTATTTGCACAGAGACAACCCTAGTCCGATTGCTGTGGACAGGGAACCCTTTCGACACCCCTCACATTCCACATGTCCGCAAGCTGGGCAGCAATGTATCACCACTCAGCTAGCGGTGTAGAATGGGCTGCCTCCTGCAGCCGCCTAGGAATCGTATCACGTGTTGACTCTGTACAGATAAGTTTTTAAAGTGGTCAACAAAGTTCCGCGGGTGGCACTGATGGTGTTGCCGACCTGGACCGTCTTAGAGGAACCCCTTGCTATTATATTGATGCGTATGTCAATGTTACAGCCCTTCCTGGTCACGCCATAGGAGTGCGTGAACCAAGAGGGCTGAAGAAGCACAAACACCCGTTGTTTCTTCGTTCATATTTTTCGAGTAGTTTGGATCGGTCCGTAGTGTTACACGCTGTTTAAAGGTAAAGTTCCACGTTCTAGAGGAACATGTGGTCAGCACCCCGCTCCTCCGGTTGTCGTCGGAACCTAGCAACCGCTATCTGTGGTCGAGTAACTCCTTAGTTGGCCTTGCGAGGTTGAGTGCACCCCATACCATACCAGACTTCCCACCAAAATACCTGGCGGAATCGCGAATCGAACCCGGATCCTCCAGGTACCGGTCAGCCACTCTGATTATCCAGCCACGGGGGCACATTTTGAGCCTCTATACCAGGGCAAAAATTACGGTTGTATTACACGGCAAAACCATCATATCACGTTCTGTGTGCAGCACCTCGATGTCCTTCCGGAAGGGTTGAATCGATGTCGGTCGCGGTGGGGTGGGGGGAAAGGGGGCGGGGGTGGAGAGTGTCAAGGACGTGGTTGTACGTCATACAGCAAACTGTTGTTTTAAACTCCGAAATGGGCGTAAGCTAACGCCCCAAGGTAAGGGGTGGGTTCATTGACGCCCACTATGTCAGCTTCTGACGACTTTTCGTGTCGGTTCTGTGCCGTGGTCTCAAGAAAAGGGCTGAGGTGTAGGTATGGGATGGAGTGGTGTGGTGAGAGAGGGGGCGAGTGGCGACCTTCGCATCGTAAAATTTGGTGCCAATACTGGGTGCCTTATACCGGGTGTCCATAATTAAGGTTCCAGTTTCTAGGCGCTCCAGAACGAGAACCACTGCTCAGAATTAGAAATTGCGAAAAATTTACCAATGGATGGTGCTGTAAGTATCTTAATTTGATGTCGGCTACAAATGGCAGATGAATAGCAATACGATGGCTATTGTTTAAACTGTACATTACACCACCCTTACTGTGGAATGTGCATGACTGCACAAGCTTGGCAGTCAACAGTTGTGGTACGGTTTTCAGCAAAGCCCATCCACCACGGCAAGATCGCACCACACTGAGGCCAAAAACCGCATATTCCAATTGAGAATATAGCCGAACTGATAGTGCGTGTTGCGCAACGCATTCTGAACATAACCCCCGAGATAGTCTGATCTGTTGTGGAACATCCTGTTTCTCGATTTCAACTTGTGGCAGAATACGATGAACAACATATTGAACATGTCTTGTACCAGTCTCACGACAATTAGAAACCACTATCTGTTTGGTTTTTATGTTGTTTTTGGCCACTAGATAATTAAAAACCAGCCAAAGCAATTAAAAACCTTCAACACACTTTCACTTTTCAGAATGAAGTGGTATCGATTGATGTGCGTGCGGATTTTCCGTTGTATATGTTCCGCAATTCTTCGTTTTGACGTGTACTTGGAGATTGAAATAGGCTTCATCTGTCGACAGAATGATCCATGGACTTTCATTATCCACTTTCATGCGAGCAAGAAATTCCAGAGCAAACGTTTGTATTACTAGCAGGTCAGCAGGAAGGAACTCATGAACACGGGCGATGTTTGGATAGCAGTGCAGGATTTTCCGTAGAATTTTATACACCGCGCTCGCGGGCATGTCAGCGTTCGTGTTTTTTCCCGTGCACTGCATATTTGACACCATCCCCCCGACCCCTCCTGCAATGTTGTGGCCACATCTTCGACAAACGTGGGATCAACCGCTTTCCTCCCTCTGCCACAGAGCAAATGAAAGGAACTTGTATTTTCGAATCCTGTAGTCATTTTCTCCAGGCCCTTAGCAGACATCGGATGAATGTGTTTTTAATACGCTTGATTGTCCGGAACATCTGTAGGACTACTGGCGCGCAGTCACCTTTTTCGTAAAAATAGTTTTACCAGCAGCGAGTGATCCCTCATGTACACCGTCATATTGGGCGACTCGGACACAAACTGAGGAACAGCAGTCTCCTGCGCGTCTGTTGGTATGCATACGCTGTGGCCTACAGCGCCTTCTACTGGTCAAATTTTCATGTTTTCCGTGTTTCCCCCTGCGTCAGTTATATGATGTTCAAATTTGACTTCATTTTGGGTTGGGGTTGGGTTGTTTGTGGGAGGAGACCAGACAGCGAGGTCATCGGTCTCATCGGATTAGGGAAGTCCGCCGTACCTTTCGAAGGAACCATCCCGGCATTTGCCTGGAGCGATTTAGGGAAATCACGGTAAACCTAAATCAGGATGGCCGGATGCGGGATTGAACCGTCGTCCTCCCGAATGCGAGTCCAGTGTGCTAGCCACTGCGCCGCCTCGCTCGATGACGTCATTCTGGGCAGTGCTTCTCTTTCTGCAGTATTTTGAAATTGGAACTCACCGTACCTAACATCATATTCTGAGCTGTGGCCTGTTCTTCGTATGTGTCGATGTCCTGCTGTTTGAATCGTCGCCGAACTGGAGGGAGACGTCGCAGAGCGTCATGCCATTGCACCATTACAGAGGAGGGTTGTAGACATGTTTGAACCGGATTTGACGGTCGGCGTGGCCGAGCGGTTCTAGGCGCAACAGTCTGGAACCGCGCGACCGCTACGGACACAGGCTCGAATCCTGACTCGGTTCAAATGGCTCTGAGCACTATGGTACTCAACTGCTGTGGTCATCAGTCCCCCTAGAACGTAGAACTACTTAAACCTAACTATCCTAAGGACATCACACACATCCATGCCCGAGGCAGGATTCGAACCTGCGACGGTAGCATTCGCACGGTTCCCGACTACGCGCCTAGAACCGCGACACGACCGAGGCCGGCTCCTGACTCGGGCATGGATGTGTGTGATGTTCTTAGGTTAGTTAGCTTTAAGTAGTTCTAAGTTCTAGGAGACTGATGACCTCATAGTGCTCAGAGCCATTTGAACCGGATTTCTAACTGCTGCATCGCAATGGAGGAAAATGACTGGGTTTCAAACAAAAGACCGTTTAGTTCTTTTGTACAGTGTACATGTTCTCTGAATAACTACAATAAGTGCTCATTTATTACAAAATTATTGTTGTGAAGAAAGTTCGAGATATTACAAAACAGAACGCGCTGGATCAATGTAGATGCGTGTATTATGTGATAATAAGATAACTCCACCTGGACGCATTGTATTCTACTTAACGACGTGTTATTTTGGCACAAGTGTCACTGACATCAATAATTAAACACATATGACTATAAAAATATCTGAAATGTTTAACACTAGGCCTTCACTAATTTTCGACTGCCTGAGCTAACACGAAAAACTGACGATTGGAGATAGTTATTATGAAATCGCATGATTTCAGGCACATCTGAATGTCTGCCTAGTGTCCTCCACTTTCTTATTCTTCTGGTAGAAACAGACGATAGTATTGTAGATTAATAATACTGTGAAGATACTGATTTCTTATGTATTGACGTCGGTACAGAAGAAATTTAAATCTTAGGAGCATAATGAATCGTATGTCAGTAAAACTTTAGAACGATCACATACGCTCATTCGAGTATAAAGTAGGTAGGAGACTTTGGGCGTATTGATACCTAACATACTAGTGAAATTACATTAGCCTACTAAGGAGACTGTTCCATAAATCATTCCTGCGACCCGTCCTCGAACATTGCTCAAATTTGTAGGACACGTACGAAATCTGACTAGCATGGGACATTTAAAGTGTACAGAAAACGGCAGCATGTTTGTCTGACCCATGCTAGAATGTGTCACAGAGATGCTGAAGAAACTGAACTGGCAGTCTCTGGAAGAAATATGTAAAATATCCCGAGAAATATTAATAACAAAATGATGGCTGTAGGAATATGCAACAACTCTCTACACATCGCTCCTATAAGGATCGTGAGAACAAGTTTAGATGATTTACAGCACATACAGTGGCATTTAAACACTCATTGTTATCACGCTCCGTCCGTGAATGGAACCGAAAAAGGCGTTGTATGTGATACAATGGGACGTACTATTTACCATTCACTTCACTCTGTATTGAAGAGTACGTTTGCACATATCCTACCTCAGTAATATGCTGTACAAATTTACCGTCATTCTGAGCAGTGGTTCTCTTCCTACAGCATTTTGAAACTGGAACATTAATCACGGACAAATTTTACTCATAATTATCTTCATTTCAACGACTTATTTACACCATTTCACAATTATGCAGTATATGTTATTATTCCTTCAGCAAGTTTCGATTTGTAATCAGGATAATCATTATGTTTTTTTTATTTTTACCCTGCATTATTTTCGTGTCGACACAATGCTGTTAGAATTTCAGGCTTCGTCGTACAATGTCTTTGAGTGAATCCTCACCGATGATGTATCCTTCTTCACAAAGTAGATAGTTTCATTTACTGAGACTGTTGTTGTAAATTTACCTGCATCAACGACTTAATAATGGCTGACTATAATGAGTATTCCATTCCAACATAGGTATAGGCAGGGTTAGTTCTTTGCTCTTTTTCCGGCTGTTAAATCTATAGAATGAGTACAGATGCCAAGTTGTCAACTGGAAGTAGGGGCATCTTATTATAGAGGTACACGTGTGGATAATATGAAATTTTGAAACATGTTGCTCATGTGTACTTCTGTAATAGGAATGCCTCCATCAACTATGGACGTGCAGGGAGTTTATTTGCAAGTTCTTCCCGGCGGGTAATTATACATCTATTTCCTCGGATGAGTCGTGGCTTAATTCACCTCCTTCTGTACCGCAGCGGAATAACAGCGGTGAGGGAGCAACCATCCGCTGCATTTAGGTGCGATGAGACTTTATCAGAATGTGTTGATTGTGTGTTCGCGATCTTAGGTGTCGTGTGCCCCTGCAATGTGCCTCGAAATTTCCGCCAACCACGTCTTAACGGGCCGTGCCGGCAGAGAGAGGAGTGGGTAGAGGAGTTAATGATTTAGCTAACACGCTTCCATCTCCGCTGTCCGTTCCGCAAACCGTTGAGATACATGGACACACAAAGTCTTCCAAACCAACACCCTGTGGTAATGTTTGACTTTAATGAATTGATACTGATGATCCCGGTCCTCTCCGGTACACATCTATTCGTGATGTGACGAGAGTGATATGTGTGCAAATTATTTGAACGGTCACTTTTGTAAAATCTCGTCACAGAAGTGTGAAACTTGGCTACCACTGTAATGTGCAAAAGCGTGGTAACCTGCAACGTAACCCTCGGGTATGTTGACGATTAAAGTAGCAAGGTGTCGACACATGGAAGAAAGCCAAAGCTCAGGAGTTCCTCTGAGGTTTAAAATAGGTTAATGATGTCACAATAGCACCAAATATCTCTGTAAGTCTGTGCGAAGCCACGGTGGACACGTTACACGATGAGAAGGGCGTCACACACACAGCCATACCCACATTAGCCCTTTCTCTTAACGCCTCTGGGCTGGAGGTCAGAACCGTGACGCTCAGCGTTGGATTCACGCGTTTTTCTTATGACTGGCATGGGAAAATATTCCAAGGACACTGTGCCCTCAGTCTACTCGAAGAGGCCTCTAGATGTGGCATAAATGGCGTTCGCTAACACACATTTCGCGGACGAAAAAGACAGTTTCCACTGGGATGTGCAACTAGATGACTGACCTGACAACATTTCTCCTTACTGACACCCACCCTGACGACACAAAACTTAGCTAAGCATAACATGGGGCTGCAACAACATTGCCGGTGATCTGCCATCATGTAGGTTTCCACGTTCGCAGTTTCTGCTAAGGTATACAGTGTGGGCCCAATAGAGACCATTCAGAACCCTTTGACGATATCTAAACGTGATCCAAAGCATTAAAGAACGTTTATTTTCTTTCAGCCTTCATCTTTTGTACCCTCCTGTGGCGTCATCACAGATAGGTGCAACATTGACACATAGCGTTTCCTCACTTCCCACCTAACTATCATAATCCTCGCAGTGGATCCTGATACAGTTTGGAATTCTAGTGTGATGGTCTGGATAGATGACTGCCCATTACATATTACAACTCTCTTCAACTTTCGTCGGTCTCTGTTAGTCAACAGACAGACATCGGCCTGTACGCTTTTTTTCCCGGCGGGGGCAGGGATTTTCTCTGCCTCGTGATGACTAGGTGTTATGTGATGTCCTGGGAGGAAAAACAGTCCAGTCACTCGAAAGTGTCCGCAGGTCCGGATGCTGTAGAGATAATAATGCCCAGCAGAGTGTTTTTCGAAGCTTTTCGGTGATGATGATGTCTCACATATTGTCTGGCAGTCTGAGATATGCCACACAGGACACCCACCACTTCCAGGTTTGAGATGAATAGATCAAGAAATTTAATGTAATTCTTCCTTTCAGTGATTGTCATTCTCTTCTCCTTGAACAATAGAAGAAAAATCTCCAAAAAGTATTTTTCAGGTGATTGAGCTAATCCGAACAATTGACAGTCAAGAAATGCATTTAATGAATTAGACTGTCCTCCAACACATTTACTCTACAAATACAGGACGGTGTGTAACATTTTGCCTGCTGCTGTGTTGATATTTTACACTGCTCTCTACGTCACACCTCATCTGTAGAATTTAGGCACAGTACACCGCTCTACCTCTTGGTCTGGAACCCTACTGGCAGCGACAAGGCACCTTAGTGACTATGGTGATACCGGATGCTCTGTTGTAGCATCAGTATGGTTTACATGAAATCAGATTTCCTGCTTGCGAAGCTCTTTCTCATTACTGAAATGTCCAATGAAGGAAAATAATCCAGAGTAGTGTCCGCCCCGATAACTGAGTGGTCAGCGTGACGGACTGCCGTCCTACGGGCCCGGGTTCGATTCCCGTCTCGGTCGGGGCATTTCTCCGCTCAGGGACTGGGTGTTGTGTCGTCATCATAATTTCGCCCAATGTGGCGTCGTATGTAGACGCCATACGCTCATTTCAATCAGATTAGTAATTGTGAAACGAAATTGACTGTCAAAAATGACACACCAAACAAAACCAGATATTTAACTGTAGGGAGGAAAATTTCGAGTGTCTGATAACAGCTAAAATGTTTCTTACAACAAGTCATGTTGCGTCTCATAGGATAAGACAGACGACCTACCATGTTTCAGGAGCAAAACTGTATGAAAACGAAACGAGCTGCATAATAGGAGTCGGACAAAGCAGAAGCCATGCTGAGAAACACGCTCAAGTTTGCCAAATGGTGACTTAAGCACTCGTACCATGGCTGTCGTTTTGTCAGATCCAGAAGAAACGTACTGCCTTTCTTACTGCATGTAAGTATACTGCGACTGTGACAATTCATTGTACACTATTCGATCATACACTATCCGATAAAATGTACCCGACACCGTTATGTAATTCGGAATTCAGCGCTAGACGTCACGGGAGGCGAGCTCGACAGTATAAAGGGAGAAGTGGAGCTTTGTCTCGTTGTCAGAAGAGAAGTAGTAATAGCGGAATGAGAGAGCTAAGTGACTTCGAACGTAAACGAATCCCTGAATGGCACCTGATTAATAAATCCATGAGGGACATTTCGACACCTCTAAAGCTGTCGAAGTCGAATATTCGTAATCTGATGTGTAATGGAAACGCTAAGCTACAACCACACTAAATCAAGGCCGGGTAGATCTCATGTATTCATCTACATCTACACATACATGGTTACTCTGCGATTCACACTTAAGTGCCTGGCAGAGGGTACATCGAATGATTTTCATACTACTTCTCTACCATTCCACTCTCGAATGGCGCGTGGGAAGAAGGAACACCTAAATCTTTCCGTTCGAGCTGTCAGCAAAATATTTTCGCATTCGGAAGAGAAAGTTGGTGATTGAAATTTCGCAAATAGATCTCGCCGCAATGAAAACCGTCTTTGTTTCAGTGACTGCCTCCCTAACTCGCGTCTCATATCAGTGACACTCTCAACCCTATTGCGCGATAACACGAAACGAGCTGCCCTCCTATGCACTTTTTCGATGTCCTCCGTCAATCCTACCTGGTAAGGATCCCAAACCGCGCAGCTATATTCCAGCAGAGGACGGACAAGTGTAATGTAGGCTGTCCCTTTAGTGGGTTTGTCACATCTTCTGAGTGTTGTGCCAACAAAGCGCAGTCTTTTTTTCGACTTCCCCACAATATCATCTATGTGGTCTTTCCAATTTCAGTTGCTCGTAATTGTAATTCCTAGGTATTTAGTCGAATTGACAGCCCTTAGATTTGTGCGATTTATCGTATACCCAAAATTTATCGGATTTCTTTTAGTACCCATGAGGATGCCCTTAGATTTTTCTTTGTTTAGTGCCAATTGCCACTTTTCGCTCCATACAGAAATTCTCTCCAGATCACTTTGTAATTGTAATTGATCATCTGATGATTTTACTAGACTGTAAATTACTGCATCATCTGCAAACAATCTAAAGGGGGCTGCTCACATTATCACCTAGATCATTTATGTAAATCAGGAACAACAGAGGGGCAAATGACACTACCTTGAGCAACACCAGATATCACTTCGCTGATTTATCATCTAGCACTACGAACCGTAACCTCTCTGAGAGGAAATCACGAATCCAGTCACACAACTGAGACGATACTCCATATGCACGCAATTTCATTAATAGTTCGCTTGTGAGGTACTGTATCAAAAGCCTTCTTTTTTCTGGAAATCTAGGAATATGGAATCGATCTGAGATCCCTTGTATTAACGGGCACGGACCGTCCAGATTTGCGAGGAGTGGTTATAAAAACTCGTATGAAATCAGAGGAAGTGCTAACAGAAGTCAAACTAGCGCACTGCTTGTCAAACTAGCGCACTGCTTATATGTAGGCAGTTAAAAAAATTCGGTAGAACTATCCAGCAGCACCTCACAAGCCACATATTTCTGTGGTCTGCGTTAAGCAACGCTTGAGGTGGTGTAAAGAGAGACACCACTGGGCAGTGCATGAGAGCAGGCGACTCGTTTTCAGTGATTAATAACGTTTTCCCCTTGTGTCAACTCGCTGGAAAAATCTGGATTCCATTCCTACACAGATATTCAGACACCTCACTGGAAGTGTCCCCAGATGTGTTTAAACAGTCTTGGCCAAGGGTGGACACACTCCATATTGATAGAATCTGCTAGTAGGTGTCCGAATACTTTTAATCAGACAGTTTGTGACTTGTGGCTATTTGGAATGTCGTCAGGTGCATTTTTTTCCCTCGTGTGCAGTTTTAGTTTTGCAAAATCATCCCACACAAATGCCGTGACCCGAATGTATGTGACCATGTGGTTGATACCCGGAAAAACATGTTCCTTCAACACACCCTGGGACACTATATTTTACATTACAAGTAATTTTAAATAGGCCTAGATTTAGTGATTGTCTACGACGAATGATACGTTACTATGGAGATGAATCTGTTCCAGGTATGTTACTTTGCAGATAGCTAGAAAAAAAAAGGTGATTATGTCGGACGGTGGTTCGTGATGAGTGGAGGTGTTTCTATCAGCGAGAAAAGATGTCCATATAAACAGCCCTCCATTTCCGGTATCCACACCGTAGACATTCGATTTCCACAGCCACGTGTGTTGTTCACGCCAACACCGTATGCTAATACGGTCGTCTAATTTTATTGTGGATGACCACTGTCTTCACTGGTACGCATCGAATCGTGATGTGACAAGAGTCGCTGCTCCATATATATGTACACTGTGCGAAAGAGTTGGAGGGTGACTTTCTTGAAACCCCGTCATTTTACCCATCGCAACATAGAAGTGTGAAACTTAGTTCAATGGTGCTTAAAACCTATCTACGTCATACGACGGGAAGGTCGTCACACACAGCCTTACCCACATCTCTCCCCTTCTCTTTCCAACCATGCAAAGGAAGTAAGAAGCTCGACACATAGCACTGAAGTTACGCGTTTTCGTATGGATGGCTGAGGAAACCGTTGCGCACACACCGCTCACAATTGACACGCAAAGGCCTCTTCATGTGGCATAAATGGCGTAAATGTAACCACCGCTTAACTTGGTGTCGTCTCTTACATTTCGTGCTCGAAATAGACAGTTACCAGTGCGTTGTACAACAGTACGACGATCTTGACGAACCCTGACATTGGTAACCCCCCGATGATTCAACGTTTCTCTAACGTCATCACGATGTTACAATAGCATTGAATATCATTTTGGCACTTCAAGGTTACCGCGAAAAATAATTTGACCTAATTGGAACGTCATGTTTTGTGTGCCCTCCTGTGCCGTGATCATCAGGAGGTGCAACACTGACATGAGAGTGGACCAAACGTCAAAGGATCCCTCTTAAGACTTCCAGCTAGGCAGCAACTTCGGTGCTACCCAAGCATCTTTGTTGAACACTTTAAATATCTATTTGCACAGAGACAACCCTAGTCCGATTGCTGTGGACAGGGAACCCTTTCGACACCCCTCACATTCCACATGTCCGCAAGCTGGGCAGCAATGTATCACCACTCAGCTAGCGGTGTAGAATTGGCTGCCTCCTGCAGCCGCCTAGGAATCGTATCACGTGTTGACTCTGTACAGATAAGTTTTTAAAGTGGTCAACAAAGTTCCGCGGGTGGCACTGGTGGTGTTGCCGACCTGGACCGTCTTAGAGGAACCCCTTGCTATTATATTGATGCGTATGTCAATGTTACAGCCCTTCCTGGTCACGCCATAGGAGTGCGTGAACCAAGAGGGCTGAAGAAGCACAAACACCCGTTGTTTCTTCGTTCATATTTTTCGAGTAGTTTGGATCGGTCCGTAGTGTTACACGCTGTTTAAAGGTAAAGTTCCACGTTCTAGAGGAACATGTGGTCAGCACCCCGCTCTTCGGTTGTCGTCGGAACCTAGCAACCGCTATCTGTGGTCGAGTAACTCCTTAGTTGGCCTTGCGAGGTTGAGTGCACCCCATACCATACCAGACTTCCCACCAAAATACCTGGCGGAATCGCGAATAGAACCCGGATCCTCTAGGTACCGGTCAGCCACACTGATTATCCAGCCACGGGGGCACATTTTGAGCCTCTATACCAGGGCAAAAATTACGGTTGTATTACACGGCAAAACCATCATATCACGTTCTGTGTGCAGCACCTCGATGTCCTTCCGGAAGGGTTGAATCGATGTCGGTCGCGGTGGGGTGGTGGGGAAAGGGGGCGGGGGTGGAGAGTGTCAAGGACGTGGTTGTACGTCATACAGCAAACTGTTGTTTTAAACTCCGAAATGGGCGTAAGCTAACGCCCCAAGGTAAGGGGTGGGTTCATTGACGCCCACTATGTCAGCTTCTGACGACTTTTCGTGTCGGTTCTGTGCCGTGGTCTCAAGAAAAGGGCTGAGGTGTAGGTATGGGATGGAGTGGTGTGGTGAGAGAGGGGGCGAGTGGCGACCTTCGCATCGTAAAATTTGGTGCCAATAGCGGGTGCCTTATACCGGGTGTCCATAATTAAGGTTCCAGTTTCTAGGCGCTCCAGAACGAGAACCACTGCTCAGAATTAAAAATTGCGAAAATTTTACCAATGGATGGTGCTGTAAGTATCTTAATTTGAGGTCGGCTACAAATGACAGATGAATAGCAATACGATGGCTATTGTTTAAACTGTACATTACACCACCCTTACTGTGGAATGTGCATGACTGCACAAGCTTGGCAGTCAACAGTTGTGGTACGGTTTTCAGCAAAGCCCATCCACCACGGCAAGATCGCACCACACTGAGGCCAAAAACCGCATATTCCAATTAAGAATATAGCCGAACTGATAGTGCGTGTTGCGCAACGCATTCTGAACATAACCCCCGAGATAGTCTGATCTGTTGTGGAACATCCTGTTTCTCGATTTCAACTTGTGGCAGAATACGATGAACAACATATTGAACATGTCTTGTACCAGTCTCACGACAATTAGAAACCACTATCTGTTTGGTTTTTATGTTGTTTTTGGCCACTAGATAATTAAAAACCAGCCAAAGCAATTAAAAACCTTCAACACACTTTCACTTTTCAGAATGAAGTGGTATCGATTGATGTGCGTGCGGATTTTCCGTTGTATATGTTCCGCAATTCTTCGTTTTGACGTGTACTTGGAGATTGAAATAGGCTTCATCTGTCGACAGAATGATCCATGGACTTTCATTATCCACTTTCATGCGAGCAAGAAATTCCAGAGCAAACGTTTGTATTACTAGCAGGTCAGCAGGAAGGAACTCATGAACACGGGCGATGTTTGGATAGCAGTGCAGGATTTTCCGTAGAATTTTATACACCGCCCTCGCGGGCATGTCAGCGTTCGTGTTTTTTCCCGTGCACTGCATATTTGACACCATCCCCCCGACCCCTCCTGCAATGTTGTGGCCACATCTTCGACAAACGTGGGATCAACCGCTTTCCTCCCTCTGCCACAGAGCAAATGAAAGGAACTTGTATTTTCGAATCCTGTAGTCATTTTCTCCAGGCCCTTAGCAGACATCGGATGAATGTGTTTTTAATACGCTTGATTGTCCGGAACATCTGTAGGACTACTGGCGCGCAGTCACCTTTTTTGTAAAAATAGTTTTACCAGCAGCGAGTGATCCCTCATGTACACCGTCATATTGGGCGACTCGGACACAAACTGAGGAACAGCAGTCTCCTGCGCGTCTGTTGGTATGCATACGCTGTGGCCTATAGCGCCTTCTATTGGTCAAATTTTCATGTTTTCCGTGTTTCCCCCTGCGTCAGTTATATGATGTTCAAATTTGACTTCATTTTGGGTTGGGGTTGGGTTGTTTGTGGGAGGAGACCAGACAGCGAGGTCATCGGTCTCATCGGATTAGGGAAGTCCGCCGTACCTTTCGAAGGAACCATCCCGGCATTTGCCTGGAGCGATTTAGGGAAATCACGGTAAACCTAAATCAGGATGGCCGGATGCGGGATTGAACCGTCGTCCTCCCGAATGCGAGTCCAGTGTGCTAGCCACTGCGCCGCCTCGCTCGATGACGTCATTCTGGGCAGTGGTTCTCTTTCTGCAGTATTTTGAAATTGGAACTCACCGTACCTAACATCATATTCTGAGCTGTGGCCTGTTCTTCGTATGTGTCGATGTCCTGCTGTTTGAATCGTCGCCGAACTGGAGGGAGACGTCGCAGAGCGTCATGCCATTGCACCATTACAGAGGAGGGTTGTAGACATGTTTGAACCGGATTTGACGGTCGGCGTGGCCGAGCGGTTCTAGGCGCAACAGTCTGGAACCGCGCGACCGCTACGGACACAGGCTCGAATCCTGACTAGGTTCAAATGGCACTGAGCACTATGGTACTCAACTGCTGTGGTCATCAGTCCCCCTAGAACGTAGAACTACTTAAACCTAACTATCCTAAGGACATCACACACATCCATGCCCGAGGCAGGATTCGAACCTGCGACGGTAGCATTCGCACGGTTCCCGACTACGCGCCTAGAACCGCGACACGACCGAGGCCGGCTCCTGACTCGGGCATGGATGTGTGTGATGTTCTTAGGTTAGTTAGCTTTAAGTAGTTCTAAGTTCTAGGAGACTGATGACCTCATAGTGCTCAGAGCCATTTGAACCGGATTTCTAACTGCTGCATCGCAATGGAGGAAAATGACTGGGTTTCAAACAAAAGACCGTTTAGTTCTTTTGTACAGTGTACATGTTCTCTGAATAACTACAATAAGTACTCATTTATTACAAAATTATTGTTGTGAAGAAAGTTCGATATATTACAAAACAGAACGCGCTGGATCAATGTAGATGCGTGTATTATGTGATAATAAGATAACTCCACCTGGACGCATTGTATTCTACTTAACGACGTGTTATTTTGGCACAAGTGTCACAACATCAATAATTAAACACATATGACTATAAAAATATCTGAAATGTTTAACACTAGGCCTTCACTAATTTTTGACTGCCTGAGCTAACACGAGAAACCGACGATTGGAGATAGTTATTATGAAATCGCATGATTTCAGGCACATCTGAATGTCTGCCTAGTGTCCTCCACTTTCTTATTCTTCTGGTAGAAACAGACGATAGTATTGTAGATTAATAATACTGTGAAGATACTGATTTCTTATGTATTGACGTCGGTACAGAAGAAATTTAAATCTTAGGAGCATAATGAATCGTATGTCAGTAAAACTTTAGAACGATCACATACGCTCATTCGAGTATAAAGTAGGTAGGAGACTTTGGGCGTATTGATACCTAACATACTAGTGAAATTACATTAGCCTACTAAGGAGACTGTTCCATAAATCATTCCTGCGACCCGTCCTCGAACATTGCTCAAATTTGTAGGACACGTACGAAATCTGACTAGCATGGGACATTTAAAGTGTACAGAAAACGGCAGCATGTTTGTCTGACCCATGCTAGAATGTGTCACAGAGGCTGAAGAAACTGAACTGGCAGTCTCTGGAAGAAATATGTAAAATATCCCGAGAAATATTAATAACAAAATGATGGCTGTAGGAATATGCAACAACTCTCTACACATCGCTCCTATAGGGATCGTGAGAACAAGTTTAGATGAATTACAGCACATACAGTGGCATTTAAACACTCATTGTTATCACGCTCCGTCCGTGAATGGAACCGAAAAAGCCGTTGTATGTGATACAATGGGACGTACTATTTACCATTCACTTCACTCTGTATTGAAGAGTACGTTTGCACATATCCTACCTCAGTCATATGCTGTACAAATTTACCGTCATTCTGAGCAGTGGTTCTCTTCCTACAGCATTTTGAAACTGGAACCTTAATCACGGACAAATTTTACTCATAATTATCTTCATTTCAACGACTTATTTACACCATTTCACAATTATGCAGTATATGTTATTATTCCTTTAGCAAGTTTCGATTTGTAATCAGGATAATCATTATGTTTTTTTTATTTTTACCCTGCATTATTTTCGTGTCGACACAATGCTGTTAGAATTTCAGGCTTCGTCGTACAATGTCTTTGAGTGAATCCTCACCGATGATGTATCCTTCTTCACAAAGTAGATAGTTTCATTTACTGAGACTGTTGTTATAAATTTACCTGCATCAACGACTTAATAATGGCTGACTATAATGAGTATTCCATTCCAACATAGTTATAGGCAGGCTTAATTCTTTGCTCTTTTTCCGGCTGTTAAATCTATAGAATGAGTACAGATGCCAAGTTGTCAACTGGAATTAGGGGCATCTTATTATAGAGGTACACGTGTGGATAATATGAAATTTTGAAACATGTTGCTCATGTGTACCTCTGTAATTGGAATGCCTCCATCAACTATGGACGTGCAGGGAGTTTATTTGCAAGTTCTTCCCGGCGGGTAATTATACATCTATTTCCTCGGATGAGTCGTGGCTTAATTCACCTCCTTCTGTACCGCAGCGGAATAACAGCGGTGAGGGAGCAACCATCCGCTGCATTTAGGTGCGATGAGACTTTATCACAATGTGTTGATTGTGTGTTCGCGATCTTAGGTGTCGTGTGCCCCTGCAATGTGCCTCGAAATTTCCGCCAACCACGTCTTAACGGGCCGTGCCGGCAGAGAGAGGAGTGGGTAGAGGAGTTAATGATTTAGCTAACACGCTTCCATCTCCGCTGTCCGTTCCGCAAACCGTTGAGATACATGGACACACAAGTCTTCCAAACCAACACCCTGTGGTAATGTTTGACTTTAATGAATTGATACTGATGATCCCGGTCCTCTCCGGTACACATCTATTCGTGATGTGACGAGAGTGATATGTGTGCAAATTATTTGAACGGTCACTTTTGTAAAATCTCGTCACAGAAGTGTGAAACTTGGCTACCACTGTAATGTGCAAAAGCGTGGTAACCTGCAACGTAACCCTCGGGTATGTTGACGACTAAAGTAGCAAGGTGTCGACACATGGAAGAAAGCCAAAGCTCAGGAGTTCCTCTGAGGTTTAAAATAGGTTAATGATGTCACAATAGCACCAAATATCTCTGTAAGTCTGTGCGAAGCCACGGTGGACACGTTACACGATGAGAAGGGCGTCACACACACAGCCATACCCACATTAGCCCTTTCTCTTAACGCCTCTGCGCTGGAGGTCAGAACCGTGACGCTCAGCGTTGGATTCACGCGTTTTTCTTATGACTGGCATGGGAAAATATTCCAAGGACACTGTGCCCTCAGTCGACTCGAAGAGGCCTCTAGATGTGGCATAAATTGCGTCAACGTAACAACTGCTTTCTTGGGGCGTTCGCTAACACACATTTCGCGGACGAAAATGACAGTTTCCACTGGGATGTGCAACTAGATGACTGACCTGACAACATTTCTCCTTACTGACACCCACCCTGACGACACAAAACTTAGCTAAGCATAACATGGGGCTGCAACAACATTGCCGGTGATCTGCCATCATGTAGGTTTCCACGTTCGCAGTTTCTGCTAAGGTATACAGTGTGGGCCCAATAGAGACCATTCAGAACCCTTTGACGATATCTAAACGTGATCCAAAGCATTAAAGAACGTTTATTTTCTTTCAGCCTTCATCTTTTGTACCCTCCTGTGGCGTCATCACAGATAGGTGCAACATTGACACATAGCGTTTCCTCACTTCCCACCTAAGTATCATAATCCTCGCAGTGGATCCTGATACAGTTTGGAATTCTAGTGTGATGGTCTGGATAGATGACTGCCCATTACATATTACAACTCTCTTCAACTTTCGTCGGTCTCTGTTAGTCAACAGACAGACATCGGCCTGTACGCTTTTGTTCCCGGCGGGGGCAGGGATTTTCTCTGCCTCGTGATGACTAGGTGTTATGTGATGTCCTGGGAGGAAAAACAGTCCAGTCACTCGAAAGTGTACGCAGGTCCGGATGCTGTAGAGACAATAATGCCCAGCAGAGTGTTTTTCGAAGCTTTTCGGTGATGATGTTGTCTCACATATTGTCTGGCAGTCTGACATATGCCACACAGGACACCCACCACTTCCAGGTTTGAGATGAATAGATCAAGAAATTTAATGTAATTCTTCCTTTCAGTGATTGTCATTCTCTTCTCCTTGAACAATAGAAGAAAAATCTCCAAAAAGTATTTTTCAGGTGATTGAGCTAATCCGAACAATTGACAGTCAAGAAATGCATTTAATGAATTAGACTGTCCTCCAACACATTTACTCTACAAATACAGGACGGTGTGTAACATTTTGCCTGCTGCTGTGTTGATATTTTACACTGCTCTCTACGTCACACCTCATCTGTAGAATTTAGGCACAGTACACCGCTCTACCTCTTGGTCTGGAACCCTACTGGCAGCGACAAGGCACCTTAGTGACTATGGTGATACCGGATGCTCTGTTGTAGCATCAGTATGGTTTACATGAAATCAGATTTCCTGCTTGCGAAGCTCTTTCTCATTACTGAAATGTCCAATGAAGGAAAATAATCCAGAGTAGTGTCCGCCCCGATAACTGAGTGGTCAGCGTGACGGACTGCCGTCCTACGGGCCCGGGTTCGATTCCCGTCTCGGTCGGGGCATTTCTCCGCTCAGGGACTGGGTGTTGTGTCGTCATCATAATTTCGCCCAATGTGGCGTCGTATGTAGACGCCATACGCTCATTTCAATCAGATTAGTAATTGTGAAACGAAATTGACTGTCAAAAATGACACACCAAACAAAACCAGATATTTAACTGTAGGGAGGAAAATTTCGAGTGTCTGATAACAGCTAAAATGTTTCTTACAACAAGTCATGTTGCGTCTCATAGGATAAGACAGACGACCTACCATGTTTCAGGAGCAAAACTGTATGAAAACGAAACGAGCTGCATAATAGGAGTCGGACAAAGCAGAAGCCATGCTGAGAAACACGCTCAAGTTTGCCAAATGGTGACTTAAGCACTCGTACCATGGCTGTCGTTTTGTCAGATCCAGAAGAAACGTACTGCCTTTCTTACTGCATGTAAGTATACTGCGACTGTGACAATTCATTGTACACTATTCGATCATACACTATCCGATAAAATGTACCCGACACCGTTATGTAATTCGGAATTCAGCGCTAGACGTCACGGGAGGCGAGCTCGACAGTATAAAGGGAGAGGTGGAGCTTTGTGTCGTTGTCAGAAGAGAAGTAGTATAAGCGGAATGAGAGAGCTAAGTGACTTCGAACGTAAACGAATCCCTGAATGGCACCTGATTAATAAATCCATGAGGGACATTTCGACACCTCTAAAGCTGTCGAAGTCGAATATTCGTAATGTGATGTGTAATGGAAACGCTAAGCTACAACCACACTAAATCAAGGCCGGGTAGATCTCATGTATTCATCTACATCTACACCTACATGGTTACTCTGCGATTCACACTTAGAGGGTACATCGAATGATTTTCATACTACTTCTCTACCATTCCACTCTCGAACGGCGCGTGGGAAGAAGGAACACCTAAATCTTTCCGTTCGAGCTGTCAGCAAAATATTTTCGCATTCGGAAGAGAAAGTTGGCGATTGAAATTTCGCAAATAGATCTCGCCGCAATGAAAACCGTCTTTGTTTCAGTGACTGCCTCCCTAACTCGCGTCTCATATCAGTGACACTCTCAACCCTATTGCGCGATAACACGAAACGAGCTGCCCTCCTATGCACTTTTTCGATGTCCTCCGTCAATCCTACCTGGTAAGGATCCCAAACCGCGCAGCTATATTCCAGCAGAGGACGGACAAGTGTAATGTAGGCTGTCCCTTTAGTGGGTTTGTCACATCTTCTGAGTGTTGTGCCAACAAAGCGCAGTCTTTTTTTCGACTTCCCCACAATATCATCTATGTGGTCTTTCCAATTTCAGTTGCTCGTAATTGTAATTCCTAGGTATTTAGTCGAATTGACAGCCCTTAGATTTGTGCGATTTATCGTATACCCAAAATTTATCGGATTTCTTTTAGTACCCATGAGGATGCCCTTAGATTTTTCTTTGTTTAGTGCCAATTGCCACTTTTCGCTCCATACAGAAATTCTCTCCAGATCACTTTGTAATTGTAATTGATCATCTGATGATTTTACTAGACTGTAAATTACTGCATCATCTGCAAACAATCTAAAGGGGGCTGCTCACATTATCACCTAGATCATTTATGTAAATCAGGAACAACAGAGGGGCAAATGACACTACCTTGAGGAACACCAGATATCACTTCGCTGATTTATCATCTAGCACTACGAACCGTAACCTCTCTGAGAGGAAATCACGAATCCAGTCACACAACTGAGACGATACTCCATATGCACGCAATTTCATTAATAGTTCGCTTGTGAGGTACGGTATCAAAAGCCTTCTTTTTTCTGGAAATCTAGGAATATGGAATCGATCTGAGATCCCTTGTATTAACGGGCACGGACCGTCCAGATTTGCGAGGAGTGGTTATAAAAACTCGTATGAAATCAGAGGAAGTGCTAACAGAAGTCAAACTAGCGCACTGCTTGTCAAACTAGCGCACTGCTTATATGTAGGCAGTTAAAAAAATTCGGTAGAACTATCCAGCTGCACTTCACAAGCCACATATTTCTGTGGTCTGCGTTAAGCAACGCTTGAGGTGGTGTAAAGAGAGACACCACTGGGCAGTGCATGAGAGCAGGCGACTCGTTTTCAGTGATTAATAACGTTTTCCCCCTGTGTCAACTCGCTGGAAAAATCTGGATTCCATTCCTACACAGATATTCAGACACCTCACTGGAAGTGTCCCCAGATGTGTTTAAACAGTCTTGGCCAAGGGTGGACACACTCCATATTGATAGAATCTGCTAGTAGGTGTCCGAATACTTTTAATCAGACAGTTTGTGACTTGTGGCTCTTTGGAATGTCGTCAGGTGCATTTTTTCCCTCGTGTGCAGTTTTAGTTTTGCAAAATCATCCCACACAAATGCCGTGACCCGAATGTATGTGACCATGTGGTTGATACCCGGAAAAACATGTTCCTTCAACACACCCTGGGACACTATATTTTACATTACAAGTAATTTTAAATAGGCCTAGATTTAGTGATTGTCTACGACGAATGATACGTTACTATGGAGATGAATCTGTTCCAGGTATGTTACTTTGCAGATAGCTAGAAAAAAAAGGTGATTATGTCGGACGGTGGTTCGTGATGAGTGGAGGTGTTTCTATCAGCGAGAAAAGATGTCCATATAAACAGCCCTCCATTTCCGGTATCCACACCGTAGACATTCGATTTCCACAGCCACGTGTGTTGTTCACGCCAACACCGTATGCTAATACGGTCGTCTAATTTTATTGTGGATGACCACTGTCTTCACTGGTACGCATCGAATAGTGATGTGACAAGAGTCGCTGCTCCATATATATGTACACTGTGCGAAAGAGTTGGAGGGTGACTTTCTTGAAACCCCGTCATTTTACCCATCGCAACATAGAAGTGTGAAACTTAGTTCAATGGTGCTTAAAACCTATCTATGTCATACGACGGGAAGGTCGTCACACACACAGCCTTACCCACATCTCTCCCCTTCTCTTTCCAACCATGCAAAGGAAGTAAGAAGCTCGACACATAGCACTGAAGTTACGCGTTTTCGTATGGATGGCTGAGGAAAACGTTGCGCACACACCGCTCACAATTGACACGCAAAGGCCTCTTCATGTGGCATAAATGGCGTAAATGTAACCACCGCTTAACTTGGTGTCGTCTCTTACATTTCGTGCTCGAAATAGACAGTTACCAGTGCGTTGTACAACAGTACGACGATCTTGACGAACTCTGACATTGGTAACCCACCGATGATTCAACGTTTCTCTAACGTCATCACGATGTTACGACAGCATTGAATATCATTTTGGCACTTCAAGGTTACCGCGAAAAATAATTTGACCTAATTGGAACGTCATGTTTTGTGTGCCCTCCTGTGCCGTGATCATCAGGAGGTGCAACAATGACATGAGCGTGGACCAAACGTCAAAGGATCCCTCTAAGACTTCCAGCTAGGCAGCAACTTCGGTGCTACCCAAGCATCTTTGTTGAACACTTTAAATATCTATTTGCACAGAGACAACCCTAGTCCGATTGCTGTGGACAGGGAACCCTTTCGACACCCCTCACATTCCACATGTCCGCAAGCTGGGCAGCAATGTATCACCACTCAGCTAGCGGTGTAGAATGGGCTGCCTCCTGCAGCCGCCTAGGAATCGTATCACGTGTTGACTCTGTACAGATAAGTTTTTAAAGTGGTCAACAAAGTTCCGCGGGTGGCACTGATGGTGTTGCCGACCTGGACCGTCTTAGAGGAACCCCTTGCTATTATATTGATGCGTATGTCGATGTTACAGCCCTTCCTGGTCACGCCATAGGAGTGCGTGAACCAAGAGGGCTGAAGAAGCACAAACACCCGTTGTTTCTTCGTTCATATTTTTCGAGTAGTTTGGATCGGTCCGTAGTGTTACACGCTGTTTAAAGGTAAAGTTCCACGTTCTAGAGGAACATGTGGTCAGCACCCCGCTCTTCGGTTGTCGTCGGAACCTAGCAACCGCTATCTGTGGTCGAGTAACTCCTTAGTTGGCCTTGCGAGGTTGAGTGCACCCCATACCATACCAGACTTCCCACCAAAATACCTGGCGGAATCGCGAATCGAACCCGGATCCTCTAGGTACCGGTCAGCCACACTGATTATCCAGCCACGGGGGCACATTTTGAGCCTCTATACCAGGGCAAAAATTACGGTTGTATTACACGGCAAAACCATCATATCACGTTCTGTGTGCAGCACCTCGATGTCCTTCCGGAAGGGTTGAATCGATGTCGGTCGCGGTGGGGTGGTGGGGAAAGGGGGCGGGGGTGGAGAGTGTCAAGGACGTGGTTGTACGTCATACAGCAAACTGTTGTTTTAAACTCCGAAATGGGCGTAAGCTAACGCCCCAAGGTAAGGGGTGGGTTCATTGACGCCCACTATGTCAGCTTCTGACGACTTTTCGTGTCGGTTCTGTGCCGTGGTCTCAAGAAAAGGGCTGAGGTGTAGGTATGGGATGGAGTGGTGTGGTGAGAGAGGGGGCGAGTGGCGACCTTCGCATCGTAAAATATTTCCACAGAGGCGTTGGGCAGAATTGGGGTGAAATTTGGTGCCAATACCGGGTGCCTTATACCGGGTGTCCATAATTAAGGTTCCAGTTTCTAGGCGCTCCAGAACGAGGACCACTGCTCAGAATTAAAAATTGCGAAAATTTTACCAATGGATGGTGCTGTAAGTATCTTAATGTGAGGTCGGCTACAAATGACAGATGAATAGCAATACGATGGCTATTGTTTAAACTGTACATTACACCACCCTTACTGTGGAATGTGCATGACTGCACAAGCTTGGCAGTCAACAGTTGTGGTACGGTTTTCAGCAAAGCCCATCCACCACGGCAAGATCGTACCACACTGAGGCCAAAAACCGCATATTCCAATTAAGAATATAGCCCAACTGATAGTGCGTGTTGCGCAACGCATTCTGAACATAACCCCCGAGATAGTCTGATCTGTTGTGGAACATCGTGTTTCTCGATTTCAGCTTGTGGCAGAATACGATGAACAACATATTGAACATGTCTTGTACTAGTCTCACGACAATTAGAAACCACTATCTGTTTGGTTTTTATGTTGTTTTTGGCCCCTAGATAGTTAAAAACCAGCCAAAGCAATTAAAAACCTTCAACACACTTTCACTTTTTCAGAATGAAGTGGTATCGATTGATGTACGTGCGGATTTTCCGTTGTATATGTTCCGCAATTCTGCGTTTTGACGTGTACCTGGAGATTCAAATAGGTTTCATCTGTCGACAGAATGATCCATGGACTTTCATTATCCACTTTCATGCGAGCAAGAAATTCCAGAGCAAACGTTTGTATTACTAGCAGGTCAGCAGTAAGGAACTCATGAACACGGGCGATGTTTGGATAGCAGTGCACGATTTTCCGTAGAATTTTATACACCGCGCTCGCGGGCATGTCAGCGTTCGTGTTTTTTTCCCGTGCACTGCATATTTGGCACCATCCCCCCGACCCCTCCTGCAATGTTGTGGCCACATCTTCGACAAACGTGGGATCAACCGCTTTCCTCCCTCTGCCACAGAGCACATGAAAGGAACTTGTATTTTCGAATCCTGTAGTCATTTTCTCCAGGCCCTTAGCAGACATCGGATGAATGTGTTTTTAATACGCTTGATTGTCCGGAACATCTGCAGGACTACTGGCGCGCAGTCACCTTTTTTGTAAAAATAGTTTTACCAGCAGCGAGTGATCCCTCATGTACACCGTCATATTGGGCGACTCGGACACAAACTGAGGAACAGCAGTCTCCTGCGCGTCTGTTGGTATGCATACGCTGTGGCCTACAGCGCCTTCTATTGGTCAAATTTTCATGTTTTCCGTGTTTCCCCCTGCGTCAGTTATATGATGTTCAAATTTGACTTCATTTTGGGTTGGGGTTGGGTTGTTTGTGGGAGGAGACCAGACAGCGAGGTCATCGGTCTCATCGGATTAGGGAAGTCGGCCGTACCTTTCAAAGGAACCATCCCGGCATTTGCCTGGAGCGATTTAGGGAAATCACGGTAAACCTAAATCAGGATGGCCGGATGCGGGATTGAACCGCCGTCCTCCCGAATGCGATTCCAGTGTGCTAGCCACTGCGCCGCCTCGCTCGATGACGTCATTCTGGGCAGTGGTTCTCTTTCTGCAGTATTTTGAAATTGGAACTCACCGTCTGTAATCTCATTTTTGCAATATTGCAGCCATGTATTTTCGAGCTGTGCAGTCGAGTACAGAGCAAAATCGACGAGTGAAATATTATTTACTAAGTTCTAACAGTCACAGAGATGCTGCTTTCATTTTGTTGAGAATGTTCTTCCATTGCTGAAGGTGTGTACTTTAGATGTTGAAAAAAAAAATGCCGAGGAAAGGAAATACTTCTTTTGAAAATTCACTAGTGGGAGTGTATTTTTTGCAGCCAAAAACATTCTGAAAGTACCTCGATCAGAGAAGACAGTGGGTATAACGAAATCATTGTCCTTTAAGAGACGTTACAATCACTTGCAGAGGCCCCTCTACACGAGTATCTCAGCAGTGTCGAAGTAAAAGCAGTTTCTGGATGTGAAACACCACGATAGATGCAGAGACAATTACCAAAGTCTGTGTGCAGGTCAGCCTTTCGACTCTCATCACATAGCACGTGCCCACAAGCAGCAGAGTAACACCACTCAGATAGAGGTGTCGACAAGGTTGCCTCCCGTAGTCACCTAGGGATCTGTCGCGGTTTGTTTCAGTACATGTTTCTTTTCTTAATTTATTTCATTTTGTAAATTTATTTTATTAAATTGTCGTGTGCCCATGGAATGTGATTTGAAATTTCCGCTGATCACCTGCCTGTTTTCTACTACTTATTTATATTAGCGTGTTTTGCCACTTTGCTACCTTTACATCATACAGTATATTTTGCCTCATTTGTTCATCAATGTGGTTGAGTGTACTCTATTGAAACTCTGAACGTTGTGGTAAACGTTACTTTCTAATTTCCTTTTAAAAAATCATGCCAGTGCAAACAGGAACTAGTATGGTTATTGTGCCCTACATTCATGTGGATTGTACAGCAGGGGAAACGCAGAAAAAATTAACGAATCTTTTTGCCTTTGCCAGAACGGACCTATATCAAAACTAATATAAAAGGACACTATCAATGAGTGGCGTAGCTGATCATTACTACAATGCCCACATCGTCACGTATTGAAGTGGGCGCTATAATCATTATTTTCGTAGGTGAGCGCTTGCACTTAGGTATTCGAATTAATGTATTCCAAAGGAACGCAGGTCATAAGGCTGGTACTGGTTGGATGATGAAGTGCACCAGCAATTAGCACGTTAACTCATCCTCGCAATATTGTAAGCTCAGTATTTTACATTACATTATACTAATGTCGACGTAATGCTATAGAATTTCAGACTTCCTCACAAAATTTCGCTGACCGAACACTCGCCAATATTGTATCCTTCCTCTCAAAGTTGATATTTTCATTTACTGGGTTGTTTTTTCAGTAGCCTCAAATGAGGAATGTTTTGTGATGAATATACAAATAGTCTACCCAAGTCATAGATTTGCATAGATAGTTGATGTGACACTGCAAATTAATGTACTTGTTTAGAACCTGTCGTTGCTCTTTTTTAGAATGTAATTCTATTTACTTCTGGACATTTACCTGTTGTTACAATTATAGAATGAGTGCAGATGCCAAGGTTGTCAACTGGAAGTATGATCATGCTATTTTAGAAATACGCTTTAAAAATATTAGATCCTGAAATGTGGTTTTTGTTTGAAAGGGAGAGCTGAGTTAACAAGAAAATAGAAAGTTGTTTATCAGGTGGATGTTACCCAGCCAAGCACGCCTCTCGCTGGGCAATGTGTAGTGGAGTGTGAGACGCGCCTTAGCTGTCAGGTAAAGGAAAAGATATAGATGTTTGTCTTTGAAGAAAATGATTTAAATTCGGTATTACGCAGGTTTTTATCAGTGTCGGAACTTCTTTACGGCTATCGCAATTAGTCTTCCAAAATATTAAAATTATTTCATACCTCCACATCTAAGCCCCCCCCCCCCCCCCCAACAGATTATCGTATGGGCGCCCTTGTACATGTGAATTTTCCGGTGAGTAGTGCGTTATTTCGCCTCCTTTGGCAGTTAAAAACCACCAGCTTCACTGACACTTCTAGGTGTATCGTGATCCTTTGTCTTTTCGTTTGCTCCTACATGTTTCAATGGAGGTGTTGTGTCAACGTGAAGGGCTATCTTTCACGACAATATAATGTGTAGATCACTGCTGGTGACTGTATCTTTTTTGAAGCTCTGAACTTTCTTTTAAGAGTTACGGTATTATTCCTATTTAAAAGCTTGTACCTAGTCCAGCAGGAGACTATTATTGTGTGTCCCATTCATATCTGTTGTACAGAAGATACGTAGAAACATTTCTGAATAAATTCTATGATACTGTCAGCATCTTATCTACGGCTGAAAGGATCTTGATAGGTTCTGAGCTAGTATCGATAATCAGAAATGGTTAACAGGATAAAGTAATCCGCTCTAAATGGGCTATGCTCCCAATACTGAAAATGGGTAGCTGCATGCGTGTATAACAGTTGACACGTAATCTGATACTCTGTGACATATGCATGATATTTGGGGTTGAAGGTTCCAGTGTAAATATACTGGGAACTAAAATTTTATGTGGGAAGTATACCGTCTCCACATAGATCTTATTTACGGTTACAGGGAATGTTGTTCCGTTGGGTAAAATCATGTACATTTGATGTTGAAGAAATAAAATGTATATATACACCTACACAATGGATGTGCTAACCCTTGATAATTGGATGTTGCACTAAAGAAAGATTGACGATGTACATACTGTTAAGAAGAGGGTAGCACATCCTACTTTTTTTGGAAATGCACTTATGGAAACGTGATTATTCAGAAGTTAACCACTAGTGCACTGCTGAAAACGGAATGGCTCGATCAGCGACGTCAGATGGAAATACGGCGATACCACTGTTCACACAGTTCCATATTTCGTCAGTATCTATCTGTGTCAAAGTATCAACCTCTCTGGACGTGATCCTTCATGAATTGTACTTTGGTGAAACTGCCAGAGGCTTATGGTCTATTTCATTCGTGTAGGATTGGTGAGAAACGCCAATTAACTTGCTGTGTCCCCTTATGTAAGGTTCTATAATGAATATTCAGTTGTCTAAGAAGCGCCCATTTCCAAAGAGAAGCCCCTAATCAGACAAATGTATACATAGTTCAATTCATGGGTACAGAGACGATTCAGCTTGACGAAACGCAGTGCGTTCTCCTGTAAAGGCTGTAGACATTCTATACGATATTTTAGGGGCAGGCAACAGGCGAGATATGGCAGACATTACCTCTCTGTATTCTGCCGGAACAGTCGCTTTGTTCCTTCATTGTCGCAGGCTGCTGTAACTAACTTCTCGACATTACGGTATCACATACTATAGAACGCCTGGTAACGCCACCCTCGTGTCTAGGAGAGAACTAGGACATGTGTAGCAGCGAAGCTAAAATGATCACGTGCCTGCTTTGTATTGAGCAACATGCGAAACATGAGATTTGAAGGCGGATCAGACGTTGCAGATCGATATTATTTCGGTGGTTGTAATTTATCGCTTGATCGTTGGTGAGTGTTACTTGCGAAATTAAATTTTTTTTTCAAGTGAGTGTATGACTTAAGATGTACATCCATGATTTTCAGCTTTCAAATGACTGCATCAGGGAATGTAGTGGGATATTTCTATTTACTGTTTGTCATTGTCTTCTTCAAGAACTTTTGTACTGGTGTGAAGGTGGAACACGACAGAGGCAACTCTGAACTCTCAGGTATTCCCAAGCACAAAAATACACTCCTGGAAATGGAAAAAGGAACACATTGACACCGGTGTGTCAGACCCACCATACTTGCTCCGGACACTGCGAGAGGGCTGTACAAGCAATGATCACACGCACGGCACTGCGGACACACCAGGAACCGCGGTGTTGGCCGTCGAATGGCGCTAGCTGCGCAGCATTTGTGCACCGCCGCCGTCAGTGTCAGCCAGTTTGCCGTGGCATACGGAGCTCCATCGCAGTCTTTAACACTGGTAGCATGCCGCGACAGCGTGGACGTGAACCGTATGTGCAGTTGACGGACTTTGAGCGAGGGCGTATAGTGGGCATGCGGGAGGCCGGGTGGACGTACCGCCGAATTGCTCAACACGTGGGGCGTGAGATCTCCACAGTACATCGATGTTGTCGCCAGTGGTCGGCGGAAGGTGCACGTGCCCGTCGACCTGGGACCGGACCACAGCGACGCACAGATGCACGCCAAGACCGTAGGATCCTACGCAGTGCCGTAGGGGACCGCACCGCCACTTCCCAGCAAATTAGGGACACTGTTGCTCCTGGGCTATCGGCGAGGACCTTTCGCAACCGTCTCCATGAAGCTGGGCTACGGTCCCGCACACCGTTAGGCCGTCTTCCGCTCATGCCCCAACATCGTGCAGCCCGCCTCCAGTGGTGTCGCGACAGGCGTGAATGGAGGGACGAATGGAGACGTGTCGTCTTCAGCGATGAGAGTCGCTTCTGCCTTGGTGCCAATGATGGTCGTATGCGTGTTTGGCGCCGTGCAGGTGAGCGCCACAATCAGGACTGCATACGACCGAGGCACACAGGGCCAACACCCGGCATCATGGTGTGGGAAGCGATCTCCTACAATGGCCGTACACCTCTGGTGATCGTCGAGGGGACACTGAATAGTGCACGGTACATCCAAACCGTCATCGAACCCATCGTTCTACCATTCCTAGACCGGCAAGGGAACTTGCTGTTCCAACAGGACAATGCACGTCCGCATGTATCCCGTGCCACCCAACGTGCTCTGGAAGGTGTAAGTCAACTACCCTGGCCAGCAAGATCTCCGGATCTGTCCCCCATTGAGCATGTTTGGGACTGGATGAAGCGTCGTCTCACACGGTCTGGACGTCCAGCACGAACGCCGGTCCAACTGAGGCGCCAGGTGGAAATGGCATGGCAAGCCGTTCCACAGGACTACATCCAGCATTTCTACGATCGTCTCCATGGGAGAATAGCAGCCTGCATTGTTGCGAAAGGTGGATATACACTGTACTAGTGCCGACATTGTGCATGCTCTGTTGCCTGTGTCTACGTGCCTGTGGTTCTGTCAGTGTGATCATGTGATGTATCTGACCCCAGGAATGTGTCAATAAAGTTTCCCCTTCCTGTGACAATGAATTCACGGTGTTCTTATTTCAGTTTCCAGGAGTGTATGACTATAAAAATATCTGAAATGTTTAACACTAGGCCTTCACTAATTTTCGACTGCCTGAGCTAACACGAAAAACTGACGATTGGAGATAGTTATTATGAAATCGCATGATTTCAGGCACATCTGAATGTCTGCCTAGTGTCGTCCGCTTTCTTATTCTTCTGGTAGAAACAGACGATAGTATTGTAGATTAATAATACTGTGAAGATACTGATTTTTATGTATTGACGTCCGTACAGAAGAAATTTAATTCTTAGGAGCATAATGAGTCGTATGTATGTAAAACTTTGGAACGATTACATACGCTCATTCGAGTGTAAAGCAGGTAGCAGACTTTGGGCGTATTGATATTTAACATAATAGTGAAATGACATTAGTCTACGAAGGAGACTGTTCCATAAATCATTGCTGCGACCCGTCCTCGAATATTGCTCAAATTTGTAGAACACGTACGAAATCTGACTAGCATGGGACATTTAAAGTGTACAGAAAACGGCAGCATGTTTGTCTGACCCATGCTAGAATGTGTCACAGAGATGCTGAAGAAACTGAACTTTCAGTCTCTGGAGGAAATATGTAAAATATTCCGAGAAATATTAATAACAAAATGATGGCTGTAGGAATATACTACAACTCTCTACACATCGCTCCTACAGGGATCGTGAGAACAAGTTTACAAGAAATAACAGCACATACAGTGGCATTTAAACACTCATTGTTATCACGCTCCGTCCGTGAATGGAACCGAAAAAGCCGTTGTATGTGATACAATGGGACGTACTATTTACCATTCACTTCACTCTGTATTGAAGAGTACGTTTGCACATATCCTACCTCAGTAATATGCTGTACAAATTTACCGTCATTCTGAGCAGTGGTTCTCTTCCTACAGCATTTTGAAACTGGAACATTAATCATGGACAAATTTTACTCATAATTATCTTCATTTCGACGACATAGTTACATCATTTCACAATTATGCAATATGTGTTATTATTCCTTTAGCAAGTTTCGACTTGTAATCAGGATAATCATTACGTTTTTTTTTTATTTTTACCTTGCATTATTTTCGTGTCGACACAATGCTGTTAGAATTTCAGGCTTCTTCGTACAATGTCTTTGAGTGAATCCTCACCGATGATGTATCCTTCTTCACAAAGTTGATAGTTTCATTTACTGAGACTGTTGTTGTAAATTTACCTGCATCAACGACTTGACAATGGCAGACTATGAGTATTCCATCCCAACATAGGTATAGGCAGGCTTAATTCTTTGCTCTTTTCCCGGCTATTAAAGCTATAGAATGAGTACAGATGCCAAGTTGTCAACTGGAAGTAGGGGCATCTTATTATAGAGGTACACGTGTGGATAATATGAAATTTTGAAACATGTTGCTCATGTGTACGTCTGTAATAGGAATGCCTCCATCAACTATGGAGGTGCAGGGAGTTTATTTGCAAGTTTCTCCCGGCGGGTAATTATACATCTATTTCATCAGATGATTCGTGGCTTAATTCACCTCCTTCTGTACAGCATCGGAATAACAGCGGTGAGGGAGCAACCATCCGCTGCATTTAGGTGCGATGAGACTGATTGTGTGTTCGCGATCTTAGGTGTCGTGTGCCCATGTAATGTGCCTCGAAATTTCCGCCAATCACCGCCCTGTTCTGTTCATTTTCGTCAGCAACTTTACTACCTTTATTTCAGTACAATATCTCCTGCGTCATGTGTACATCAATGTTGGTGAGTGTATAATGTTCAAACTCTGAACTTTGTGGTAACCGTTGCTTTACTATTTGCTTTTAAAGGATCCTGCCAGTACAAGCAGGAACTAGGCTGCTTATTGTGTCTTACATTCATGCAGAAACATTTGTGAACAAACGCTTTGACTGTGCCTGAACAGTCCCACATTAAATCTGAGCTAATAAATAGTGTCGCTGATCGTTATTCC
This sequence comes from Schistocerca gregaria, assembly GCF_023897955.1. Lineage (NCBI taxonomy): Eukaryota > Metazoa > Arthropoda > Insecta > Orthoptera > Acrididae > Schistocerca > Schistocerca gregaria. Next base: position 220,421,202 of record NC_064931.1, on the reverse strand, counting down.
AGTAATTTTTGAGAACATTTCTCCTGGAGAGGAGCGGTTTTTTTATTACTTAAAAATGAACACGAACAGTCACAACTGGAAAAGACCCGGTTTCTATCTGTTTTGGACCATCTTCAGACCTCACATCATGATGGTGGTTGTGAACGGAGCAGGCGCAACGACTTCACGAGCGCCTGTGTTGTAGCGCCAGCTCCGATGCTGTGTTCGTGGAGTCGTAGCGCCTGCTGTGTTCACAGCAACCGTCATGCTGTGAGGTCTGAGGATGGTCCAAAACAGACCGAAACCGGTAACCTCATGACAGAGAAGTTCCTTGCGCTTGTGACTGTTCATGTCCACGTCCAGTACCCGTATCGACACTTATCGCAGGGGACGACATAATCATTAACACCGTAGAGTCCACACGGGGTTAGCTGGTTGAATGACTGTATTTCAAAGGGACGCAGCTCATACGGCTCGTGCTTTTTGGATGATAACATGAATCCACTCATAGCATGTAATCTCATTTTTGCAGTGTTACAGTCAGGTATTTTCCAGCTGTGCAGTCGAGTACCGAACAAAATCGACGAGTGAAATATTATTTACAAAGTTCTCACAGCCACAGGGATTCTGCTTTCATTTTGTTGAGAATGTTCTTCCATTGCTGAAGGTGTGTACTTTAGATGTTGGAAAAAAAAAAATGCCGAGGAAAGGAAATACTTCTTTTGAAAATTCACTAGTGGGAGTGTATTTTTTGGAGCCAAAAACATTCTGAAAGTGCCTCGATCAGAGAAGACAGTGGGTATAATGAAATCATTGTCCTTTAAGCGACGTTACCATCACTTGCAGAGGCCCCTCTACACGAGTTTCTAAGCAGTGTCGAAGTAACAGCAGTTTCTGGACGTGAAACACCACGATAGATGCGGAGACAATTAAAGTCTGTGTGCAGGTCAGCCCTTCGACTCTTCATCACATACCACGTGCACATAAGCAGCAGTGTAACACCACTCAGATAGAGGTGGCGACAAGGTTGCCTCCCGCAGTCACCTTGGGATCTGTCACGGTTTGTTTCAGTACATGTTTCTTGTGTTAATTTATTTCACTTTGTAAATTTGTTTTATTAAATTGTGTGTGCCCATGGAATGTGTCTTGAAATCCACTGATCACCTGCCTGTTTTCTACTACTATTTATATTAGCGTGTTTTGCCACTTTGCTACCTTTACTTCATACAGTATATTTTGCCTCATTTGTACATCAATGGGGATGAGTGTACTCTATTGAAACTCTGAACGTTGTGGTAAACGTTACTTTCTAATTTCCTTTTAAAATATCATGCCAGTGCAAACAGGAACTAGTATGGTTATTGTGCCCTACATTAATGTGGGTTGTACAGCAGGGGAAACGCAGAAAAAATTTACGAATCTTTTTGCCTCTGCCAGTACGGACCCATATCAAAACTAATATAAAAGGACACTATCAAAGAGTGGTGGAGCTGATCATTACTACAATGCCCACATCGTCACGTATTGAAGTGGGCGGTATAATCATTAATTTCGTAGGTGGGCGCTTGCACTTAGGTATTCGAATTAATGTATTACAAAGGAATGCAGGTCATAAGGCTGGTACTGGTTGGATGATGAAGTGCATCAACTCTTAGCAGTGCGTTAACTCATCCTCGCAATATTGTAAGCTCAGTATTTTACATTACATTATACTAATGTCGACGTAATGCTATAGAAATTCAGACTTCCTCACAAAATTTCGCTGTCCGAACACTCGCCGATATTGTATCCTTCCTCTCAAAGTTGATATTTTCATTTACTGGGTTGTTTTTTTCAGTAGCCTCAAATGAGGAATGTTTTGTAATGAATACACAAATAGTCTACCCCTCATACCTCCACATCTGAGGCAACCCGCAACAGATTATCGTATGGGTGCCCTTGTACACAGCGATTGATTCTATATGTGAATTTTCCGGTGAGTAGTGCGTTATTTCCCCTCCTTTGGCACTTTGGTGCCAGAGGAGGAGAGGGGGATGGTGCTCTTGTTTAAAAACCACAAGCTTCACACTTCTAGGTAATACACCTAGATGTATTATATACACTCCTGGAAATTGAAATAAGAACACCGTGAATTCATTGTCACAGGAAGGGGAAACTTTATTGACACATTCCTGGGGTCAGATACATCACATGATCACACTGACAGAACCACAGGCACATAGACACAGGCAACAGAGCTTGCACAATGTCGGCACTAGTGCAGTGTATATCCACCTTTCGCAGCAATGCAGGCTGCTATTCTCCCATGGAGACGATCGTAGAAATGCTGGATGTAGTCCTGTGGAACGGCTTGCCATGCCATTTCCACCTGGCGCCTCAGTTGGACCAGCGTTCGTGCTGGACGTCCAGACCGCGTGACACGACGCTTCATCCAGTCCCAAACATGCTCAATGGGGGACAGATCCGGAGATCTTGCTGGCCAGGGTAGTTGACTTACACCTTCTAGAGCACGTTGGGTGGCACGGGATACATGCGGTCGTGCATTGTCCTGTTGGAACAGCAAGTTCCCATGCCGGTCTAGGAATGGTAGAACGATGGGTTCGATGACGGTTTGGATGTACCGTGCACTATTCAGTGTCCCCTCGACGATCACCAGAGGTGTACGGCCATTGTAGGAGATCGCTCCCCACACCATGATGCCGGGTGTTGGCCCTGTGTGCCTCGGTCGTATGCAGTCCTGATTGTGGCGCTCACCTGCACGGCGCCAAACACGCATACGACCATCATTGGCACCAAGGCAGAAGCGACTCTCATCGCTGAAGACGACACGTCTCCATTCGTCCCTCCATTCACGCCTGTCGCGACACCACTGGAGGCGGGCTGCACGATGTTGGTGCGTGAGCGGAAGACGGCCTAACGGTGTGCGGGACCGTAGCCCAGCTTCATGGAGACGGTTGCGAATGGTCCTTGCCGATACCCCAGGAGCAACAGTGTCCCTAATTTGCTGGGAAGTGGCGGTGCGGTCCCCTACGGCACTGCGTAGGATCCTACGGTCTTGGCGTGCATCCGTGCGTCGCTGCGGTCCGGTCCCAGGTCGACGGGCACGTGCACCTTCCGCCGACCACTGGCGACAACATCGATGTACTGTGGAGATCTCACGCCCCACGTGTTGAGCAATTCGGCGGTACGTCCACCCGGCCTCCCGCATGCCCACTATACGCCCTCGCTCAAAGTCCGTCAACTGCACATACGGTTCACGTCCACGCTGTCGCGGCATGCTACCAGTGTTAAAGACTGCGATGGAGCTCCGTATGCCACGGCAAACTGGCTGACACTGACGGCGGCGGTGCACAAATGCTGCGCAGCTAGCGCCATTCGACGGCCAACACCGCGGTTCCTGGTGTGTCCGCAGTGCCGTGCGTGTGATCATTGCTTGTACAGCCCTCTCGCAGTGTCCGGAGCAAGTATGGTGTTCCGTTTGCTTCTACATGTTTTAATAGAGGTGTTCTGTCAGCGTAGGGCTATAATGTGTAGATCACTGCTGGGGATTGTATACCTTTTTTTAAGCTCTGAACTTTCTTTTAAGAGCTACTGTGTTATTCCTATTTAAAATCTTGTACCTAGTCCAACAGGAGACAATTTGATTATTGTGTGTTCCGTTAATATCTATTGTACAGAAGATAAGTAGAAACATTTCTGAATAAATTCTATGACACTGTCAGCGTCTTATCTGCGGCTGAAAGAATCTTTATAGGCTCTGAGCTAGACAATTCACTGTTGAGAAGTAGTATCATTAATCGGAATTGGTTCACAGGATAAAGTAATCTGCTCGAAAGGGGCGTAGCTCCGAAGACTGAAACTGGGTAGCTGTATGCGTGTATAACACTTAACACGTCACCTGATACTCGCTGTCACATTCATGATAACTAGGGTTGAAGGGTGTAGTGCAAAAATAATGCCAACTAAAAATTTGTGTCTGAAGTACACCGTCTCCACATAGGTACTATTTCCGTTTACAGGGAATGTTGTTCCGTTGGGTTAAAGCACGTACACTTCATGTTGAAGAAATAAAATGTATGTATGCACCTACACAATGGAGGTGCTAGCCCTTGATAATTGGATATTGCACTAAAGAACGATTGGCTATCTACAAAAAGTGTTAAGAAGACGGTAGTACATCTTTCTTTTTTTGGAAACACACTTGTGGAAACGTGATCATTCTGAACGTTAAGCACTTGTGTACTTCTGAAAACTTCCATCTTTCACCAGCATCTAGTCTGTGTCAAAGTACCAACCTTTCTGGACCTCATCGTTTATGAATTGTAATGTTCTGTAATGAATTTCAGTTGCCTAAGAAGCGCCCATTTCCAAAGAGAAGTCCCTAAATCAGACAAATGTATACATAGTTCAATAGAATATAAAATGATAGATGGTTGTTTACATACTGATCTTGATCAGTTTGTATTACAATTCCATTTACTAATTCTTATGCTTCTCTACCGTTTGTTAAAATTATGGAACGAATGCAGTTTCTCAAGTTCTCAACTGAAACTAAAGACATCCTATTACAGAAGTACACCTGTGAACAATATGATGTTTTGAAACATATTGCACAAGTGTACGTCTGTAATAGGTATGCCTCCATCAGCGATGGTAGTTCAGAGCGTTTACTTGGAGACTCCTCCCAGTAGGTAATTATACATCTACCTTTTCGTGTTTGTCCTGGGTGAACTCACCTGAAGACGTGCGGTGAGTGGGGAACCAGCCTCTGCATTTTGGTGCCGCGAGATTTTAATCCCAACTATTGGTTGCGTGTTCGTGATGTTAGGAGTGTTGGGTGCCGTTGCAATATATGCCGGAATGAGTATGGTTATTGTGTCCTACATCCATGGTGGTTGTACAGCAGCGGAAATGCTGGACATTTGTGTAGAAACTTTCTGCCTATCTCTGAGCGAATCCATATGAAAACTGAACGGAAACTGTTGTACAATAGTCTGAAAGATGAGTTATAAATCTGCTGCATCAAGGAATGATAATGGTAGACTATAATTACGAGTTTCATTCCAAGATACACATGTACAGGTTATTAACCAGAGGACAGAGCATCCTTTTAATAGAAAGGCACTGATGAGCTTGTGATCTATAAACATTTACCATTAACGTCTTCCTGCAAAAGTTGCGGCTCCATCAGCAAGAGCCGTCGATGAGCAATGTTTTGTGATGCATACAAAAATTACCCACGAAGAGCTTTTTGGAGAAAAATTTGTCGCAATCGCAGATATGAATAGGTAATTGAAGTGAAAATAAAAAAAAAATATTTGTTTACATTCTGACATTGCTCATTTACGGATTATAATTCTTTTTATTCTTCTGCTCTTTTCCCAGTTGTGACAGTTATAGAATAAGTAAGGATGCCCAAGTTGTGAACTGGAAATATCGTCATCTTTGTAATACGCCTTAGAAAAGTATTGTACTTTGAAATTTTAGTCATGTGTGTTTTTCTGTGACAGGAATAGCTTGATTAGCAAAGAAAGAGAAGGTTGTTTATCAATAAAATCTTACCTATCGAATGATTCTACAACTGATTCCTCCGTGGAGCACAGGGTTAATTAACTTCATTTGGTACTCTGGAGGCACAAGAGGGAGGGAGTTGTCGGTTTTGTTGAAATGGCAGAAGCTTCACTCGCATTTTTAGCTGCGACGAATATTTGTTCCGATGTATCAGCCTCGTGTTCAGTAAAGGATCGTAAGGCTTGCTGTGTGGTCGGGCAGTGTGCCTTAAAAATTTTGCTGATACCTTTTCTTTACATTTTCTCCTACTTGTTGTAATTGGAGTGTTCTGTCAACTTGAAGGGCAATATACTGTAAATATACTGTCAATAATATGTACATCGTTGTGGCTTATTGTATACTATTTTTTAGCCCTGATCTTTCTTTTAACCATTACTGTGTTCTTCCCACTTAAAGGATTTTACCACAACCTACAGGAGACAATCCCCTAACCGCGTATCCCATTCATCCCTCTCACACAGCAGGGGAAACGTAGAAACATCAGACACCGTTAGGAGAACGAACTAATCTGCTACAACGGAGCGCAGATCCTAAGACTAATCAACGTTTATCAAAAACTGTTGCTGAATATTTGGAAATATATGTTTTTCTTACTATTTGGATGAAGATGTGTGGTTATTCTGTTATCTTTTCTGAATACATTCTATCACACCGTCACCCTCTTTTCTCCGATTGAAAAGATAGTAATAAAAACTAAACTGGAAAGGGAACTGTTGTGAAGTAATGTCATTAATCACTCATGATTTGTAGAATGAATTAATCTAGTCTAATCTAGCTCCTAAGATTGACATTGGTTAAAATGACACGTGGATCAACATTTAGCACGTCATCTTACAGTGGCATTGTCACTAGCTTGATGCTAAGTATGAAAGTCCCAATGTAAACAATAAGGCTGACTAAAATATCATGTACAATGTCCTCTGTCTCCACACATTTACTTATAATGGTCTTCTTCGGCTGGGTGAAGTCATATTCAGACATCCCTCCTAATATTCGTCGGGGACATTTTCTTCCACGTTTCAGCAGAAACTTCGTAATTTGCTTTTGCAGTGTGTAAAACGAGTCAGCCAGAGGAGATACTGCTCATCACGTCTTTCATGCGGCGTCCAGTGACGACGGAAAGCGTCTGTTAGCTTCCTATTACAAACATAGTTATTTTTAAGCGTCATGTTACGTGTCCTTCGAGATGTATTAACAAGAGCAACAGCTCCTGTAGCAGAAACTAAGCAGCACGACTGCTTTGTGATAACGGCCAGCACGGACCAGGGCGGTGTTGTTGCTGCTGGAGTACTGATTATTCTTAATGTTTTCTCTCCTTGTTCTACATCTACATCTACATCTACATCTACATCCGTACTCCGCAAGCCACCTGACGGTGTGTGGCGGAGGGTACCCTGAGTACCTCTATCGGTTCTCCCTTCTATTCCAGTCTCGTATTGTACGTGGAAAGAAGGATTGTCGGTATGCTTCTGTGTGGGCTCTAATCTCTCTGATTTTATCCTCATGGTCTCTTCGCGAGATATACGTAGGAGGGAGCAATATACTGCTTGACTCTTCGGTGAAGGTATGTTCTCGAAACTTTAACAAAAGCCCGTACCGAGCTACTGAGCGTCTCTCCTGCAGAGTCTTCCACTGGAGTTTATCTATCATCTCCGTAACGCTTTCGCAATTACTAAATGATCCTGTAACGAAGCGCGCTGCTCTCCGTTGGATCTTCTCTATCTCTTCTATCAACCCTACCTGGTGCGGATCCCACACTGCTGAGCAGTATTCAAGCATTGGGCGAACAAGTGTACTGTAACCTACTTCCTTTGTTGTCGGATTGCATTTCCTTAGGATTCTTCCAATGAATCTCAGTCTGGCATCTGCTTTACCGACGATCAACTTTATATGATCATTCCATTTTAAATCACTCCTAATGCGTACTCCCAGATAATTTATGGAATTAACTGCTTCCAGTTGCTGACCTGCTATTTTGTAGCTAAATGATAAGGGACCTACCTTTCTATGTATTCGCATCACATTACACTTCGCTACATTGAGATTCAATTGCCATTCCGTGCACCATGCGTCAATTCGCTGCAGATCCTCCTGCATTTCAGTACAATTTTCCATTGTTGCAACCTCTCGATACACCACAGCATCATCTGCAAAAAGCCTCAGTGAACTTCCTATGTCATCCACCAGGTCATTTATGTATATTGTGAACAGCAACGGTCCTATGACACTCCCCTGCGGCACACCTGAAATCACTCTTACTTGAGAATGACGTGCTGCGTTCTGTTATCTAGGAACTCCTCAATCCAATCACACAATTGATCTGATAGTCCGTATGATCTTACTTTGTTCATTAAACGACTGTGGGGAACTGTGTCAAACGCCTTGCGGAAGTCAAGAAACACGGCATCCACTTGTGAACCCGTGTCTAAGGCCCTCTGAGTCTCGTGGACGAATAGCGCGAGCTGGGTTTCACACGATCGTCTTTTTCGAAACCCATGCTGATTCCTACAGAGTAGATTTCTAGTCTCCAGAAAAGACATTATACTCGAATATAATACGTGTTCCAAAATTCTACAACTGATCGACATTAGAGATATAGGTCTATAGTTCTGCACATCTGTTCGACGTCCCTTCTTGAGAACGGGGATGACCTGTGCCCTTTTCCAATCCTTTGGAACGCTTCGCTCTTCTAGAGACCTACGGTACACCGCTGCAAGAAGGGGGGCAAGTTCCTTCGCGTACTCTGTGTAAAATCGAACTGGTATCCCATCAGGACCAGCGGCCTTTCCTCTTTTGAGCGATTTTAATTGTTTCTCTATCCCTCTGTCGTCTACTTCGATATCTACCATTTTGTCAACTGTGCGACAATCTAGAGAAGGAAGCACAGTGCAGTCTTCCTCTGTGAAACAGCTTTGGAAGAAGACATTTAGTAATTCGGCCTTTAGTCTGTCATCCTCTGTTTCACTACCATTTTGGTCACAGAGTGTCTGGACATTTTGTTTTGATCCACCTACCGCTTTGACATAGGACCAAAATTTCTTAGGATTTTCTGCCAAGTCAGTACATAGAACTTTACTTTCGAATTCATTGAAAGCCTCTCGCATAGCCCTCCTCACACTACATTTCGCTTCGCGTAATTTTTGTTTGTCTGCAAGGCTTTGGCTATGTTTATGTTTGCTGTGAAGTTCCCTTTGCTTCCGCAGCAGTTTTCTAACTCGGTTGTTGTACCACGGTGGCTCTTTTCCATCTCTTACGATCTTGCTTGGCACATACTCATCTAACGCATATTGTACCATGGTTTTGAACTTTGTCCACTGATCCTCAACACTATCTGCACTTGAGACAAAACTTTTGTGTTGAGCCGTCAGGTACTCTGTAATCTGCTTTTTGTCACTTTTGCTAAACAGAAAAATCTTCCTACCTTTTTTAATATTTCTATTTACGGCTGAAATCATCGACGCAGTAACCGCTTTATGATCGCTGATTCCCTGTTCTGCATTAACTGATTCAAATAGTTCGGGTCTGTTTGTCACCAGAAGGTCTAATATATTATCGCCACGAGTCGGTTTTCTGTTTAACTGCTGAAGGTAGTTTTCAGATAAAGCACTTAAAAATATTTCACTGGATTCTTTGTCCCTGCCACCCGTTATGAACGTTTGAGTCTCCCAGTCTATATCCGGCAAATTAAAATCTCCACCCAGAACTATAACATGGTGGGGAAATCTACTCGAAATATTCTCCAAATTATTCTTCAGGTGCTGAGCCACAACAGCTGCTGAGCCCGGGGGCCTATAGAGACATCCAATTACCATGTCTGAGCCTGCTTTAACCGTGACCTTCACCCAAATCATTTCACAATTCGAATCTCCCTCAATTTCCTTCGATACTATTGCACTTCTTATCGCTATAAACACGCCTCCCCCTTCACTGTCCAGCCTATCTCTGCGGTATACATTCCAATCAGAGTTTAGGATTTCATTACTGTTTACGTCTGGTTTCAGCCAACTTTCTGTTCCTAGTACTATATGGGCGTTGTGACCGTTTATTAATGAGAGCAGTTCTGGGACCTTTCTATAGACGCTCCTGCAGTTTACTATTAGCACATTAATATTGTTATTCCTTGTTGCATTTTGCCTACTCCTGCCTTGCCGCGTCTCAGGAGGCGTCTTGTCGGGCCTAGGGAGGGAATTCTCTAACCTAAAAAAAAACCCATGTGCACTCCACACGTACTCCGCTACCCTCGTAGCCGCTTCCGGCGTGTAGTGCACGCCTGACCTATTCAGGGGGACCCTACATTTCTCCACCCGATAGCGGAGGTCGAGAAATTTGCACCCCAGCTCTCCGCAGAATCGTCTGAGCCTCTGGTTTAAGCCTTCCACTCGGCTCCAAACCAGAGGACCGCGATCGGTTCTCGGAACGATACTACAAATAGTTAGCTCTGATTCCACCCCGCGAGCGAGGCTTTCCACCTTCACCAACTCCGCCAACCGCCTGTACGAACTGAGGATTACCTCTGAACCCAGACGGCAAGAGTCATTGGTGCCGACATGAGCAACAATTTGCAGTCGGGTGCACCCAGTGCTCTCTATCGCCGCCGGTAGGGCCTCCTCCACATCTCGGATGAGACCCCCCGGCAAGCAGACAGAGTGAACACTGGCCTTCTTCCCCGACCTTTCCGCTATTTCCCTAAGGGGCTCCATCACCCGCCTAACGTTGGAGCTCCCAATAACTAATAAACCCCTCCCCCCGTGTGCCTGCTCGGACCTTGCTGAAGGAGCAAAAAAAGAAAAATATCGGACTAGGCTAATTTGGAAAAGCTCTATCGAATGGGCTCGAAAAACTCTGCTTTAAAATCGTTTTAATCATATAGAAAATAACGTTCTACAGGCTGTTAAGAACAGGTGAGGGCATACTCCTTATTTGGAAATACGCTGCTCGCAATGTGATATTTGGAACACGATATTTTAGTGTCTTCCTGAAAACGGAATGGTTCGATCATCGAATACAGAGTGTAATACCACAGTCTAACATAACATTCGAGACACTCGCTGCTGTAAAAGTTGTTATCGTTTGACAGCTGGAGCGTCACTAGCGCTCCAAGCGACGAGAAAGGAGAACTTCAGATGCGTCGTAAGCGTAATGTTAGTTTTGCATTCCTTTCCTAAGTGAATTACGAAATATCTGAATTATTTTTTTGTCTCCAACAGTTTTTGTAATACCAGAAGATATAGACGTTTCTGAATATGATTCTTAAATACACGCAAGTAAGGATAAAAATCATGAATCTAGTGGAAAGCTACAACACGTTCGTGAAGAAACACTGGTGACGGTGAATACATCAACATCTACGTGCTTACTCTGCTATTCCCAATAAAGTGCCTGGCAGAGGGTTCAATGAATCACCTTCAAGCTGTCTCTCTACCGGTCCACTCTCGAACGGCAGCTTATCTCGTTGATAACAACGGCATATAAACACATAAATTCACAAATAAGATACACCTCTAGTTGCAAAAGGGATCGAGCCCCATTTGTCGTTCCGTAGGCCTACTGCGTTTAAGTCACTGTCGCCAGTTTATTGTAAGTGGGACAAGCAACTACCAAATATTGGGAGAAATGTACTGTGAGTGTAAACCCCAAGTCCTCAAAGCCAATAACACTGTCAGAAGTGCTGTCATGTGTTAAATTTGCTATTAGATACTTTTCATCCAATGATATATGCCTTAGTTTATCAGTATCGGAGAAATGCTTTACCATCTGCTTTCAAAAGTGGAGCATATTGTCACTTATCCAACATTTTCTATGTATGCCTTCGACATACCACTGTAATGTACGCTCTGATGGAAACATAAAACAAGAGCAAACAGCTTATTTTCGTCTTTCCATCTTGCAGATGGTATGCTAATCTGGCTTACCAACAAGTCAAGGCCGTCCTTCTTTATGTATCGGGATCCTATATAGTCTTCAAAATTTATTTGTCCTCCTTCACTAGATCCTTCTGATACACTTCCTGTTGCTGTCTGATTGACATTTTCCTTATCCCGTAACGAAGTCCAGCGATCTGCACGTTCTGAAACTCCACACGCTTTTTCTTAACACGAATAACTGCACCTAATTTATCGTTTCATCGTCAAAGCAGACCGGTGTTGACGATTCAGATGAATCTGTGACTGATATATGGAGAGTTGAACTGGCTGCTTCTGCGCCATAGGATTGTTTTGCAGCTTTAGATGGACTGTCGAACCTTTGAGGCAGTTTTCCCCTCATCGTCAGCTGAGGTGGCTTATTTGGAATGTCAAACATTGTGGTTAACTGCATTTCACACGTTTATTACTGTCTGCATTCATGAATGGTTTTCTTCGACTGGTAGCGGACAAAACATTATAAAGGTAAACAGGGTCTTTTTTTCATAAGATCTCCTCGTCTGCTATCCACTAGCCATTTTCTGCTCATAAAACGAAACATTAATCATCAATATTCATGTAGTTCGCAAGCGAATCCTGACGATACAATGTAGTAACATTATGTTATATACCTCTCAGGGTCGTTTGGGAACCTAAACAAGACAGATGCGGTATCTTCTTCTTGTTATGGCTGCAGTTTATTGCACTACTCTACGCTCCCAGTTGTAAAAACCATTGTAGAAAACGAAGTACACAACTACTATTCGCTTTCGCTTTCACGATCGAGCCGCTCTCAACCATGTAACTTACGAGCTGCTTGGCGCAGTAGGCAACAAAGTCGAGGCGAAATGTCGCTACTGTTATGTTCCACTGTGGTAATACCACGATACCACTGCTCGCATTGGCCCATAGTTCGACACCTTGCCAGCGTGTGTCCAAGTAGCAACGTTTTTGGATGTCAGCCATCATGATACATACGTTGATATGAGTGTCAGAGACAGACATCCATGTCATTCGCCAAGAACAAGTTAGTAACAGACGTTACTTTCCTGTGTCCTGTTACGTATTATATACTGTAATCAAAGTTCAGTCGTCTGAGAATTATTACCGTTCACCAGACAGAAACATAAATAGTCGAAATCAAATATAAGGTAAGATACTTGTGTTCATTATGAATTCCATTTAATTATTCTTCTGCTCTTTTCCCTGTTGTTAAAATTATAGAATGTGTTTAGATGCCAAAGCTTACTAGGAGAAGTACGGGCACCCTATTTTAGAAGTACACTTGTGAATGATATGTTATTTTAAATCATATTGCTCAGGTGTTCTTCTGGAATAGGAATGCCAATATCAGTGAAGAAGATGAGGGCTATTTATCAGTTGGGTCCTTGTCAGCGGATAATTATACATCTGTTTTTCGAGTTCGTAGGGCACTAAACCACGGAGTTCGTAGGGCACTAAACCACGTCGTGCTGGCAGAGAGAGGAGTGGGTAGAGGAGTAAAGGGTTTAGTCGATAGCACGCCTCCATCTCCGCTGTCCGTTCCGCAGTCCGTTGAGCAACATCGACACACATATCTTCCACACAAACACCCTGCAATAATACTTGACTTTAATGATTTGATACTGATGAGCCCGGTCCTCACTGGTAAACATCTGTTCGTGATTTGACGAGAGTGATATGTGTGCAAATTAGTTGAACGGTCACTTTTGTAAAATCCTGTCATTTTGCCCCAATACAACACAGAAGTGTGAAATTTGGCTACCAGTGTAATGTGCAAAAGCGTGGTAACCCTTGGGTAACTTGGGTAAGTAGCAAGCTGTCGACACATGAAAAAAACCTCTGAGGTTTAAAATAGGTTAGTAATCTCACATTGGCACCAAATTTCACTGTAATTCTGCGCGAAGCCACGGTGAATACGTTACACGATAGGAAGGACGTCACACACAGCCTTGCCCACATCGTGCCCTTTCTCCTGACGCCTCTGCTTTGGAGGACAGAACCGTGGCGCTCAGCGTTGAATTCACGCGTTTTTCTAATGAGTGGCTTGGGAAAATATTCTAAACACGCTGCGCCCACAGTCAACACGAAGAGGCCTCTAGATGTGGCATAAATGGCGTCAACGTAACAACTGCTTTTCATGCAGCGTTCGCTAACACACATTTCGCGGTCGAAAACGACAGTTTCCACTGCGATGTGCAACAAGATGACTGACTTGACAACATTTATCCCTACTGACACCCACTCTGACGACACAAACCTTCTCTAAGGATAACGTGGGGCTACAACAACATTGCCCGTGATCTGCCATCTTGTAGGTTTCCACGATCGCAGTTTTTGATCTGGTATACAGTGTGTGCCCAATAGAGACCATTTAGAACCCTTTGACGATATCTAAACGTGATCCAGCGCATCAAAGAATTTTTATATTCTTTCAGCCTTCATATTTTGTACCCTCCTGTGGCGTCATCATAGAGCGGTGCAACATTGACACATAGCGTTTTCTCACTTCCCACCTAACTGTCATAATCCTCACAGTGGATCCTGATGAAGTCTGGAATTCCTGTGTGATCGTTTGGATAGATGTCTGCCCATTACATATTACGACCCTCTTCAACATTCGGCGGTCTCTGTTACTCAACAGACGTCATCGGCCTGTACGCTTTTGTGCTATACGTGTCCCTTCGCATTTACACTTCACTGTCACATCGGTAATAGTGGACCTAGGGATGTTTAGCAATGTGGAAATCTCGGCTACAGACGTATGACATAAGTGGCACCCAATCGCCTGACAACGTTCAAAGTCCGTGAGTTCCGCGGAGCGCCCCATTCTGCTCTCTCACGATGTCTAATGTCTCGCAATAGGTGGCAGCACAATGCCTCTAATACGTAAAACGTATGTTTTTGGGGGTGTCCGGATACTTTTCATCACATAGTGTACATTTCATGATAGAAAAAGTAAAAATGCGTTATATACATGATGGAGCTTCTAAATGTTAATAATAGCACTAAATAACGAGTAAAACTCTACAAAATGTTAAGAAGAGGGAAAGGCATTTCTTTTTTTTGGAAATACACTGGTGGGTTCATGATATTTGGAACATGACTTACCAGTGTTTTTCAAAAAACGGTTTGCCTCGATCAACGAAGACGCATGGCAATAGGGTGACAGCATCGTTTACACAGCTCCTAGTCTGCATCAAAGTATGAACGTATCTGGATGTGGGCTGTTTTGGTGTATATACCACAGGCAGATGGTCCATGTCATTCGTCAAGGACTGGCGAGAAACAGACTTTACCTAGCTGTGTCTCGTTATGGAATGTTCTATAATGAATATTCAATTGTTCGTTTACCAAAATATCATACATGTGCATAGGTAGTTGGAGAGAAAATAAAAAGGTAGATTTTTGCTTGTGTTCTGATGTTGCTCCCTGTGGAATGTAATTCCATTTAGTAATTCTTCGGCACGTTTGCTGGTTATTATGATTATAGAATGAATGCAGATGGGCTAAGTTCTCATCTGGAAGTACAGACATATTATTACAGAAGTACACATGTGAATAATATGATGTTTTGGAATGTATTGCACAAGTGTACTGGAAGTACATATATCTTATTACAGAAGTACACATGTGAATAATATGATGTTTTGGAACATATTGCACAAGTGTACTTCTGTAACAGGAATGCCTCCGTCAGCGATGACGGTATGGGCTGTTTACCAGGAGGTTCCTCCTCTAGGTTAAGTCGTCCGTTAATTCATCTCGTTCTATGAAGCGGCGGAAGAACAGTGGCGAGAGAGGAACAACGCGCTGTGTTTGGGTGCGGTGAGACTTTATCCCAATCTATTGGTTGTGTGTTCGTGATCTTCGTGTGCCCATGCAGTGTGTCTTGAAATTTCCGCTGGTCAACTGGCTGTTTTCCCCTACTCATTTTTATTAGCGTGTTCTAGTAACTTGACTGCCTTTATTTCAGTACAGTGCCTCATGTGTAGACCAATGTGGGTCACTGCAAGTGTTATAACTCTGAACCGTTATTGTATAACTTGCTTTTAAAGGAGCGTGCCAGGAAAAGTAAAAACTAGTCTGCATATTGTGTCCTGAATTCATGTCTGTTGTACATTAGTGGAACAGCGAAAACATTTGTAAATAATTTTTATGCCTCTCACTGAACGTGTCGCTGATCATTACTCCAGTGCCCATATCGTTATTTATTGCAATGGGCGGCATAATCATTATGTTCGTAGAAAGCCAGAAGAGGTTAGTTACTTGAATTAATCTATTCCAAAGGAATGCAGGTCATAAGGCTGGTGCTGGATTTATGAGGAAATGCGCCAGCTGTTAGCATGTAATCTGATTCTTGAAATGTAACAAGCATAGGTAGTTTACATTGTCTTATACTGACGTCGTCGTAATGCTGTTATATAAGTTCAGACCCCCTCACACAACCTCGCTGAGTGAACACTGACCGACGTTATATCCTTCTATCCAAAGCTGATATTTCCATTTACTGAGAATGTCGCTCAGCAGTCTAAAAAGGAGTTATAAATTTACCTCCATCAAGGAACTAATAATGGTAGACTATAAATCAGTATTCCATTCCAACATAGACACAGACAGGGTCTCAACCAGAGGACATAACACATTTTTTTAATAGAAAAACACTGATGTGGATGTGATCTTTAGACATTTTCCATTAGGTGTTTCTTCATCAGCAAGAGCTGTCAGTGAGAAATGTTTTAAAATTCTATTTTCTTAGTTTTTCTGCACTTTTCCGAATAGTTTCAATTAAGGACAGAGTGCAGGTGACCCAAGTTGTGAACTGGAAGTATGGGCATACTATATTGGAACTTCACCCCGGGAAAATATTCCATTCTGAAGTTTTAGTCGTGTGTTGGGGGTTATCTGTAACAGGAATCAGAAAAAAAAGGAAGGTGGGTCTCACCCTGCAAGGGCGCCCATGCTCGGAGGTGGCGCCCCCCCCCCCGTTCACTCCCCTCCCGTCCACTCCCCCCCCGTCCACTCCCCCCCCCGTCCACTCCCCCCCCCCGTTCACTCCCCCCCCCCCCGTTCACTCCCCCCCCCGTTCACTCCCCCCCCGTTCACTCCCCCCCCGTTCACTCCCCCCCCCGTTCACTCCCCCCCCCCGTTCACTCCCCCCCCCGTTCACTCCCCCCCCGTTCACTCCCCTCCCCCCCCGTTCACTCCCCCCCCCGTTCACTCCCCCCCCCGTTCACTCCCCCCCCCGTTCACTCCCCCCCCCGTTCACTCCCCCCCCCGTTCACTCCCCCCCCCGTTCACTCCCCCCCCCCCGTTCACTCCCCCCCCCGTTCACTCCCCCCCCCGTTCACTCCCCCCCCCGTTCACTCCCCCCCCCGTTCACTCCCCCCCCCGTTCACTCCCCCCCCCCGTTCACTCCCCCCCCCGTTCACTCCCCCCCCCCCGTTCACTCCCCCCCCGTTCACTCCCCCCCCCGTTCACTCCCCCCCCGTTCACTCCCCCCCCGTTCACTCCCCCCCCCCCGTTCACTCCCCCCCCCGTTCACTCCCCCCCCCGTTCACTCCCCCCCCGTTCACTCCCCCCCCCGTTCACTCCCCCCCGTTCACTCCCCCCCCGTTCACTCCCCCCCCGTTCACTCCCCCCCCCGTTCACTCCCCCCCCGTTCACTCCCCCCCCCGTTCACTCCCCCCCCGTTCACTCCCCCCCCCCGTTCACTCTCCCCCCCCCGTTCACTCCCCCCCCCCGTTCACTCCCCCCCCCGTTCACTCCCCCCCCGTTCACTCCCCCCCCCGTTCACTCCCCCCCCGTTCACTCCCCCCCCCGTTCACTCCCCCCCCCCCCCCCCCCGAAGGACCCCCTTCCAGACACCCACCAGCCCCACACCAGCTCAGCCAGTTGCGTCACTATCATTTCTATGTGTGTCGTATCTTTGTTCCGACGCATCGGCGGCTTTTTAGAGAGACGATCTTAAGGCTTCTTGTGTCTTGTGTGGTCGGGCAGAGGGCCTTGAAAAAATATGCTGCTCCTATCTCTTTCCGTTGCCTCCTACTTGTTTTAACGGGAGTGTTCTGTTAACTTGAAGGGCTGTCTTCGAGCACAATCTATTGTGAATAATGTGTACATCACTGTTTGTGATTACACAAAGTATATGCGGTTGATGTCGCAAAATTAATCTTACTAGCAAGATAAGCTGCTAATTGTTGGCCCTCCATAATCAGTAGAGATCTGGAATTTAATAAGAAGAGGGAAGGAGATCTGGAAGTTGATAAGAAGAGGGAAGGAGATACTTCTTTTCTAGGATACACATTGGTGAGAATGCGATTTCAGGAATTCACCGGTATTTTTAGAAAACGGTATGCCTCGAACAGCAAAGACTGGGTAAAAAACTATATCCTTAATGCGGCGACACCATTACTCGCATAAGCACCTCTTAACGAATTTACTAGGTGGTATCAAAGTAACAACAAATTCTCGATGTGAACCATCACGATAGTTACAGAGACGGTTAAGGCTGACGAATTTCAGTACATTCTTCTGTACAGGTTCTAGACATTCCATATAAATGGTTAAGGTTTGGTGATAACGAAGATATAACAGACATTACCTTTCAGTATCCTGACTAAAATCTCGCGTTGTTTCCTTTCCTGTCACAGGCTGCTACAACTTAATATGTTGACATTTGCACATTGTTATCTTCCCAATCTGGCCGTGCGGTTCTAGGCGCTTCAGTCTGGAACCGCGTGACAGCTACGGTCGCAGGTTCGAATCCTGCCTCGGGCATGGATGTGTGTGATGTCCTTAGGTTAGTTAGGTTTAAGTAGTTCTACGTTCTAGGGGACTGATGACCTCAGATGTTAAGTCCCATAGTGCTCAGAGCCATTTGAACCAGCCCATCTCTTGGTCTCCTCCTGATTTTTACCCTCCACACTGGCCTCCAATACTAGACTGGTGATCCCTTGATGCCTCAGAACATGTCCTACCAACCGATCCCTTCGTCTAGTTATGTTGTGCCACAAAATTCTCCCCAATCCTATTCAATAAGTATTCTAATTCTTCTTTTTACTGATATAATTCTCTTTCTCAATAACGTTTGTATTGGTATGAAGATAGAGAGGGGACGTGCACGAATCGAGGAAGGTGTCTCGAAATCAATCAGTTTCCTCTCTCACCGACAACTCGGAGCTCTCTGGTTTTTTCCAGCAGAAAAACATGACATCATTTTTAAGACTCGCCAACTGATCGCCGGACTGAACGAAAATATTCTGTAATTTTTGGTGTACTTTAAAAATTTGAGCACTAAGGAACACATTTTTTGATAATATTGACATGAAGATGAAGATCTTGACATTAGGACCTCCATAAAGCAGAACATCTAACACATAAGAATAGGTAAACAGAGGACATGTGCAACGTGTAAGACGATTGCAAGAACATAATGCTGTAAATGTTATGAACACTGGCATCAAAAGTAGATCAGTAGTCAGGCGCATTTTCTCTCATGTTTCGAAAGGTATTTACAATTCGCTTTTGCAGTGTGGAGCAGGAGTGAGTCCGAAGAGATACTGCTCTCAGAGAAAATACGCCTCACGAATCTTAGATGCAACACGCTCTACTTATGATGTTGAATAACTAAAATTTATAAATTCGATTTGACACTGAAGTGCTAAATGTAGATTATGATTGAATATTGCACTCCATAATGAGTAATGTTCTACAAGCTGTTAAGAAGAGGGAAAGGCATAGATCTTTTTTCGGAAATACACTGGTGGGAACGTGATATTTGAAACATGACTCACTAGTGTCTTTCTGAAAACGGATTGGTTCGATCATCGAAGACTTGAGGCCAATACCACGGTACCATTGCTCACAACGGCCTATCTTTCGGCACCTTACAGGCTTGTATCAAAGCAGCAACGTTACCGGGTGTAAGCCGCCACGATACAAATGTTAATATGAGTGCTAGAGGCGAACATTCCGTGACATTCGTCAGGGAGTGGTGAGTAACGGAAGTTACTTTGCTGTGTGCTGTTGTGTATTATGTTCTGTAATTACAATGCAGTTGTCTGACAAATGTTTGTTTCTATGATGTATAGGTAGCTGAAGTGAAAATAAAAGGTAAGATAAAGAATTACAGTCTGAGTTCCATTTACTTACTCTTCTGCCATTTTCCTGGTTGTTAAAATTGTAAAATGTGTGCAGATACCCAGGGTTTGAAGTACAAGTATGAGCACCCTATTTTTGAAGCACACTTGCGAGTAATATGTTATTTTGAAACATAGTACTCAAGTGTGGTTCTGGAATAGGAATGCCACTATCAGCGAAGAAGATGAAGGCTACTTATCAGGTGGGTCCTTGCCTGCGGATAATTATATATCCGATTTTTTGGGTTGGTCCCGTGACGGCAGAGAGAGGAGTGGGTAGAGGAGTAAACGGTTTTACCCCTCCGCAGTCCGCTGAGCAACATCGATACACATTTCTTCCACACAAACACCCTCTGATAATACCTGACTTTAAAGGTTTGCTACTGATGAGCCCCATTCCTCACTGACACGCATATATATGACAATAGTGATATGTGTGCAAATTAATTGAACGGCCACTTTTGCAAAATCCCGTCATTTTGCCTCAGTACAACACAGAAGTGTGAAATTTGGCTACCAGTGTAATGTGCCAAATCGTGGTACCCTGCAACGGTGACTTTTCAAATAGCAATGTGTCAACACATACGAAAAAAAGGCCAGAACTCAGGAGTTCCGATGAGGCCTAAAATAGGTTAGTGATGTCACATTGGCACCAAATATCTCTGTAATTCTGCAGGAAGCCACGGTGGACACGTTACATGATGGGAAGGGCGTCACACACAGCCTTACCCACATCTCGTCCTTTCTCTTGACGCCTCTGCGCTGGAGGTCAGAACAGTGTCGCCCAGCGTTGACTGGACGCGATTTTCTTATGACTTGGGAAAATATTCCAAACACACTGGGCTCACAGTCGACGCGAAAAGGCCTCTAGATGTGACACAAATGGCGCCAACATAACAACCGCTTTTCTTGGAGGGTTCACTAATACACATTTCTCGATCGTAAAAGGGAGTTTCCAATGCGATGTCTTGATAACATTTATCTCTACTGACACCCACCCTGACGACACAAACCCTCTCTAAGGATATCTTGGGGCTGCAATGCCATTGCCCCTGACGTGACCTATGGTAGGTTTGATCGCTCGCAGTTTTGCTCTGGTATACCGGGTGGTGTACCCAATAGACACAATTCAGAACCTTTCACGATATCTAAACGGGATCCAAAGCATCAAGAAATGTTTATATTTTTTCAGCCCTCACGTTTTGTCCCCTCCTGTGTCGTGGTCAAAGAGAAGTGCAACATTGATTCGCTCGTGAACAAAATGGCTAATCGACCCTCTAAGACTCCCTGTTTGGCAGTGTCCTCGGTGCCACCCACACACCTTTGTTCAAACTTTATACAGAAATAACCGTCGAGCGATTCCTATTGGCGTCAACCCCTCACATACAACATGCCCACAAGAAGGCGCCAGAGTAGCCAAGTAGCACCACTCAGCTAAGGCTGTCCAAAGGGTTGCTTCTCACAGCTGCCTAGGAGTCAGTCACAGGTTGTCTGTGCACAGATACATTTTTAAAGTTACGCAGGTGGGTGGCACTGAGGGTGTTTGCCGAACTGGGGGGTCTTACAATGACGTCTTGCCATTTTATTCGCGTGTGTGTCAATGTCGCAAACCTTCTTGACCACGCCACGGCGGAGGAGAGGTGAGGGGCGCCAAACAGGAGGATCGAAAAAGTGTAAACACCCTTCGCTGCTTCGTATCACGTTCACATTTCGTCGAATAGGATTGAATCGTCCAGTTTAAAGGTAAAGCTCCACGTTCTGGAAGGGCATGTGGTCTGCACACCGCTCTTCTGGTCGTTGTCAGGACCTTGGAGCCGCTTTCGAGTAGGATGAGCTCACCCCATACCACACCTCCCACCAAAATCCCTGGCAGTCCTGCGAGCAGAATCCGGGTGCCCCAATTGGCAGTCAGCCACACTGGTTACTCGGCTATGGGGCTGGAATTCCACCCTGTATACCAGAGCTACACTCCGAAGGGGGTCACATCACGATATATGGGGCCGCAGCTTCGCGATGTCCTTCTGGAAAGGCTGAATCGTCTGGGTGGTATCAGTAGAGTCAAAGGATGTAAATAATGTCATTGTTTTGCACATCGCTCTGCAAACTGTCGTATTCGATAGCTCAGTGTGTAGGAATCAAAGCCCGAAAGGAACGGCTAGTTTTATTGACAGCCTTTATGTCACCTCATTACTGTTTTCGTCTGGATTCTGAGCTGTGGCGTGTCTGAAATTGCTTTGTCAGCCACCCATAATCACACCACGTGATTTTAAAGCTGGGTGTCACCGTTATGACCTCTATCTCGGAGGTGTCAAGACAAAGAACAAGATGTGGGAAAGGGAATGTGGAGCTAAGTTCCCATCATGAGACTTTCTCACGGCGTTCTGCATAACAGTGGTGATCTTTGGTGGCAACTTGACATCAGTAAGCAGCTTTACACTTTGATTTCTGAGCTCCGGCCTTCTCTTCGCATATGTCGACACATTGCTGTTTGAAGCGTCGACGAACGCAAGGGAAACGTGTGTTGGCCGTTGCTCTCAAGGACAGGAAGTTATATAAGTGTTTCTCTTACAAGCAAACGATGTAAAAGCCAGTTTTACGCACATTTTTGACATGGTTGGAACAGGAACTTCTTTACAACTACTTTACAAGTCGCAGTTTCTCTTCCAAAATATTAAAATTACTCCGTAATTCCAGGTCTAGGCTATCCCCTACAGATTATTTATGGGCGCTCTTGTACACAGTCAATGCTTCTACATCTGATTTTGCTACTGAGTAGTGTTTTGATTTGCCACTTTTAGAATTTGGGGGCAGAGGAGTGGAGGGAGTCGCTTTTGTTGAAATTTCAGAATTTTCACTAACATTTGTAGGTATGTCGAATCTTTGTTAAAATGTGTCGGACGCGTGTTCGAGAGACGGTCCTCAGGCTCGTTGTGTGGTCGGGCAGATGCCTAAAATAAACTGATCCCTTGTCTTTACTACTTGTTTTAATTGTACTATTCTGTCAACTTGAAGAGCTGCCTTTCAGCACAGTATATTGCGAATGATTTGTACATCACTGTTGCTGACAGTACACCTTTTTTTTTTAAAAAAAACATTACTACATTATTCCTACTTGAGAGCCTGTAGCTCGTCCAACAGCAGACCATCCACTTATTGCTTGTCCCAGTTATGGTGGTTGTATGCTGAGGGATATGTAGAAACATTTCCGAATAAATTCTATCAAACTGTAAGCCTCTTATCTCCGGCTGAAAAGATATTTGTAAGTATTGAGCTAGAAAATTCGTTGTTCTGAAGTAGTATCATTAATCAGACATGGTTAGTGAGACGGAACTAATCTTCTCAGAAGGGGCGTTGCTCGCAAGGTTGACACTGGATAAATGGGTGCATGGATAACACTTTATCGTCATCTCATACACGCCATAACACAAGCATGGTATTTAGTGTGAGGGATCCAATGCAAACAACACTGCCAACTAAAATAGTATGTTTCAAGTACACCGTCTCCACATAGATATTATTTTCGTTTACAGAGAATGTTGTTCTCTTGGGTGATAGAAAATACGCTGGATGTTTAAAAAAATTGAAATATGTATGATGGAGCTGCTTAATGTTAATAATTACACTAAATAACGAGTAAAGATCTACGAGTACAAAGTGTTAATAAGAGGGAAGAGCATTTCTTTTTTTGGAAATACACTGGTGGGTTCATGATATTTGGAACATGACTTACCAGTGTTTTTCTAAAAACGGCTTGCCTTGATCAACGAAGACGCATGGCAATATGGCGACAGCATTGTTTACACAGCTTCTAGTCTGCATCAAAGTATGAATGTATCTGGATGTAAGCTGTCATGATAAGCTTTTTAGTGTAAATACCAGAGGCAGATTGTCCAGGTGATTCGTCAAGAACTGGTGAGAAACAGCCGTTACCTGGCTGTATTGCACTCCATAATGAGTAATGTTCTACAAGCTGTTAAGAAGAGGGAAAGACAGTTCTTTTTTTGGAAATACACTGGTGGGAACGTGATATATGCAACGTGACTAGCTAGTGTGTTTCTGAAAACGGAATAGTTCGATCATCGAAGACAGTGGGTAATAACAAGACACCACTGCTCACATTGGCCAGTGTCATGATACATACGTTGATACGAGTGTCGGAGCCAGACCACCATGTCATTCGCCAAGAAGAATTTACTTTTCTGTATCCTGTTATGTATTATGTACTGTAATCATAGTTCAATCTTCTGAGAAAAATTTGCGTTCACCAGATGGATGCATAAATAGTTTAATTGAAAATAAAAGGTAAGATATATGTGTTCACTTTGAATTCCATTTAATTATCCTTTTGCTCTTTTCCTTGTTGTTGAAATTATAGAATGTGTGGGGATGCCCAAGGTTACAAGTAGAAGCACGGGCACCTTATTTTAGAAGTACACTTGTGAATAATATATTATTTTAAATCATATTGCTCAGGTGTTCTTCTGGAATAGGAATGCCACTATCAGTGAAGAAGATGAGGGCTATTTATCAGTTGGGTTCTTGTCAGCGGATAATTATACATCTGTTTTTTCGAGTGGGTAGAGGAGTAAAGGGTTTAGTCGATAGCACGCCTCCATCTCCGCTGTCCGTTCCGCAGTCCGTTGAGCAACATCGGAACACACATCTTCCACACAAACACCCTGTGATAATACTTGCCTCTAATGATTTGATACTGATGAGCCAGGTCCTCACTGGTAAACATCTATTCGTGATGTGACGAGAGTGATATGTGTGCAAATGAGTTGAACGGTCACTTTTGTAAAATCATGTCATTTTGCCCCAATACAACACAGTAGTGTGAAATTTGGCTACCAGTGTAATGTGCAAACTTAACCCTTGGGTAACTTGGGTAAGTAGCAAGCTGTCGACACATGAAAAGAACCTCTGAGGTTTAAAATAGGTTAGTAATCTTACAATGGCACCAAATTTCACTGTAATTCTGCGCGAAGCCACGGTGAATACGTTACACGATGAGAAGGGCGTCACACACAGCCTTGCCCACATCTCGCCCTTTCTCTTAACGCCTCTGCGCTGGAGGTCAGAACCGTGACGCTCAGTGTTGAATTCACGCGTTTTTCTTATGAGTGGCTTGGGAAAATATTCTAAACACGCTGTGCGCACAGTCGACACGAAGAGGCTTCTAGATGTGGCATAAATGGCGTCAACTAACAACTGCTTTTCTTGGAGCGTTCTCTAGTATACATTTCGCGGTCGAAAGCGACAGTTTCCACTGCGATGTGCACCAATAACACTGACTTGACAACATTTATCGCTACTGACACCCATTCTGACGACACAAACCTTCTCTTAGGATAACGTGGGGCTACGACAACATTGCCCGTGATCTGCCATCTTGTAGGTTTCCACGATGGAAGTTTTTGATCTGGTATTCAGTGTGTGCCCAATACAGACCATTTAGAACCCTTTGACGATATCTAAACGTGATCCAGCGCATCAAAGAAATTTTATATTCTTTCAGCCTTCATATTTTGTTCTCTCCTGTGGCATGACCATAGAGAGGTGCAACATTGACTGATAGCGCTTGCTCACCTCCCGCCTAACTGTCATAATACTTGCAGTGGATCTTGATGCAGTTTGGAATTCCTGTGTGATGGTCTGGTTTGATGTCTGCCCATTACACACTACAACTCTCTTCAACTTTTCGGCGGTCTCTGTTAGTCAACAGACGACATCGGCCTATACGCTTTTGTGCTATACGTGTCCTTTCGCGTTTCCACTTCATTGTCACATCGGAAATAATGGACCTAGGGATGTTTAGGAATGTGGAAATCTCGCCTACAGACGTATGACACAAGTGACACCCAATCGCCTGACCACGTTCGAAGTCCGTGAGTTCCGCGGAGAGCCCCATTCTGCTCTCTCACGATGTCTAATGTCTCGCAATAGGTGGCAGCACAATGCCTCTAATACGTAAAA
Organism: Schistocerca gregaria; assembly: GCF_023897955.1. Lineage (NCBI taxonomy): Eukaryota > Metazoa > Arthropoda > Insecta > Orthoptera > Acrididae > Schistocerca > Schistocerca gregaria. Next base: position 220,395,635 of record NC_064931.1, on the reverse strand, counting down.
CGTGTGTTTTTGGGGGTGACGGATACTTTTCATCACATAGTGTACATTTCATGATAAAAAAAAGTAAAAATGCGTATATACATGATGGAACTTCCAAATGTTAATAATTGCACAAAATGACGAGTAAAAATCTACAAAATGTTAGGAAGAGGGAAAGGCATTTCTTTTTTTGGAAATACACTGGTGGGTTCATGATATTTGGAACATGACTTACCAGTGTTTTTCTAAAAACTGCTTGCCTCGATCAACGAAGACGCATGGCAATATGGCGACAGCATTGTTTACACAGCTTCTAGTCTGCATCAAAGTATAAACGTACCTGCATGTGAGCTGTCATGAGAAGTTTTTGGTGTAAATACTAGAGGCAGATGGTCCATGTCATTCGTCAAGGACTGGGGAGAAACAGACTTTACCTAGCTGTGTCTCGTTATGGAATGTTCTATAATGAATATTCAATTGTTCGTTTACCAAAATAGTTCCCTTAATAATACATGTACATAGTTAGTTGGAGAGATAATAAAATGGTAGATTTTTGCTTGTATTCTGATGTTGCTCCCCGTGGAATGTAATTCCATTTAGTAATTCTTCGGCGCTTTTGCTGGTTATTAACATTATAGAATGAATGCAGATGGGCCAAGTTCTCATCTGGAAGTAGAGACATCTTATTACAGAAGTACACATGTGAATAATATGATATTTTGGAACATATTGCACAAGTGTACTTCTGTAACATGAATTCCTCCGTCAGCGATGACGCTATGGGCCGTTTATTAGGACGATTCGCCAAGAAGAAGTGAGTAATAGACGTTACTTTCCTGTGTGCTGTTACGTATTATGTATTGTAATTATAGTACAGACGTCTGAGAAATATTTCTATTCATCAGACAGATGCATTAATTGTTGAACTGAAAATAAAAGGTAAGATATATGTGTTCATTATGAATTTCAATTAATTATCCTTCTTCTCTTTTGCTGGTTGTTAAAATTATAGAATGTGTGGAGATGCCCAAGGTTACAATTAGAAGTATGGGCATCCTATTTTAGAAGCACACTTGTGAATGATATGGTATTTTAAATCATATTGCTCATGTGTGCTTCTGGAATAGGAATGCCACTATCAGTGAAGAAGATGAGGGCTACTTATCAGGTGAGTCCTTGCCAGGGGATAATTATACATCTAATTTTTCAGGTTGGTAGGGCACTAGGTCACCTCCTTAGGTGCGTGACGGCAGAGAGAGGACTGGGTAGAGGAGTAAACAGTTTAGTTGATAACACCCCTCCATCTCCGCTGTCCGTTCCGCAGTCCGTCGAGATACATCGACACACTCGTCGCCCACACCAACACCGTGTGACAATACTTGACTTTAAATACATGGTACTGATGAGCCCAACCCTTAGTGGTATGCATCTCTTAGTGATGTAGCGAGAGTGAACAAAAGGACAAGTAATCATTGAACATGTGCAGTATGTAACACAAGTGCAAAAAACTAGTGCTGTAAATGTTATGAACACTGGCATCAAAAGTAGATGAGCCGTCAGGCGCATTTCCTCTCACGTTTCGGAAGATACTTACAATTCGCTTTTGCAGTGTGGAGGAGGAGTGCGTCCGACGAGATACTACTCTCAGAGAAAATACGCCTCTCGAATCTTATTTGCAACACGCTCTATATATATAGTGTTGAATAACTAAACTTTATAAATTCGATTAGACACTGGAGCTGGTAATTGAAGACTGTGATTGAATATTGCACTCCATAATGAGTAATGTTCTAGAAGCTTTTACGGAGAGGGAAAGGCATAGTTCTTATTTTGGATGTACATTGGTGGGAACGTGATATTTGGAACGTGACTCCTTAGTGTCTTTCTGAAAACAGAATGGTTCGATCGTCGAATATGAAAGGTCAATACCACGGTAGAAATACCACGGTACCATTGCTCTCAACGGCCTAACTTTCGACACCTTACTAGCCAGTGTCTGGGGGTGAGCCGCCTCGATACAGGTGATGATACGAGTTCCAGAGGCGGACATTCAATGACATTCGTCACGGAGTAGTGAGTAACGAAAGTTACTTTGCTGTGTGCTGTTACGTATTATGTTTTGCTTTTACAATGCAGCTGTCTGAGAATTGTTTTGTTTTACCAGCCAGATGTATGGATAGTGAAAATAAAAGGAAAGATAAAGAATTACAGTCTGAATTGCATTTGCATATACTTCTGCCATTTTTATTGTTGTTAAAATTGTAAATCGTGAGCAGTTGCCCAATGTTTCGAATACAAGTATAGGCACCCTACTTTAGAAGCACGCTTGTGAATAATATGTCGTTTTATACATATTGCTGAGATGTGTTTTGGTAGAGGAATGCCACTTGCAAAGAAAGGGACCAGAGTTCGAAAGTTCCCGCAAGATGTAAAATGAGTTTGTCACGTTGACACCAAAATTCACTATAACTTTGCGCAAAGCCAGCGTGGACACATCATGCGATGGGAAGCTCGTCACACACCGCCTTACACACATCTTGCCCCTACTCTCCATGTGGATGCAGTAGATGTCACAACCGTGACGCCCAGCGTTGATGTCATGCGGTTCTCGTAAGGCTAGCTGAAGAAAATGTTCCAGACACACTGCCTCTCACAACCGTACGAAAAGGCCTCTGGATGTGGCGTAAATGGCGCCATTGGAACCACCCCACCCACTAGGGTGTTCTTTTACACGCATTTCGCTGTAGAAAACGATAGTTTCCGGTGCGCTGTGCAACAGGATAACGGTCTTGACAACATGTAACACGGCTGGCACACACCCGACGAGACTATCATTCCCTGAAGATATCGTGGTGCTATAACCCCACTGAACGTGATATGACCATTGCGCGACAATAATTTTTGTTGCTGTAACTACGTCATATGGCTCCATTCAAAACGATATGACGTAGTGTGAACCTGATCCGAATCATGAAAGAATTTTAATGCTTTTTCAAACCTCGTGTTTTGTGCCCTCCTGTGATCGTAGGATCAAAAAACAGGGGGCTTAAAAAGCATGAACACTCTTTGGTGCTTCGTATCATGTTCAGATTTCGTAGCGTATCTTTCAAAGGTCTGTAGTGGTGCCACCCAGTTTAAAGGTAAAGGTAAAGTTTCACGTTCTGAATGTGCTAAACACACCGCTCTTCCCGTCGTAGTCGGGATCTTCGAACAACTCGCTTCGTATTGGTCGAGACGCTCCTTAGTTGGCCTAAAAGGCTGACAAGGGGAAGCCACGACGTTTGGAACGCGGATTTACTGCAAACTTCATGAGCACAACAAAATGTGTAAGAAGTAGGGTGTACTTCTCAAGCGTTACTGAGAAAACCGCAAGACAATTTCGGTCGTCATATATATAAAACTGAGTTAATCGATCAACAACGGACTTAAACAGATGTCTTAGGGCGTCCGCACCGAGCAGATGCGACGAACAAAGAGACATTAAAAAAAAGTGGTTAGCGTTCAAGCTCCGTAATCGCTGGATCGATGAATCGAATCCCGTTCGTCAGTTTTTTTATTAATAACACAGTAATTTTCTTTACTATTTATATTACAATTGATATAATGGGAAAATACGTGTAATCGGATGAACTTTTATTAAATTACAATTTTATTTGGCAGTCTATGCGAAAACATAGCATTAATTCAGCTGGTGCCGTTTAACTTTATGTTTTCCATGTATTTTTTACGGAAAATATCATCCTGCAACTTGTACTAGTAATGTCGAAAGCGGCGATTAATTGCACATCTTTCGAAAAGAGTCTGAGCCAGTCAAAACTTGGAGGTAACAAGTCGTTTAGGGCTCCTTCCAGGTATAAGGGATTTCTCAAATCACGGACAAGCATACATTTTCAGTATCACTTTATGCGTTTGGTCGTTTAGTAGTCTATAGTTATGAATATTATATTATTTGTGATAGTAAAAATTTGTATTCTGCCAAATAACATTGTAAATTGAATAAAATTTCATCCGATTACACGTATTTTTCCCATTATATCAACTTTAATATAAATAGTAAAGAAAATTACCGTGTTAGAAATCACTTTATGGTAAAAATGACCACACACAGGTATATATTTGACGACCAAAATTATTTGAGAAGTACGCTCTACTTCTTACACATTTTGTTGTGCTCTTGGAGTACTACGAGTGTGCGAAGTTAGCAATAAATCCGCGTTCCAAACGTCGTGACCTCCCCTTGTGGGTGCACCCCGTACCACATCTCTCACCAAAATCCCTAGTAGTAGCGCGAATCGATCTTGCGTCCCTCACAGGCGCTCAGCCACACTGATTACTCAGCTACGGGGAAGACCTTCCACTCTGTATATCAGAGCAATAATTGCAATAGTGCTACAGCTCAAAAGCGGTCAGATCACGTTCCATGGGGCTGCATCCGCACGATGTCCTTCGGTAACGGCTGACTCGTCGGATAGATATCAGCAGAGCCAAAGGCTGTTAATAACGTCGTTCTGTAGCACATCACATTTCGAACTGTCGTTTTCGACTGCGAACTGTGTGAAAGTGAACAAACTCAAGGGCAGCTGTAGTTTCATCGACGATCTTTATGCCACGTCCTGAGGACTTTCGATGTCGATTCTGAGCAGACGTTTTCCTCAGAGTTATTTCAATTCCTTGCGTCTCGAATCTGTCCTCTGGCGTCAAGAGAAGGGGCGAAATGTCGGTAAGAGGGGGGAGACGACTTTCCCATCGTGACATTGATGTCGACATGATGTTATTAGAATTTCAGACTTAATGTCGCTCAGTGAATAGCTACGATGTATCCTTCTCCACAAAGATGATATTTTCACTTATCGAGACTGAAAAAATTACGATCAGAGATCTGGTAATTGTAGACTATAACTGAATATTCCAGTCGAAGACAGACGTCGGCAGGATATTAGCCAGAAGACAGGCCATACTTTTCACATTAAGACAGTGGGGGCAATGTGATCTTTAGACATTGGCCATCAGTGTCTTTTTGTAAAAGGTGTGGCTCCTTCATCAAGTGCAGTCGGTGAGGAATGTTTTGTGATGAATATACAAATCGTCCACGAAAAGTTTATATTTGCAGACATTTATCTTAATTACACAAATACATAGGTAGTTGAATTGGAAATTCTATTTACTTATTCTTCTCCTCTGTCTGTAGATGGCCGAGTTCTCTGCTGGAAGTATGGGATCTTATTGTAGAGGTACACTTGTAGATAATATGATATTTTGAAACATATTGTACATGTGTATTTCTGTAATAGGAATGCCTTCATCAACGAAGGAGGTAAACGGTGTTAAATCTGGCGGTTTCTTCTCAGCAGAGTTATACATCTAATTTTCGTGCCTTAATTCGCCTTCTGCGGTCCTGTAGAGGAAGATGATAAGCGAGTAAGAGGTGAGGGAGTTAACGATTTCAGTTAAATTCGAGCAGCTGTACTACGGTGCGCGAATTTTCATTTGGATGCACCAGTCGTTGGGATGTCACAACAAATTTGTTCAGGAATGTTGTGAGCAAGAAATACCAGTTACCAACATCAGTGGCAACCACAGACGCTGCAGTTATAAACTATACTCCTTTCTAACGGAAGCGAAAAGGGAAATATGAACTAATTCTCGTAAACCACATAACTTTGTGTGATTTCATTGTGTTATTTCAACCTTTTTTGTCTTTGTTTTATGTCTTCATTAAGTGAATTTTTATGAACTGGTTTTAGTATCTATAGCACCTGTACATCGTTATGATTTTCTTACGTAGATACTGAAATGCAAATAACAAAAAATTGGCCAGATGCGAGTCTCGCACATTGAGGGTCCCGTTCAAACTTAATTACGTATATAGACAGTTCATCCATTCCGGAAATAAGAGGATCTCGACAATTTTGGAGAATATTTTAGATTGAATTATACAAATGTGACATAAAGTCATGCAGGAGGCAGGCGATCATTATTATAATAATCAATAGTTCTCCAGGTTGATTGGGTCGGAGTGGTAAAGTCAAACACCAGACAAGGTATGACATTTTTGCTCATATGACGCGTTTCTAAATTTATCCCTCATCATATATCCACGAGCGATTACTGCACGTAGATATGGGGTTTCATGTTGTATGTGAAATAAACATTCGAGACTAGTCTACGAGTGTTTGTCATAATTTAGTCCTTAGAAAAGAAACTGCGCGATCAGCGAAGTCAACGTTTAGCGTAAATGAAACGTTTTCCTGATTATATTGACAGTGTCCCACCATCTAATAATGTATTAGTACACACAGACTACTTGGACTGAACTGTTGTTATGTGACTGGCATTTCACATAAAAATTCCAAAATTAATCTGCTACTTTTAGACTATAATGCTCTTAATTTTTTTCTAAATTGAAAGGAGATTCAAAGCTTTTAACGGTGGTCATGGCTTAAACATACTAGAGGAGAAATGTGCTTTTGGAATTGTTCTCTTTTGTATGTTCACGTAAAAGAAACATTTCGATAAACAAATATGTCTAATAGGCGTTATTATGAAGAATTTGTCGATTGGATATTAGCTTTCTTTGCATCGTTGTTTTTCGTAGCTGAATTATTAGGCTACTGTTATACCAATAAATGTCGGACAAATAACATTACTAGTTTTTACTGTATGTTAAGTTGACATTGCTGGTTTTTTATTGTACCTTGGAGTATATAGTAAATAAGAGATTGCTATATCACGTCACAATGTCGATAATTTGATGTTTTTGGTTCTACCAGATTTCATTTTTTACAGCGACAATGTATATTTCAAATTCTCAGTTCGCTATCACGTTTCCTTCCTCTCTTATCGTTGAGAAGCAATACGCAGGACTATGTCACACTGAGTTAACAAGGTACTAGGGCACTGCTTCTGTAACGACGTGTGTCGTGCTGCAGTGAGATTGTATGGCGCATACAAATAATTTGCTACTTCAGACATCTTCTTAACTATCGCGGATGACGGATATGAATTATAGCGGATGATTTGCTAGTTGTTAAGAAATGATACGAATGTGACTTCTGAGGATTATAGCTAAATTTGTACAACCATTGTGCCACACTACCTGCAGTAGCCAATATGTTGAGCTATTACAATCCTGTAAAGTGGAAACAAGATTACGTTACTTATTTTTGCCACTGACATTACACTTCAGCAAACTATATCGACTATTTATGCAGTGTGTCACGCTCATTGCATGAATGTGCAGTAGTTTTTCGAGAACTTCCACATACTTCATAGTAGAAACGGCCACATTTAGCAAGGATTTCTCAACAGGCTACCCGGCTGGGAGAATAAGCACAAGCGAGACGACGAACCGAACACCTACGTCTACTGTACGGTGCGTGGCGGAGAGTGTCCTGTACCAATACTAGTCAATCAGCTTCAGATACCGGTTCTCTAAATTTTCTCAACAGTATTTCTCGAAAAGAACGTCGCCCTCCCACAAGGGATTCCCATTTGAGTCCCCGAAGCATCTTCGTAATACCTACGTGTTGTTCGAACCTATCGGTGACAAATCTAGCAGCCCGCCTCTGACTTGCTCCGATGTCGTCCTTCGATCCGACCTGGTGCAGATCCCAAACACTCGAGTAGTACCCAAGAACAGGTCGCACCAGCGTCCTGTATGCGGTCTCCTGTACAGGTGAACCATTGTTTCCTAAGATTCTCCCAATAAATCGAAGTCAACGATTCGCCTTCCCTGCCACAGTTCCCTCATGTTCGTTCGATCTCATATCACTTTGCAACGTTACGCCCAGATATTTAAACGACTTGACTATGTTAAGCTGGATACTAGCAACACTGTACCCGAACATTCCAGGTCTGATATTCCTACTCATCCTCATTAACTTACATTTTTCACATTTAGGGCCATTGATCACACCAAATGGAGATTTTGCCGTCTTGTATCTTTTTACTGTCACTCAGCTTCCACAGCTTACCGTCAACCGCTGCATCATCAGCACACAAACGCAGATTACTGTCCACCCTGTGCGACAAATCACTTATGTGTATAGAGAACTTTCCTGGGGCACTCCCGACTACACCCTTGTCTCTGATGAAGACTTGCCGTCGAGGACAACATGTTATGTTCTATTATTTAACAAGTCTTCGACCCTCTCACATTCTGTGAACTTATTCCATATGCTCGTATTTTCATTAACAGCCTGCAATGTGGCACCGTGTCAAATGTTTTCCAGAAATCTAGAAATCTGGAATGTGTCTGTTGCTCTTCATCCATGGTTTGAAGTATATCACGTGAGAAAAGGTCAAGCTGAATTTCGCACGAGCGATCCTTTCTAAAACCACGCTGATTCGTGCACATACGCTTCTCAGCCACAAGAAAGTTTATTATATTCGAACTGAAAATATATTCAAGGATTCTGCAGCAAAGAGAAGGTAGGGATATTGGGCTGTAATTTTGCGGGTCCGTTCTTATACCTTTACTATATACTGGAGTCACCTTCGCCTTTGACCAAACGCTTGGGACTTTGGGCTGGCCAAGAGATTCACTATAAATGCAAGCTAGGTAAGGAGCCAATGCCGTACTCCATGTAAAATCGCACTGGGATTCCAACCGGACTTGGTGATTTATTTACTTTCAAATCTTTTAGTTGTTTCTCTATGGCACGGGTGCTTATTACTATTTCGTCCACACAGAAGTCTGGTCAAATGACGGTATGTTTGTATGATTCTCCTGTGTGAACGATTTATTGAACGTGAAACTTACAACTTCGGCTTCTGTTTTGATATCTTCAGCTGCCACACCAGACTGGTCAGCAAGGGACTGAATGGAAGCCTTAGATCGGCTTAGCGATTTTACGTAAGACCAGAATTTCTTACCGTTTTCTGCCAGGTCTTTTGCTATGGTGTGACGGTGGTAGTTGTTATATGCTTCGCGCATAGATCTTTTCACAGATACCCGAATCTCTACTAACCTTTAGTTGTCATCATTTGTGCGCTCCAGACCACGAATTACAGCCTACTTAAACGTTGCCCATAATTAATCTACATCCAGCTTAATGAAACTGACTGATGCCAATTCACTGTGTAAGTGAGATCCTAATAACTGCTTATATGCGCTATCTAGCAGAAACACGCTCCTAGCATTCGTTACTGATTTATGAACTATAGTACTCATAGTTGCTGTAATGACATCATGATCGCTAAGCACCGTTTCGATACTAATATTTTTGTGGACTGCAGAGGTAGCTGCTGAAGACAGTTTTCAGAAAACGTGTTCAAAAGTATTTCACATGACTATGTGCCCCCCCCCCCCTCCCCCCCGCGCAATGGATCCATAGACGTCCCATTCTATACTCGTTAGATTAAAGTCGCCTCCAACTAGTATCGGATCTTCTGGTTGTTTACGCACTATTGGTCCTAGACTTTCTTTGAACGATTCTACTACTCTAGAACTGTTGTGGCAGAGTCGAGTGCCCGGTAAGAACATCCAGTCTATGGCAGTGATGTCTAAAGGAGGGCCTCAGGAGTCGATGGAAGTAGACAAGGGTTAAACGACTCGTCTACATATATACGTGTTAAGTAAGTCTTAAGTCTTATTCAATTCGTGTACTGAGCACAGCAAAATGGCTGCCTGTACGGTTTACTATGCACGCTAACCTCTCTTTATCATGTTCTCGCAATCGTTACTCGACATAGTGCTGATGTCAGCATAATGGTTGTTGTGTCATATTCAACTGCTTGTTGTAGGCAGATGCAAAACTAGAGAGCGGACGAAGTTTTGAGTTTTGCTTCACTTCACTCAGTTACCGTTCCCTTGAAGCTTCATTGCACTGTTACTCATAAGAGCTGCACTTTCGTATAACTGAAATCTGAATTTACAGGTCAGTAACAGTGATATAATGAGTATATCGCATCCTGTTATTACTTTCTTATCGTTTTATATGTTGGTTAACGATACACTGCATTAACACGTTACTATTTCCATAATAAGTTTTTAACAAATCCTAATAAATAATTATTCAAGTTTGCAGTGTGAAGTGCCGATATTCGGCAAAATGGGAAATCACATGTACTTTTGGCCCACGTAGGTTGCTTTATTGAAACTACTGCTGAAGGCGTGCAACATTTAGCATTCTCTTACAAGTGCCATAACTTGTTAAGGATTATTGTGCAGTGACCACTACAGTGCTATATACCAACTAGTACTGATTTTGTGCTGCTTCATTTGTTCTTCAGCTAACGGAAAATTAAAAAGAGTAGACCACCATTCGTGCTAGTATGAACGTTGTTGATCGTATGGACATAACTATCAAGTAAAGACTGAGCTGGACAACCATTTCGGTGTTACGAGTAACCATATATAGCTACAATATTCACCTGTAATCGTGTGTAGAACTTTAATGATGGTTGTCTGAGAAACGATTCCACGCTACATCAGCTATTTGTAACGTTGTTAAAAAGCATTGTGGAATCAGCCACACCATATGCCACATACACTATAATGCTTGAACCCCAGATCTGTTGATTACATTTGACAGCAGAATTGAGCATTGGCAAGCACTACAGTTGAGCTAATGGTCATGGTTTCACAAGAATTCAACAACTCACTTCGATATTTGAATCGGTTTATAAAATATGCGAAATGTTGTGGATGTTTCAGTCTTGCTTTATCACTGGCGCGGCACAATCGCGAATGAATTTGCTACATCAGATCAATTTTCTCGAGGCTGATGACAGATAAGAGTATAGAGGAAGGTCATCACATTACCAAATGTAATCCCTTCCACAGTATCTGATGTCATTTGACAACATTCCTATATCTCATCCAATCCGTTCAACACTTCGTCCAAGTCCTTTTCCATTGCTGGCAGAATTACCCTGTCCTCAGCAAACTTTACAGATTTTATTCGTCTCTATAACTGTGATTTCCTTTCTCAGCTTTCGGACAAGTACGTCATTCCTCCAAAAACACGGGTTTGTTTACTTGTGCTAAAAGTATTTATATTTCACGCTGGAAGGTTGGAGATTCATCTGCTTCATGATGTTGCTAATTTTAGACTAAATTGTTTGCAGTTTTTATTCTTTTTCTGTCAGGTATTATCAGATCAAGAATGGATCGATATTTTGCTGCTCGTAACCAGGATAATGGGTATCCTGTTTTAGAAGTGCCCTGACGATGAATGTGTTTTAATTTATCATTGGTCATCAGTGGGTTTCTAGAAAAGGAATTGCTCGATCAGGAACGTCAATGTATATTGCAAATAAAATGTTTTTCTGGTTATGTTCTGAGTGTTGTAACATCAAATAATGTATTTGATTGAACTCTTAACTCTGTGATGTCTAATACACAGGCGTTTCATGTAAAAAGCACAAAATACAGCTGCTGCTTTTAGACTATAATGCTGCAGACTTTTTTTCATAGCAGTTATAAAATCCATATTGAACGAGAATTCCAAGTTTTAATGTGACTCATGTTCTTCTTTCTTAACACCATACTAGAGGGAAAATGTAATATTGGAACAGTTCTCTCTAGTATGGTTTTGCAGAAGGAAGATTGTGGTAAGCAAACATGTCTAACTGGCGTCATCGTAATGAACTTGTCGTACAGGTATAAGCTCTCTTTGCATCTCTATTTCTTCACTGCTGCATTCTTAGGCTGCTAGTATGTGAAGGAATTCGTGCAATAAGTTTATAGTATTACTAGTTTTTATTGTATGTTAGACTATGTGTTCAATAAGGCATTGCTTATTAATGTCGGAATATTGATAATTTGACTTATAGTAAAACAAAGTGAACAGCTGCTACAGTTTTGCACTCTGTATAGTTGATGATGCAATGATAAATGCTTGTTCACTTTCAGTGTCTAGTGTATCAACATTTAGCATTTCATCTCACATTCGCCATGTCACAAACTTGGTATTTTGGGAGGTGGGACCAGTGCAAATAGTACAGGCAACTAGTATATTATCTATGAAGTTTTCCGCCTCCTCAAAGATATTATTTTCATTTATTAAGAATATTGTTCTGATGGGTGAAGGCTATATATATTTTATATTGCAAAAATAAAATTTCTACTTGTGCTTAGCTGATGAAACTGCTGAATTCTACAAATTGAATGTTGTACTGAAACATGATTGAAGATTTGCAAACTGTTAAGATGAGGGAAAGGGCATTCTTTTTTTGGAAATACACCAGTGAGAATGTGATGTTTGAAACATTACTTACTAGTGTATTTCTAAAAACGGAATAGCTCTATCAGCGAGATCAACTGGGAATACTGCGAAACCACTGATAACATAGGCCATTTTTCGCCAGCTTCCAGTCTGTGTCAAAGTAGCTACGTGTGTGGATGTAATTCGTTATGATACTAGACTACTAGAGCTACATATATGTTCCATGTAATTACTCAGGAAGTGGCGAGAAATAGATTTAATGGAATGTTCTGTAACATGCCTCTTCCTCACTCAACAGCATCGATAGTCGATATGTTTCTTTGCTTTTTTCAGATAGCATATTTTAGCATGTAATTCTATTTTCTTATTCTTCTAGCCAATTTACTGTTGTTAAAATAATACAGTGAGTGCAGATATCGAAGTTTTTGCAGAGATGTATAGGCACCCTATTTTAGAAGTATACTTGTGGAAAATATGCTATATAGTAGCATATTGTACGTGTGAACATCTGTAATAAAAATGACTTCATCAGTGAAGCGAGTTACATACAGTGAGTGAAAAATGGCGTGGCCTCCAGATGCGCAGTCAGCAGGGGAAGCGTGGCGAGAGCAGCAGTGGTGTGGGGGCGCTCGGAGCACTGAAGGGGAAATGCCTAATGCCGGAGGGTAAGTGCCGTTCTAAAATGAAAGCGAGGTCCCTCCACACCCACACATTCATGGCGACCATTCAGAAAGATCTACTGCTTTCGTCAGTATCTATCAAAATAATTCTGCCGAAAATGCAGTGATTTTTCTTTGTCTGCTTTGTTCACATTTTGTAACTTTCAGAGAAGTATCATAAGAGGCGAAGTTTGAGTAAAACCTGTACATTTCTGTGGTTGCCATGTCAAGATTTGCTTTTTTTGCCAAAACACAGCGGAATTCACACTGTCTCAACTGATAAAAAGGTTGCGAGTCAATTCTGAAGCAGTGTTTTTTTAGGTTTATTAAGTGGCGAATTGCGGAAAGTGATAAGCTTATGAAAAGGCACATTCTATGTACAAGAAGTAAAAAGTGTAACATCTTCACATATGTTGTCTCAAAACCCATAGCTTTTCTCATCGCATCAACTAGTGATGTCATTTAAAAATTGCGTCTTTCGCCAAAAAATTCTGTAGTTATTGGAATAACACTGTATATAATGACGTTTTACGTAATAAGGACACGATACTCTCCTCTTTGCGTGCTATCATTTGCCAAAATCTCAATTTGATATTTGAAACCGTTTATAAAATATGTGGAATATTGTGGATATTTCAATCTTGCTTCATTGCTGGCGCGGCGCAATCGCAAATGAGTGTGCTCCATCAGATCAATTTTCTCCAGACTTGTGACAGACACCGCTACCCAATGCTAAAGAAAAATTCAGTGTGTAAGCTAAATTTCATATGCAACAGCATATAATGTAGTATGCTCCAAGGAAAATCATAGCGACCTCTATTTTTCATTGCACTCTTTTCTTAATTTCGCATAGTGTCTTACTTCAGATAAAAATCACAATAACTGAGACCATCATCATCATGAACCTGACATATAAAGCTATACGTAAAGCAAAAACGTAATTTTTTTACTGAGTAGTACACATTTAGTGATAGCCTTACATTTTCCAGAAGAATGTATGTCAGGGTTTTTTCTAGTCCCTAAGGAGTATTATGTGACAGGGAATGTATTTATTCCGAGACGTTCTGTAAACAAATATTGGCTTGATATACGCAGATAAAAGGGCCGAAGATATCATTATTAGTGATGGCTTGAAGCTTCATTGGACTGTTGCTGTTAAGAGATGTAGTTTCACATAACGGAAATCTGAATTTACTGGTCAGTAACAGTAACAGTGGTGTAATGAGTGAACCTCATGCTGTTATTACTTTTTTATCGTTTTACATGTTGTTAACGATACACTGCATTAACACATTACCATTTCCATAATTTTAAGTTTTTAACAAGGCCTAATAAATTAATTATTCAAGTTTGCAGTGTGAAGTCACGATATTCGTCTGAGTGGGAAATCACATGTTCTTTTGGCACTGGTAGATTGCATTATTGAAACAACTGCTGAAGGCCTGCAACATTTAGCATTCTCTTAGAATCGTCATAACTTGTTTTCAAAAATTATTGTCTAGTGAGTACTACAGCGCTATATACCAACTAGTACTGCTTTTGTGCTGATCCTTTTCTCTTCAGTTACAGGAAAATTACAAAGAATAAACCACCCTGCGTGCTAGTATGAACGTTGTTGATCGTATGGACATAACTGTCTAGTAAAGACTGACGTGGACAACCATTTCAGTGTAACGAGTAGCCATATATAGCTACAATATTCACCTGCAATCATGTGTAGAGATTTAATGATAGTGGTAGCGATACAAATCTGAGAAATGATTCCATACATCAGCTATTTGTAACGTTGATAAAAGGATATGGCTAGTGTTATAGCCAGTGTTGAACCATATGTCACATACACTATTGTGCTTGAAGGCTAGATCTGTTGATTACTCTTGACACCAGAATTGAGCGTTAGCAAGCATGACAATTGTGTTAATGCTATTGTCCCACTAGAATTCAAGAACTCTCCGAAACTGTGTACAGGAAAACAAAAAGATAATCACATTACCAATTGTCATTGCTCCCATACTATCTGATGTTATTTGACAAGATTCCTGTATCTCATTCAATCCGATCAACACTGCTGGCAGAATTACCCTGTCCTCAGCAAACTTTACAGATTTTATTTCGTCTCCCTAAACTGTGATTTACTTTCCCATCTTTCGGACAAGTACCTCATTCCTCCTAAAACACGTGTTTGTTTACTTTTGCTAAAAGCATTTATATTTTATGATGAGAGGTTGGAGATTCATCTGCTTCATGAGGATGCTAATTTTAGATTAAATTGTTGTCAATTTTTATTCTTTTTCTATCAGGTGTTATTAGATCGAGAATGGATGCATAATTTGCAGCTATTAACCAGAATAATGGGCATCCTGTTTTAGAAGTGCACTGATGATGAATGTGTTTCTTTTATCATTCATTGGTCGTCAGTGGGTTTCTGGAGAAGGAATTGCTCGATCAGCAACGTCGACGTATATTGCAAATAAAATGTATTTCTGATTATGTTGTGAGTGTTGTAACATGAAATAACGTATTTGATTGAACTCTTATTATGTGATGTCTAATACACAGGCGTTTCACGTAAAAAGCACAAAATAAAGCTGTAGCTTTTAGATTATAATTCTGGATACTTTTTTTCGTAGCTGTTATAAAATCTATATTGCACGAGGATTCCAAGTTTTAATGCCACTCATGTGCTTCTTTCTTAACACCATACTAGAGGGAAAATGTAATATTGGAACAGTTCTCTCTAGTATGGTCTTGCCGAAGGAAGATTGTTGTTATTGTGGTCTTCAGTCCTGAAACTGGTTTGATGTAGCTCTCCATGCTACTCTATGCCGTGCAAGCCTCTTCATCTCCCAGTACCTACTGCAACCTACATCCTTCTGAATCTGCTTGGTGTATTCATCTCTTGGTCTCCCTCTACGATTTTTACCCTCTACGCTGCCCTCCAGTACTAAATTGGTGATCTCTTGATGCCTCAGAACATGTCCTACCAACCTATCCATTCTTCTAGTCAAGTTGTGCCACAAACTTCTCGTCTCCCCAATCCTATTCAACACCTCCTTATTACTTATGTGATCTACCCACCTAATCTTCAGCATTCTTCTGTAGCACCACATTTCGAAAGCTTCTATTCTATTCTAGTCTAAACTATTTATCGTCCATTTTTCACTTCCATACATGGCTACACTCCAAACAAATACTTTCAGAAACGACTTCCTAACACTTGAATCTACACTCCATGTTAACAAATTTCTCTTCTTCAGAAACGCTTTCCTTGCCATTGCTAATTTACATTTTATATCCTCTCTACTTCGAACATCATCGGTTATTTTGCTCCCCAAATAGCATAACTCCTGTACTACTTTAAGTGTCTCATTTCCTAATCTAATTCCCTCAGCAGCACCCGACTTAATTCGACTACATTCCATATCCTCTCTACTTCGACCATCATCGGTTATTTTGCTCCCCAAATAGCATAACTCCTGCACTACTTTAAGTGTCTCATTTCCTAATCTAATTCCCTCAGCAGCACCCGACTTAATTCGACTACATTCCATTATCCTCGTTTTGCTTTTGTTGATATTCATCTTATATCCTCCTTTCAAGACACTATCCATTCCGTTCAACTGCTCTTCCAAGTCCTTTGCTGTCTCTGACAGAATTAAAATATCATCAGCGAACCTCAAATTTTTTATTTCTTCTCCATGGATTTTAATACCTACTCCGAATTTTTCTTTTGTTTCCTTCACCGCTTGCTCAATATACAGATTGAATAACATCAGGGAGAGGCTACAACCCTGTCTCACTCCCTTCCCAACCACTGCTTCATTTTCATGCCCCTCGACTCTTATAACTGCCATTTGGTTTCTATACAAATTGTAAGTAGCCTTTCGCTCCCTGTATTTTACCCCTGCCACCTTCAGAATTTGAAAGAGAGTATTCCAGTCAACATTGTCAAAAGCTTTCTCTAAGTCTACAAATGCTAGAAATGTAGGTTGGCCTTTCCTTAATCTAGTTTCTAAGAAAAGTCGTAGGGTCAGTATTGCCTCACGTGTTCCAATATTTCTACGGAATCCAAACTGATCTTCCCCTAGGTCGGCTTCTACTAGTTTTTCCATTCGTCTGTCTCACTCCCTTCCCAACCACTGCTTCATTTTCATGCCCCTCGACTCTTATAACTGCCATTTGGTTTCTATACAAATTGTAAGTAGCCTTTCGCTCCCTGTATTTTACCCCTGCCACCTTCACATTTTTGAAAGAGAGTATTCCAGTCAACATTGTCAAAAGCTTTCTCTAAGTCTACAAATGCTAGAAACGTAGGTTGGCCTTTCCTTAATCTAGTTTCTAAGAAAAGTCGTAGGGTCAGTATTGCCTCACGTGTTCCAATATTTCTACGGAATCCAAACTGATCTTCCCCTAGGTCGGCTTCTACTAGTTTTTCCATTCGTCTGTAAAGAATTCGTGTTAGTATTTTGCAGCTGTGACTTATTAAACTGATAGTTCGGTAATTTTCACATCTGTCAACACCTGCTTTCTTTAGGATTGGAATTACTATATTCTTCTTGAAGTCTGTGGGTATTTCGCCTGTTTTATACATCTTGATCACCAGATGGTAGAGTTTTGTCAGGACTGGCTCTTCCAAGGCCGTCAGTAGTTCCAATGGAATGTTTCATTCCAATGGAATGTTGTTTCGACTCAGGTTTTTCAGTGCTCTGTCAAACTCTTCACGCAGTATCGTATCTCCCGTTTCATCTTCATCTACATCCTCTTCCATTTCCATAACATTGTCCTCAAGCACATCGCCCTTGTATAGACCCTCTATATACTACTTCCACCTTTCTGCTTTCCCTTCTTTGCTTAGAACTGGATTTCCAACTGCCTCTACATCCTTACATTTGTCCTCTAGCCATCCCTGCTTAGCCATTTTGCACTTCCTGTCGATCTCATTTTTGCGACGTTTGTATTCCTTTTTGCCTGCTTCATTTACTGCATTTTTATATTTTCTCCTTTCATCAATTAAATTCAAAATCGCTCCTGTTACCGAAGGATTTCTATTAGCCCTCGTCTTTTTACCTACTTGATCTTCTGCTGCCTTCACTACTTCATCCCTCAAAGGTACCCATTCTTCTTCCACTGTATTTCTTTCCCCCATTCCTGCCATTTGTTCCCTTACGCTGTCCCTGAAACTCTGTACAACCTCTGGTTTAGTCAGTTTATCCAGGTCCCATCTCCTTAAATTCCTACCTTTTTGCAGTTTCTTCAGTTTTAATCTACAGTTCATAACCAATAGATTGTGGTCAGAGTCCACATCTGCCCCTGGAAATGTATTACAATTTAAAACGAATTCCAGTCACCCATGACTATTAAATTTTCATCTCCCTTCACTATCTGAATAATTTCTTTTATTTCTTCATACATTTCTTCAATTTCTTCATCATCTGCGGAGCTAGTTGGCACATAAACTTGTACTACTGTAGTAGGCGTGGGGTTCGTGTCTATCTGGGCCACAATAATGCGTTCACTATGTTATTTGTAAATCTGAATGGGGGACTATTTTACCACCGGAATATTGTACCCAAGAGGACGCCATCATCATTAACCATACAGCAAAGCTGCATGCCCTCGGGAAAAATTACGGCTGTAGTTTTCCCTTGTTTTCAGCCGCTCGTAGTATCAGCACAGCAAGGTCGTTTTGGTTAATATTACAAGGCCAGAGCAGTCAATCATCCAGACTGTTGCCCCTGCAACTACTGAAAAGGCTGCTGCCCCTCTTCAGGATCACACATGTTTGTCTGTCCTCTCAACAGATTCCCCTCCGTTGTGGTTGAACCTACGGTACGGCTATCTGTATCGCTGAGGCACGCAAGCCTCCCCACCAACGGCAGTGGTAAGCAAACATACCTAACTGGCATTATCGTGATGAACTTGTCGTACAGGCATACGCTTTCTTTGCATCTTCGTTTCTTCACTGCTGCATTCTTAGGCTGATAGTGTATGTAGGAATTCGTGCAATAAGTTTTCACTATTACTAGTTTGTATTGTATCTTAGGATAATTGTTCAATAAGACATTTTTTATACATGTCGGAATATTGATAATTTGATAGCAAAAAATTTGCACTCTGTATAGTTGATGATACATTGAAAAATTCTTGTTCACTTTCAGTGTCTAGTTACAGCTGCAGTGTGAACTGAGGAAAGAAGTCACACACCTCTTCGATCATCGAACTTCTGACACACAATTTGAGAAGTTTCCGGTGCTACCAGGTTTTTTCTATCCACACCTAATTTTTTACATAGACATAGATCTTTAAAATTCTCCTTTCGCCAGGACATTTTTTTTTTACCCTTGGTATTGTCCAGAGGCAGTATGCTGGACCACCTCACACTGAGTCCGCACGGTGTATTGCAATGCATATGTGATGACCTGCGTCATGCTGCAGTTAGACCGCATGGTTCATACAAATAATTTGCTTGTTCTTTCAGACATCTTATTAACTACTGGGGAATGTGATGACACCTGTGAATTATTGTGGGTGATTCGCTAATTTCGATAAGATACGAATATGACTACAGTGGATTACAGTTGAAATTGTGTGACCGTTCTGCCACAATGCCTGCAGTAGCCAACATATTGAGCTATTATAATTCTGTAGAGTGGAAACCGGATAATGTTATTTCTCTTTGCCATTTAAATCAGTTTTCGGAGGGTATATCGATTATTTATTCACAGTTTCAAACTCAGTGTGTTAACGTAAAGCACATGGGAGTCTGTAGAAAACTTCCACACACTTCATAGTAGAAATGGACGCATTTATCAAGAATTTTTCAACAAAAGGCTTACCATCTGCGAGAATAACCACAGGTGAGAACGAAGAATCGAGCTTGGCAATGACGCTTTGAAGTTTCTCACGGTCCAAAACCTATCTTAAGTAGAGCTTGATGTTTTTAATGGTTTTACTGCCATCTCCGAATGAGTGTTCTCAGCTGATGCAGTATTAGAGAGGTGGCGCACTTCTGAGTTTGGCTTCACTTCACTCAAAGAGTCCCCATTTACTTATTTAGTATCTACTGTACACTCTTATGTTTTTACGAAATCACGTATCCACAATTTATTTCGTGAAAACTAATGTCTGTTTTACTCGGGGTGTGGTTGAATTGTAGTGCTAATATTGTGCGTCAGGCAGATAATAACTACAGAGTACATAAGCTACTGAAGGAGTTTGATGATAAATTACATTATCAAACTTTTACTACATTTTCCCAGTGTGCATGAGGGAATAATTGGGTACTCGATTCTAACAGAATGGTATCTTTCTATTCAGAGAAGAGCAGGCTGTTAGACGGAGGGCAGGCGAGATATTTGTTTACATTCTCATGTTGCTCATCTCAGAAAAGAATTGTGTATGCTTATTCTTCTGCTGTTGCCACAAGTGTTAAAATTATAGAGTGGCTCGATGAGCGAAGAGAAATATTGTTTGTTAGGCGAATCTTCTCTGACAGGGAGTAGTGGCTTAATGTAAGTCTTTGGTACATCGGCAGCATATTACGGGAGGGAATTCTCGGTTTTGTTGAAGAGCGAGCAGCTACACAAACATTTGTAAGTGTGGCGAGTTTTTGTTCCGTTGTATTTGCCGCGTGTTTGTGAGACGACCTAAGTTTTATTGTTTGGTCGGGTAGTTTACTTTAAAATATTTGCTGATACTCTGACTTTCCGTTTCCTCCTACTTGTTTTTACTGAAATGTTTCGTCAAATTCCAGGGATACCTTGGTGTGCAATATATTCTGAATAATATGTAAACTACTGTGGTTGGGTGTATATCTTGCTGAAGGTCCAAATATTCTTTTGGCCGTTACAGTACTATTCTCATATAACGCTCGTATCTGGTCCAATATAGGACAATCAACTTACTGTGTCTCTCATTAATGCCAGTTCGGGCAATGTAGAAATATATCTGAATGAATCGTACCACAGTGTGCCCTCTTATCCCCAACGGAACTTCCTTCTTAAACACTGAGATAGAAAATACATTGTTGTGAAGCATTGCTACCTCGAGTACCATGTCGCTAAGACATTGCTTTTTAATGTCACAATGTTAATAATTTGACTTAATTTATAGCAAAAGAAGGTGTGAATCTGCTACTGTCTTGCACTCTGTTCGGCTCATGATACAGAGAGAAATCTGTTCCAACAGGGTGTAACTGCCTCTTGGTAGATGGACACATGGATGAACACACACATAATGTCATATGCTTGATATTTAGGGCGAGGCTTCCAGTGCAAACAATACTGCGAATTAAAATATTATGTATGAAGTCTTCCGTCTCCAAATAGATACTGAAAGAATCTACATCTAATGTTGAAAAAAAACATTAAAAATATGTTCCTAGATGATGGAGCTCCTAAATGCTAATAACTGAATAGTGGACTAAATTATATGGGAAGATATTCAAAGCTGTTTGTAAGAGAGGAGGTTATACTTCGTTATTTGTAAATATATTGGTGGGGACATGATATTTGGAACATGACTTAGTACTGTCTTTCTAAAAGCGGTATGACTTGAGCAGAGAAGACAGCTCGTAATACCACAGATCACATAGGCCCATATTTCGCCAGCTTCTAGTCCGGGTCAAAGTAGCGACGTTTCTCGATGTGATCCGTCATTACAGGTTCGTTGTACGACTACTAGAATCGTCAGGGACTGGTAAGAAATAGACGTTACCTATCTGTGTCTCGTTACGGAATGTTGTGTAATCAATATTGTAGCATAGTCTCGCCTTTGGTGCCAGAAAGGTTTCCCTTAATCAGACAATGCATAGACAATTGAAGAGAAAATAAAAGGTAAGATGTTTGTTTAGCTTTTAATTCTGTGTACTTATTATCCTGTTCTTTTAATCGTTGTTAAAATCATACACGAGTGTAGATGCTCAAGCTTTCCCGTAGAAGTTTGGGTACGCTATATCAAAAGGATAGTTCTGAATAATATACTATTGTGAAAGATATTGCTCGAGTGTATTTCTGGAATGCGAATGCCTCCATGTTCCACGAAATGGAATGCTGTTTATCAGGTGGGTCTTTCCTAGCTCTTTTTCTGGCACGTTGTGCGTTAATTCACCTCTTTAGATATCGCAGTGATTGAGGAGCGAAAGGTTGAGGGACTAAATGGTTTCAGTGAAAAGCTAGATGCTCCACTTGCATTTGTAGTGTTGTGTGACTTTATTCCAGTGTATTGGTTTATGACGATCTTATGAGTTTGTTGGGCGCCCAAGGAATGTGTTTTTCGCTATCATCTGCTTGTTTTTGGTTTGAGTCAGCAGAAGAAGACTCACCAGTAATTACACAATGGATTCTTGTCCGATTTTGTATAGGCAAACTAGGAATGGTAAATGGAAAATTTGGCATCAGCGAGAGATCTAGTTTTGCAAAGAAAAAAATTAGGCTCTTGAAGTAATCAGGATACTTAATAAAACCTTAATTTGTGATTTTAGGGAAAATAGAATTTTCATAACAAAACAAACAGTGTGGAATGGAGAAATGAGGTATCAGATTGATCAGCATGAGGTCTAGTTTAGCAGAAGAGGGTTTAATTGCATAAAATTAATCAGGATAAATAAGTAAGTCCTAATTAGTTCTTTTAGGGTTAATTTTTGTCCGTTTCACAGCCAAATGAGGAGTGAGAAATCTACTAACGGTGTATGAAATTGATCAAAGTGTTGTCTAATGTTACAAAAAGGCTTTCAATAGCACTAAAATAATTAGGATGGTTAAGATGAACTCCTTTAGTTATATGAGGGTAAACTGAAATATTTCACGAACAGCTGCTGCTAGTTATGTAAATGTAGTGTCAAAAAATATTAAATCACAGTATAAATTGAAAGCTTCCAGCTTTCTCTTGATCTGTATGCTCTGAACAATAGTGGAATAGCTATCGATATGCAAATAAATTACATTTCGTGCTTCTGAACATAACTTGAAAATAAGTTAAAGAAGATTGTCAAGTGTTTCGTGGAGTAATCTGTCTAAAAGAAGTAAACAGACTATATTGGAGAAACATTTGATGCAAGTTCGATGTTTAACTTACAATCTTGGAGTTTTTAAAGAGTAATGAAAATGTAAACTCTGTCCACAGAATATTGCAGACCAATTGCTACCGACCGACCGAAGTGTCATCATCTACTAATGGCGCAACTGGATGCGGTCTGGAGTTGCATAGGGTCAGTACACGGCTGTTCCAGCCGTTGTCAATTTTCGTGATGTGGACTCAGTTGGTGTCGTGAGGCTGAGTGCACCCTGTACCAATCTTCCCACCAAGGAAAAATCCCTGGCGGTACTAGAAATCAAACCCGATTGCTCTGCATGTCAGTCAGCCACGCTCACCACTCACACGGAGGTAGACACTTTAAAAGAGTTCTAGGTGATATTTGTCTGGTGGAATTTCTCTCAGTGGTTTCCTTACATCACTAGTTATGAGGATCTCAGCTGTTACGTATGATATGATAATTATTCAGCTGCACATCAAATGTTTCTTTATTTTATTTCCTATGCTTCAATCAGTATGATGTCGACACATACGAAAACAGGTCAGACCTCAAAAATTCGTGTGGCGTGTAATGTGAGCTAATGATATCACACTGGCACCAATTTCATCGCCACCGTGGACGTGTCACACATTAGCAAGGTCGTCATAGCCCTCTTGTCCTCATTTCATTCCTTCTTTAGACTCCTCTACGATGGCGGTCAGAAACGAGACCACCAGCGTTGATATCACACGATTGCCTTATGGGTGGCTGAGGAAAACGCTTCTGACGTACCGCCACTCAGTATCGGTACGAAACGGCCTGAGGAAGTGACAAAGTGCGTCAGTGAAACCACCCCTTCCCTAGGGGAGTTCGCTCACACCAATTTCGGGGTCAAAAACGACAGTACGCAGTGTGATGAACAACAGGACAACATTCGTAACAATACTGAACACTGCTGACAATTCTCGGACGATTCAACCCTTCTGAATGACATCAAGGTTGTGCAACCCCATAAACGTAATCTGACTGCATTGGAGCTTAGCACGACGACAGTTTTCGCTCTGGTATAGGGGTTGGAACCACACGCGAACATCGTAAACCATTCGACAAACTTTGAATGTGATCCAAAGCAGCAAACAGCGTTTATCCTTTTAAGCGCTCCTATGTTTCGCGCCCTCCTGTGTTATAATCAAGAACGCCTGCGACGTTAACACATACATGAATGAAAGAGCAAAGGATCCCTCTGTGACCACCTCCCCCCTCCTCTCCCAGTTTGGCAACGATTTCAGAGCTACCCACACAACTTTGTTAAGCACTTTGAAAATGATCTGTACAGTGACTTTCCCACCCATTAATATGTGTGGCGCTTTATTGGTCTTCTAGCGCCTAATGGCAGGCAACCCCTTCTATGACCCTTAGATTCCTCGTGCCTGCAAGTAAATGGCGCAATGGGAGACAGCTACAGGCTTAAAAAAAGTAACCCTTTAATAATTTTGTTGTGCAGTGTAATTTGAGTATATTTAACTCAGTAGTTGAACGAGTTTGTGATGTAAAAAATTTTAATACTTCGATACATTTTTTAATACTTCGATACTTTTGTAATTATCTTTTATTGAATGGTTCTGTTACTTAATTTTACAGTTATACAGATGCGTTACTATTTCGTTGCCAAGTGTTGAACTGTTAAATAGAAAAATCTTCAAGTAAGATATTTAACACATTGCATTAAATGGATGTCGACTTAAAGCTAATATAAATGCAGACATTCTCACACAGTCACTGAGTGAACAATTTCCTATGATGTGTCCTCCACAAACAAGATATTTTAATTATCAAGACTATTGTTTAGTAGGCTGAAAAATGAGTTCTAAATTTACCCACACCAGAGAGTTGCTAATTGTAGAGTATAACAGAGTCTTTCATTCAGTATGAAGAGTGATGTGCAGGCTTTTAACCATGGGACAAGGGTAAATTCCATAGACAGACTCTGGTGGGAATGGCTGTTGAGTATAATTGCCATCTGCTTGTTTCTCCAAAAGGACTGGTTCCATGAGCGAGGGCAAACGCTAAGGACAGTTTTCTGACAAATATCCAGTATTCTATGGCGTTTTCATTTCCAGAAAAATGTATCTTCATCAAATACATAGAGGGCTGAAGTGAAAATACATCTCAAGTATTTGTTTAAATGATGGCGCTAATTTACTTGTTCTTATCTTCTTTACTCTGTTTTTGAAAATTATGTACTTTCCTAAGCTATCAATTGGAAGTATGAAATTCGTATTTTAGAAGTACATCCGTAAAAAATATGATACTTCTAAATACTGGTTCAAATGACTCTGAGCACTATGGGACTTCACATCTGAGGTCATCAGTCCCGTAGAACTTAGAACTACTTAAACCTACCTAAATTTAAGGACATCAAACACATCCATGCCCGAGGCAGGATTCGAACATGGGACCGTAGCGGTCGCGCTGTTCCAGAATTAAGCGCCTGGAACCGCTGGGCCACAACGGACTGCTAACTACTGATCACGTCTATATCTTTGTAATAGTTACGGTGCAATCATAAAAAAATTAGGTTAAGATTATTTGTCAGTAGGATTTCATCAGTGGATTGTCTTATATCCGTTTTTCCTGTGAATCGTTCGTTAATTCACTTCCTTTGGTACCGTGCTGGCAGAAGATGTGAAAGGTTGTCGTTTTTGTTGGAAAGCCAATTGCTGCACTACCATTTGTAAATAAAGCGAGACTTTTTCCGTTGTATAGGACGTGTGTTCCCTCAAGGTTGCCGTGTTCCCAGGCAATGTGCCTTGAAGTGTTCACAATTAACTTTTTTTTCTCCTACTTCCCTTTATTGTCGTATTCCGTCTTCTAGTTGGCCAATCTTTCAGCACTATGTATAGAGTGTGATTCAAGAATAACTGTACACACTTCCTGGATATAATGTATGCATCAAAATAATAGTAAAATGTTAAATAAAGTTTTGTCTGAAATTGCTTTGTTCCCTAGTTGTGATGTATAATGTCATTTGTGATATGCCTTACATCACGGTCTGGTACAGGCTTTTGGCGTGTAGTCTTTGCCTGCAATCACTTGAACATCTTCTGGGGTACATATACGATACATAGTTGTTGAATTTCGGATCCCTTCGTGTTGTTTCTGGGAAATATTAACTTTGTGATCTTTGTGTTCCACTTGTAACCCCTACTGTCTAGCATAGCTCTGAAATAAATAAATTTCACCCAAAACTTTTGATAAATACGTTCCACCCAAAAAGTGGTTACAGTTATTTCTGAATGACCAAGAATTAATTTTGCGTTGTTTGAGGTGCACTTGTTACCCCTACTCAACTGCATATCACAGAAATACAGCAATTTCAGGCAGAAAGTTATTTAACGTTTTACACTTATTTTGATGCCTACATTACACCCATGAAATGTGCACATTTACTTTTGAATCAATCTGTATATTAAAGTTAACAATATATGTCAAACGTGCACACTACTGCGACTGAGTGTATACCGTTCTTCAAGACCTAAACGTTCTTTAATCCAATCTGCTTATTGTATCACACATCCATGATGGTTGTACAGCAGGGGAAAAGCTGAAACATTTCTGATAAAATCCCATCACACTGTTACACTAGCATCTCCGACGAAAAAGATCCTTATAAAAACTGACTTACAAAAAGCACTTTTGTGAAATAGCGCCATTAATCACACATAGTTGGTAGGGTGAAGCAATCTAGTCCAACGGGGTGTAGGTTTTAAGACAGACTGGTTACATGGTCACACTCCCCATGTCACAATCCTTATACGTAAGGTGAGGGGTCCAGTGCAGACAATATACAGTCCTGGAAATGGAAAAAAGAACACATTGACACCGATGTATCAGACCCACCATACTTGCTCCGGACACTGCGAGAGGGCTGTACAAGCAATGATCACACGCACGGCACAGCGGACACACCAGGAACCGCGGTGTTGGCCGTCGAATGGCGCTAGCTGCGCAGCATTTGTGCACCGCCGCCGTCAGTGTCAGCCAGTTTGCCGTGGCATACGGAGCTCCATCGCAGTCTTTAACACTGGTAGCATGCCGCGACAGCGTGGACGTGGACCGTATGTGCAGTTGACGGACTTTGAGCGAGGGCGTATAGTGGGCATGCGGGAGGCCGGGTGGACGTACCGCCGAATTGCTCAACACGTGGGGCGTGAGGTCTCCACAGTACATCGATGTTGTCGCCAGTGGTCGGCGGAAGGTGCACGTGCCCGTCGACCTGGGACCGGACCGCAGCGACGCACGGATGCACGCCAAGACCGTAGGATCCTACGCAGTGCCGTAGGGGACCGCACCGCCACTTCCCAGCAAATTAGGTACACTGTTGCTCCTGGGGTATCGGCGAGGACCATTCGCAACCGTCTCCATGAAGCTGGGCTACGGTCCCGCACACCGTTAGGCCGTCTTCCGCTCACGCACCAACATCGTGCAGCCCGCCTCCAGTGGTGTCGCGACAGGCGTGAATGGAGGGACGAATGGAGACGTGTCGTCTTCAGCGATGAGAGTCGCTTCTGCCTTGGTGCCAATGATGGTCGTATGCGTGTTTGGCGCCGTGCAGGTGAGCGCCACAATCAGGACTGCATACGACCGAGGCACACAGGGCCAACACCCGGCATCATGGTGTGGGGACCGATCTCCTACACTGGCCGTACACCTCTGGTGATCGTCGAGGGGGCACTGAATAGTGCACGGTACATCCAAACCGTCATCGAACCCATCGTTCTACCATTCCTAGACCGGCAAGGGAACTTGCTGTTCCAACAGGACAATGCACGTCCGCATGTATCTCGTGCCACCCAACGTGCTCTAGAAGGTGTAAGTCAACTACCCTGGCCAGCAAGATCTCCGGATCTGTCCCCCATTGAGCATGCTTGGGACTGGATGAAGCGTCGTCTCACGCGGTCTGAACGTCCAGCACGAATGCTGGTCCAACTGAGGCGCCAGGTGGAAATGGCATGGCAAGCCGTTCCACAGGACTACATCCAGCATCTCTACGATCGTCTCCATGGGAGAATAGCAGCTTGCATTGCTGCGAAAGGTGGATATACACTGTACTAGTGCCGACATTGTGCATGCTCTGTTGCCTGTGTCTATGTGCCTGTGGTTCTGTCAGTGTGATCATGTGATGTATCTGACCCCAGGAATGTGTCAATAAAGATTCCCCTTCCTGGGACAATGAATTCACGGTGTTCTTATTTCAATTTCCAGGAGTGTATTATGCTCCTATCAGATGTGTTCATTTCATTTACTGAGAATGTAGTACCACTGGGTAAAATATTGTATATTACGTTTAAAAGAAATAAAATTTATAAATTCGCCTAGTTGTTGCACGTTCTAAATGTAGACCTTCAATGAATATTGCGCTACGTAATAAGTAAAGATAAACAAGGTACTGAGAAGAGAGAATTTATACTTCTCTTTAAAAAATAAAAAAAATACTAGTAGGAGTATTATTTTTGGAACATGACTCGCTTGTTTCTTTCTAGAAACGGAATGGCTCGACTAGCAAAGGCAGTTGGTAATATCACGATACCAATGCTCGTGACCCATCATGATAGGTGCGCTGATGCGAGGACCAGGTGCATACGTTCCATGTCATTCATCAGAGACCGGTGAGAAGCAGAAGTTATCTTGTTGTGTCCTGTTATAGACAGTTTTTGTAATGAAGCCCCAATCATCTACAAAGTCTTCGTTTCCAGACAGATTTCCCATAGTCAAACATATTCATAGATAGTTGAAGTGAAAATAAAGGGTTGTATATTTGTTTAATAAATCTACATCTACATGGATACTCTGAAAATCACATTTAAGTGCCTTGCAAAGGGTTCATCGAACCACCTTCACAATTCTCTATTATTCCACTCTCGTATAGCGCGTGGAAAGAACTAACACCTATATCTTTCCATACAAGCTCTGATTTCCCTTGCTTTATTGTGGTTTTTCTCCCTATGTAGGTTGGTGTCAACAAAGGAGGAGAAATCTGATGATTGGAATTTCGTGAGAAGATTCCGTAGCAACGAAAAACGCCTTTTCTTCAATGATGTCCAGCACAAATCCTGTATCATTTCAGTGACATTCTCTCCCATATTTCGCGATAATACAAAACTTGCTGCCCTTCTTTGAACTTCTTCGATGTACTGTGTCAGTCCTTTCTGGTAAGGATCCCATGCCGCGCAGCAGTATTCTAAAAGAAAACGGGCAAACGTAGTGTAGGCAGTTTCCTTAATAGATCTGTTACATTTTCTAAGTGTCTTGCCAATAAAACGCAGTTTTCTGTGTGTTCCTAAGTTTATCGTAATTGTAATTCCTCGGTGTTTCGCTGAATTTACAGGTTTTAGATTTGACTGAACCGACGTTCAGCGAATTCCTTTTAGCAGTCATGTGTTTGACCTCACACATTTTAGGGCCAACAGCCAATTTTCACACTATTCAGGTATTTTTTCTAAATCGTTTTGCAATTTGTTTTGATCTTCTGATGACTTTATTAGTCGATAAACGACAGCGTCGTCTGCAAACAACATAAGACGGCTGCTCAGATTGTCTCCCAAATCGTTTATATAGATAAAAAAACAGCAAAGGGCCAGAACATTACCTTGGATAACGCCAGAAATCACTTCTCTTTTACTCGATGACTTTCCGTCAATTACTACGAACTGTGACCTCTCTGACAGGAAGTCACAAATCCAGTCACATAACTGAGACGATATTCCATAAGCACGCAATTTCACTACAAGCCGCTTGTGGTGGTACGGTGTCAAAAGCCTTCCGGATATCCAGAAATATGGAATCGATCTCAAATCCCTTGTCGATAGCACTCAACACTTCATGCGAGTAAAGAGCTACTTGTGTTTCATGTCTTCTAAGCCCATGTTGACTGTGTGTCAATAGACCGTTTTCTTCGAGGTAATTCACAACGTTCTAACACAATATATGTTCCAAAATCCTGCATCACATCGACGTTAAGTACCTGTAATTAAGAGGATTATGCGTACTACCTTTCTTGAATACTGGTGTGACCTGTGCAATTTTTCAGTATTTGGGTACGGATCTTTCATCAAGCGAACGGCGTATTTTTAAGTATCATTCTGTTTACTACTTCTTCTGTTTTTTCTCTGTTGTTAAAATTGTAGAATGAGTGCAAATGCTCAAGCTTTCAAATATGAGTACAGCCACTCTATTTTAGATGTACACTTGTGTAGAATGTGCAGTTTTGAAACATATGACTTAAGTGTTTTCCTGTAATTCTGTAATAACAATGGCTCCATTAGCGAAGATTGTGAATGAAGCAAGACATATATTTTGTGACTATCCTATGTTCTGGGAGTTCTCTAGTGAGATTGTTATTCTCTGCTGACCATTTCACGTAAAAATTGCAGTGAATCGTGAACAATGTATGTAAAATAAAATGTAGTAACAGTATGATGTAAGCTCAGAACTGGCCCACAAGATCCGATACCAGTTATATGAAAAAACAGCTATGAAGAAACCTCAAACTCTCGAGAAATGCAGTTACTTAATGCAGATTATAAACTCAATAAAAGGATTCGAAACTTTTTTCACCAGTAATACATGATCTAGGATGAATGAAAATCTCAAGTGTTTTCCAGGAGTATGTAAATCAACTATTTGCAAGTCACTAGGGAGTAAAGTGTGATTTGGATCATATTTACCCAGTTCATGCAGCTCGCATCGTCCTGCACTGGCTTGTGAACACATGGATGAATGCTTGCATCTCCCCTGCCTACCCACAGTCGCCAGTGCTCAATATTATCGAGCTTTTGTGATGTACTTTGGAGAGAAGGGTACGTGATTGCTGACCACTTCCATCACTGATTTTCCACTATTTGCTACCGGTATCCGCGAAGTATTTCTCTGTCATTTTGATATAAGGGGTTTTCCGTTCGAAGACCGTAAGTCCGGAATCGGTATGCCAATCAGGCAAAATCATCCTCACCATCGAGGCAATCATACCACTGACGCACCAGGTTGAAGATACCCGTTTGGGTAAAATACCGTGTTCTGTTATGTGACGAAGTCCGTAACTGCCTGCTGCACATCCTCGTTCGACGTGAATCGTCAATTGTTCAAGCCCTTGGTTAAGAGACCGAAGGCGTATTAATAACGTGGTGAGAAATCAGGACCCATCCCCCCTCCAATACTACCGCTGACAACACTGCCTAAAGTACAACAACCATAAGCTTCCCACTTTTTGAAGAACTGCCCCAACCTCGCCTCTCCCCCCTCCTGTAATACCTGTAAAAAACCCCATCCTACCTACTTCTCGAAATCTAAGGTGAAACCTCCCATCGCCCCTGAGCTCACTGTCCCTGTCTGCTCCATCGGTGACCCCATCCACCCCAACAACTCACTCCGCACTCTCCCTACTGCAGACGACATCACCTGCTTTGTCACCATAGTGCTTCAAAACATCCACCCCTTCCAACGTCCCCTCACCCTTTCCCAAATTGCCCTCGCTGCCCGTTCTGTCTTCCACCTCACCACCTATGCCACCTACTCCCACAACCATGACTACTTAACCTTCATCCCCCTCACCACCATCATCTAAATCTCCCCTACCATGGTGTGAAAGCTTTACAGTATCCTTTACCATAATATCCTTGTTGAATATCCCTTTCCTGACAACCTCAGTAAGGTCAAACACTTTGCCTCCCACCTATCTGTTGTCTTTTCCATTCCAGATGATCCCCAATTTGATTATTCTCTCTTCCCCAACATCATTGAACGTATGGATACCTCCACTCCTCCCCTTGCTCCTAGCTTCCAGTGCTTGGGGCACTTACCACCATCAGGACTAAACACTTTGCTACACAGGACATCAGCCTCACACTCTGCACTAAATGCACACCACTCTGGCTACTACTGCGTTACCTACTGCCATCTCAAACACTGCCCTCCCTCCTTCCTTGCAGTCCTTGCTGCCCTCTACAATGTAATGCTTGCCACTGGCTTCTAGCCTGACCTGTGGAAAACCTACCATATCCTGGTGTTCTCCAAACCTAACAAGCCTCCATCTGATGCCTCTTTGTATTGCACTATTATGTCTCACCTCAGTGTTCAGCAAGCTCTTGGAATCCATCCTTACCCAGTGCATCCATTACCACCTCCACTGACACCACCTCCCCCCCAACACCCAATGTGGCTTTTGACCTTCCTTCTCTTCTGATGGCCAACTCCTGCACCTCACTCATTTCCTCTCCCTCCAGCTTAACTCCTGTCACTCCATCATTTTCGTCTCCCTACACCTCGAAAAGGCCTATGACCATGTATGGCATTCTGATCTCCTGTTAAACTCCACGCCTATGCCTTTCCTCTCAACTATGTCCGTCTGATTGCCTCCTTCCTCTCCTGCCACCTCTCCTATGTTACCATCCACAATGCTGATTCCCACACCTTCTGTCCCTCCACAGCTGTGCCCCAGGGCTCTGTCCTCACCCCTCTTCTCTACCTCCTGTACACAGTAGATATGCACCAATCCCCCCCCCCCCCCCTCCCCCGGTCCACCTCCTGCAGCTGACACCATCTTCTTTGCCCTCACTGCTACCCTTCAACAGTCCCAACGCCTTCTCCAGAAATACCTTGTTCTTTTTGCCACATTGTGTAACCAGTGGCTCCTCAAAATCAATCCTTCCAAGACCCAGGCAATCATCATAGGTCATACTACCCTTCCACCTCCTTGATTTTTCCCTTACCATGTGCGCTCATCCTGTCCACCTCTGCCCCATCCTGACCTACCTTGGACTCACCATTGACTGTCCCCTCACGTGGACCCCTCATCTGCACTCTCTCCAATCCAAAGCACACAACCACCTCCGTCTCTTTAAACTCCTCTTGGCCAGACATGCGGTTTGAACCCCTCTACCATCCAGCACACCTACAATTCTTTAATCTGTCCCATCCTCTGTTATGCCAGTCCCATTTGGATCTCCCCCCCCCCCCCAAATTCTGTAAGTCGCTCCAGATCCTCAAGTGCCATGCACTGTGCCTCTCGTTCTGTATACATCCCCTGTCCCCCACATAGATCCTCTATGACCTGATTCCTTTTCCCAACCTGCTCCTTTTCCTCAAACATGTCTGTGGCCTCTACATCTCCCTCCAACTTGATCCCCCTCATCCTTTGTTTGCTCCTCTCCTCTCCAACCTCCACCCACAACCGTGCATTCATTGTTGCGTCCCCCTTACCCTCCAACTCTACACCCTTCATCTCGTTTCTCGAGATGGCTTCCATCAACTCCCCCTCCCAGATGATGCCCTCTCTCCCTGCATTTATCCCTCCTATCAACTCTGATCCTCACCTGCCCCTCCCTTCATCTGTCATTTTTCTGGGCTCCCTCTCTCCCCTTCCATCCTGTTTTTTCCCTGCCTACCCTCTCTCTGCCTCCTTTCTCTTCTGTGAGACCTTATGCTCTCCCCTCCACTGCCTTCCCCACTCCTTCTCGCATCCGCCCAGCCCCGTTTTTTTCTATGTCCCCCCCTCCATCGGCTCCCCCCAATTTTTCCTTTCCTCGCCTCCCCCCTTTTTCCCCTTCATCGGTCCAGATCCTCCCCCCCCCCCTCCATCTGCCTCTGTGTCGTTTCTACAGTGCTGTTTTAAATGAGTGTTCAGTGTTGTGCATCCCCTGTCAGTGTTTCGAACAGCCACCACACTGTTGCTAGTTGTGTTTTTATCTCATGCGAACAGAAACCAGACTGTCATCGTGTTTTTTAATTGTGCATGTCTCCTTCCTGTGTGTCTTCATCCGCGTCGTCAATGCCGTGTTTTTGTATTTTAAGTTTGGCAACTTTCCGCCATTTTGCTGTTATTAACGAAGTCGCCGTTTTATCGCCTTTTCATATTATTTGTTCTCTCACCATTGTTTGTTTAACTTTTCTAGCGGCTGTA
The DNA here is from genome assembly GCF_023897955.1 of Schistocerca gregaria. Classification (NCBI taxonomy): domain Eukaryota; kingdom Metazoa; phylum Arthropoda; class Insecta; order Orthoptera; family Acrididae; genus Schistocerca; species Schistocerca gregaria. The sequence goes on along the minus strand of NC_064931.1, from coordinate 220,361,858 downwards.
GAGCAGTGTATTGGCTGCTGTCAGCCTGCCCCTCCCCAGGTGGCAATAAAGGGAAAAACTTCGAACACAAGTCCTCAGTAAATGTAAAATGAGAGAGCTGATACACTTTCAAGTTTCGCTTCACTTCTCTCAAAGTGCCCCCGGTCCCTCATTCAGTATCTACTGTATCCCATCTTTTTTTGCGAAATCTCAGTTTCCCAATTTGATCGTGAAAGGTATTCTACGTTTTACTTTGGAGACTCGCTAAATTCTTTATATTATTGCTTTGCATCAAGCAGTTAAGTAGTACGGAATACATAAACTGCTGAAGAAATAGATTGTCATCAAACTTTAACTACATTATACATATGTACAGGACAGAATACACAGTCATATCCATCAAAGAAATATCTAATCATCGAGGGTCACTAAAATATCGTGAACATGATCTATCGAACGCAAATATTGTATGTGGTGAACTCTTGTGGATCTGGCATACGTATTTCGCTGCTAATGACGTGCTTTCTGTATACCTCGGTGAGAGTAGCTTTGTCAAGTCTGCACTGCTCGCCAAATGCTGAAACCTGTGCTGAGAGATGATATTCCGGCCACTATGAAATACTTAACCGATCTAAAAAAAAAAAAAAAAAAAAACTATTACGTGAAAAAATACAGTCTGGTAGCAACGCTCGATAAAGAATTGAATTTCTTTTTGTTCGTCACAGTTACCGCGCTGTAACAAATTAAGTTAAAGGTTGCAGGCTATTTTAAATAAAGAGTGTGCAGAGATAGAAACACATTGCGTAAACTTAGTGCATGTGGCTGCTATGGAATACTTATGATCAGATGTTAAGGAACTATTCGGTGAAAAAATTTGATTTTTTGCACATCTTACAGCCTTGGCTCGATTTTCTTTTTGTTATACGTCATAGTTACTGCGCTATATCAGATGAAGAAAAATATTGCACGAAATTTTAAAGCTTTGCAGAAGTTAAAACGGACTGAGGAAATTTTTCGTATGGTTGAGCTTAGCTCACTCGCTGCTGTATATGAAATATACGTAAAATATCGAAATTTTAGTTAAAAATTGAGATCAGAACGATATCTCATTTCTTTCTCGAGTTCTTGATTTTTATACCGAATGGACGGTCGTACAGAACGAGCTCCTTCCACCCATGCGAATCGGGACTAATATGATCACAACATATTTCACAAACGGTCAAGATATCGACACAAAATGTTCTCTCTCTTTTTGCATGCAAAGAGGCACATTTGTTATGTAATAAATATAACTCTGTGGGAAAACACAAGCGACGCGCGTAAACATGTCTACAGCAGCTGAGGAATGGCGGTGCAGGACGTGTATACACGCCCACATCGGCGATAGGGTTAACGAGGAAACACTGCATCTAGCAGCCGCAGTAGTGGTCGCCAGTGGATATGCTCGATGTCTGAGTTATGGCCTACCTGCGTAGGCAGCAGCTCGGCAGCGTACTGCGTGGCGGCATTGTAGGCGACGTTGATGGCGAGACGCGACAGCAGCGCCAGCGCGAGCGCAGCGGCGGGCCCCGGCTTCACGTCAGGCAGCGCCACGGCAGCGGCGCACAGCGACAGCGCGCCCGCCGACAGCGCCTTGCGGCCCACACGGTCCTGTCAGCAGTTCCAGATGCTCGGTCGCCTGTATCTTTCCATTTACTAACAAATAAATGGCCTGTGCAAAATTTGTGTTTAGCCGAACAACTGCAAGGGGATCTTTGCTGACCCTACAGTTCTCAAATTTACACTGGGCAATACGTTCATTCGCAGAAACTGATAACGGAGGTCCGACACGATATTAGGAGGTAACCCATGACTTTTGTCACGACTGTTATTCCTTCCACTATCTGGTATCAATCATCGACGAATATTCGATTTTCATTTCGGTTTACACACGTAAGTCTACATCTACATCTTCATCCATACTCCGCAAGCCACCTGACGGTGTGTGGCTTGAGTGCCTCTATCGGTTCTCGTATTGTACGTGGAAAGGAGGATTATCGGTATGCCTCTGTGTGGGCTCTAATCTCTCTGATTTTATCCTCATGGTCTCTTCGCGAGATATACATAGGAGGGAGCAATATACTGCTTGACTCCTCGGTGCAGGTATTTTCTCGAAAGTTCAACAAAAGCCCGTACCGAGCTACTGTGCGTATCTCTTGCAGAGTCTTCCACTGGAGTTTACCTATCATCTCCGTAACGCTTTCGCGATTACTAAATGATCCTGTAACGAAGCGCGCTGCTCTCCGTTGGATCTTCTGTATCTCTTCTATCAACCCTATCTGGTACGGATGCCACACTGCTGAGCAGTAGTCAAGCAGTGGGCGAACAAGCGTACTGTAACCTATTTCCTTTGTTTTCGGATTGCATTTCCTTGGGATTCTTCCAATGAATCTCAGTCTGACATCTGCTTTACCGACGATCAACTTTATATGATCAATTCATTTTAAATCACTCCTAGTGCGTACTCCCAGATTGTTTATGGAATTAACTGCTTCTAGATGCTGACCTGCTAATTTGTAGCTAAATGGTAAGGGATGTATCTTTCTATGTATTCGCAGCACATTACACTTGTCTACATTAAGATTCAATTGCCATTCCCTGCACCATGCGTCAATTCGCTGCAGATCCTCCTGCATTTCAGTACAATTTTCCATTGTTACAACCTCTCTAAATACCACAGCTTCATCCGCAAAAAGCCTCAGTGAACTTCCGATGTCATCCACAAGGTCATTTATGTATATTGTAAATAGCAACGGTCCTACGACACTCCCCTGCGGCACACATGAAATCACTCTTACTTCGGAAGACTTCTCTCCATTGAGAATAAACATGCTGCGTTCTGCTGTCTAGGAACTCTTCAATCCACTCACACAATTGGTCTGATAGTCCATATGCTCTTACTTTGTTCATTAAACGACTGTGGGGAACTGTATCGAACGCCTTGCGGACGTCAAGAAACACGGCATCTGCGTGGGAACCCATGTCTATGGCCCTCTGAGTCTCGTGGACGAATAGCGCGAGCTGGGTTACACACGATCGTCTTTTTCAAAACCCATGCTGATTTCTACAGAGTAGATTTCTAGTCTCCGGAAAAGTCATTATACTCGAACATAATACGTGTTCCAAAATTCTGCAACTGATCGACGTTAGAGATATAGGTATATAGTTCTGCACATCTGTTCGACGTCTCTTCTTGAAAACGGGGATGGCCATGTATTTGTACCTAAACCATTGTTGTGGGTGTTGATGAAAATAACACCATTACTGAATTATTCACAGTAACGCTTCCTTTGTTCTATCTTCGTATTCATAACGAATCCTGCCCCATTCCACCGTTTTCTTTTGATGCAGACGTTACCTTATATTCGTGTGACCAAGGGTATTAGCGAATACCAAAAGGCTTTGGGCAGTAATCTACTAAGAATTGTTTTGGTTTGTGATATGGCCGAGCGGTTTAGGGCTAGGGTGCTGCAGTCATGGACTGTGCAGCTGGTCCCGGCGGAGGTTCGAGTCCTCCCTCGGGCATGGGTGTGTGTGTTTGTCCTTAGGATAATTTAGGTTAAGTAGTGTGTAAGCCTAGGGACTGATTACCTTAGCTGTTAAGTCCCATAAGATTTCACACACATTTGATCACTTTTTGGTTTGTGGTTTCTAGGCGACGTCTATATTGGACATTCACATGTAATGTCATATAACAACAGCACAGTAGAAGGGTGCCGAGTGACCAATGGGAGCTCACTCGTTTTGCGGTTTGAGACAATTAATGAAAAGAGTCAAAAACTTGCATGTAGGAGAGCATGTGAAGGAGCACTGACATTCGAATTCGGGGTGGAGTTGTCGTCGTGAGAGTGTGTAACGAGATACGACTGCGGCAATCTATCGGAGGGGCAGTAACTGAACAGCAAAAGGTAAGAGGTCAGCACTTCTGCCTGGAGCAGCGCAAATGCTAAGAGACGCAGCCTTCGCAGAAGGGAACTTGCTATAGTTAATTTACGAACGGGGAGAAAGGGTCAGCTTTCTTTTGCTGTGGTTAGTTTCATTGAGTGACTCAAAGTGTTCAGGGGTGTTACCTGGGACTTGGAAGGGGACCCCTCCTACTCATCATCACCGATATCGTCCAAATCTATGGTAAATGCAGGGCTTGACCAGAAATGAAGCTGACAGAAGCGGGAGCCCCAGGTGGCCAAGCGTTTAGAAAAATTAGAATTTTAGTTCGGATTGGGCGCGGCATGTGCCATTTGTGTTAGTGTAGATACCAGCCAGTGATTGGCATACCGGAAACCATACAGAAATGTAATCTGAGGATCGTGGAGTCCAGTCTCTACACGAGTACTGTTTTTTATTTTCAATTTCTACGAGGACTCTCCAAAGAACTTTCCTGAAGCGGATAGTAATTTAAGCGGACAGGATTTCGTATTCCGTTAGTTTCATTTTGGATGAGCAGAAGCAGGCGGCCGAGACAGAAGCGGGTACAGGGAAGTAACCCATTTTGTGACTTTTACGAGTTCCTAACCAGGAACGAATTCCATAATTTCATCTGTGTGCTTTGATAGTTTAGTTTCTTGAGTTTCTGCGTGAATAGCCATTGTTCTCGTGTTTTCATTTGCGTCGGAAAATAAAACGATTTTGTGACATATTACATGTTCCTAATCAGAGGCGAATTGTTTAGTCTCACCTGAGTACTTTGGTAGTTCGGTTTTTGAATCCCTGCGTATTAATCTAATTTATTAGGCACAGTCCTTGTGTTTTCGCCAGAGTCTACAGTAGAGTTCCGCACGTGCCGATAGTCCGTTTGTCTGAGTAGTGTAGTTTTCCACGGTCTTTAGTATGGATACGGACTGTGATTGTTGTGTGTGGTTGGGAACCGAGTTGGTGACACCCTTTCTCTCAGCTTCAGGCTGTGACGGCCTCGGTTACGCATCTTGACGCTGCAGTGGATGGGTACCACTGATGTGGGCCGGCTGTGGAGATGCAACGGACGTCCAGCACGACATAGACCTCCGATCGGTCCTTACCGGTGTTACTGCTCGCGCTGAGGTTGACCTCTCATCCGTGGTCGAGTGGGAGGTCGCCTCGGTGCGCGGCAGGCTGCCAAAGATTCCCCAGAGGGCTGCACGTATGGTCTCCCAAGTTAGTCTGACAAACAGGTTCCAGGTATCGTCTGTGGGTGACACTGTCGCTGAGCCAAATGTAGTCGCCTGTCCTGTTTCAGAGGCAACCTCTCAGTCTGCAAGCTCCGGGCAATTACAGAGGGTGGGACTATTGGTAGTTAGGAGCTCCAGTGTTAGGAGCGTTATTGGGCACCTTAGGGACGTGGCTGCCAGGAAGGGGTAGAAAGCCAATGTGCACTCTGTGTGCATACCGGGTGGAGTCATTCCAGATGTGGAACGGGTTCTTCCAGATGCCATGAAGAGTACAGGATGCAGCCAACTGCAGGTGGTACTAATGACATGAGTAGCTTTGGACCGGAAGAGATTCCCTCTGGTTTCGAGCGGCTAACAGAAGTGGTAAAGGCTGCCAGTTTTGCTTGCAAGATGAAAGCAGAGCTCACCATATCCAGCACAGTCGTCAGGACTGATTGCGGACCTCTGTACAGAGCCGAGTGGGAGGTCTAAATCAGAGACTCAGACGATTCTGCGAACGTGTAGGCTGCAAATTCCTCGACTTGCGCCAAAGGGTGGCTGGGTTTCGGGTTTCGCTGAAATAGGTCAGGATCCGACTACACGCAGGAGGCGGCTACACGGGTATCAGGGTCTCGGTGTCGTGGACTGGGCGGTGTTTTATGTTAGAGGGTCTCGGGAAGACACAGAAAGGGCTTCAGTCACAAAGGGTGCAGGCCGAACACAGGAAGAAGGTAGATACAGGAACCATCGATATAAAAGTTGTAAATTGTCGTAGCTGTGTTGGAAAAGTACCAGAGCTCCAAGCGCTAATAGAAAGCACTAATGCTCAAATCGTTAAGTGCACTGTAAGCTGGCTAAAGCCGTAGATAAGTTCAGCCGAAATTTTTGCGAAGAACCTAACGGTTTTCAGAAACAATATGCTAAACATAGTTGGCGAAGGCGTGTTTGTTGCTGTTAGAAGTAGTTTAGCTAGTCGCGAAATTGAAGTAGATAATTCCTGTGAGTTAGTATGGGCAGAGGTCATTCTTGGCAACCGGACTGGATCCTTTTACCGACCTTCCAATTCAGATGGTGCAGTTGGTGAAAGATTTAAAGAAAACTTGAGTTTAATTTCAAACACGTACCCGATTCATACGATTATAGTTGGTGGTAACTTCAATTTACCCTCGATATGTTGGCGAAAATACATGTTTAGTTGCGGAGGCACGCATCAAACATCATCCAAAATTGTGCTAAACGCATTCTCTGAAAATTATTTCCAGCAGTTAGTTCATGAGCCTACGCTAATAGTAAACGGTTGTGATAGCACACTTCACCTCTTAGCAACAAATAATTCTGAACTAATAACGAGCATCAAAACGGATACAGGGATTAGTGAACACTGGGTTGTCGGAGCAAGACTGAATGTTGTAACGCCCAAATTCTACAAAAATAAACGAAAAATACACCTGTTCAAAAAAACAGAAAAAACTCCCTTGACGTCTTTCTGGGGGACACTCTACACTCCTTCCAAATTAACAGTGTAGGTGTAGATGAGATGTGGCTTGAATTCAGTAAAATATTATCGGAAGCAATTGAGATATTTATACCAAATAAATTAATAAAGGATGAAGCTGATCCCCCTTCGTACACAAAACAGGTCAGAACACGGTTGCAGAAACAACGAAGAAAACATGCCAAACTTAAACGGACGCAAAATCCCCAAGATTGGCAAAGTTTTGCAGAAGTTCGAAATATAGTGCTTACTTCAGTGCGAGATGCTTTTAATAATTTCCACAACGGAGCTCTGTCTCGGAATCAGACAGAAAACCCAAAAATATTGTGGTCTTATGTGAAGTATGCTAGCGGCAAGACACAATGCCTTCTCTGCGCAATAGCAATGGAAATGTCATCGACGACAGTGCTACCAAAGCAGAGGTACTGGACACAGTCTTCCGAAATTGCGCCAGCAAAGAAGACGAAGTACATATTCCAGATTTCGAGTCAAGAACAGCTGCCGGCATGAGAAACGTAGAAGTAGATATCCTCGGAGTAGAGAAGCAGCTTAAATCAATTAACAGACGCAAGTCTTCCAGTCCAGACAGTATACCAGTTAGGTACCTTTCAGAGTATGCTGATACAATAGCTCCATACTTAACCATCATATATAACCGTTCGCTCGATGAAAGAGTCATACCCAAAGACTGGAAAGTTGCACAGGTCACACCAACATTTAAGAAAGATACAAGAGTAAGCCACTAAATTACAGGCGCATATCATTAACGTCGATATGCAGCAGGATTTTGGAACACATGTTGTGTTCGAGCTTTATGAATTACCTCGAAGAGAACGGTCTGTTGACACACAGTCAACATGGGTTTAGAAAGCACAACTAGCTCTTAATTCACATGACGTGTTCAGTGCTATTGACAAGGGATTTCAGACCGAATCCGTATTTATTTCTGGAATGCTTTTGACAGCGTACCACACAAGCGGCTCATAGCGAAATTGCGTGCTTATGGAATATCGACCCAGTTATGTGACTGGATTTGTGATTTCCTGTCAGAGAGGTCACTGTTCGTAGTAAGTGATGGAAAGTCATCGAATAAAACAGAAGTGATTTCTGGCGCTCCCCAAGGTAGTGTTGTAGGCCCTTTGCTGTTAGGTTGTTTGTAGTAAAGTCATCAGAAGATCAAAACAAATTGCAAAACAATTTCTGAAAGATATCTCTATGGTGAACAAATTGGCTTTTTATCCTAAATAACGAAAAGTGTGAGGTCATCCACATGAATACTAAAAGAAATCCATTAAACTTCGGTCGTAAGACCAATCAGTCAAATCTAAAGGCTGTAAATTCAACTAAATACCTAGGACTTACAATTACGAACAATTTAAAGTGGAAGGAACACTTAGAAAATGTGCGGAAGGCCAACCAGACACTGCGTTTTATTGGCACGACATTTAGTAAATGTAACAGATCTACTAAAGAGACTGTCTACACCACACTTGTCCGTCCTCTTTTAGAATAGTGCTGCGCGGTGTGGTATCCTTACCGGACAGAATTGACGTAGTATATCGAGAAAGTTCAAAGAAGAGCAGCACGTTTTGTATTATCGCGAAATAGGGGAGAAAGTGTCACCGGAAGCATTTGGGGTGGACGTCATTAAAACAAAGGCGTTTTTCACTGCGGCGGAATCAACATTCTCTTCCAAATGTGATAAATATTTTGCTGACGCCGGCCTACATTGGGAGAAACGACCACCACGACAAAATAAGGGAAATCGGAGTTTTGCACGGAAAGATATAGGTGTTCGTTCTTTCCGCACGCTATACGAGATTGGAATAATAGAGAATTAAGAGGGTGGTTCGATGAACCCTCTGCCAGGCACTTAAATGTGATTTGTAGAGTATCCACGTACATGTAGAGTACGCGGAAAAAAACACGAACATTGTCATTACTTTATCAAAATGTGGGAAACTTACAAGGGTCTTCTGTCAACTGATTCTTGGGGAGGACAAACAAATCCACAAATATACGACGAAATATTTCAAGACGAAAAAGCATTGTCATCGTGCCGTTTTAAACTGATTTCCGCAAGCGAACTGCACTAATGCAGCCCTGTGAATTCTATTTTTATAGTTAGCTGGGGAATTTGATCAAAAATTCAAAACTGCGCTTATCTCATCGAGAGAGAAAAAGAAATACATTCCGAGAAGACAGCATCAAAATACATTCCATTGTACATCACCAGCTGTCTTCGCAAACATAGTCGCATGTGGAGAACCCCCTAAAAACCACATCCAGGCTACCTGGACAGGCCAAAGGCGACTGATGATATTCCGGAAATTACTCTTGTCTCACGAGGTGAGCGTTTTGTAGGGGGCTGGCCACCCTGTTAATTTCAGTGAGTTGTATTGGTGGGTGGTGTTGGAGCCAGCTGAACTCTAATACATTCCTTTCAGGGACTGGAGTGGAGGGGTTATCAGTAAAGGGACTTTTTTCATACGTCCCATCACGACTTCCTTTAACTGTGCCGAACTCTTCATCACAGAATAACACTTACTCCCAAGGTACTTAATTATTTGTGGGATGTAGTCCACTCTATGACTCCCTCTACAGTTTTAACCCTTTACAGTTTCATCTAGAACTGTCTGTTGCAGATAGGCGTAGCAGCAGACTCCTGTAATCGACTTAAAAGGAGAAATGTTCAAATGTGTGTGAAATCTTATGGACTTAACTGCTAAGGCCATCAGTCCCTAAGCTTACACACTACTTGACCTAAATTATCCTAAGGACGAGCACACACACCCATGCCCGAGGGAGGACTCGAACCTCCGCCGGTACCAGCCGCACAGTCCATGACTGCAGCGCCCATGACCGCTCGGCTAATCCCGCGCGTCCTTAAAAAGGAGACATTATAGCTAGGGCGATGCATGGAGCCTCAGCATCAAGGGGCAAAATTGAGGTCTTGAGAAATAAGCTGTATTCAGATTATGCCCACAGTCCGGAAGGACCTCCCAGGGCTTCTGAAATGGCGAAATTAACAAACCATCACAGCGAGAGCTGTAATGGGTTGTAATGGAATAGCTGTATCTACCAACCACACCACAGCAACGGCGCCCAGGGTGGTGAACTATATGCCTTCTTGACCACCAGCAGCCTACGTCAACAGCCCGTCATAGAAGTCACACATCCCCGACCTCTACATATGGACGTTATTACTAGATGTCTTAACACAGTTTCTATCAGCCTGTTCCTTCTGATCAGTGTTTACAATATGTCCTTTTCCTCACTGATTCTATAGAGAATGTCCTCGTTTCTCATCTTATTAACCCAGCTATTTTAAGCATCCTTCTATAGCACCACATCTTAAACGCTTCATTTCTCATTTTTTACGGTTATCCTACCGTCTGTAACTCACTTCCACACAATGCTGCACCCCAGACGTAAATTCTCAGTAAACTCTTTCTTTATTTAGAAGGGCAAATAAAGGGATGGTTATCAGTGGTGTCACACAATGCAAGCCACACCTCCTCTCTTCTGCCGCCCCTCACTACAGCCAACCAAAATCCAAGATGGCAGAACTAACTCAGTTGTGCTAGTGGGAAATTTTACAAAAATTAAAAGAATTCCAAGCTGGTGGAATAAGCTCGCTTTTGCTTTGCATCTTCTCCCATCTCCAACCAGTCACAGTGAAGTATTTTAGAGACTATTAAAATGAAACAGCCAATCAAACTCCAAGCTGTTATATCGAACCCAATTGTAATAGTGGAAAATTACAGAATTGAATTTCAATGTGATAAAATTTTATTTTTCTGCAAAGTTCAAATTTTCGAGATATGTAATTATACTTGAATGCAACATACATGTGCTTGATAAATAAATTCACTTTTCCGATACTCACTCTGCTTGTTGCACCATCATGTTTTGTGATGTTTCATGTCTTTCAGAACGTTTTGTAGTGTTGTATGTATATACAGGAGAAGTCGCAGTATAAGTGATACATCACAAAAAATTGTCAAAACACCTTCTTCATTTGATTTTACATCACATATTTTGATTAGATGCCTGTGTTATTTAGTAGTTGACTATAGGAAATTCAGTTTCAGAGAGTCTCAGTACCAAAGTCCTAATGGGCAAATATTTCACTGTTTGCCGATAGTTCGTTTGTGCTTAACCTCTACCACCCTTAGTTAAAATGCCAATAAAAATCAATAGTGTGCTTTTGATAATATTAGTTGTATATAAAAAATTGTGGTTAAACTGTATTGAAAATGATGTAAAAATGTTAGGTAACAACATTATATTCTACAACACCTGCATCAGATTCAAATATCAACAGCCATTACATATTTAAATACTGTTGTAAAACTTGGCAGGCATCATAGAACAATTTAAATGTGCAGAAGTTTGCTCTTTAGGCCAACCTTTCCGTCTGTTTAGTACTTAATTTGTAACTATTTAGGACTGGAAATAGCGTTGAAATTCTTACCTAGTTTAAAACCATGTTTTAGGCACCCAGTTGTCAGATACGTGTGTGGGTGGGTGGTTGGGTGGAAAATAACACTGTTATACGCAAAAATATGGCAATTTTTGCATTGTCAAAGTATATTTGCATATATTTAAATTTTGAATTAACATTGTGAGAACTGACAAGCATCACAGAACAATTTAGACGTGGACAGTAATTAATTTGAGGCTCGATTGTGCCTTACACTAAGTGCGGTAGGTAGATCTAAGTATAAACACTGCCATCCGTTGATGAAAACAAGCGACAGGACCATAAATCAGCAGTTGATTTTCTTTCACACTTTGAAGTTTTGTCGAATAGTATTTAAAGAAAAACACATCTTTTGCAACTACATAAATCTTTAAACTTTACTTGGCTGATGTGGAAAATAATTAATTTGAGGTTCTACTGTGCCTTACACCAAGCATTGTTGTTAGATTTAGTAAATCAATGTATGAATGCTGCCATCTGTCAGCAACAGGAGCACAAAGCGGGGGCTCTTTTTATTTCGCAATTTTGGAGTTTTGCAAAATATAAAGTAAAACTCATATGCAGCAACTGTTTATTTCTAATTTATTAATTACATTCATATGCAAATTTTGGTTTTTAACTATTTATGGAGCGTATGTTGTATACTCGTTCTCATAATCCATAGCCAAGGGTGTATACTTTCCAACGAAGTTTAATATGCGACTGGTGAGACAATCCATAAAGAGTTTTGAACTGTAGAATAAAAAACGTAGTTATCAATATTCTTTGCATGCCGCCATTTTACGTAATTCAGGCGGAGGTTAGTGTGTGTGTTTTGCTGACATTTTTTAGATGTGGAAATACTGTAAGTTACTCTCCCTACGTAACTTATGGAAAAATTCTTTTGAGCATAATGCAAGACTGCGGAGTGTGTGGATACTTTTAAGTACAGCCAAGCTGGGTACTCTGGAGCTAGTTTGTGATTCGCTGCTTCATTTTAATGGAGTGTAAAGTGGTGAGATGCAATTTCTGGTAAGGGGAGGGATGGATTACAAACCACAACTGGGCTAATTCCACCATCTTGAATTTTTTTTAATTTTCCGCTACCACAACTGTGTTAGATCCACTATTTTGACATTTGACTTTGAGTGACTGTTTCATTTAGTGGTCCCCAAAATACTTCACTGTCGTTGGTTGTAAAGGGGAAGGGGTTACATAGCACAAGTGAGCTAGGACCACCATGCGGGATATTTTTTTTTAAATTTCCACTATCGCAACTGGATTGGTTTCACCAATTATAAATTTGATTGGTTGGCAAGAGGAGGAGGAGGAAGGAGATAAGGCTTGGCTTTTTGGACGATGATGTCACTGATAAAGATGATGACATCACTGATAAGAGTGATTATGTCACTTATAAGGGTGGGGCTTGTAAAGCCATCTGTGTAGTGATTATGTCACTTATAAGGGTGGGGCTTGTAAAGCCATCTGTGTGGGGCACACGATGTGCATGACCTTTAGCAGATGTATGAAGGTCAACGTTTTCTGGGTAGTATCTTGATATGTTACTCAATGACTACGAAAGCACGGCGAAAAAAGGAATTATGCTAAAAAGTAAAGTGCTCATTGGATTATCGCGTGAGTAACGCATGTTTTGATACTGTGATCCTTGCGTGGTGTTCAGGTGATCAGACTGTGGCAGGTAGATGGAGACACTGTGGTAAAGGATCGCCAGTGTCTGAGGATGATGACGGCCACGGAGGGGCGGGATAGAGAGAAATAGGCCGACGAGACAACAGGACGTGATGCGTGAATACAGTCGTGAGTGTGTGCACAGAACTAACAAAAATTAACAACTGTTGAAATCATGTCAAAGTTGGAAGATATCACGACTATGACGAGCAAATAACAGGCGGAACACTGTGCTAATTTTAGCGTTCGCCAGTGTCTTTTAACGTGATTGTAAAAGATTGTGCTATCTGTACTAGCTCTGTACATGCCTGTTAGTACTGAGAATTTAAGGGATTTATAGTAGTTCGTGGGTAAAATTCTTATACAGTTGTGGTCTTCTTGCTTAACATAATCATCTTCCCACGAATGTGACGTCAAAACTTTACAGTGACATTACCATGATGAGAATGATGCACTCGACCAGAGTTTGCCACTGTGATACAGATGAAACAGAGCACATTTCTGGCGTGTTAAGAAACCATCCGTTCGGGCGTAAATTACGGAACAACACACACTTTCAAAATGAGAACAAAGCGATTCAGTATTCTAGAATAGACACTGCATGCCGCAGATTCTTTTAGCAATGTCAGGGAATCGTATTTCGACAAATAAAGCCATTGTCAAAAAATGGTTCAAATGGCTCTGAGCACTATAGGACTTAACGTCTGAGGTCATCAGTCCCCTAGACCTTAGAACTACTTAAACCTAACTAACCTAAGGACATCACATACATCTATGCCCTAGGCAGGATTCGAACCTGCGACCGTAGCGGTCACGTGGTTCCAGTCTGTTGCGCCTAGAACCGCTCGGTCACAACGGCTGGCCATTGTCCAACAAAGAATTAAATGTCTATAGCATGGATATAAACAGTAAAAAACCACAGACTTAAAATTCAGTATTAGTTATTAGACAAGTTAGTCTATGTTTGTCTTTTAACGGCAGGATAAAAGTAGCGGTTTTATTTCGTTAGTATTATACAGGGTCGGCAACGTGAAACAGGCCCAGAAAATATTTCATACACCCTGCGACAGGGAATCCAACTTACAACACTGCGCCGTAAGTTGATGATTTAAGTCAGGTTGCCTATCTTAAGGTGGATGACAAGTTTTCTGGTTTGCCCGTCCTGTACATCGTTTTCTGTGTCACCTTTATATTCAGTAGCTGCAATCAAACTATTAACACGAACACAATTCAGACACTTTCTAAACTCGAACTGAACAGCTACGGCAGTATAGAATATGTCGGAGTGCTGTGGCTGACCTGAAGCCAGAGGATCATGAGGCAGGCCGGCAGAATGGTGGCGGCGCTGGCTGAGAAGACGACCTGCGCGGGGAAGCCGAGGTCATTCACGTCGCGCCACGTCGCGTCGTAGCAGAGCGTCAGCACCATCCTGCACACAGGTCACCAGTCATCACTGCACACCACGTCGTTGACGTTTCCACTACCTATTATAAGCTCATCTGACAAAATCCTGCATAAGAGAGGGCACTGATCGCTTTGAAGCGGTGTAGAAGGTTGGTACAACGCAAACTCGTCATCCTGCACCACTGACCGACGTTTAGGGGGTGAAGTGGTGAATATCTGCCACGAGCCTGTGTGGAATCAGCGCCACAAGAGAGGTCGACGTGCAGAGGTGACAAAATAGCAGAATGGAGCCACTGTACAGTCCAATCCAGGATTTTGGCCTCCAAGATCCTGAGCTCATAGACATTTTGTAGGACCGTGCTCTCTCCAAGTTCTCTAGAGTAGGTGGTGGTGGTTAGTGTTTAACGTCCCGTCGACAACGAGGTCATTAGAGCGGAGCGCAAGCTCGGGTTAGGGAAGGATATCGGCCGTGCCCTTTCAAAGGAACCATCCCGACATTTGCCTGAAACGATTTAGGGAAATCACGGAAAACCTAAATCAGGATGACTGGAGACGGGATTGAATCGTCGTCCTCCCGAATGCGAGTCCAGTGTGCTAACCACTGCGCCACCTCGCTCCGTAAGTTCTCTAGAGTAAACGAAGGTAATTCCTTAATCTACTACACATCGTGGTAACGAAAGTCATGGGATAGCGATATGCACAGATGCAGATGGCAACAGTATCGCTTACACAAGGCATAAGCGGAGCAGTCGGTTATGGTGATTCATGAGAAAAGGGTTACGGCGTGGTTATGGCCGCACGACGGGAATTAATAGTCTTTGAACACGGAATGGTAGTTGGAGATAGGCGCATGGGACATTCCATTTCGGAAATACATAGGGAAATCAATAGTGCCAAGAGTGTGCTGAGAATGCCAAATTTTAGGCATTACCTCTCATTACAGACAACGCAGTTCCCAACGGCCTTCACTTAACGGGGGTAAGACGTCAAACGGGCCGACTTGGAGCAGGACAGGCACCACAGGACATTTTAATTTCCACTATCTATACTTTTACAAATAAATTCATAAAACTTTGTCAGCATGACCAGGAAGGATTCAGAATTCACATTCATAGGAGCGGAAGTTCGAAAACATAACGAAATGATTTTTTTTTGCATGTGAAATGTCATCATTTTTTTCACTTACTAATGGCAGTATTTGTTGCTATAGGTACACTTTTCTTCATAAGTAAGAGAGATTCTTCGATGAATTTTGCACAGTATACAAACCATACTTAAAGGTGTATGAAACTCTAGAATTTTCCAAATCTATTAAAAACTGCAGTAAAAATTGAGATAATTAACTATAAAATTTGTGTTTTTTTCTAAACATGAAGTCTAAAATATAACAGTTCATTCGTTTTTTCATAAATTAAATAAATTCTAGAGTTTCATACACCTGTGAGTATGGTATGTATGCTGTGCAAAATTCATCGAAGAATCTCTCTAACTTATGAAGAAAAGTGTACCTATAGCAACAAATGCAGCCATTAGTAAGTGAAAAAATGATTAAATTTCGCACGTAAAAAATTATTTTGTTATGTTTTCGAACTTCCACTGCAATACGTGTGAAACGTGAATCCTTCCTGGTGTT
Organism: Schistocerca gregaria; assembly: GCF_023897955.1. Lineage (NCBI taxonomy): Eukaryota > Metazoa > Arthropoda > Insecta > Orthoptera > Acrididae > Schistocerca > Schistocerca gregaria. The sequence goes on along the minus strand of NC_064931.1, from coordinate 220,346,031 downwards.
GCTGACAAATTTTTGTGAATTTACTTGTAAAATTATAGACACTGGAAATTAAAATGTCCTGTGATGCCTCTCCAGCTCCAAGTCGGCCCTTTTGACGTCCTACCCCCCTTAACGGCTGAGAGCAGCGGCGTTTGTGTAGAGTTGTCACTGCTGGCACTGCGTGAAATAACCACAAAAATCAATGTGGGATGTATGACAAACGTGTAAGTTAGGGCAGTGAGGCGAAATTTGGTGATAATGGGCTATGGCGGTAGACTACAGACGCGAGTGCCTTTGCTAACAACACATGGCCTGCAGCAACTTTCCTGGATTCGTGACCATATCGGTTGGATCGTAGGCGACTGGAAAACCATGGCCTGTTCAGATGAGTCCAGATTTCAGTTGGTAAGAGCTGATGGTAGGGTTCGAGAGTGGCATAGATCCCCCTAAGACGCAAGTTGTCAACAAGGCACTGTGCAAGCTGGCGGTGGCTCCATAATGGAGTCGGCTACGGTTACATGGTGTGGACTGGGTCCTCTGGTCCAACTGAACTAATCATTGACTGGAAATGGTTATGTTTGGCTACTTGGAAACTATTTACTGCCGGTTATGGACTTCATATTCCCAAACGATGTCATGTCAGCGGACTACGGTTGTTTGCTATTGGTTTGAAGAACAATCTGGATAATATTAGCGAGTGGCCACCCGACTCGAATCCCATCGAATTTTAATAGGTCATAATCGAGAGATCTGTTCGTACACAACACTCTACACTGGTAACATCTTTGCAGCTGTGGATGGCTATAGAGGTAGCTTGGCATGGACTTGTTGAGTCCATGCCACATCGAATTTCTGCACCATGCAGGGAAAAAGGAGGTCCGACACAATATTAGGAGGTATTCCATGAAGCTTCTCACGTCAGTATGAGACCAGCCACAATAGCGAGAAAATTTTAGAGACTGGTAAGTGCGAATGCTATGTTGCAAAGAATCTCTCTCTCTCTCTCTCTCTCCCTCTCTTGTCTGTTTAGATTAAGAAGGAACATGTGCAGTTTTTTCTTTGGGGGGGGGGGGGGGGCCTCCACTGCGAAAGCCCTTTCTCCCCGGTCTCCACCCCTGGATTCATCTCTGAGCTGTCGTCTTTCTAGTTGCCCATGGCCACATCGTCCAACGGGTCTATAAGGAACGGTGTACCACTCGCAGCCATGAAACATGGCGTAAGAACAGTGGCCGTAAAACTTTCCTAAATGGCAGGGACTGGAGATGAATGTCGGGCATTGTCAGTAACAATCAGTTTCAAAGCCGACAGGAATTTCCGCTGCCACTCAATGTCCATCACAACCAGTTTCTGAGTGAACTTTTTGAAGGGAACTGAGTGCACTGAACTTTATACTGAGGCATGTAACCGGCAGTCGTAGGTGGTTCTTTCATCTTTTGGGCCTGTTTTTCGTACCAGGCCTTGGGCCCAACGATTCAGGTTAAGTTCTACATGAACAGGGATATTTATTTCAGTATTCTTGGTGACGAAGTGTTGTCCGTTCATCTTCATAGTGAATATGCTACGAATACTCCAGTCTTTCAAAATGACAACAGACGTATTCCCAGTGTTGCAAGCTTATGTTCTTGGTTCGACGAACTCTCTGGCACCCTATCAAATGTCGAGGGGTCCCCTAAATATTAGTCCCATTGAAAATGTCTGGGACTACTTGCGACAGCGGGCGAAAAGTTGCAGTCAACGTCTCCGCTCTTTGGTAACTCTGAGGGATGTAACCACCATTGAGTAGCTTCAGTTAGATATGGCATATCTGAAGAAACTTTTGGACTCTCAGCCTAGACGACTTTAGGCACTTATCAAGGCTGAATGTGACATTATACAGCATTAACGAGTGTTGCCTGCGGGTGACCAATTTTCCGACTGGTAACCTAACCTAACCTAACATTAATGTTACAACTTATTTGAGTTGCCTCCGAAAATTGTTCAAATTAAGGAAAGAGCAGCCCATTTTGATGGTGGTACGCTTATCAGACATGCCAAAACTTTGACATGTAAGAGATTTTCTGGAGCTCTTAACTACAATCGTGCAGCTAATATACTACATGAAATTCGCAGAGGATTCAGGTTATATCCAAAAAAGAGTCGCTGCAACAGTAATTGCAATCTAAAACAATTTCGTGTAAGCGTTTACAGACTTCGTTTAATCCGTCAAGACTATGCTTACAATGGCTCAAATGGCTCTGAGCACTATGCGACTTAACATCTGTGGTCATCAGTCGCCTAGAACTTAGAACTAATTAAACCTAACTAACCTAAGGACATCACACACATCCATGCCCGAGGCAGGATTCGAACCTGCGACCGTAGCAGTCGCGCGGTTCCGGACTGAGCGCCTAGAACCGCGAGACCACCGCGGCCGGCACTATGCTTACAACCGTGGTCAAGCCACTGGTCTAGAAATGTCTGAGAATTTTCCGATTGGTACTCAACAGATATCACGGGACACAATATTCATGTATCATCATACTTTTGACGTTCCGTGCCTACAAAGAATGTATGAAATACAGGTGATGCTAATTGTGTTCTTCAAAACCTTGCATTAGTTGAAGTGCACTACGGTATGGCAAATGTAAGGCGTTCTATGGGAAGCTGGCGGACGTCCGAAGTCATTCGATATAACTGAAGTGGTTTACGGCAAAGTATGAGCAAGCGTGGCTTTCCAAGATGGAATAGATGGTACGATTCAATGAAACGTCTGAATTTGAACTTAGATATGTCCATGCAGTTGAAAAGAGTGTTTTTATTTGCGGTGTTTCATAACAGACAATGCGTTTCAGTACATGAAAGGGTTTTTAATATCTTATGGCTCTTCTGCTGAAGCTGGATGTGTTGCGAGGCGACAGAACCATAAGGGGCAGACAACGATACATACGGAAAAAAGTAGGTAAACTTTTTATTATTTGAAGAGTAATATCCATAACAGTTAATACACTTTTCCCACTGTGAGACAAGACGGTCAGTGTCTTCATGGAAAAATCTTTGCGGTTGCTTACAGAATAATGACTGTACCGAGTCGTGGGTCTCTTCGCCTGAAGCAAATCGACGGCCGTAAATGTCTTCCTTCAGCGCTCCAGAAACATGGAATTCGCACGCGAAGAGATCGAGACTATTTGGAGTATGTGTGAGGGCTTCCCAGTGAAATTTCTTCAGCGTAGTCGAAACAACCTTGGCAACATTATCCTGCAACAGAATGATGCTGTCTGTCAGCATTCGTGGGCTTTTAGACTTCATGGCGCGCTTCAGTTATTGCAAAGTATCCATGTACCGCTGTGCTTTAATTGTAGAGCCCTGTTCCAGAAAATCAATGAGCATCTGGCCCTTGCAACCAAAGAAAAATTTCATTATGACTTTCCAGGGGCTGGCGTACCAATTGTTTCGACCACGCTCCAGATGTTCGGCTGGGAAGCCCGTACACATCCATCAATACAGTCCCAATCTCTCCCCATACGATTTACATGTTTTTGAACTCTGAAGGAAGACATTCGTGGCCGATGATTTGCTTCGAGCGAAGAGATGCGCTCATGGGTGGTACATCATGGTTTCATAAGCAATCGCCGGCCGGTGTGGCCGAGCAGTTCTAGGCTCTTCCGTCTGGAACCGCGCTATCGATGCTGTCGCAGGTTCGAATCCTGCCTCGGGCATGGATGTGTGTGATGTCCTTAGGTTAGTTAGGTTTAAGTAGTTCTAAGCTCTAGGGGACTGACGATCTCAGATGTTAAGTCCCACAGTGCTCAGAGCCATTTGAACCAACACTGACCATCTTGTTTCACAGTGGGATAAATTTAATAACAGTATGGCGATTACTTTTGACATAATAAGCGGTTTACTGAATTTTTTTTCCACCTGCCTCATTTTCTTTTGTTACCCCTTTCATATTATGGACTTTTAATACCATGTTTGCTGGCGCTATGTATAAGATTGCGAAGACTGGAGAACATTCCCCTTAAATATTGCAACATAGCAGCTACCTATCGAGGACTGTGGAGGGACGATTTTAAGACCTTTTCACTTTTTGCACATGAGGGACGACATGTAATTACTGCAGCATTGTATACAATGTAGCCAAGGAAATATCTAAGCAATTGAATGACGCGTCTGAAAGTGAGATTTTGAAAGAAAAGAATTATTTTTAGATTTTGTATTGGATTCCAGAAACTATAATACGTTATAACCACAACAAAAGAATTTGCCGAAAGCAAGGGCAGAAATAGCGATTTCTCGATTTCTTTGTTGGAGAGGATAACGATTTTAGAGTTACCCTGAAAAAAGCAATTTTCAGAGGATTGTGACCTGCTACCGTCTTTGGCGCTGTTGTCGGCGTGTTTTCATATGCTACAATGACAAAACTCCCAAAATATATATACACTGATGAGCCAAAGCATTGTCACCACTGACCATCGCGAGACTGAATGGCACTAGATGCCGTTGCGGGTACAGGACGCCGTAGGAAGTATACGGGCAACAAATGAGGAAATTCGCTAACATAAACGACTTTGAAAAAGCGCAGTTTGTTATGACCCAGCGCCTGCGTTCGTTTCTTAAATAAATGTTGCGCAGCTCCAACGTGTGTATTCACTGATCGCAGGAGACGAGTTGAAAACCACTTGCGCAATGCATCCCACTAACCAACAAAGCATCGTCAAGGCAGCTGAGCTATTCGAGCGTATGCACACATATAGAGTGACAATTAGTTAACTACATGAAAAAAACATAAATCCGTTACAAACTACGGCGTGTACACACTTTATTCAACATGTAAACGTCACTACAGATATTCGGATTTAGGTTATGACGTGTTAGATATGCCTGCCATTCTTGGTGATGATGTGGCGAAGACGAATATCGAAATTTTGTATGACCCGCTGGAGTGTCGGAATGTCAACGCTGTCGATGACCTAAAGCGGCTAAACAAGTCTGTGTTCACAATGCGAATGATGTCGGACATAGGAGATATAAATATGAAAAACAGGCATATTTTGCTTATTTTCACTCCATTATGTGATATGGTATCATATTTTGGGGTAACTCCACAAACCGAGAAAAATTTTTTAGATTACAGAAGCGTATAATGAGAGTAATGTGTAGTGTAAATCCAAGAACATCATGTCGAAACCTATTCAAAGAATCGGGGATACTAACCACAGCTTCTCAGCATATTTATTCCTTAATGAAGTTTGTTGTAAATAATACTTCTCTTTTTCCGACTAACTGCTTAGTACACAGTATCAATACAAGAAATAAGAACAATATACATAAAGATTTGAAATCACTTACTCTTGCCCAGAAAGGAGTCCAGCATTCAGCAACGCATATTTTCAATAAGCTACGAGCAACCATTAAGAGTTTAGTTTCAGACAAGGCACAATTTAAATATAATTTAAAAGAATTTTTGGTGGCCAACTCCTTCTATTCCATACATGAATTTCTCAACAAGTGCAGTAGACCATTTTAATGAAAATTTATTATACTTTAATTTTTGACAATACTTGGTTGTAACAGCCAAGTAACTACCTACTGTTCTTAACTGAGGATAACAGCCAAGTAACTACCTACTGTTCTTAACTGAGGATAATTGAAATGAATAATTTACTTTAATTTTTGACAATATTTGGTTGTAATAGAAAAGGGACTAGCTACTGTGTGAATGATGGATTTAATGAAAGCAGATGTAAGTATAAAACCTGTAAATATTAGAAGTTTAATTTTAATTCATGTACATAATTTTACTGTTTATTGACTGAGGATCATTAAAACTACTGAAGCTCAAGTTTTTCTAATTACATTTTTGAAATGTGTTTATCTGAGATGTTCCACACCCAGGAGGAACCCCTCCTTTGTGGGTCTATGGAATGAATAATTAATCTAATCAAATCTAATGTGAATGGCTGTTTTCAGCTCAGCAATGGTTTTACGGTTATCGCTGTACAGCTTGTCTTTCATATAGCCCCACAAAAAGGAGTCGCATGTGTTCAGATCCGGAGGATACGGCGGCCAATCGAGGCACACGACAGTGGCCTCTGGGTGCCCCAGAGCCAGAATGCGGTAACCAAGGTGCTTCTCCACGACATCAAACACCCTCCTGCTTCGATAGGGTAGAGCTCCGCCTTGCATAAACTACATCTTGTCGAAGTCAGTGTCACTTTGGATAATGGAGATGAAATCGTCTCCAAAACCTTCAAGTACCGTTTGATACTCAGTGTGCAATCAAGGAATATGGCACCGATTATTCCATGACTGGACATTGCACATCACACAGTCACCTGTCAGGGGTGTAGACTTCTCTATCGTGAAATGCGGTCTCTCAAATGCTTCAAACGGCTCTGAGCACTACGGGACTTAACATCTGAGATCACCAGTGCCCTAGACTTAGAACTACTTAAACCTAACTAATCTAAGGACATCACACACATCCATGCCCGAGGCAGGATTCGAACCTGCGATCGTAGTGGTCGAGCGGTTCCAGACTGAAGCGCCCAGAACCGCTCGGTCACAGCGGCCGGCTACGGATTCTCAGTCCCAGAAATGCGCCAATTTTGCTGATTGTCGAATACAGTGTGTGTGTGTGTGTGTGTGTGTGTGTGTGTGTGTGTGTGTGTGTGTGTGTGTGAAATCGTATGGGACTTCACTGCTGAGGTCATCAGTCCCTAAACTTACACGCTACTTAACCTATATTATCCTAAGGACAGACACACACACCCATGCCCGAAGGAGGACTCGAACCTCCGCCGGGACCAGCCGCACAGTCCATGACTGCAGCGCCCTAGACCGCTCGCCTATGACGAACCCATCCAAATGAAAGTGGGCTTCGTCGCTAAACCAAACCATGCATGCGCATACTAATTCCCATCATGCCCCGCGGCCAACCGTGCAGTTTGTACTCCTAACGCAAACCGTTCAGAAGTTATGACGATTTTATTGTATATACTTCAATAATTGTCACCCTGTATTTTCGCGGTTTCAGAAACACTCCACAAAGATGAGGTGTTTCTATGGTCCACCGGGCAACCTGACATCGACTGAGCAGGTCTGAAACGCTGTCGACCAATCTGCCTCTGGCGACTATGCACGTTGGTGTGTAGAATATATGAGTCTGGCGACATACCGTCTGACTTTCGGAAAAGCATCATCCACACAATTCCGAAGACGGCAAGAGCTGACAAGTGCGAGAATTATCACACAATCAGCTTAACAGCTCATGCATCGAAGCTGCTTACAAGAATAATATACAGAAGAATGGAAAAGAAAATTGAGAATGCGCTAGGTGACGATCAGTTTGGCTTTAGGAAAAGTAAAGGCACGAGAGAGGCAATTCTGACGTTACGGCTAATAATGGAAGCAAGGCTAAAGAAAAATCAAGACACGTTCATAGGATTTGTCGACCTGGAAAAAGCGCTCGACGACATAAAATGGTGCAAGCTGTTCGAGATTCTGAAAGAAGTAGGGATAAGCTATAGGGAGAGACGGGTCATATACAATATGTACAACAACCAAGAGGGAATAATAAGAGTGGACGATCAAGAACGAAGTGCTCGTATTAAGAAGGGTGTAAGACAAGGCTGTAGCCTTTCGACCCTACTCTTCAATCTGTACATCGAGGAAGCAATTATGGAAATAAAAGAAGGGTTCAGCACTGGAATTAAAATACAAGGTGAAAGGATATCAATGATACGATTCGCTGATGACATTGCTATCCTGAGTGAAAGTGAAGAAGAATTAAATGATGTGCTGAACGGAATGAACAGTCTAATGAGTACACAGTATGGTTTGAGAGTAAATCGGAGAAAGACGAAGGTAATGAGAAGTAGTAGAAAGGAGAACAGCGAGAAACTTAACATCAGGATTGATGGTCACGAAGTCAATGAAGTTAAGGAATTCTGCTACATAGGCAGTAAAATAACCAATGACGGACGGAGCAAGGAGGACATCAAAAGCAGATTCGCTATGGCAAAAAAGGCATTTCTGGCCAAGAGAAGTCTACTAATATCAAATACCGGCCTCAATTTGAGGAAGAAATTTCTGAGGATGTACGTCTGGAGTACAGCATTGTATGGTAGTGAAACATGGACTGTGGGAAAACCGGAACAGAAGAGAATCGAAGCATTTGAGATGTGGTGCTATAGACGAATGTTGAAAATTAGGTGGACTGATGAGGTAAGGAATGAGGAGGTCCTACCCAGAATCGGAGAGGAAAGGAATATGTGGAAACACTGATAAGGAGAAGGGACAGAATAATAGGACATCTGTTAAGACATGAGGGAATGACTTCCATGGTACTAGAGGGAGCTGTAGAGGGCAAAAACTGTAGAGGAAGACAGAGATTGGAATATGTCAAGCAAATAATTGAGGACGTAGGTTGCAAGTGCTACTCTGAGATGAAGAGGTTAGCACAGGAAAGGAATTCGTGGCGGGCCGCATCAAACCAGTCAGTAGACTGACGACAAAAAAAATAAAAATAAAAAATAAAAAAACAAACACTGGCGAAGTGAGGAGGCATCTGCTATGTTGTCAGGAGTGAGAGGCTGATGGATACACGCTACTATGTAGTCGAACAGGATTACACTTCTCTGGGTATCAGTAAGGAAAATAATTTTCAAATACGTTCAGTATGTGATTTTCGAATCGTATGATTTCGCTTAGTTCATTTATATTTTTAAGATGCAGGTTTTATAGGAATTGCAAATGTCTGCGATTCTTTTACGTCTACGACTTCGTCAGTTTGTAATATCCACATTTCTCTAATACATGCATCATGATGCACTGCAAGTACTATGGCAGTTGGGCGGGAGATGAGAAAACTTGGATTTCTTGGTCGAGCGGCTGCTCATAAGTCTTACATCAAGTCGGTAAATGCCTAACGACGCCCCGCTTGGTGTAAGGATCGTAAACACTGGACGACTGAACGAAGGAAAAACGTTGTGTGGAGTGACGAATCACGCTACACAATGTGGATCCGATGGCAGGGTGTAGATATGGCGAATGCCCGAGGCGGTGGTGTTATGGTGTAGTCGTGTTTTTCCTGGATGGAGCTTGCATGCTTGTTGTTTTGCGCGGCACTATCACAGCACAGGCCTACATTAATGTTTTAAGCACCCTCTTGCTTCCCCCTGTTGACGAGCAATTCGGGGATGGCTATTGCATCTTTCATCATGATCGAGCACCTGTTCATAATGCACAGCCTGTGACGGATTGGTTACACGGCAATAAAATCCTTGTAATGGATGGGCTTGGATAGACTCCTGACCTTGTAACACCATAGCTCTAATACTCCAATGATTTATTTTGGTTTTTGTTTCATTTAATATTATAACGTTGAGCTTCTGTAAATGTGTTTGTTTGAATCGATAACATAAAATTGTATACTCATTTCTTTGTAAGAACTTCGATGTCATGATATGATTCTATGCAATGTAGTGTATCTGTCATTTAAATTCTTTGTCCCATTTGGAGGGAACAAAACTTACTGTATATAATTGTAATTTCTGTGTGAATATTTTTTTTTTGTTGAAATGTCAATATGTGCAAATGCTCTGTTTTATTTAATGTATTTCTTTACTGTTTTGTAAACTGCTGATCCTCACTTAGGGTTCTTTGTTATTCTGTATGTAAAAGTTGTTGTGGTTCCCCTCGGGGACGGAACTGTGTAGCGCGCGCAAATTGTGGTTGGCCTAGGTAGAAAAAGTGGAACTGAGAGTCAATCGGGGGCGAGCCAACAGGGGGGCGAACTGCAAAACTGTGCACTGCCATGTAAATGTTGCATATTGTGCTGGTTCCGAGAGAGGTTTTTTCTGCCATTTTCCAATGCCTCGGATGGATGGATAAATAGCTGGAACTATTCTGGAATTTGTATCTATCATCGCCACCAAGAAATGACAGAGTCCAGCAATTCTACCTGCAATTCCACCTACCGACATGCAATCGCCACCACATTGCGCAATCACTGTAAAGGAGTATTTTAATAATGTACAGCGAAGTATCAGCTAAATCGATGTGTTAGTGTGCTCAAATATAAGGTAATTTATAACTGCATTTATGTACCTACCTTGATTTTTCTCCTTATCATAACACCTCTCAGGTTCCTCTCCGTTTGAACTGAAATGATGTCCGAGTGTCCTTACTGAAAGAACATTAAAGCCCTGTGTTTTGCTAATTGATGTTTCTTGAACATAGTAAAAAGAAAGTCAAAGTGGCAAGAAAGTGAACTAAAGTAATTGATGCTTGCAGAAAATAATTTTTCTATTAAAAATGCTTATTAATGTGTTGTTGCCAACTTCAAATTAAAAGTTCTGAAGACTGAGGCTTATAAAGTTTTCCTTAGTATATGATCACATTACTGCCTGTTGTAAATCGCAATGTTAATTTTGTCTCTCGATGTAGTAAGAGTGGAAAACTGCAGTATGAAACGTTATATACTCATGTTTGCTAAGTGTTTGTCTCTCTTGTGTATTAGGAGTGCATATGAATAGTATACCAGGATCCACAGTCTGTCTATTGTGTTAATGCTCGGTAACAAGTAACGGAAAGACCATTAATTATGAAAACCATAATTTCTTTATTGAAATGATAGTGAGAAGCAACCTGTTATTGGATTCCAATTAACTTTCATTTTAAATAGTAAAGTATTTAACTGAGACTTAACCTATATCCAATTAATGATTCTGCAGTTAATAGTAACAATAACGTTATAAAGACCATTCAGTTTGTGTAAGCCCTGAAAGTAACAGTGTGTTTCGGTATCTGTTATAACTTTGCAAATAGTTTGTGCTGCTTTAACCGTTAGTTTCAATCTTACTGTACACATATGTGTCAAGAGTTCACTGCACTCGCGTGTTACTAAGTATAGATTGTGTTTATCCATTCCAGTTACTAATAACTATTTTCTTGAACGAGAATGTTAATCATTCTGTTGCCTAGTTAGGCTGGCGACCGTTTTCTTTACCTGTTAAACAGTGCAGATAGGCAAAATTTTGTTTGTTACTGTTCAAATATTTCCGTAATTCTGACTTTCACTTCCGATAAGCCACCTCCGTTAGGTACAACACGCTCAACACAACAAAATTCCTCTCAGAGGGTAACACTGCTCAGTTGCGTTGTACTATAATTGCTTTAATAAAATAGTTTTATCACACAACCTGCTTCCAGCTTTAAGGTTATGGTACAGCGGTAGCAGACAGAGACTAGTGTTATAACCTGAATCCTATAGAACACCTTTCGGATGTTTTAGAGCGCAGACTTCCAGGGCTCACTGATCGACATCGATACCTCTCCTCAGTGCAGCACTCCGTGAAGAATGGGCTTCAATTTCCTAAGAAACGTTCCAGCGCCTGACTGAACGTTTGCCTGCGAGAGTGGAAGATGTCATCAGGGCTAAAAGTGGGCCAAAACCATACTGAATTCCAACAATACCGATGGAGGGCGCCACGAACTTGTAAGTCATTTTCAGCCAGGTGTACGGATACTTATGATCACGTAGTGTACAACATTACTAGATGTAACTGCCTTCAGCTGCAATGACGGCTTCCAATTTTGGCGTGAAGCTATAGTACGCACTCTTCAAAACAGCGCTGTAATTGGTGTCTCTTTCGACTACGCTCCATATCCAGGATATTCGGTGGCCAGAATTCCTTTGACTAGAACGTGTCAACGTTATCCGGGAGCCAGTTATGGACTAAATGGCTCGTATGAGGTCGTCCTCTGCCATCCGACTCATGGTTCGTCAACTGACATTCAATAGACTCGTTGTTCGCAGCTGACATGAAATACTGACGCCAATATCCTCACTGATTGCCCCGGGTCCTCCTAAATCAGCACCTGAGACTTTTCGATGATTGCCGCAGTGCGTGACACGCGTTTCTCCGAATGAGGTTTCCTCACCGAGCTAACGGAACCTTCCCCATACTTCTCCGAAGCATTACACTTGACCACAATATCGCAAACAGTTAATCTATGGTACCAGAAGAATCGAATTATTTCAGAGGGCAGCCATTTTGAGGTTCTGACTGTTTACTAGTTGCCTATGGCTTTCAAGAGCGCCAATCGCGACCTCCGGTGGTACTACGATATGGAGGGAAATTCAAATCTACATTTGTCCGGTTGAAACGCCGCACCAGGGGTACTGAATGGGAACATTTACATCAATTATATTAAAAGTCAACATGCTTCTGTAAATCAATTGTTTTAAATATAATATGTGTTGCATTTTATATCTATGAATGTTGTAACATTTTTGGTGGTAACTAGGTTTTTCTACAATTGACTGCCCTATTATTTCTCTGTCTTTTCATCTTCGTCTTGCGACGTCGTATGTATACCCGGCTCATCATTATCGGTGCTGGTTTGCTATCGATTCTGACGAGAACTACCCTATCACTGAACTATTATAGTAACTCATTCTCTGCCCTACCCAGATTTGTGGCTGCAGGAATTGTGTAATAAAGAGCATGCATATTTGAATAACTAGGGATACCTGAGGAAGGCTTCCAAAAACTGGGTACAGTGAACTATCATCAGCAACAAGATAAACTCGAAAATGAATGTGCATAATGTTTGTCGTTTTGCAATTAAATGGACATAGAATTAATGAATTCTATATATATATATATATATATATATATATATATATATATATATATATATATATATATATATATATATGTGATGAGAAATATACACTACTGGCAATCTCCTGAACATGTTATAAGGCAAAAAGGAAAGCTCAGTACCATCTTCAATCAATAGTGACATTGCCTTGTAAAAGTACTATTATAAATAGGGTGATATAAATCTACAATAGTTCTCCTCGTAAGATAAAAATTACAGTATTGACCATTAAAATTGCTACACCACGAAGATGACGTGCTACAAACGCGAAATATAACTGACAGGAAGAAGATGCTGTGATATGCAAATGATTAGCTTTTCAGAGCATTCAACAAGGTTGGCGCCGGTGGCAACACCTACAACGTGTTGACATGAGGAAAGTTTCCAACCGATTTCTCATACACAAACAACAGTTGGCCGGAGTTGTCTGGTGAAACGTTGTTGTGATGCCTCATATAAGGAGGAGAAATGCGTACCATCACGTTTCCGACTTTGATAAAGATCGGATTGAAGCCTATCGTGATAACGGTTTATCGTATGGCGACATTGGTGCTCGCCTTGGTCGAGATCCAATGACTGTTGGCAGAATATGGAATCGATGGGTTCAGGAGGGTAATACGGAACGCCATGCTGCACCCCAACGGCCTCGTATCACTAGCAGTCGAGATGATAGGCATCTTATCCGCATGGCTGTAACGGATCGTGTAGCCACGTCTCGATCCCTGAGTCAACCGAGGGGAACGTTTGTAAGACAACAACCATCTGCACGAACAGTTCGACGATGTTTGCAGCAGCATGGACTATCAGCTCGGAGACCATGGCTGCGGTTATCCTTGACGCTGTATCACAGACAGGAGCACCTGCGATGGTGTACTCAACGACGAACCTGGGTGCACTAATGACAAAACGTCATTTTCCGATGAATCCAGGTTCTGTTTACAGCATCATAATGGTCGCATCCGTGTTTGGCGACATTGCGGTGAACGCACATTGGAAGCGTGTATTCGTCATCGCCATACTGACGTATCACTCGGCGTCATGGTATGGGGTGCCATTGGTTACACGTCTCGGTCACCTCTTGTTCGCATTGACGGCACTTTGAACAGTGGACATTACATTCCAGATGTGTTACGACCCGTGGCTCTACACTTCATTCGATCCCTGCGAAACCCTACATTTCAGCAGGATAGTGCACAACCGCATGTTACAGGTCCTGCATGGGCCTTTCTGGATACAGAAAATGTTCGACTGCTGCTCTGGCCACCACATTCTTCAGATCTCTCACCAATTGAAAACGTCTTGTCAATGGTGGCCGAGCAACTGGCTCTACAAAATACGCCAGTCACTACTGTTGATGAACTGTGGTATCGTGTTGAAGCTGCATGGGCAGCTGTACCTGTACACGCTATCCAAGCTCTGTTTGACTCAATGCCCAGGCGTATCAAGGCTGTTATTACGGCCAGAGGTGGTTCAAATGGTTCAAATGGCTCTGAGCACTATGCGACTTAACTTCTGAGGTCATCAGTCGCCTAGAACTTAGAACTAATTAAACCTAACTAACCTAAGGGCATCACACACATCCTTGCCCGAGGCAGGATTCGAACCTGCGACCCTAGCGGTCACGCGGTTCCAGACTGGAGCGCCTAGAACCGCACGGCCACACAGGCTGGCATCGAGCGGTGGTTGATCTGGGTACTGATTTCTCAGGATCTATGCACCCAAATTGCGTGAAAATGTAATCACTTGCCAGTTCTAGTATAATGTATTTGTCCAATGAATATCCGTTTGTCGTCTACATTTCTTCTTGGTGTAGCAGTTTTAATGGCCAGTAGTGTATATCATAACTTATCTACCGGGAAATTACTTACGATTTGAAGATGAGGATTAAGGTTCTTCGGCGCAGGACAGGCGTCTTGAGCAGGCCAAACACGCTGGCTGAGGTCTCAGCGGCTTCTGCTGTGATTTTGTACGACATTTCCTAAAATCAACACAGTGTATGTTACTTCCATATGTCCATTACGATTAATTTGTAAAAGGCGTCAATATTGTAGTAGTTGGAAACCTGAAACTTCCTGGCAGATTAAAACAGTGTGCCGGAGCGAGACTCGAACTCGGAACCTTTGCCTTTCGCGGGCTGAGCTGCCCAAGCACGACTCACGGCTTTAATTCCGCCAGTACCCCGTCTTCTACCTTCCAAACTTCCTACCTGGGAAACCTGTCGTCCAAGCGGGTGTGGATATCACCCACCAGACTAGCAGCTAAGTTCAGCATATGAATTTTAGTCAACCATTGAAGGCTCACATTGGTCGAACTGGGACGCTGGAGGTGTTGTAGTACTGATACCAGGCCATCATCTGACCCTTCAACGGTGATGTAAGTCGTGGCAGTGGTGTGTGTACATTACTGCCAGTCGATTGTGTGGGATTAGTGGATTAAGACGGGTCGACGTGCAGACGTGACAGAATAGTTGGAGGAGGATTTCGTCTCTGACCACAACACGAATGATGTTACCAGATTGTTGATGTGTCAACGGAGACTACAAGGAATGGTGTACCACTCACATGGTTGCAACTCAGCCAAGGAACTAAGGTCGTAAAAGGTTCCTTACCGACAGGGGCCGGAGACGAATGTCACGCTTTTACCAATAATGTTACAAACCCGACAGGATACCTCGCATAAGACCATTGCTCACACCAGCACATCAAGCTGCTCATCGCCAATGGGCTAACCGACGCAGGAACTGGACAGTAACTGGAGGCATGTACTTTGGTCCTACGTATCAGCATCTGACCACTTTAAGAATGATGCAATGCTTAAAATGTCTATTTTCTGGGTGGTAGCGAGATGCAAATCGTCAAGCACACCGACAGCCTTATGAGGCGTTTAATCTGCAGTGTGTCAAGGGTGTAGTTGATGTCTTAGGTGGGTCTGTGATGTTTCAGAGTATTTTTATATACTATGACCTGGGCAGACGCATACAGGTTACCAGGAAAAAGAACTAGGGCGTTTATTTCAATATTCTCGGTGACAATTGCTGGCCTTTTCTCCCCAGCTTAATTTTGATTATGGTGTCGACACTCCCGCCTTTTTGGTCCCTGCCACACCTCACGTATCCCGTTAAATCACTCGAACTTAATCTCATGTCTCCTACTAAACTGTAGGGTCAAAGAAACTAGTACACATGCTTAATATCGTGCAGTTATCAAGGATACACCAGTGGGCCTTCAGCTCCGAAATCCTCCGAATTGAATGGTTCACACGCTGACACTTGTTGATGGCCCTGTATTGAAGTCTGCAACAGTTTGCGAAAGGGTTGCACTTTTGTCACGTTGAAAGATTCTCTTCAGTCGTCATTGGTCTCGTTTTTTCAGGATCTTTTTCCGGCCGCAGCGATGTGGGAGATTTGATGTTTTACCGGATTCCGGATATTCACGGTACACTCGTGAAGTGGTCGTACGGGAAGATCCTCACTTCATCGCTATCTCGGAGATGCTGTGTCTCATCTCTCGTGAGCCGACTATAACACCACGTTCGAACTCACCTAAATCTTGATAACCTGCCATTGTAACAGCAGTAATCGATCTAACAACTACGCAAAACACTTGTATTATATAGGCGTTGCCGACCTCAGCGCCGTATTCTGCCTGTTTACATATCTCTGTATTTGAATACGCATGCCTATACCAGTTTCTTTGGCGATTCAGTGTATTTGGAACAATGGGTGAAACAAATGGTTCAAATGGCTCTGAGCACTCTGGGACTCAACTTCTGAGGTCATTAGTCCCCTAGAACTTAGAGCTACTTAAACCTAACTAACCTAAGGACATAACACACATCCATGCCCGAGGCAGGATTCGAACCTGCGACCGTAGCGATCACGCGGTTCCAGACTGCAGCGCCTAGAACCGCACCACTTCAGCCGGCAACAGTGGGTGAAACGCAATAATCAACAGACTCTCACTTTTGTAGCTTTACGGGATGTAATCATTAATGGGCGGCTTCAGCTGGATACGGCATACCCGAGAAAATTTGTGGGGCCTCTGGTTCGCCAAATTGAGGACGTTATTAAGGTCGGAGGCGGTGTGACACGGTATTTGCAGGAGACCTCCTGGGTGTGACTAATATCTCCCAGCTGAGTTGCCGGCCGCGGTGGTCTCGCGGTTCTAGGCGCGCAGTCCGGAACCGTGCGACTGCTACGGTCGCAGGTTCGAATCCTGCCTCGGGCATGGATGTGTGTGATGTCCTTAGGTTAGTTAGGTTTAAGTAGTTCTAAGTTCTAGGGGACTAATAACCACAGCAGTTGAGTCCCATAGTGCTCAGAGCCATTTGAACCATTTTTGAACCAGCTGAGTTTATTTACACAGTGAAACACTCCATGTACAAAATTGTTGAGTGGCATTGCCCTACACATCTAACTAAAAACCTTGTTGGAGAAGGACGAAACCAGCCACAAATACTTTTAAAATGTTTTATTTTAGTACCACAACCGGTTCCGGCTACCACGCCCAACTTCAGATGGATATTATTTTCCGTTACACAAGTATTTTGACCAACAGCATGTCATCTGTTCCACACTGCACAACGGTATCTAGCGCCGCGTTATAAGTTGTTTGATTAATAAAGATACTCTAATGTGCTTGCATTTTTTACATGTGATGCTAAGTAGCTGTGTTCGCTTACGTAAGTTCCAGTGTATGGTGATTTGTTGAGAGTTGTGCTCCATCTAGTTTTCTAGCTTGATATACATGGTGCACTCGGACTTCACAAATTTTCGTCCTGCGCGAACTTCGCGCAGTAAATGTGCGTTAAAAATTGTCAGCCTGGCAACATTGTAATCACATGCACGGTAACAACCTCCGTCAGCAAATACACAAGCGTTGTGCAGTGCAGTGGATAGTGTTTTCGGTTGGCATGCAAGAGGTCGAGGTTTCGTTTCTGGGTCGAGCATATTTGTTTTTATATGCTAAAAGTAGTCTCTGTGGTACGGTATCTGGCCTCTTAATCGTCATGCAGTGATTACACAGGGTCTTCTACAATACATTTGCAGTTGCATACTACGACCACAGAAATGAAAGAACAATCGTTTTCGTTGTGCAGCTTTTGAAGAAGACTTTTGCACGTCGTGGACGCAAATTGCCTCGCGCCACCGCAACTGCTAGATTCCAAACCTGTTTTCTGCGTGCCTCCCCCAATGGTCCCATCGAAATTATTTGCAAAGCTGCTAGCCCTACTGGCGAGACAAGATCCTAACGGACTGTAAATTATCAGAGCGTGGCAAGAATAATAGTTGGTATTAATCGATGAGGCCATTGGGGAAAGGTACACAGAAAACAAATTTGAACTCTAGTAGATGCAGTGCTGCGAAACAATTCGTGTCCACGACATGCAAAAGGTTTCTTTAAAAGCTGACCAATGAAAACGATCGTATTTTCCTTTCTGTGTTCGTAATACGTTGCTGCAAATCTTTTGTCGTTGACCCACTGTAATCGCAGTATGACGATTAAGACGCCAGATACCGTACCACACAGACTACTTTTAGCTAATATTAGCAAATACCCCATGACCCAGAATGGAACCCTCAACCTCTTGCATGCTAACCCAAAACACTGTCCTCTATCCACTGCACCACCTGCACAGCACTGTGCTATATCTTGACAGGGGTACTTACCGTAAACGTGAGTACGGTGTTGCCAGATTGCCAATCTTTAACGTCCATATACTGCCCGAAATATGCGCAGGACGAAATTTTGAGATACGTTTTTATATTGCCAGTGTGTAAGGAATCGCGCCGCGATGTCCGAATGCTCGAATTTTTCTTCACCCTGTAAATGTTGTTGATTCCACTCTGTGCACATATTGTAAATATATTATTGTGGCTTACTTCATATTATTGTTAGCACACATGTGCTATGCATTTGATATTTTTGTTTACGACGCTAAGATTATCATTAAGCAAAGATGGAAAGATATCATTCCTTAAAAATTGATCAAGTATATAAACACAGCAAAGACGATGTGTGGTATGTGCAAAATGTAACATGTTGATAAACATGTTATTAACAGTAAGGTGCTTGCACTCTAAGAGTAAACTATCATTAAAAGACAATACGACAAATTGTGTTGAGCATTTTTTAAATTACTGTTAATGAAAATTATTGATGAAATAATTTTGAAGTCTTCTAAATTAACAGATACCAGGGACTAACAAAATAAAACACTGACATTTAAAATGATGCAGCGCTTATAATGTTTACTTTCGTCAAGATGGCGAGGTGCAAATCATCAAGTACATTGACGGCCCAGTGAAGCGTTTAATGCTCAATGTGTGAAGGGTGTAGTTGAGGTCTGATTCTGATGTGCATAGTGAACAGATATAAATTATGACATTTATCTATCGTCATTGTGTGATGCATATATTGTGAATTTTAGATGGTTGTCACTAAGATCAGGCACTTTCGGTCCATTCTGAATGGTTCAGGCTCGAGAACGAACCAGTTGGTTCGATAATAATCGCCAAAACATATGTACTGCTGCTGTGGCAGATTTTGAAATTATCCCTACGTGATACACTAACACGTTTCGGTAACGTTATTAATCAGTCCGACTTCAGTACCAATCACGATTTAAATGGAACTATGTTATTTTTTGCGTCACAAATGCATATCTCAGTGGAACTACGAGGCGGTTTCTTTCAAGTAAGTATCGTTTTGAAATAAAAATAAAATAAGTGGACTTTTCTTAGCAATTTTATTTTTACATAAAAGCCAGCACTTTAGTCTACTTTTCTACGTAATTCCAGCGAATATTCGAAGTGTTTACATTTGTTTGCCGAGTATCTGAAATCACTCCTCCGACTGAGAATCCCCCTGACTGTGAAATACGCGATGTGATCCGTTTTCTTAGCGCTAAAGGCATGAAAGCGGCTGAATCTCATTCCCGTATCAGTGCAGTATATGGAGAAAACTATGATTGTTGTGATGGTACGAAATGGGTGAGAGTTTTTAATGATGGCGGTAGGGATGAGCATCGGTGATCTTCAGTCATTACTGACGATTTGGCGCAGGAAGTGGGAGAGAAAAGACGCTTTCCTATTTCGACGTTATGTGATGAGTTTCCTCAAGTGTCAAGAAGTGTGCGTTATGCTATTGTTGCCTAATCAGGCGGAAGATTTTTACGAGTATGATATTCCAAAGCCGACCGTACGATATGATAAGTATCAACATTAGTTGATGGGAATCATGTAGAAAAGTAGATTAAAGAACAGGATTAAAGTACAGGCTTGCATGTAAAAATAAAATTATTAACATTGTCTACTTGTTTCATTTTTATTTCAAACTGTACTTACTAAAAAAACTCACTTAGTAGTTCAGTGATGTAACTCTTCTGTAGGCAATAAATTAAGGAATAAAAATTACATTGAAATTGGAAGTTGTCGCGCTGTGTACAACTGTCGCTATGGATACCAGATGATTTTTTAAAACATAATTGGAGTTAAACGTTAATTGCCGTACGTTTTATGCCAACTGAACATTTTCTTTGACTAAGTTTTTGAAAACAGCTCTTCAAATAAGCAGGAACTCAATCAGAAATATACAGTAAAAGCCACAAATAGAATAAGAAAAACTTACACTAACATTACGTAAAGGACATATTCTGTTTCCAGTATGGTGACTTACGTTTAAAATTGGCTGACAACAATTGAGATTGCGGTTAAAGTTGGCTAACAGCGCTGAAGATTAAACTGACTGTACTATAGTACTTAAACTTACGTTTAAAGTACAGTGGTAAATGCTGACATTAACAACACCAAATATTAAATTAACTATACAACAGTACTTGTAACGTTCCTGGTACAGTGTATACAAAGATAAATTATAACTACAGGAAACGAAATTTACATTTTAGGCGCCTCTTTTATCGGCGTATGTACAGACATTTCTGTACGTATCTGTGGTGTGTGTATAGACATATCTTTACCTATCTGCTTATCTTTCAAAAAATAGATCTCTAACAATTAAAATATCTTTCAAAACACATTATAAAAATACATGTTTGAAATATCTTTACAGATATACATTCCAGTCATCGTTTTTTCAAAATATGTCTTAAGATAATACGGCAGGTAAGTGTTCCATATTATCTCAATTTGTATCTATTACAACGTTTATTCTGTTGATACTCTTGTTCATTTGAAGAGCGAAACCGGAAAATAAAAACTACTAACTGCAACCTGTGGCTGTTTTCAAAAACTTAATTTTAACAGTCGCTCCCCCTGCAGGCATTGCCTGGTCTCGCTAAATATTCTTTGACGTTTTTAAAATTTCGTAATGGCTAAAGATCGAAGATGACTCTGCATATTTATTTACCCGATGGCGCAGGTTTCCGTGGTGAGAGGCAACACTTGGCTGTTACGTAATTCAAACGGCTACAATTACAACACACAAGCCCCTTTTCCTATAAGTTTTTATTCCGCGATTTTTGTCGTTTGATAGTTTTTTGAAAATGAACGCCTGTATCTCTTTCATTGATGAAGTTAGGAAAAGGCGGCGGTCTCCAGCTAATGACTCCCGGCTACTTTTCGTTTAAATCAAAATAGTTTACAAATATATTGAATTAGTAAAAAGTTATTTATTGTGGAACTGTGGGGTGCGATATCGTGTATTTAGTCAAAGTAGGGTAGAGCCACATCGCATTGGTGTATTTCTTACCATACTTACTCAATCATGTGTATGACCTGCTCGTACAGTGCGGTGCACTCGCTTGGGAGACAGGGGTGGCCAGACAAGGATAGAATCCACGCGGTGGATTAAGGTGAGGCACGGGAAGTCAAGTAAAGCATTTCTGCTACTGGATTTTTACGGTTTTAGAACTTTTAAGTGTTAGTTCTTCAAATGTTTACTGGCGCAACGGATTTTTATATCTTTTCACGCTATGTAATCTGATAGCTATGCAATGTTCGGAAGAGGATCTGCTACATGCAACCTTTAATCTGGATCATTGAAATTCCCACGTCTTTGTCTTGAAACAGTGTTCTACTACACAAGATTATTAATTTGCTCTGTATTACCTTCAAGACGATCGTGAGCTCAACTTGAGAGCGTCGACTTTTTCCCGGTGTTTAATCGCAGGTAAATTGTTAAATGAAATAATAGACCCTCAGTTATTGCGTCTATGTCATCACTTATTATCTCCAGTTTGGTTTTGGCATGATCTTCAACTTTACTATCGATTCTAACAGATTATTTCACTTGTTCATCACTTTATTAAATTAAAACGTGTTCGATAATTTTCTTATTCAAGAGTCACAGCTATCTCGTGGATCAGTATACTGTCGAAACTGTTAGTTATTGTATTGTATCTACAACACTCCCATGTCTTCCACCGTCGTCACTCTTATGCCCAACACTGTCGACGTCGCAAGCATCTTTGTTCTGGGGTGAAGCTGCTGACGCTACCCATCGTCTCCTCTCCAGCGGTTTTGCGCTACGCTTTTAACCAATTGCGCCGCATGGTTTCGTGTGATTTGCTGATAAGTACAATATCCTTCCAAACTATTTCCTTTACCTTAGATGCCTTTTTTTATCAAAAACTTTGTGTTCTGCCTTTACGGCAGGTCTCGTCATGAGGGAAGCCTCGTCAGAAAGGTCCACCGCACGAGCGTTCAAAAATGGTTCAAATGGCTCTTAGAACTATGGGACTTAACTGCTGAGGTCATCAGTCCCCTAGAACTTAGAACTACTTAAACCTAACTAACCTAAGGACATCACACACATCCATGCCCGAGGCAGGATTCGAACCTGCGACCGTAGCGGTCGCGCGGTTCCAGACTGTAGCGCCTAGAACCACGCATGAGCGTCTAGGGAAGTGATTCCAGTGGTGGTTTCCCGTTGTCTTTCAAACTTCCGTATAAAACTGAATTGAGTTCAAGGTGGATTTATTTATCCACGCAACACTTTTAGTTATTTGTCAATTAATAGAAATGTGAGGTGACATCGAAGGTCTTCGAAGATATGGTCATCTTGCAAGCTTCATGAAACCAGTCTTCGAAATGAAGCCCACAATAACAATTCTGAATAGTTACTGGCTACTGAACATTTCTGTAGAAGTGAAGCTTTCACTATGTGTTTTAGATGAAGGAACCAATTATTGGCTTAGCCATACTGAGATGCAACGATTATTTAGGTTTCTTCCTGTTGAGATAGAGAAACACAAACATAAAAACAAAACAACTAAAATACAGTTTTTATCGATAGAACTTCATCATGTGTCATTATGAAACACGAAAAAATCCCGCAAGAAATAAAAAATCGGGAAACTGAAAATAATTGCATCCTTTTTGCTGTTTACATGGCTTCCACGAACATTCATTGTCTAAAACAAGAGTATTGTGGTTCGAGGGATGTGGCGGTCACTGCATTCTTTTGCGAAATAATCAATCCAGAGGGATTCCGAGTGTTGTCTTGGCCATCACCTTCTCGGATGTCCCACTCATTGAAAACATCTGGTCATGAACAGCACATCACTACTCGCCATCCAGTAGCACAGATGACTCTGGCAAGGAGTAAAAGCAGCATGAAGTGAGTTACTTGCGTCCGTCATCCAAGTTCAGTTTGATTCGATGCCCAGCCCCTTAGTCCATTATTGCTGTATGTACTGAATTTCGCACCATATTTACCCTCAATTCACCTACAGATTTAATCACGTACTCTTCCTGCTATACTCCACACGTGTAATAAATAAAATTTCTTTATTTGCTATTGCTCCTGGTTTTACATACATCCAACTACGTACATACAAATACTTCACAAAGCACAGTATGCTGCGCGGTGGACGGTACCCTGTACCACTACTAGTCATACCGTTTCCTGTTCTGCTCTCAAATAAGGAAAGGGAAAAACGATTGTCTATATGTATCTGTATGAGTCCTAATTTCTCTTATCTTCGTCGTCCCTACGAGAAATGTACGTTGGTGGCAGTAGAATCATTCTGCAGTGAGATTCAGTTGCTGGTTCTCTAAATTTTGTCAATAATGGTCCGCGAAAACAACGTCTTCTCTCCAGGGATGCCCACTTGAGTGCGTCAAGTATCTCCTACTAATCGCGTGTTGATCGAACCTACCGATAACAAATCTAGGAGCCTGCCTCTGAATTGCTTAGATGTATTCCTTAATCCCACGCGCTCGAGCAGTGCCCAAGAATGGATCGCACTAATGTTTTATTCGCGGTCTCCCTTATGGATGAACCACACTTGCCTATTCTCCCAATAAAACGAGGTCGACCAT
Organism: Schistocerca gregaria; assembly: GCF_023897955.1. Classification (NCBI taxonomy): domain Eukaryota; kingdom Metazoa; phylum Arthropoda; class Insecta; order Orthoptera; family Acrididae; genus Schistocerca; species Schistocerca gregaria. Next base: position 220,322,120 of record NC_064931.1, on the reverse strand, counting down.
TCAGTTTCTTTATTACCGTCCGTACGTGCTCGTTTTGTATATCGCTTTGTAACGTGCCCCTAGATATTTAACGGTTGCGAAAACACACTTGACCTCTTAGCAACAAATAATCCTGAGTGAATAACGAGCATGAAAACCGATTCAGGGATTGTTGAACACAGGGTTGTCTTAGCGAGATTGAATATTGTTTTCCCCAAATCCTCGAAAAATAAGCGAAAAATATACCTGTTCAAAAAGGCAGGTAAAAATTCGCTTGACTCCTTTCCGAAAGACAATCTCCACTCATTCTAAATTAATAAAATAAGTGTTGACCAGATGTGGCTTAAATTTAAAGAAATGGTATCGGCAGCAATTGAGAGATTTATAGGAAATAAATTAACAAACGACGGAGCTGATCCTCCTTGGTACACAAAACGGGTTAGAACACTGTTGCAGAAACAATGAAACACACATGCAAAATTTAAACAGACGCAAAATCCCCAATCTTTTACAGAAGCTCGAAATTTAGCGCACACTTCAATGCGAGATACCTATAACAGTTCCCACAACGAAACTTGTTACAGACTTCACTGTGTCAAGCAATGACCCCACTAATGCCGTGTTAGAACATTACGCTATTATTTTTCCTACCCATCTACATTAACTTAAATTTTTCTACGTTTTTCTTTGATGCTGATGTTTAGCCATACGGTCTGTATTGAGCGTTTCACCTGTGACAAGCGGGAAAGAGATCATACTGCGTCTTTGTGGTTTAATTTTCCGTAAATGTTTAAAAAACAGCTGTTATAATAACATTTTTAGACCTTAGTTAGTCTGCAAACTAAAGAAGCATTTCATCGGATGCGTTTTCTTTTATTCACAATGCATTCTCAGCAGTACTTTATCCTTTTTATTCCTTTGAGTGTTGTAGACTTAAAAACTATCAATTTATATGTCGTGCCAGGTACTTTATCCGCCGGCCGCTGTGGTCGAGCTGTTCAAGACGCTTCAGTTTGGAACCGCGTGACCGCTACGGTCGCAGGTTCGAATCCTGCCTCGGGCATGGGTGTGTGTGATGTCCTTAGGTTAGTTAGGTTTAAGTAGTTCTAAGTTCTAGGGGACTGATGACCTCAGCTGTTGAATCCCATAGTGCTCAGAGCCAACTCTTACCGCAATTTCAATGGGACGCGTTTGATCATCCTCCGTGCAGCCTGGACCTCGCTCCTAGCGACTTTCATCTCTTCTTACACCTAAAATCTGTCCTTGGTGGTCAACACTTTAACGATGATGACGAGCTGAAAGAACATGTTACCACATGGTTGAATACACAGGCGGCAACCTCCTATGAAGAAGGCATACAAAAACGTGTGCCACGCTATGACAAGTGCCTGCAAAATTTCGAAGCTATGTAGAAAAGTAGTTTAACCGCTGTACAGTTTTGTACAATGAATATTTTTTCTGTATCTGTACACGTTTGTTTTATATAACGAAACGGAACTTACTTTGGGGACGTACCTCGTATACGCAGAATGAATAACTGAAAATGTCATCTCATCACACACCTTAAAAGAGCCCAATGGCTGCTTTGGAGCGGTATATGTGGTGTAGAACTGGTGCCAGGCCGTCACGTGACCGTCTACTACAGACCTAAGTCGTTGCAATTACGTGCTGTATACTCGTATGTGAGCTTCATGAGATCTGTGCAATAAGATGGGTCGACAGGGGGACGTGACAGAATGGCAGAAAGGAACTATAATGTTTGGATTTGAATACGACCACACCGTGAATACAACTGCACGATTTGTTGGTATATCAACATCAACTTGTCTACAAGGAATGGTGCACCACTCGCACTCATGGAACAAGGTGTAAGAAGGACAATCGTAAAAAGATCCTAACCGAGAAGCACCACAGCCAAGTTTCGATCCCAATCTATAACAGTCGGCTTCAAATCCGACAGCAGTTGCTACCGTCAATAAACGCAAGTCCATCTCAACCACATGGGGCAATGAAGAAGCTTCCTTTAGGAAGCCGTACAGTCCAGAATCGCTATTGCAATCAGGCAGAATGGCCGTGAGCACTGAGGCAATCATCCCACCGACGCACCAGGTTGAAGATGCGTCATATAAAACACCGAGTCCTGCTGCGTAAAGGCGTCCGTAATTGCCTGCTACACATCTTCGTCCGACAGGAATAGTCGACTCTATAAGGCCTTCTTTTTTAAGGGATCGAAGGCGTGATAATCGCATGGGGAGAGATGAAATTACAGGGCAGGTCCTCGTGTGTCTCCCACTTGAGCTAGCGTAACTTCTGCGTTACGACATTTGCGAAATTGGGGACGTGGGCTACCGTGAAGCAGCAGCATTCCTTGTCACAGTTTTCACACACGTTTCGCCTTAATTGTGTGCCGTAGTTACATATGCTTCATTCTCCGATTATATGTACTGATGTTTTCCCTTTGGCAGCCAAGAAAAAATTACAGCACGTTGGTCCTCTTGGACGCATTTTGTAATAATGTTGCCGTAGTTCACGTTTCTGCATTTACCCCACGCACGTCGAAAAGACACAAATGCTGCACTAGTCCTGGTATACATATCGGTTCTTATGTACCCGCAGCGGAGTCGTGCTATGTTGCATATACGCTGTAGCAACGCACTCAAACGGAAACTTTCCGATCGCCCCTTATAGTTTCAGAGCGAACATGGTGAAGGGAAATGCATAATATGGACATTTGGAGAGATATTCCTTGTATAAGGCCATTATCTCTGGCGCACTTAAGGGCTAAAAAACAAAGACAATGGTCAGTGGCTAACTGGAAGCGTATAGTGAGATCCTATGTGTCTTGATTTTGCCTCTTTTTCAAAAGATGCAAGGCTTCGAGTGCACCGACAGGCCAATAAGGAATTTTAGCCACACTATGGGACTTATCACCTGAGGTCATCAGTCCCCTATAACTTAGAACTACTTAAACCTAACTAACCTAAGGACATCACACACATCCATGCCCGAGGCAGGATTCGAACCTGCGACCGTAGCGGTAGCGCGGTTCCAGACTGAAGCGCCTGGAAGCGCTCGGCCACAGCGGTCAGCTATCGAGGTGCTCAGGAGATTGTACTGCCTCTGCTGATTGTTCTCTCCTCGCCGAGAACCGCATTCAGTCTTGATAAGAGTGTCAAGGCAGTGTGTTCTGTTGCGCGGATTAGCTAAAAATATCCATACAGCCGTCCATCGCCTGTAAGGTGATTCACACACGTATTCAACAGTTTCTTGACGTACTGGTTAGTATTAACATTTTGGTTAAAGAATCGGGTGACGATAAGGAAACCAGACATTGCGCACCAAACATCAAGTTTGGTATCATGCAATGGCCCTAGAAAGTACTGCCACACAGGCCGGCAGTGTGTGAATGGTTTAGTTCCTGCCAGAGATGGTTCCGTGAGGTTTTGGAGGTATTCGTCGTATTATCACTTGAGTTCACTCGTTTGGGTCACCGTGAACATAAACCACGATGTTTATTCCATCATTCTCGGTGAGAAAATGTTGCTCTTTCTTCTATATCTTCAAGATTAATGCGTTGTAGACAGTTCCGTCCCCCAACATGACAACAGCTGCTTTACCATGGCTATCCGAATACGCTCCTGGTTTTAGAAACTCTCAGGAACCCTACTGCAACTCGACTGGCCTGCTCAGTCGTCCGATCTTATCCCGTAGAAAATGTCTGAACTACTTGGAACAACGGATGAGACGTAGTGGTCAACCTCGGCACAGTTTGGTAGCTTTAGGGGATACGGGCCTTCACCTGCATATGGCATCCATGAAGAAAATTGTGAACCTTCTTCCTCGTCGAATTAAGATCATCAAAGTTAGAGGCCCTGTTACACGGTATTAGGGTGAAATCTTCTAGGGGTGTCTACTTCTTTGTCCAGTGCGCTAATCTGTTAATGTCAAGATACTCGTACTATAGTGAGTAATCTTTTCGCACCAGGAAAACGCAAATCATACCTCGCAACGAAATGTTAACACAAGGGCTGTTCACAGAATGCCAGTTGAAAGAGACCACGTGGTCTCCACAGAACAGCTGTTGACTGGCCATGATCTTGATCGCGGGGTGTTGCGCAATTGATGGAAAGCTTTATATAAGGAGAGTGCCGTGGGAATGCCGCCGTGTGACAAGGCTACGCCACTGACACGTAACCAGTGCCCTTGCGTAATCTCTGTATGCGTGCTTCCATTCATACCACCGCGCCACCAACACCCAAATGTTGTATTTTTGAGCGTGAAATACCTCAGCACTTCAACTGATAAGTGCGCTAGATCAGTTACAAAGACTGATAGTGCATATTACTTCTCAATAAGCGCCAGAAACGTACATAAACTCTAGTTGATTATCTGATATAGAGTTCGGAGATAATGTATTTTCTGTATGGACGTTTAGTAAGCTGATCGGACAAAAAGTTAGTCAGCCCTAGAAATCTCATTACAAGTATCATTTAATAGGGTGTAATTCCGTCCCTGGCTTGATAACCACCTGGACTCAGGAAGTGAGTCCATAAGGTTGTGTAGTTACGTCACATTCAGATTAAGCCCCTCGCTTAGAATTTGATCGCGCAGTATCATCAAATTGCAGGGATGCTCATTTGGGGATTCTACCCTCTGTTCCAACATCCCCCACAGATTTTGTATGGGGCTCAAGTCAGGTGGTTTTGCAGGCCAGTCGAGATGTAATAGGATGGTGTCGTGTTCACAAACCGAGTCACATATTCTTCCAGTCCGATGAACTCTGCTGTTGTCGTCTGGAAAACTAGGGGCATCAATAGCATACTCATCACGCTGATATTGGCTGAAAGGCAACACTTAATCATTCAGAATGTTTAAAGATGCAGGCTCGTGTCACTGGTCACCTCAGTGAGCGGGTCCAACATATGATAAGAAAAACACTCCCAATTTATTACAGAATCACCTCCGGCTTCAACTTGACCTTGCACCCATTTGGGATGAAATGCTTCATTTGGTCTTCTGTGCACTCGACGACGTGAGTCATTTGAAATAGACGACTTCACGTTACGCCAGTCAGCTATTGTCCACGTTAGATGATTTCTAGCACACTGAAGACGCGCATCTTTATGAGGCAGTGGCAGCAATGGCTTCTTGCGAGGCGACCGACTCCAAATGTTAATTGCATGCAGTCCCGTCGCAATATTCTGTAGCTAACAGATGCAGGTGGACCTTTATTCACTGCCCGCAGCAGTTCCTGACGGGTTCGGAAGCGATTTTGATCCACAAGCCGTGAGACATGTCTCTGGTCCATCTCAGTGAGGATCTGTTTCCGACCACACTGCTGACATCTTTCTTCGTGGCCACTGCTTGTAGATACTTTGAACAGTCCACCGAAAAACACCAATAAATCCAGCAACTTCACATACCGTATGGCGACGGGCCCGGCCAAAGGGGATTGCCCCTTTTCGACACTCTGTCACCTCCTTACAGTTATCCATATTTACGTACAATTTCCGCTTGAAACATGAATGTCTCACTTCCTTATACTCACATAGCAGCAGGCTCTGATAGTTCAACACGTGACTCGATCATCGCGTCATCTGTAAAGGCTAAACGATTCACCTGTACGTGCGCACTGGAATAACTAACTTTTTGTCCGGTGAGTTCAGTATATCTTTGACAGTTTGTATTATTATTTGATGGATTGCTTTTTGCTACACAAACACAAAGTAGTAAATAGAAAGTTGTCCTCTAGTGTCAAGAAACAGGGGAAAAGGTTTCAATCTGATTGAAGTAATGTAAAAAAGGGGGAAGGATACCACACATTTCCGTTCTGGATACTTTGCTTTCGTTGATACACTACTGGCCATTAAAACTGCTACACCAAGAAGAAATGCAGATGATAAACGGGTATTCATTGGACAAATACATAATACTAGACTGACATGTGATAACATTTTCACACAATTTGGGTGCATAGATCCTGACTAATAAGTACCCAGAACAACCACCTCTGGCCGTAATAAAGGCCTTGATACGCCTGGGAATGGAGTCAAACAGAGCTTGGATGGTGTGTACAGGTACAGCTACCCATGCAGCTTCAACACGATACCACAGTTCATCAAGAGTAGTGACTGGCGTATTGTGACGAGAAAGTTGCTCGGCCACCATTGACCAGACGTTTTCAATTGGTGAGAGATCTCGAGAATGTTCTGGTCAGGGCAGCAGTCGAACATTTTCTGTATCCAGAGAGGCCCGTACAGGACCTGAAACATGCGATAGTGCATTATCCTGCTGAAGTGTAGGGTTTCGCAGGTATCGAATGAAGGTTAGAGCCACGGGTCGTAACACATCTGTTACGGTTCAAAGTGCCGTCAATGCGAACAACAGGAGACCGAGACGTGTAAACAATGGCACTCCATACAATCACGCCAGTATGGCGATGACGAATACAACGCGATGTCGCCAAACACGGATGCGACCATCATGATGCTATAAAAAGAACCTGGATTTATCCGAAAAAATGACGTTTTGCCATTCGTGCACCTAGGTTCATCGTTGAGTACACCATCGCAGGCGCTCCTGTCTGTGATGCAGCGTCAAGGGTAACCGCAACCATGGCCTCCGAGCTGATAGTCCATGCTGCTGCAAACGTCGTCGAAATGTTCGTGCAGATGGTTGTGGTCTTGCAAACGTCCCCATCTGTTGACTCAGGGATCGAGACGTGGCTGCACGATCCGTTACAGCCATGCGGATAAGATGCCTGTCATCTCGACTGCTAGTGATACGAGGCCGTTGGAATCCAGCACGGCGTTCCTTATTACCCACCTGAATCCTGAACCCACCGATTCCATATTCTGCTAACAGTCATTGGATCTCGATCAACGCGTGCAGCAATGTCGCGATACGATAAACCGCAATCGCAATAGGCTACAATCCGACCTTTATCAAAGTCGGAAACGTGGTGGTACGTATTTCTCCTGCCTACACGAGACATCACAACAACGTTTCACCAAGCAATGCCGGTCAATTGCTATTTGTGTATGAGAAATCGCTTGAAAACTTTCCTCATGACAGCACGTTGTAGGTGTCGCCACCGGCGCCAACCTTGTGTGAATGCTCTGAGAAGCTAATCATTTGCATATCACCGCATCTTCTTCCTGTCGGTTAAATTTCGCGTGTGTTTCACGTCATCTTCATGGTGTAGCAATTTTAATGGCCAGTAGTGTATATAGCTACATCTACATCCATACTCCGCAAGCCACCTGACGGTGTGTAGCGGTGGGTACCTTGAGTACCTCTATCGGTTCTCCCTTTTATTCCAGTCTCGTATTGTTCGTGGAAAGAAGGATTGTCGGTATGCCTCTGTGTGGGCTCTAATCTCTCTGATTTTATCCTCATGGTCTCTTCGCGAGATATACGTAGGAGGAAGCAATATACTGCTTGACTCCCCGGTGAATGTATGTTCTCGAAACTTCAACAAAAGCCCTTACCGATCTGAGCGTCTCTCCAGCAGAATCTTCCACTGGAGTTTATCTATCATCTCCGTAACGCTTTTGCGATTACTAAATGATCCTGTATCGAAGCGCGCTGCTCTCCGTTGGATCTTCTCTATCTCTTCTATCAACCCTATCTGGTACGGATCCCACACTGCTGAGCAGTATTCAAGTAGTTGGCGACAAGCGTACTTTAACCTACTTCTTTTTTTTGGACTGCATTTCCTTAGGATTCTTCCAATGAATCTCAGTCTGGTATCTGCTTTACCGACCATTAGCTTTATATGATCATTCCATTTTAAATCGCTCCTAACGCCTACTCCCAGATAATTTGTGGAATGAACTGCTTCCAGTTGCTGACCTGCTATATTGTAGCTAAATGATAAAGGATCTTTCTTTCTATGTATTCGCAGCACATTACACTTGTCTACATTAAGATTCAATTGCCATTCCGTGCACCATGCGTCAATTCACTGCAGATCATCCTGCATTTCAGTACAATTTTTCATTGTTACAACCTCTCAATACAACACAGCATCATCCGCAAAAAGCCTCAGTGAGCTTCCGATGTCATCCACAAAGCCATTTATGTATATTGTGAATAGCAACGGTACTATGACACTCCCCTGCGGCACACCTGAAACCACTCTTACTTCGGAAGACTTCTCTCCATTGAGAATGACATGCTGCGTTCTGCTATCTAGGAACTCTTCAATCCAATCACACAATTGGTCTGATAGTCCTTATGCTCTTACTTTGTTCATTAAACGACTGTGGGGAACTGTATCGAACGCCTTGCGGAAATCAAGAAACACGGCATCTACCTGTGAACCCGTGTCTATGGCCCTCTGAGTCTCGTAGACGAATAGCGCGAGTTGGGTTTCACACGATCGTCTTTTTCGAAACCCATGCTGATTCCTACAGAGTAGATTTCTAGTCTCCAGAAAAGTCATTAATCACGAACATAATACGTGTTCAAAAATTCTGCAACTGATCGACGTTAGAGATATAGGTCTATAGTTCTGCACATCTGTTCGACGTCTCTTCTTGAAAACGGGGATGACCTGTGCCCTTTTCCAATCCTTTGGAACGCTACGCTCTTCTAGAGACCTACGGTACACCGCTGCAAGAAGGGGGGGGGGGGGGGGGCAAGTTCCTTCGCGTACTCTGTGTAAAATCGAACTTGTATCTCATCAGGTCCAGCGGCCTTTCCTCTTTTGAGCGACTTTAATTGTTTCTCTATCCCTCTGTCGTCTATTTCGATATCTACCATTTTGTCATCTGTGCGACAATCTAGAGAAGGAACTACAGTGCAGTCTTCCTCTGTGAAACAGCCTTGGAAAAAGACATTTAGTATTTCGGCCTTTAGTCTGTCATCCTCTGTTTCAGTACCATTTTGGTCACAGAGTGTCTGGACATTTTGTTTTGATCCACCTACCGCTTTGACATAAGACCAAAATTTCTTACGATGATATGCCAATAAACATAACAGAAGACTCAAAAATTTTTCTTTTTGCAGATGACAAGTGTTATAATGAAAGACGTGGAACGTCACATAAATGATGTAGCTACGGGATAGTCAATATTAGCGCTTGGCTTTCAGCAGATTGTAACAAAAAAAGTAATGCGTGCAGTTTCTGCCCTGAAACTAACGTAAAAGCAGAATTTCATCGTCCCAGGGTGATCAGTCAGTCAGAGAAGCCGACCATTTAATATTTTAAGGACTGAGGGTGGATAAAAAATTTCGTGGGTGTATCACGTTCAAGATCTTATGCTGAAAGTAAACGTTGCTATTTTCACTATAAGGAAGATATCGCTTGTCTCTGACACTGAAATGTGTAGGCGTGTTTACTTTTCGTACTTACACTCAATTAACTCGTATAGTATTACAATTTTGGGGAAATTCTGCGCACTCAACAAGGATTTTATTAGCTCAGAAAGGACAGTTGACGAACTTCGCGTCAACGTCTTTCCGCTCGGAATTCTATACTGCTTCACAGTTGCTACGGAAAAGTGACATTGTTGGACAAGAATAATCACAGGCAATAACGAACCTCATGAAACACAGTACATACGTAAGAGGGGTAAAGTGGTATGTTCATAACGAGAAATGGTACAAATTTCACAACTTAGGAAAGCAGGATAATAGACATAAATAACTTTCATGGTCGATACAGGTCTGCCTCTAAGCACTATGGGACTTAACATCTGAGGTCATCAGTCCCCTAGGCTTAGAACAACTTAAACCTAACTAACCTAAGGACATCACACACATCCATGCCCGAGGCAGGATTCGAACCTGCGACCGTAGCATCAGCGCGGTTCTGGACTGAAGCGCCTAGAACCGCTCGGTCACAGCGGCCGGCCATAAAGGTTGATATCGGGCTCTCAGTATAGAACTACTTCTCCTCGAGTACTAATGCATATCAGGAGCAGCTTTTCGTGCTGACTAACAAGCTGTTCAGGGGTCCTTGCGGGACATTGTTCCACTCCTCTCTCGTGGCAGTTTTGAGTTCTTAAGCGGTCTGGGGAGGGGGTGTTCGCTGAGAAACACACCTGCCAAGGGACTCCCAGGCATTATTTTCGGTGATTTGGTCCAGGTAGTATGCAGGGCATTCCCACACTTTCAGTATCTTCACTCTAGAGTGTCCGACCCCTAATCGTCCTGTGTGGGCCACAAACAGAAAGTAGGGATCTACTGCACTCCTAAACAGACGGACATGATCCAGAAGAATCTTTCTGCAATACTGCTGTGCTGTAGCAGTACCTCGCGCAAACGTATTCAGCGGTGTTCGCATAATGCCTGCCCACACCATAACGCCATGACATTCATGAATGTTCCGTGGTGTGTAACGTGTTCCCCCCTCTACCCACACTAACTGGTGGCCACAGTTACTTGCCACAGTGAAGCGGTATTCGTCGGAGAGCATCATTTTGGACCACTGTTTCTGACCCCAACCAACATGCTCCCCACATCAACGAACCTTTTTTCAACGAAGACGTTGTGGAAGTGGGATGCATTTAACACGCTTCCGAGCATACAAACCAGCCTGATTTAATCGCCGCGAAAACGTCCTGGCAGAAATACGTGTATCGTTAGTGATTGCGTGATATCCAGCGATCTGCCGAGGAATAAGATGCCTGTCCCTTTTCGACACTTGGGCTACTTATCCCTCGTCTTGCATTGTGGTCGTCCGTCTTCGAACACCGGCATGCTTTTGCATGGAATTTCCACCTTCAGCGACCTTTTTTAATCGCTACGTTTGGACATGCCTATTTCTGCGGTCACAGTAGTGACACTTTGGCTGGCTACGAGCCGCCTAACTGCTTGTCGGCACCAAAATAATGTCTTGCAGACATGTTGCCTTACCTCACGGAACGTCGCACTACTTGCTTCCTCAACAATCATTGTCAAACACCTTACTGCGCGAACTGTGGAATACATACCGAGAGTTCGTTGCAATTAACACGTTCCGCCCTCCACATTTCTTTTTACTGTCAGTGTTAGGATGTTTTAGGATGTTTTTTGTAGCAGCTGGCAGTTGTTCCTTAGCAAGTTCCAGGTGTTCCTTAGTAACTGTCAATCAGTGTAACTCCTCCATCCCTGCACAAATGTTGCATCATGAGACTTTTTATTGCTAATATTCGCTCTTTCAGAAGGAATTTCAACATTCATTCGATGGACACTAGACGGGAAAACGATATGCGCTTCGATGACACTTCCTTAAGCATTGTACCAAAGTGCACACCTCTCCTTAAGTATTGTACAACCCCTCCCAACGAACTGGACCATTTTACTACATACTTTGCACACTTGAGCTTGGATAGCGCAATTTTCAATTGCACAACAAACGATAGATATTGCTACAAACTGTACTTCGTAAGCAGAATGTATAGTGAAAGGCTCACGTTGTACACTACTTTCATGTAATTACTACAGCAAAAGGCCACTGACAACAGGCCAGTTCAACAGTTCATTTCATGTTATATCTATGAGGTGTACTCTTTGTTTCATATGTTTCATTTTTGCTATGGTCTGCATACAGTTGTATGATGATAGGGTTACGAAACCTGAAACTTTGTTTATCTTTTTATATACATTATGATATTTTCGTGTACACCCATTATTGTTTGGTGTCATTTTATGGTTGTATAGTAATATGTACGTACACACAATATTCCTGTCATTATGTTTCTTGCCTTTCCAAGACCTAGCCCGTGAACCTAAATGAACGTTTCTGACTGGTCCTGCCTCTAGGCACTTTATGCCTTTTTATTAAGTTAACTGTAATTTTTACTACAAGGCATAAAACTATATGTACATGATTGGTTTTGTTTTACCGTTATACTTCTGATTACTGCCTTTCTGTATGCGTTTTTGGCATTCGTTTATTTCTCTTGTGTATGATATGCTGCCATCTAACAGCCATTCTAGTTTTCTTGCGTGGCTCTCCAGCCACATATATTCAGTTTCTGTTCAATATGGCACCCTTAGAGTTGACACAGTGTACTGTATGGTGTTTGTTCCCTTAATTGGTATGTATAATATCTGGCTATACCACAACTGTCAATGTGTTTGCAACTTGTAACTGGTTTTGTAAAAAAATCTCTTTTCACAATCTGATGATGATATTTTCGAAACGTGTCACTAAGAAGGGTGGTCACAAAAATACCTGGGGCTATTTTACTATTATCATAGAGTCTACAGTAGCTATTCCCATACTCCGTTACTGAGAACAGAAGCGCTTGAAATGTGGTGCTCCAGGAAAGTGCTGAAGATTGGATGGGTAGATCGCGTGACTAATGAGTGGGCTCTGAACAGAATTAGGGGAAAAAAAACTTGGGGCACAACTTGACTAAAAGAAGGAAGCGGTTGATAGAGGACGTTCTGAAATATCAAGGAGTCGTCAATTTAGTATTAGAGGTGAGGTTGGGTCAGGGAGGAAGGGGGGATTTAAAACTGTAGAAAGAGGCAAAGAAATGAATACAAAAAGCAGACTCAAGTGGATGTAGTTTGCAGTATTTATCCGGCAGTGGAGATGCTTGCACAAGACAGGACAGAGTTACATGGGGAGCTGCATTAAACCAGTCTTTGGAATGAAGGCCACAACAACAACAAGCATTGTACTGAGAAGTGTACTATTCAGCATATTTCATTTTCAGTAGCCTTTCAGCAGAACTAAGAAATTTAATGATAAACTCCAAGTGCTCAAATCTAAGTTGAGAGGTTTCCTTGTAGCACACTTCTCCTTTCCTGCACAGGGGTTCCTTCCAGTAGCTGAGAACTTTTCTCTGTAATGTTTTATTTATTTCTACACTCTTACACAAATTTTTGTGTTTTATTAATTATTTTGTTTATAAATGTTCTACTCGGCATTCTGTAAACTACGTTCTGACTAGCGTACACTGTTCCACGGAACTTGATAAATAAATAGACGATATAAAAAATAAATAAAAAAGAAGAGAAAATAAAGAGCCATGTTACAGTGTGTGCTGGGAGCTCACGAATGGTTGTTCACTTACCTGATGCCAAAGGGTTTTCTTCATCTGTGCAAATTGCCCCTTCACATGCGATGTATGAGAACAATGTCTTAAGTGTACCTGTAATGGTAGGTGACGGTAATCGGTGATTATGTGTAGTGCTGTTTGACTTTTGTATAGTACGATGACGAGAAAAAAAAGAGAGAATGAAACCTGATACCTCCACATAGCTTACACCTAATGAGTAACACCATGTTAGCCTCTGAGCTTAATTTCCCCTTCAGCAGACGGATAACCATCAACAGTGTGACTTGCTCTCACCTTATGAGGCACTGCAAAGAGGTTTAGAATTTAATACAAAGCACTGGCGTAAAGTCTGGTATCAGCCAGCACCTTTGCGTTACCAACTTTCTTCCCATTGCTGGCCAAACACTACTAGCGAAAATTTATTTCGCCAGGTCAGGCGTCAATGCACAAGTTTTGTTACACATGTATATGAGCCCACCAAGTTTTTCTTTTGGTTCCTCAGCTTATCGACATAACTTTTTAATGTCATGTACTTTACATTTTTTGAGGTTAAAGTGGCGAGTTTCATATGCTATCTGGTGGATGATGAGTTTCAAGTGCAGTTAAAGATAATTAAAACTGAAGACTTTTTTTATAAAACGGTGATAATGACGATGTTATTGGTTCTGCGATGTAGGAGACGATGATACACCTGGAAACCTTGCGATTGGTAATATTCCCAGCAAAGTGGTAAGAATAAGAACTATACGATTAGGAGTAACGTTAACTGCTTTCTACGTCGGTAGCAAGATTATGGAAAGAGGCACATCATATAAATATGGTATCTAGTTTCCATAACATAACAATAAAAAGAACAAAAATGATTCAGTCCCTGTAATGGTTCAAATGGCTCTGAGCACTATGGGACTTAACATCTATGGTCATCAGTCCCCTAGAACTTAGAACTACCTAAACCTAACTAACCTAAGGACATCACACAACACCCAGTCATCACGAGGCAGAGAAAGTCCCTGTAATGTTTATCGTATATCTGCTGAGTATGCTTTGTGAATAAAAGCAAAAGATGTCCGGTGAAAGAGCCCTTTTCTTTAATTTTCAGGATAACTAAGTCGTACAAAACAGTTATTATAACAGCGTCTACTGAAGATGTCCATTCCAAAATCTTAACTTTTTAAAGCATTTGCAGAAAATTGAACTGCACCACAAAGATATAGTGTAATCTTCTTTTCGAGTGGCACACGTGGAACGCTCGATACGGGTAATCTGTATAAAAATAGCGTCAATGGGGGTCAAAAACGGAAGTAGGATGTTTTATCGTCTATGCGCATCAGATACCCAAACGGTGGATCATTTCAGAGAAATCCTGTAAATAGCTATGGTAAAACTGTCAGAACTTGAAAGTTGGTTTTATCATCACAGTACGTTAATAGGCATGGTTTTATTACATGTGGTATGCCGTCGCCCTCCACCGCCTTTGAACTGACTTACCCAGCTAGTCATGGGAGCCCTACACTTCAACTTTGTCTCCGAATTGATGTGTCCGTAGTTGACGTGGGCAGTACAGACATTGAGACGCTAGTAAGCGAATCTACAATATGTAAACTTAATAAATGAAATATACGTAACTTTGAGTGCTGCAGGATCCTATTGTGGCCCTGATTTATATACGATGAGAGTAATTTTTTGAAAAGAACAAATACTGTTCTGAAAACTAATGCCTCCGAATTTTTCATGTGAAAAATCTTAAAGCGTTTTAAATAAAACAAACTTTATTGACACATTAAAGCTTTATTCTTAATGTCTACATATTTAATTCTCAACATAGTCACCCTAGCGACGAAGAAATTTCTCCCAACGAGAGATCAATTTGTTGACACCGTCACTACAAAATGTTTGACTTTGTTGGTGGAGCCACAACTTCACCTCTGTTTACACAGCTTCATCACTATGCAAGAGAAGCCCTCGGAGGTGTTGTTTAAGTTTTGAGAACAGACGAAAATCGGATGGGGCCACTTTTAAGGGGTGACATATAGACTGATGAACGAAACATTACGATCACCTGACTAATATGGTGTCGGTCTACATTTGAATCACAATACAATACCGATTCTTCGTGGTATTGATATGAAAATTCCTTGGTAGGTTTCCGGAGGTATGTAGCACCAGATGTTTATGCACAAATCACACAACTGCGATGGCGTCCCAGTTGTGTTCCATCTACTGACATCAGGCGAACTCAGACGAACTTAGCAGCCAAGACATCAACGTGATTTCCCCACTATAGCACGAATCTGGTTCTGTGACACTGTCAGTTATCCTGGTTGAAGATGCCATCACCGCTGCAGAAGACATATAGCATGAAGAGATGCCGGTGATGCTGTATGATGTTCCATAGCCCAAAGCTGTTATGGTGCCTTCGATTACTAACACAGGTTTCATAGAAGCTGAAGAGAGTGTCCCCACAACACAGTGCTGGCCCCAATGGCTTGTGTCCATGGCGTCATGCATGTTTCGAACAAATGTCCGCCTGGATGCGGCGTATCAATACATCATCATCGATCTACCGCAACAAGAACTTGATTCGAAATGGTTCAAATGGCTCTGAGCACTATGGGACTTAACTTCTGAAGTCATCAGTCCCCTAGAACTTATAACTACTTAAAACTAACTAACCTAAGGACATAACACACATCCATGCCCGAGGCAGGATTCGAACCTGCGACCGTAGAGGTCGCGCGGTTCCAGACTGTAGCGCCCAGAACCTCTGCTTAAGACAGTTTTACTACTCAGGGCACATATTGGTTGAAAGGTAAATTTGTATGTTCATTTTAAATGGTATAATGCGTCTATGTACATTTAATTGGTTTACGTTGCTTTATGTACATTTATTCATTTGGTCACTGTTATTATTTATTTTTATTCTTGTATTTGTAGCACCGATGATGGCTGTCAATCAGTTGAAATCGATTTGCAAAAGTGAATAAATAAAACATGATTTTGCGAGTGGTTGCTGCATATTTGGTAATTTTAACACTAATTATGTTCTGGCGCAAACTGAGTGCCTAATGACTGGTAGTCTCGGAAAATTAAGCACAAGGGTTTTTAAGGGCCAGCCTATTGCTGGTGGAAGCACTCAGTTTCTGTCCACACCAGAAGCAGGAGCTACATTACTCTGCACGGTGAATCGGCCGCGTATTTCAGTTGGCACTTAAGATTTTTCGCGTGTGTACCCTTAGCACAAGTGAAGACATCGCTGTCGAGTCGCTGTTCGGACTCTATTCAGTAGTTTTTCAGACTTTGCTGATTTCTCGGGTGTGTTTCTCAGAACTTTTATAATTTCAAATTGTGGATACTAGTCTACTGTGAATTTTCACGAATTAGCTAAAGTCGCTTGACAAACTGTTGGTACTTTTACTTACTTTCACCCTGTGGTTCAGTTGGGGTTGTCTTGGTTGTCAAATTTCATTAATGTTTAATGTATGAGTACATACATTACTGACTTGGGGAAGGTCCCCCCGTCAATACGCATTGTACAGTATCGGCAGAAGATAGTTCAAACGAGCAAACGAAGAGGTGTTAACACGAAAAGGAGAGGTGCACCTCTACGGTCTCAGCAAGAATGTCATTGCCCTGTGATGACATGTCTCTTTGTAAGAATGGGCTGGAAGTTTCCAATCATTAGAGAAGCACTCAGGGAAAGTAGAAACTACGTGAAAATGCACTCTGTCAATACAAAACTCTTGCCGGCCGCTGTGGCCGAGCGGTTCTAGGCGCCTCAGTCCGGAACTGCGCTGCTGCTACGGTCGCAGGTTCGAATCCTGCCTCGGGCATGGATGTGTGTGATGTCCTTAGGTTAGTTAGGTTTAAGTAGTTCTAAGTCTAGGGGACTGATGACCTCAGATGTTAAGTCCCATAGTGCTTAGAGCCATATGAACCATTTCAACAAAACTCTTAGCCGTTGATAAAGGTTTCTCGGGCCTCCAGAGGGGTGGTAGCGTTTATATCTCGCGACGTTTCGGGAAGTGGCATACTACCCATCTTCTGGCGAAGCGTTGAGCAAACGCACACACCTTCAACTTCGAAAACACGAAGATACTGTGCCGAACATCTGGCTTCTGGGAAAGCGTTATCAAAGAATCCATAGATTAAGGATTTACGACAATCTGGCCAATAGAGATGAGGGATACCAACTCAGCAAAGCATGGAAACTTGCGATAGGAGCAATCGGTCTCTAGCGCGCCCGTCAACGTCCTCCGCCGCGGACGCAGATACAACGCTTACACCGAAAACCAAACGCGGCCGCCGCGGGCGACCGCAATCACCACCACCGCGCGCACGCCGCCGGTCCCCCGCAGCCTCCCGAGGCGTAGTTGAGGGGGGTGACCGCACATACAGATAGCCTGCTCTCCGCGAATATCGACACTTCGCCAGAAGATGGGTAGTATGACACTTCCCGAAACGTTGCGAGATATCAACGCTATCACCAGGCTGGAGACCCGAGGAACCTTCTCAAGGACGCAGATTTACCGGAGGGTGACGCTAAGAAATTGTTACCCCAAGGTCCGGTACCGCCTAGACTATATGGACTCCCGAAGGTTCACAAAGAGGGGGTACCATTATGCCCCATTGTCAGCAACATCAGGGCACCTACATATTTGTTGGCCAAATACCTGACGGGGATATTAAGTCCTTATGTGGGTAAATGCGCTCATCACATCCGTAATTCCGTGGATTTTGTTAAACGCCTTGATAGCTTCATGTTGTTTGAGTCAGATATGGTGAGTTTTGACGTCGTTTCCTTGTTTACGAGGGTACCCCTGCGAGAGTCACTAGAATTGATTACTCAGAAGTCTGACGAGAAGACCACTGAACTTTTTAGGCATGTCTTGACTTCCACGTATTTTCCTTTTTAATGGAGAATACTACGAACAAACGAAAGGAGTCGCCATGGGTAGCCCACTCTCACCGGTGGTAGCGAATATGTACATTGAGAACTTCGAGGAGGAAGCCCTGTCGTCATCCGAATGGAAACCTGCTTGCTTTTTCCGCTATGTGTACGACACGTTCATCTGGCTACATGGTATGGATAAACTCCTTGACTTCCTTACACATCTAAACTCCATACACCCCAACATCAAATTCACTATTGAGACTGAAACGGAAGGTAAATTACCTTCCCTTGACGTCTTGGTCAAGAGAAGGGCTGACGGCACCCTAGGTCATGGGGTGTATCGGAAGACAACGCACACTGATCTGCATTTGCACGCAGACAGCTGCCACCACCCTTCACAGAGGACTGGGGTACTTAAAACTCTAGTACATAGGGCGCGCACTATCTCTGACACAGAGAGTCTACCGCAGGAATTGGAACATCTGAGAACTGTATTTCGAAAAAATGGGTACTCAGAGTGGCAGATTCAACGCGCTCTCCGCCCAACCACTACAGCACAACCTGTGGAGATCGATGAAATCACGAGGGAGGAGGTAGGCACTGCGTTTATTCCACATACAGGCGCACTCTCGGGGAAAACCGCCCGCATTTTGAAGAAACACCGGGTCGGAACTGTGTTTTGTCCTCCGAATAAAACTCTTGCACTGGTGGGGAGCGCCAAAGATGACCTCGGTTTGAGGAAGTCCGGCGTGTATCAGATTCCGTGTCAATGTGGCAAGTCGTATATTGGTCAGACGATGCGTACCGTCGAGGATCGATGCCGTGAACACCACAGGCACACTCGACTGATGTATTCGAGCAAGTCGGCAGTCGCTGAACATTGTTTGTCGGAAAATCACGCTATGGAGTATGAACGCACGAGGATTCTGGTACAGACGTCGATATACTGGGACAGCGTTGTTAGAGAGGCCATCGAAATTCGCACCAATGACGACCTCATAAACCGTGATTGTGGCTATAATCTTAGCAAGGCTTGTGAACCAGCGATTGGGTTAATCAAGAGTAAGTCGAGCAAACGTATAGTTGTGACGACCACGGCGGACAGAGCCATCACACCGGCGTCATCTCAGACGCCGTCGCAATCTGTTCCACCGCGCGACCGTGGCGCGGGGCGCGGACGGCGGAAGGAGCGCGCCGCTGGCGGAGGGTATTTAAATCGGCCGCCGCCGCAACCGAACCCAGTTCCCTGTGAGCAGCCATAGCGTACGAATATCCATGCCGGCACGTTCACAGGAGCTCATTCCGTCAGTTCACCTGATGATGGCGACATGTATGATCGCCGAAATATTGTGCCCGTTGGACACTGTAAACCGGCAGTTCACCCGTGGATATTTTGACTTCATCAACAGTTTACGCCGGGAAAGCCTACAGTCACATATAAAACTCTTAACCGTTGGCATACTATAAATAAGGAGCCATCACAAGAGCGATGGGTACCCTCATTGCAGTACAGGAGCAGGTGGAAATAATGGAATAATGTTTGTCCTACATCGCCGACCCTCCCTCCACCCCTTGGTGTATGTGTGGCAATGAGGTACGTCAACAGCTCTTCTCCTGCACACCCATGCGGAATTTCTGTATCGAACTTCAAGTTTACAAATTTTGCAAACGAGGGTCCACTAACTGTAGATATTCCATCCGTTTTAAACTCTGAAAATGGCTATTCTCTTGTTAGGAGCACAACATCCAGTTCGCCACATTTAGATAAAATATAACCATTTTTTAAAGCAAGTCCAAATAGAATGCAGGTTTACAAAGAAAGATCTTGTATCCTGTAATGTAGTAAATATTCTCGATTGCAATGATTGTCTCGCACTTCGATATGAGACCAATTTCCAGTGCTGTTTGCTGTAAATACAGATTTTTATATTCCCCAGTCACAGCCAGATGGCTTCATACACTGTGTTTAAAGCCATATGTAAACCTTGCTTGCACATCTGCAATCGCTGCTTCTGTTTCCAATTGCAGCTTATATTCTTCTTTTAAGACGGTTGTCTTCGCCATATCGTCCAGTTTTCGTTTCTTGACTACAGTTTTCCTGTTTGCGCACATAACATATTAACTATGTTTAGCGGAGAGATTTCCTTAATAGAGAATGGTTTAAGTCTGTTCAACAATTTGGTTATTTTCCTTAATACTTGTGGAATAACATTGTTTGTGCTAACCAGGCCCAATTCTGCAATATCATTGTAGAGAAAAATGTCATAGAATGTGAGAAATACGTTTCACCTGCTTTAACATAACACTTTTGTATAACAGTTAAATCATTTTTGTTGGAAACATTGTCAAGAAGCTACACTCAGCTTCCAGTAGACAGTTAAAACTGTATGCAGGCAGAACATAACTTATAAGCTTTTCCCACTCTTGAGAGTCTGGCAGACTTACTTGTACAGCCGGCCGCGGTGGTCTAGCGGTTCTAGGCGCGCAGTCCGGAACCGCGCGACTGCTAAGGTCGCAGGTTCGAATCCTGCGTCGGGCATGGATGTGTGATGTCCTTAGGTTAGTTAGGTTTAAGTAGTTCTAAGTTCTAGGGGACTGATGACCAGAGTAGTTAAGTCCCATAGTGCTCAGAACCATTTGAACTTACTTGTACACTGTTTGTGGGCGTTCTTATTGCCCCAGTAGACAAACTACAGGCTGTTGTTAAACACCTAACAACAGCTGTTCTGTAAGTTATTAGTTAGTTAATCCACATGGATGTGATTGGCACCGAATACAGTGAAGCACAGTGTAAATACTGTTTTCTTGAGTCGTAATACCCTTCAAATATCTTGCACAGGGTCGAACACACGATCCATTCTGTAGTTGTATATTATAGCCGCCAGCCTATTAATGCCATGCCCTGTAGCCAAGAAAGACGTAAAAGTTATTCCTGGTTGCGTATCTGGATACTTTATGAAATCTATAACGGGGTTATCGATACCTTTGTTTACTCCTGAACTTGTGATTTGATGCATAAATTTATTATATATCTTTAATCTGCAGTTAGGGATTACCCACATTAAGCAGTCTATTCCAAATGACTCATCATTGTCAACAATCGCATTGCTGTTTCCTCTGAGGTCTCCTTCCATGCAGAAATTGTGGTTTGATATTAAGTAATCGCACATCTCCATTTCATTAAAAATTCCGGCAAATATAGCGTTATGTTAAGATCCAAAAGGTGATAGTCGTCTACACGTAGCTGCTGCAATATTACAGGCAGCTCTTTCGTTAGAACATCGGCGTTAAATGTCGGGTAATACCACTTTATATGGTATAGCCACATGATATTTGTATTTCCTCTAAATGGTTTTCAGTGCTTCCTCGCCGATTTTCTTCAATATTCCTCTTGCTGTCACACTGTCGTTCCCGTGCAGGAGGAGAGGCAGGTTCGCTTTGGCACCAAGTCTGATATTGACAAACATGGAGAATTTACTAAGTATATAATACTTAAATGATCCCTACATCTCCTTCCTTCACATTACAGACCGTCCCTTCTGTAACTGCTCCTGACAGTCCACATGATAGCAGATTTAAACAACCTTCATACTATCGAAAAACAATTCTGTAGTGGGTATAGGCACACTTAAATTCTTCTTGCTAAGCCGGCGCTACAGTCTGGAAGCGCGCGACCGCTACGGTCGCAGCTTCTAATCCTGCCTCGAGCATGGGTGTGTGTGATGTCCTTAGGTTAGTTAGGTTTAAGTAGTTCTAAGTTTTAGGGGACTGATAACCTCAGAAGTTAAGTTCCATAGTTCTCAGAGCCATTTGAACCAATTTCTTCTTGCTAAGGAGTGTTCCATTTTCGGTTCCAACTACTTAGACGAAGCATGCTATTTCTAGCCAACAACAATCAAATGGCTCCGAGCAATATGGGACTTGACAGTTGAGTTCATCAGTCCCCTAGAACTTAGAACTACTTGAACCTACCTAACCTAAGGACATCACACACATCCATGCCTGAGGCAGGATTCGAACCTGCTACTGTAGCGCCTAGAACCGTTCGGCCACCCCGGCCGGCTCTAGCCAACATTCACCCCTATACTGCTACCTCTAGAAGGTCTAAGAGTTATATTTTCTGGTATGGCTTCTCACAGTTTCTTCCAGCATATGACCATTATCAATTATCAGTGGGAAGAATCTGTGACACAATCACTACCAGGAAATTAGGTTTCTGATCAAGTGGTGAACATATGTTTGAAATTCTAAGAAAATAATCATAAGCTATAATAAAAAGAATTTCAAGAACTGGCAGCTATTGCGATATCCCAGACAGCTGCTCCATCAGAACATCAGTTTTTAACATCAGCCATTTTCTACTTACATGGTTTGACTGTGGGTATTTAGATGCTTGCTTGCTGTTTTTGTGTAGTTTACTTACTGGCATCACATTGGCATGCCCGTGTAAGCTAGTGTGCTGTACCACTCCATGCAAAACCACATTCAGGTACAGCACTATGGTCTACCAGTTGGCTAGTGCGCTGTACCACTGTCCAAAACCATGTTCAGGGACAGCATTATACTCTACTGTCCACTTAATGTGCTGTACCAGCTATACATAAGGGTGGGGCTGATGAGGAGGTGGGAAAACCCCAAGATGTCATCAGTGCGACGTTGCCACATCTACAGCAGGGGACAGACAGAGGGGTGGGAGATCTGCCATTTTAAACAAATTAAAAGTGGCATAGAACAAACATTTCTTCGCTAATAACATAGACAGGAATGGATACCTATACGCCTCAGAGTTCACCAGCTAAGCCTCGACATCACAGGATACCTACACGCCTCAGAGTTCACCAGCTAAGCCTCGACATCACAGCACTGACAAGGGGACGATCAGACATGTTGAAGTTTCATTTGTGCCTTCTACATCCATTACATTAATCCTGTTTCGAGTGGTAATAATGCAAGTTCATGCCTACCACGCTTGTGGTACGGGTTCAAACACTACCTGCATACCTTTTCGTAATGTGCTGTACCAGCTACACACTAGGGTGGGGCTGTTGAGGAGGTGGGAAAACCCCAAGATGTCATCAATGCAACGTTGCCACATCTACAGCAGGGGACAGACATAGGGGTGGGAGATTTGCCATTTTAAACAAGTTAAAAGTGGCATAGAACAAACATTTCTTCACTAATAACAGACAGGAATGGATACCTACACTCCTCAGAGTTCACCAGCTAAGCCTCGACATCACAGCATTGACAAGGGGACCATCAGAGATGTTGAAGTTTCATTTGTGCCTTCTACATCCATTACATTAATCCTGTTTCGAGTGGGAATAATGCAAGTTCATGCCTACCACGCTTGTGGTACAGGTTCAAACACTACCTGCATACCTTTTCGTAATTTATCGTGCAGAATATCATTGAATAGTATATGTCATTCAAAGGTATTCAAAAATAGTCATTTTCACCGAAGTAGTTTCATACATAAATTAGTCATTACAACAAACTTTCTTCAGTTGTGTATTCCGTTTGTTACAGAACAGATCATAGAACCATCTTAGTCGCTTACTGTGCTGCGATAAAATTCCTGATAGTATTTGTCGCACCACCAAACCGAAATAAAAACACGTAGAGAACCATGAACATTTAATTAAAGATAATTCCTTACAGGCACAGAGATTTATCAAAACATTTAATTAAAGCTTCTGCCTTACAGGCAAACAGACTTATCAAAAGCGATACCGGAAATCACAGTTCATTTCAATTCAAAAAGATTACTCGTTCATCGATCAATTTCTATATGAGCAATATGTGTATCATCATTCCTGTGACAATAGGTGTACCAAATTGATGCGGAATTGAAGAATTTATTTTTATGGAATCTTCCCTCGAAGCGATATTTCTATTAGTCTTTAGGAACTCGGGAGCATTTTGAACTTTTTGTGAAAATTTAACCAGTTTGTAAAAGGAAACATCATAGTGTTGACAAAGTGGAGTCCATTTCGGTGGGATAATTTTTGCGTTGCAGGTGCATGTTTGTCTCATCTACAAAGATTTTGTTGTCTGAATATGCGATCTATCCGCAGCTACTAATACTTCCTTCATCGCTGAGAATTCTTTGGAGCTGTCCAAATATTTGAAATTTTAACCACGAACCACAAACACAATACACATTTGAAGAAAGTGTGCGATAATGACTGATTTATTAATGAAATTACTACGGTGAAAATTACTATTTTTGAATAATTGTGAGTTAGATATATTGCTTAATGATATTCTGCATGATTAAATTGAAAAAATAACATGTACACGGGCAGGGCTTAAACCTGTACCAGCATTTAGCCATGAGCAGTTGCCCCTGAACTACACTCTCTCAGTCGAAACATATTTAACGTTACGGATATAAGAGGTAAGCATAGAACTTCAGCACAGATTTTCTCTGATAGTAGAGGCCGTCGCATGAAAAGCCGCTAGCCAGGTACTCAGGACAGGTCTCTTAACAACATTCCTAAGAGTCATCAAAAACAGTGATTAACAGGTCTGTTGGTCCCCTTGCGAGCACCATGCAGCAGTAAACAATCTGAGAGGAAAACCGTATTCAGTTTCGAAAAGCAACTGACTTAGATAAGTACAGAGCTACAGATGTATTGCATGTGTTTGCTTGTGACCGAGCAACGTGACGCATTGGTTAGCACACTAGGCTCGCATTCGGCTATCCTGATTTAGGTTATCCGTGACTTCCCTAAATTTCTCCAGGCAAATGCTGGTAGGTCGATTTCCTTCCCCATCCACGTCACCATCAGAGCTTGTACTTCGTCTCTAATGACATCGATGTCGACGAGACTTTAAGCCCAATCTTCCTACGTCTTTGTTTGTGTGCCAGATAACTGAACACTTCGGCTTCTTGGCGGGATTCTTATTCGTATCTGACTTCATATTTTTCGGATCACATATGTTCCGTATGCCATGGACTCTTGGAAACTACTATGATTATTATTAATAACAGGAGAAGCCTTACTACATCCCAGTTCCATCGTGTGCAATGTCATCTGAAGTCCCAATTCGGCTATCCTGATTTAGGTTATCCGTGATTTCCCTAAATTTCTCCAGGCAAATGCTGGTAGGTCGATTTCCTTCCCCATCCACGTCACCATCAGATTAGATTAGATTAATACTTGTTCCATAGATCATGAATACGACACTTCGTAATGATGTGGAACGTGTCAGGTTAATAAAAGATGTCTGTACAAGAAATTACATTACACAAAATATTACATGACACTAATGATTAAGTTTTTTTTTTACTTAGTTTATATCTAAAAATTCAGCCAATGAGTAGAAGGAGTTGTCATCTAGAAATTCTTTTAATTTATTTTTAAATGTTAGTTGGCTATCTGTCAGGCTTTTGATGCTGTTTGGTAGGTGCCCAAAGACTTTTGTGGCAGCATAATTTACCCCTTTCTGTGCCAAAGTCAGATTTAACCCTGCATAGTGAAGATCATCCTTTCTCCTGGTGTTATAGGTATGCACACTGCTATTACTTTTGAATTGGGTTGGATTATTATCAACAAATTTCATAAGGGAATATATATACTGTGAGGTTACTGTGAGGATCCCTAGATCCTTAAATAAATGTCTGCAGGATGACCGTGGGTGAGCTCCAGCAATTATTCTGATTACACGTTTTTGTGCAATGAATACTTTTCTACTCAACGATGAATTACCCCAGAATATGATGCCATACGAAAGCAGTGAATGAAAGTAGGCATAGTAAGCTAATTTACTGAGATTCTTATCACCAAAATTTGCAATAACCCTAATAGCATACGTAGCTGAACTCAGACGTTTCAGCAGACCATCAATGTGTTGCTTCCAGTTTAACCTCTCATCAATGGACACACCTAAAAATTTTGAAAATTCTACCTTAGCTACAGACTTCTGTTCAAATTCTATATTTATTACTGGAGTTGTGCCATTTACTGTACGGAACTGTATATACTGTGTTTTATCAAAATTTAAAGAGAGTCCGTTTGCTGAGAACCACTTAATAATTTTTTGAAAAACATCATATACAATTACATCACTTAGTTCTTGGTTTTTGGATGTTATTACTATACTTGTATCATCAGCAAAAAGAACTAACTTTGCATCTTCATCAATGTGGAATGGTAAGTCATTAATGTATATCAAGAACAGTAAAGGACCTAAGACCGAACCCTGTGGGACCCCGTGCTTGATAGCACCCCAGTTTGAGGAATCAGCTGTTGTTTTAACATTACACGAACCACTTATTTCAACTTTCTGCATTCTTCCAGTTAAGTATGAATTAAACCATTTGTGCACTGCCCCACTCAAACCATAATGATTTAGCTTATCTAAAAGAATTCCATGATTTACACAATCAAAGGCCTTTGAGAGATCACAAAAAATACCAATGGGTGATGTCCGGTTATTCAGAGCATTTAATATTTGATCAGTGAAAGCATATATAGCATTTTCTGTTGAAAAGCCTTTCTGAAAACCAAACTGACATTTTGTTAGTACTTTATTTTTACAAATATGGGAGGCTACTCTTGAATACATTACTTTCTCAAAAATTTTTGATAGAGCTGTCAGAAGAGAGATTGGGCGGTAGTTGTTGACATCCGACGTATCCCCCTTTTTATGCAATGGTTTTACAATGGCATATTTCAGTCTATCAGGGAAAACACCCTGCTCCAAAGAGCTATTACATGCGTGGCTGAGAATCCTACTTATCTGTGGGGAACAAGCTTTAAGTACTTTGCTGGAAATGCCATCAATTCCGTAAGAGCTTTTACTTTTCAGTGAGTTTATTATTTTACTGATTTCAGAGGGAGAGGTTGGTGGAATTACAGTTGTTTCAAACTGCGCAGGTATGGCCTCTTCTATTAATAGCCTTGCCTCTTCTAGTGAAGATCTAGATCCTATTTTCTCCACAACATTTAAAAAATGATTATTCAAAATATTTTCAATTTCTGATTGTTTGTTAGTGCACTTGTCATTCAGTTTTATTGCACTAAAGTCTTCCTGTGCTCTTGGTTGCCCTGTTTCCCTTTCAATAATATTCCAAATTGCTTTAATTTTATTATCAGAGTTACTGATCTCAGACATGATACACATGCTTCTGGACTTTTTAATAACTTTTCTTAGTACCGCACAATAGTTTTTATAATATTGAACAATATAATGAACTGTTAGATACAGTTCTCTTTTACGGTTGCAAGATATTCTTATTCCTTTAGTTAGCCAAGGTTTTTTATATGTTTTCTTGGAATTATGTTTAACTATTTTCTTGGGAAAACAATTTTCAAATACCCTTAAAAATGTATTGTGAAATAAGTTATATTTCAAGTTTGCATCGGGTTCCTTATACACTTCATCCCAGTCTAGCTGCTGTAGGCTTTCCCTAAAGTTTGCAATATTTATATTGTTAATTGAACGCACTGCTTTGAAAGTCTGATTTATTATACTGCATGGAGCTATGTCATGTACTGTAACAAGCTGTGCACTATGATCTGAAAGACCATTCTCAACAGGATAAGCATTTATGTCCTTAAACTTATCTTGGTCTATAAAAAAGTTATCTATCAATGTACTGCTGTTCTTTGTTATCCGAGTAGGAAAATCAATGACGGAGCTCAAATTGAAAGAACTGAGTAATACTAAAAGGTCATTCTTCCTATTACACTCTTTCAGGGAATCAACATTGAAATCCCCACAAATGATAATTTGCTTCCCCCTGTCTGACAGATAGCACAACAAAGTATCCAAGTTTTCTAGAAATAGCTGGAAATTCCCTGAGGGGGACCTATACACTGTTACAATTATGAAAGTGCCATCATTTAGTTTAAGTTCAGTGGCACATGCTTCCATATGTTGCTCTACACAAAATTTTTTAGTTTCTAAATTTTTTGCACTGTGGAAGCTTTTGACATATATGGCAACTCCTCCTCTCATCATATTATCTCTACTTACATGTGCAGCTAATTTGTACCCATTGATGCTAACCTTTTGCATATCAGTGAAAATGTGATGCTCAGACACGCATAGTATACCTATTACATTCTTGGTTTCTATATCTTCTAAACAAAGCAGAAGCTCATCAATTTTATTCTTCAATCCCCCAATATTTTGATGAAATATACTAACAGTATTTTTCACTTTACTTTTGTATCTTGAACTTTTTTTAACATCTTTAGTACTTTTATTCTTCAATCGCCCAATATTTTGATGAAATATACTAACATTATTTTTCACTTTACTTTTGTGAGTATCTTGAACTTTTTTAACATCTTTAGTACTTGCCTGGCTGAGTTTCCCACTGGACACTGATCTTACACTAAAAAAGAGTTTCCACCATGAGATGTAGTTCCTCCCGCCCAGCCAGTTTACCCTTCCCTTTCCTGTTGAGGTGTAGGCCATGTCTAGTATAGTCCCACCTACAGAGTGAATCAACAGGAACCACACCAATGTGTGACCCTGCACCAGATCCAAGTAGCCGTTCCAACTCCAAATTAACTCTCCTGACAGAAGAGGTCAAATGAGGTCGGTCGTGGCGCTCCAGAACCGACACAAACCCAACACTGGTATGATTCGATGCCGATGCAATCTTTGCCAGGTCACACTTTATGCTGTACCCCGGATCTCTGTCAATACTGTTGCCCAGCCCACCCACAATAACCACGGTGTCTTCCTTAGTAAAACCTTTACATAGTGAACCTAAATCCTCTGTAACCTGCCCAAGTTCAGCACTAGGTTTGAAAAAACTTGTGACCTGGTAATCCAACCCTAATTCATCCTGCAGAAGTTGGCCCACACCCCTAGCATGCGATCTACTTAGCAACAAGACTTTCTTTCTCTTTGCAGACTTCCCTACATTCTTAATCAATTTGCTGCTGAAAGCTTGTTGAGCCCTGTCTACATCTACTTCTGTGAGAGGCTCATCAGTTTCTGACTGAGGCAAGCTGAGAGCTTGTACTTCGTCTCTAATGACATCGATGTCGACGAGACTTTAAGCCCAATCTTCCTACGTCTTTGTTTGTGTGCCAGATAACTGAACACTTCGGCTTCTTGGCGGGATTCTTATTCGTATCTGACTTCATATTTTTCGGATCACATATGTTCCGTATGCTATGGACTCTTGGAAACTACTATGATTATTATTAATAACAGGAGAAGCCTTACTACATCCCAGTTCCATCGTGTGCAATGTCATCTGAAGTCCCAATTCGGCTATCCTGATTTAGGTTATCCGTGATTTCCCTAAATTTCTCCAGGCAAATGCTGGTAGGTCGATTTCCTTCCCCATCCACGTCACCATCAGAGCTTGTACTTCGTCTCTAATGACATCGATGTCGACGAGACTTTAAGCCCAATTTTCCTACGTCTTTGTTTGTGTGCCAGATAACTGAACACTTCGGCTTCTTGGCGGGATTCTTATTCGTATCTGACTTCATATTTTTCGGATCACATATGTTCCGTATGCCATGGACTCTTGGAAACTACTATGATTATTATTAATAACAGGAGAAGCCTTACTACATCCCAGTTCCATCGTGTGCAATGTCATGTGAAGTCCAAATGAAAGTTTACTTATATTCGACTCAACGAATTATTTGAAAAGAGCAACAGAAGTTAATTTTGAGACCTCAGCAAGACTATATAGGGAATGGATTTCATTAGATACTTGTTATTCATTCCTAAATAAAGGTTCGTTCCGTCCGTGATTTCACTGGGGCACAGGAAAATACCGGAATGCACATGAGGACAGAACGAAGAATGAATTATACCGCATGGAATAAACACTAGACGTATTTTCCTTGCCGCCTCTCACATCGTCTGTCAGTAACAGTCTTATTAATACAAACTGACGGAAAAAATCGAAACATTGAGAAATAATTAATGTAGGGTAATGAAATTTCGGCAATACATTTGTCTAGGCCACATATTTAAATTATTAACATCGCAAGATCATGTGTTAATACACTCCTGGAAATTGAAATAAGAACACCGTGAATTCATTGTCCCAGGAAGGGGAAACCTTATTGACACATTCCTGGGGTCAGATACATCACATGATAACACTGATAGAACCACAGGCACATAGACACAGGCAACAGAGCATGCACAATGTCGACACTAGTACAGTGTATATCCACCTTTCGCAGCAATGCAGGCTGCTATTCTCCCATGGAGACGATCGTAGAGATGCTGGATGTAGTCCTGTGGAACGGCTTGCCATGCCATTTCCACCTGGCGCCTCAGTTGGACCAGCGTTCGTGCTGGACGTGCAGACCGCGTGAGACGACGCTTCATCCAGTCCCAAACATGCTCAACGGGGGACAGATCCGGAGATCTTGCTGGACAGGGTAGTTGACTTACACTTTCTAGAGCACGTTGGGTGGCACGGGATACATGCGGACGTGCATTGTCCTGTTGGAACAGCAAGTTCCCTTGCCGGTTTAGGAATGGTAGAACGATGGGTTCGATGACGGTTTGGATGTACCGTGCACTATTTAGTGTCCCCTCGACGATCACCAGAGGTGTACGGCCAGTGTAGGAGATCGCTCGCCACACCATGATGCCGGGTGTTGGCTCTGTGTGCCTCGGTCATATGCAGTCCTGATTGTGGCGCTCACCTGCACGGCGCCAAACACGCATACTACCATCATTGGCACTAAGGCAGAAGCGACTCACATCGCTGAAGACGACACATCTCCATTCGTCCCTCCATTCACGTCTGTCGCGACACCACTGGAGGCGGGCTGCACGATGTTGGGGCGTGAGCGGAAGACGGCCTAACGGTGTGCGGGACCGTAGCCCAGCTTCATGGAGACGGTTGAGAATGGTCCTCGCCGATACCCCAGGAGCAACAGTGTCCCTAATTTGCTGGGAAGTGGCGGTGCGGTCCCCTACGGCACTGCGTAGGATCCTGCGGTCTTGGCGTGCATCCGTGCGTCGCTGCCGTCCGGTCCCAGGTCGACGGGCACGTGCACCTTCCGCCGACCACTGGCGACAACATCGATGTACTGTGGAGACCTCACGCCCCACGTGTTGAGCAATTCGGCGGTACGTCCACCCGGCCTCCCGCATGCCCACTATACGCCCTCGCTCAAAGTCCGTCAACTGCACATACGGTTCACGTCGACGCTGTCGCGGCATGCTACCAGTGTTAAAGACTGCGATGGAGCTCCGTATGCCATGGCAAACTGGCTGACACTGACGGCGGCGGTGCACAAATGCTGCGCAGCTAGCGCCATTCGACGGCCAACACCGCGGTTCCTGGTGTGTCCGCTGTGCCGTGCGTGTGATCATTGCTTGTACAGCCCTCTCGCAGTGTCCGGAGCAAGTATGGTGGGTCTGACACACCGGTGTCAATGTGATCTTTTTTCCATTTCCAGGAGTGTATAAGCGCGAGATAAGCCATAGCAAATGTGAAATAACGGGGGTAACCGCCGGAATGTTGAACGCAAGCATGCCAACGTGCATGTATTGTGTTGTACGTGTGGCAGATGTCACTTTTTGGGCTGGAGTTCCGTGCCCGTTGTACTTGGTCGGCCAATATCGGGACGGTTAATGCTGGCTTTGGATGACACTGGAGTTGTCGTCCGATAATTGCCCCATATGAGTTCGACTGGAGACAGATATACTGATGGGGCACGCCAGAACAACATGTCGATACTCTGTAGAGCATGTTGGGTTACAACAGCGATATGTGGGGAGCGTTATCCTGTTGGAATAGGCCCCATGGAATTCTGTTCATAAGTCGCAGCACAACAGGTCTAATCACCAGACTGCCGTACAAATTCGCAGTGAGGGTCCGTGGAATAACCACGACAGAGGTCCTGCTGTCGCACGAAATCGCACACCAGATCCTAACCCCAGGTGTAGGTCCAGTTCAAATGGCTCTGAGCACTATGGGACTTAACTTCTGAGGTCATCAGTCCCCTAGAACTTAGAACTACGTAAACCGAACCAACCTAAGGACATCACACACATTCATGCCCAAGGCAGGATTTGAACCTGCGACCGCAGTGGTCGCGCGGTTCCAGACTGAAGCGCCTAGAACCGCTCGGGCACAGCGGCCGGCTTTAGGTCCAGTGTGTCTAGCTTGGAGACATTTTGGTTGCCCGCCTTCTAACAAACACACGGCCATCACTGGCACCGAGGCGAAATCAGCTTTCGTCAGAAAACAACGGATCTCCATCCTGCCCTTCAATGAGCTCTCGCTTGGCATCACTTAAGTCGCAAATGGCGGTGTCTTTGGGGCCTACAGGGCTTCTGCCTCCCGGCTGTCCTTGAAGTGAGCGATTTGTAACAGTTCGTCGTGTCAATGTGGTGCCAACTGAAGCCCAAATTGCGGCTGCAGATGCAGTACGATGCGCCAGATCCATAGGCCGTAGACGGTAGTCGTCCAGAGTCCGGTTTTCTTTCGACCGTACATTCTCTTGACCATCAGTAGCACCAGTCATGTACAGTGGTTACATTCCTCGCTAGTTGTTATACAGTATCGCGGAAGGAACATGCAGCTTCTCGTAGCCCTATTACCCGATCTCGTTCAAACTCAGTGATACCCTGATAGTGGTGTCTTTGTCACCTTAAACGCATTCTTGACTAACTTCAACTCACCAGTCCAATTTCAAAGGTAACAAACGTTCACGACTGTTGCAGCCCGTATTTAAAGCAAACCTGATGTGGATCCTCATAGTGGCGCTTCTAACGCAAGTCGTGTGCGACTGGCGCGAAATTTGAATAGTCGTCATCTTTCAGATGTAGAAACACGACTACCAATTTTCGTTTATGTCGCACGACTCCCTCTCGGTGTTGTGATTTACTCCTCTCAGTGTATATCCTTAAAGGGAGGCGGGGCGGAATTTCTTTAATTATTATTTATATTTGATATCAACAAGGGGTCTTTGTTAGGACATGGATGATCTTCGGAGCGCATTAAGATCTGAACATCGCTACAGACAAAACTCGTATGAGTCATAAAAGGAAATACTACAGGAGGAGGCTGCACAGCATTTTCGCACCAGCATCCACTATCAATACAGTTGGGTCTCATACCAAAAAAAAGGTGAAGTCCACTATGCTGAATAAAAGTCCTATAATTACAATAAATCCCGATCTGCCCAACATTTTCTCTGACTTGTAAGTATTCATTCATATCCTGAAACTGAGTAGGATTTAATTCTATGGTTCTTTTCTGGGTGGACCATAACATCAAGTCCACCCATTAAAAATAGATTAAGACTGCTAAAATTTGGCGGACACAAATTTGGATATATGTATGTTCAAGTATTCTTTCCACTTAACAAGAAAAGCAATTAGATTATTAGGATGATGATTTGGTGTAGAGATCGCCAGGTGGTTTTCAAAACGGAAAGAACGCGACAGCATTAATACTCTTTTATTGTTAATTTAAATAAACGTGATGATTGCCTGTATCTAAAAGTGAAATTTTAGCGGATCTTGACCAAAACTCAGTCATATTAACTGTGCTCCGAAGAGCTCAATATATTTAAGCACTCCATCACCAAGAAAAGTCTCTTCTCTAAGCCCGCTAGATTCCTTCTCTCGAGTGGGAAGTAGGAGAGCAATAACAAAAACCGCCAACGAGTCATCAGCCGTTTGTCTCTGGTCACTGCAGGTACATGTACACATCCAATTTCACACACGTCCACACACTCCAGAGTTTACTCATGATGGGAATTACGGAAAAGGGTAAAACAAATTGACGATGTGAAGCATAAAAATAATTGTCCGAAATAGCAGTGCCTGTGTTATTTAAGTAGCACGATGCAATGTTCCTTCCGAAATGCATGCATGCCTGAACGAACATTGCGTCGTTCTTTTTAATTACACAGCCATTGCTATTTCGTATTTATTCACCAATACCCTCTGTTCTTGATAAATATATCCTTCAGAAGTGGTTCAGGTGGCTGTGAGCACTATGGGACTTAACATCAGAGGTCATCAGTCCCCTAGAACTTAAAACTACTTAAACCTAACTAACCTAAGGACATCACACACATCCATGCCCGCATGCCCGTGGCAGGATTCGAACCTGCGACCGTAGCAGTCGCACGGTTCCGGACTGCACGCCTAGAACCGCGAGACCACCGCGGCCGGCGCCTATGTCCTTCCTGAACGGAAATATACATAACGTACAGGTGTAGGTTGTGACACATTGATGACGAGATTAGGAAGTTTGATGTGACCGTGATTCATGCTCGGGTGGCGAAAGCAGTTAAGGCGACTGCTCACGTAAAGTTGGAAATTCAGATTAGGGCCCGGTCTGGCACAAAGTTTCATTGTCGTCATTCTAATTTACAGCCGATGGCAGTTCATATTCGCAACTGCGAATACATTTCCTAAAATAATAATCGATAAAATTGGTCCCTATGCAAGCCTTCCCTCAACATATAAATTTAATAAAAAAAAAACCAGAAGATTACTTCAGACAAGACTAATTCAGAGTAAGCTAAACTAAAACAAAAACTATACTCCTCCTGCACAGGCCATGAAGGCCCAAAGATACCGACTGGCCGCCGTGTCATCCAGGCGTCACTGGATGCGGATCTAGAGGGGCATGTGGTCAGCACACCGTTCTCCCGGCCGTAGGTCAGTTTCCGAGAACGGAGTCGCTACTTCTCAATCAAGTTAGCTCCTCAGTTTACCTCACAAAGGCTGAGTGCACCCTGCTTGCCAACAGCGCTCGACAGACCGGATGGTCACCCATCCAAGTGCTAGCCCAGCCCGACAGCGCCTAACTTCGGTGATCTGACGGGAACCGGTGTTAACACTGCGGCAAGGCTGTTGACTAAGAGTAAACTACAAATGACGATTACATGAAAAGTGGCTGAAACAGAACCCTTTTCAAGCTGATACTTATAATGAGCCATGGCACAGTACTCGTCTCAACTCAATATTGTTAGAGTAATCGGAACAGTTTACTATAACGCAACCGTTTTTCGAAGGAGGTATACGAGCAAGCGAGTAAAGCCAATGTAGGACACTTCTCTCAGTATTTTATGCATGTGAAAGAAATTGTTGAACTGTTCAAACAATACCTGTCTGAAATCTAAAATGCTTCCTGGTGTGATGACAGTAATCTCCATTCAACTCAGCTGTCCTACGTAGCAGAAGAACGCTTCTACTCGCCCCCACTTCTTACGAAATTACAAAGGAGCCAGCCCACAATACTTTGTCACCTCCCATCCTCAACAAACGGGGATGAAAAAAATGTTCAAATGTGTGTGAAATCTTATGGGACTTAACTGCTAAGGTCATCAGTACCTAATCTTACACACTACTTAATTTAAATTATCCTAAGGACAAACACACACACCCATGTCCGAGGGAGGACTCGAGCCTCCGCCGGGACCAGACGCACAGTCCATGACTGCGGGGATGAAACGGGACTTGTGTTAGGAACAGTTCGGTCATATGTTACTCTTCGACTGTCGGGCAACGAGTTTCTTGGAGCACCAGCGCTCTGCATTTCGAAAGAAACTAGGTGTGTAAAGAGGAATCGACCACTATATGTCAGTAGGGAAGCAGTAATAGCAGAATGGGTCGGTCAGGCGAGCTCATTGACTCAGAACATATAATAGTCCAATGAATACCCATTTATCATCTGCATTTCTTCTTGGTTTAGCAATTTTAATGGCCAGTAGTGTAGGTGTCCCGATACTTATAGGAAGGTGTAGATCTGTCGTCACTAGTTTGACTGTGGATTCTGCCAGGAGAGAGTATAACTTTTTACTGCCAACGTGGGTGGACCACTGCATCTGTGTGTCGTTCCCTATGTGTCAGTATCCACGCAGTCCGGCCTCACTCTCTTTTTAGTGAGCGAGTCGTTGCCGAGTGCGACCTCTTAAGGAAACGTGGCAGTCAGCTATGTTACAACGCAGTACGAGGCGTACAGAGGACCGTCGAGCCTGAGCACACTGCAACTTCACTGTGTCATTAAATGAGGAAAAGTGA
Organism: Schistocerca gregaria; assembly: GCF_023897955.1. NCBI lineage: Eukaryota > Metazoa > Arthropoda > Insecta > Orthoptera > Acrididae > Schistocerca > Schistocerca gregaria. Next base: position 220,286,249 of record NC_064931.1, on the reverse strand, counting down.
TGTTTATTCCCTCTCTCACGCTCACCGCATCCCAATGAGCACCACGCGAGTGGAACCCGCGCTCGCAGCGCTCTACTGGGTGGTAAGGGCTGGCACTAGAGATGGGTAATTCGCAAATGAACGGGTGCAAAGGAACGGTTCACCTAGATCAACGAAAGGACCGAGGAACGAATTCCAAGGAACGATCGGTTCATAATTCACTTCGGTCGCGTGCTCGTCTCAGTCTCTGTCTCCCTCGGCCGCACCCGTCGTTCTTCGCATGCCGACTGCTCCTAGTTGTTCAGTATCCAGTTGTTCGTTTCGTTCACTGCGTTCGCTCATTTTACATGTGTTCCAAACTGTTCTTGCACTTGGTTCTGGATATTCCAGCGTCCACGACCGGTAATCAAAAAGTGTTTTATAGTTACGTAAATTACATAAAAATTACGTTGTATCTAAAAGGTACGTCTTCTCAGGTAACAAAAGGGCATATCAGCTCACTTCATTATATCGATTAACAGCAGAAGACATACATATAATAAGGCAAGTTTTTATGTTATTCATATATTTTTTGGTTTCATCGACTTGATTTAGCAGCTAACTTTCAATAATTTGCTTAATTTTTAGTGTAAGAAAATTCATATAAAACTGTTCTCGTGTATCTTTCATATACAAAACATTACATTTACGAAGGCTCTAATTACTTTTAAGTTTGGTTGTTTCCAATTTGCACTACCTGCTAGTTAGGTTTCTTTGTGAAAAAAAGTGGGTTGTTGGTCATTTTGGCTCAGTAGGAAAAGCCGTGCCTCTCCATTTGAAAAGACATAGATCGCCATAAAATCGTATTTACTTATTATCTCAAAAACATTTGTTCAGAAGGAGCTTCCAAACAAAAACTTTTTTACTGCGAACTTTATTATTATAATTATTATTATTGCTGCAAGTATGATGAGAAAACCACATTTTATTTTATGCTTCCATAAAGTCTCTACTTCGCCTACGAACTCAGAGACAACGTGAAGTATATATAGGGTGTAAACGATTATTGCTTACAACGTAGCATAGCTAAGTAGTGGAGGTCGAAACGAAGAATTTTATACAAGACACTTGTGGTCTATTAAGTTGGGAAACAGCCACCAACCGGTTTACAAGACTATTTGAGCTATAGCCCATGCGCGTCGCGTGAGATTTTCATGTTATCTTCTCCAGCTCTCTACACATCGTCATTGACTGTTTCGCCATTGTTGCTTGCATTAACTTGTTATTTCTTCACTGCCTCATTATTACATGTTTGTCTATTTGTTGTATCTGCTCGTAACGGGCAACACATCGTCCGTAATTGGCGAGCAGTCTGTACTCGGGGCCGGTTTTCCGTGCGCCACCCTATATTATTTCCGTGCGATCAGCCACACTGCTCTACAGTTGGCTAAACGAGAGGTTCTGCAGAATCACAGCAATTGCTTCTAAAAGTGTGTAAGAAATATGTAATGAATAAAAACTCTATACTCCAGGGGGAGGCAAGTGCCTCATCTTGGTGCCCTCCATCTTTCAGTCACCTACACTACTTGTTTTCAGTTTTTTACAAGAACCATACACCAAGCACGAATGAACGGTGAACGAGTAAAAATGAACGGTTCCCAAAAAAGAACGATCAGCAGTGAACTAGTTCCCAAGGATGAACGAGTTTGCCCATTTGTAGCTGGCACGTACCTGTAGGCGCTCAACGAGGTCGTGCGGCAGGTGGCGCAGCCTGCCGTTGGCGGCGGCGACGGAGCGGTAGCAGGCGGCGGCGCGCTGGGGGCGGCCCGCCTGCAGCAGCCAGCGGGCGCTCTCGGGCAGCAGCAGGAAGAGCAGCGGCGCCAGCAACGCGCAGCAGCCGGCCAGAGCGGCCACCAGCCGCCGCCAGCCGCCGCAGCCCAGCGCCAGCCACGGCGCCGCCGCGCACCCCACCCCGTAGAACGCCCCCACCGTCGCGTTCAGGCCCGCCGTGCGCCACCGCTCTCCCATGTACTCCATCACTGCCGGCACCACAGGCAGATTACAGATTAATCACAGTGTTCTGTACGTGTGATGCTCTCCAGCTTACATACGTGCCAGATGGGGACAAACTGCAGGAAGCGATCCCTGAGAGGATAAGGCTGCGTTCACACTGCCGGCCGGGCCGAGCCGAGCCTGGCAGGGCAGCCGCCCGCTTTGATATCAAACACATGGTTTTGAATTGCGGTGTTCACACTGGCGGCCGGGCCGCGCCGACACGGCCTGAGCCTCCCGGAGCCGAGCCGGCGATATCCCGAGTGTTTAATATTACCGGCGCGAGCCTGTGGAGCAGCACCACAGCTTCTGCAGTACACGCATCACACGTCTCCCTTCTGCTTTCATCACAAGTGAGACTGCACACGTCTTTTATTTTAAGATGTTACCTCACATTTCAAAATCAGTGAGGAAAAATTACGTTTATTATAACGATACATGCGAAATTACTTTTATTTCATTTATTTAATCTACCGTATTTACATGCATTTACAACAATAAATGCCAGCGATCGGGGCATTGCCGCCACTGAATAGTTCGCATTTACTTGTAAACGGAGACAGATATGAGTGTCACTGAGGGACGGAAATGTGTCCCTACCAGATGGCAATGCATTATAAAGTCCTGCTGTGGCACGTTACTATAAGCTGTTGTCTGTGACATCTTTTTGCGATTTTCGTACTTTAATGAATGCAGAATAACATATACATAACATTAACTTGTGTCCATTAATTTGGTATCAGAAATTCGGCTAGTGTGACAGTAATGATGCAGTTTCCAGATTATGGAACGAAGTAATCAAGGAGTGTGTTTCAGATAGTATGCACAAATATAAATAATTTTCCTTTATAATTTTATTTGTTTTATTTACAGTGAAATGAGATACACAAAAATATAGTAAATAGCTAAGTACTTTCAATTCCAAAAGTTATTTTTGATAGGTTTTTTAATTATTTTAAGTTGCATTTTTAACGAACTATTCAACAAAAGTGTTCATGACAGTTTTCGAACGTAATGTGGAATTTATGTTGAATGTGGCACCAGCTGTCTGCATATCAGCATTGTTACAAAACTTTTCAGCTTCAACATTGCATCCTTCTATGTCAATGACAATATTATGAAGTAGACAAATGCACTTGACTATGTGATCAGCTACGTCAATGGATGTTTCAGTTACCTTGCTCAGTAATCTCCATTTATTGGTCATTATACCAAATGCACATTCAACAACTTTTCTTGCTCTGGAATGCATATCATTGTATAGAATCTTCTCGTTGTCCAAATTTCTGCGAGGAAAAGGTCTCATCAAATTCTCTAATAAGGCGTAAGCTTCATCTCCCAAAATGACGTACGGTAGTTCCTGACACATTCCTTCACGTCTTGTTGGTGGCGGTAATAACAGCTCCCCATTTCTAGGTTTCTATATAACCTACTTTCTTTAAACACGCCTGCATCAGACTGTTAACCGTAGGCACCAACATCTACAGCTATAAATTTGTAATTTGCATCAGCAACTGCTTGGAGTACAATCGAATAATACTGCTTGTAATTGTAAAACATGCTGCCAGAAAGTTTAGGACATTGGACACGTATGTGCGTCCCGTCTATACATCCAACACAGTTTGGAAGTCCCCATCTCGTATGCATTTCACTGACAATTTCTTTACGTAGAGAAACAGTTGGCGCTGGTAAAAGAGTGGGAGCAAGTGACTCCCATATGGCCATACAAACGTCTTTCACCTAATCTGAATGACGATGCTAGTGCATGAAAGGAGATGCCAGTGGACATATACCTGAGAAAAAAAAAATCGTAAAATGTGTTACTCAAGTGTGGTGTTGGGCGAAGTTTTTACAGTTTTGTTTGCACAGTAGATATTTACTTAGTCCATGTCATTTCACAGTTATACAACAATAAATAATTAAAGAGACATTTTCTTGCACCCTTCTATATTCTTTCAATTAAAATAATGAAGTCGAAATGCAAAGACCTGAGAGACAGTTACAGAGAATAAGGTCATGTGATCCAGGGAATACTATATTAAAATACAGCTCCAATCGGGCTTTGTTCTGTCATATGATTTTCCTAAGTCTCAAGAGCTATGCACAGTTCCTTATCAGTGGAAATAGAACCACTGAGTCAAAGGGATTATCTCAAAACTCTTCGCCTATCGATCTGTCTATCTTACAAGGTAATGAAAAGAATTCTGTGACTCCACATTATGAACCATCACCAATGCCAAGCGCTGCAGCATGAAGAAAAAAAAAGAAAAAAGTTGGAAAATTCTGAAGGAGTATTTCTGCGATTCTTCGTTGAAGGCACTCTGCTGATATACTTCTGCGAAAATTTGTGTTCTGTTTCGAAATTTTGTCTTGAATGTTCTGAAGCACATCCAGAAATGTATTATGATTCATTCTGTAATACGAATAAAAATTTTCAGGATAGTTTTTAAGTTCTTCATGTAAAGAAAAAAACTCTCCTAAATGTCTGTCGCTATTTATGGGATGAATCCATAACCTCCTAGTTCTTCTGTACTTCAAAACTCCACGAGTTACTGCAGAGTCAAAACAATACCAATAAAAGAGTGAAGACAGGCGAGCAACTGTTGACTGCAGCTGCGTTTTCTACTGACTTGCTTGTCAGCTGTCGAAGGGTGGGGATTTTTTTTTAAATTTATTTATTTGGCCTCCGGCAGCTAACAGCCATTTAGCCAAAGAGTGGGGATTACCTTGACAGTACAGCGCAGCCCGCAAAGGAAGAAAAAAAAAACAATGAAGAACAATGAAACGCACATCTGTGTCTATCTACAATAGTTTCATTAACTCTCCATTATTTTTTCTGTCATAGTAGACAAAGAGACTACAGAATTGCGCTTCAGTTTCTGCAGTAAACGTATCACAAATCTCCAGTTTGTTTTTGTGATTAGTTTTACACCAAATTTTATCAGACCTATGTCATTGACACTTCTACCTATACATGTACTAAGCCAAGCTGTAACCGCGCGAACTCCGTGGCTTGCGGACGCAGCACTGACGCCACTGAATAGCTCGCATTACTTGTGGCCAGAGACAGATATCAGTATTATTATCATTTCAAAAACTTTTTGGTACTTTTAGCTACATTTCATTCCCAACAATGTATGGTCTAAAACGAATCTAACAGTAAGCTACCCGCTACATAACTTTTTCACTACAAGATTTGTAAATCAAGTGCACAACGTTGACAAATAGCATCATTTCACAATGACTGCTAAGAAATATGGAAAGATAAATGATTCAATACGAAGCTAAGGTGTTACACTACCACGTGTACAAAAATCAGATATTTTATCCGCATACTTTCTTCAAAATCAGTTGGGAAGCGTTACGAAACTAAGAAATTACGCGAAACGAAAAGTAGACTTTTTCTTTTTTCACGACGTGAGTAACGCTTTTAATGAAAAAGTAAGTTCATAAAACGATGTGGCGAAGTCTTATATACCGCTAAGAATTTTTAAAACATGAAAATCGGAGAAGTGGATTTTCCTCCATTTCGCCGTCCCGGCTCGGCGCGGCGCGCAATGTGAATGCACTACACGTCGGCCTGAGCTGGCTAGGCACGAGCCGACCCAGAAAGCGTCAGCCCGGCTCGGCCCGGCCGGCAGTGTGAACGCAGCCTAAGGAGCAAAATACGTCATATGGCCGGAAATGCGTTCATCTACATCCGCACTCCGCAAGCCACCAGATGGTGTGTGGCGGAGGGTACTTTGAGTACCTCTATCGGTTCTCCCTTCTATTCCAGTCTCGTATTGTTCGTGGAAAGAAAGATTGTCGGTATGCCTCTGTGTGGGCTCTAATCGCTCTGATTTTATCCTCATGGTCTCATCTACATCTGCATCTACATGATTACTCTGCAATTCACATTTAAGTGTTTGGCAGGGGGTTCCTCGAACCACAATCATAGTATCTCTCTACCATTGCACTCCAGAACAGCGCGCGGGAAAAACGAACACCTAAACCTTTCTGTTCGAGCTCTGATTTCTCGAATTTTGTTTTGATGATCATTCCTACCTATGTACGTCGGGCTCAACAAAATATTTTCGCATTCGGAAGAGTAAGTTGGTGACTGAAATTTCGTAAATAGATCTCGCCGCGACGAAAAACGTCTTTGCTTTAATGAATTCCATCCCAACTAGCGTATCATATCTGCCACACTCTCTCCCCTATTACGTGATAATACAAAACGAGCTGCCCTTTTTTGCACCCTTTCGATGTCCTCCGTCAATCCCACCTGGTAAGGATCCCACACCGCGCAGCAATAACCCAATAGAGGACGAACGAGTGTAGTGTAAGCTGTCTCTTTAGTGGACTTGTTGCATCTTCTAAGTGTCCTGCCAATGAAACGCAACCTTTGGCTCGCCTTCCCCACAATATTATCTATGTGGTCTTTCCAACTGAAGTTGTTCGTAATTTTAACACCCAGGTACTTAGTTGAATTGACAGCCTTGAGAATTGTACTATTTATCGAGTAATAGAGTTCCAACGGATTTCTTTTGGAACTCATGTGGATCGCCTCACACTTTTCGTTATTTAGCGTCAACTGCCACCTGCCACACCATACAGCAATATTTTCTAAATTGCTTTGCAACTAATACTGGTCTTCGGATGACCTTACTAGACGGTAAATTACAGAATCATCTGCAAACAACCTAAGAGAACTGCTCAGATTGTCACCCAGGTCATTTATATATATCAGGAACAGCAGAGGTGCCAGGACGCTTCCCTGGGGAACACCTGATATCACTTCAGTTTTACTCGATGATTTGCAGTCTATTACTACGAACTGCGACCTTCCTGACAGGAAATCACGAATCCAGTCGCACAACTGAGACGATACCCCATTGGCCCGCAGCTTGATTAGAAGTCGCTTGTGAGGAACGCTGCGAAAAGCTTTCCGGAAATCTAGAAATACGGAATCAATAGCGGCCATTACTTCGTGCGAATAAAGAGCTACCTGCGTTGCACAAGAACGATGTTTTCTGAAACCATGCTGATTACGTATCAACAGATCGTTCTCTTCGAGGTGATTCATAATGGTTGAATACAGTATATGCTCCAAAACCCTACTGCAAACCGGCGTCAATGATACAGGTCAGTAGTTCGACGGATTACTCCTACTACCCTTCTTAAATACTGGTGCGACCTGCGCAATTTTCCAATCTGTAGGTACAGATCTATCGGTGAGCGAGCAGTTGTATATGATTGCTAAGTAGCGAGCTATTGTATCAGCGTAATCTGAAAGGAACCTAATCGGTATACAATCTGGATCTGAAGACTTGCCCGTATCAAGCGATTTGAGTTGCTTCGTAACCCCTCAGGTATCCACTTCTAAGAAACTCATGCTAGCAGCTGTTCGTGTTTCAAATTCTGGAATATTCCATTCGTCTTCCCTGGTGAAGGAATTTCGGAAAACTGCGTTCAATAACTCCGCTTTAGCGACACAGTCTCTTCGCGAGATATACGCAGGAGGGAGCAATATACTGCTTGACGCTTCGATGAAGGTATGTTCTCGAAACTTGAACAAAAGCCCGTACCGAGCTACTGAGCGTCTCTCCTGCAGAGTCTTCCACTGGAGTTTATCTGTCATCTCCGTAACGCTTTCGCAATTACTAAATGATCTTGTAACGAAGCGCGCTGCTCTCCGTTGGATCTTCTCTATCTCTTCTATCAACCCTACCTGGTGCGGATCCCACACTGCTGAGCAGTATTCAAGCATTGGGCTAACAAGTGTACTGTAACCTACTTCCTTTGTTGTCGGATTGCATTTCCTTAGGATTCTTCCAATGAATCTCAGTCTGGCATCTGCTTTACCGACAATCAACTTTATATGATCATTCCATTTTAAATCACTCCTAATGCGTACTCCCAGATAATTTATGGAATTAACTGCTTCCAGTTGCTGGCCTGCTATTTTGTAGCTAAATGATAAGGGACCTATCTTTCTATGTATTCGCATCACATTACACTTGTCTACATTGAGATTCAATTGCCATTCCATGCACCATGAGTCAATTCGCTTGTGCGTCGATGGGGATAATACGATGATGGTTAGGACAACACAATACCCAGTCCCTGAGCGGAGAAAATCTCCGACCCAGCCGGAAAATGAATCCGGGCCCTTAGGATTGACATTCCGTCGTGCTGACCACTCAGCTACCGGAGTGGGAGGGAGGTACACCCACCTGAAGACAGAGATAAGAGATCCCTGTATCAGCACCAAGCTGGTGGCCCGCCAGCGTGGCATTTGCCAAACTACAGTGTGGAACTTTCTCCGTGACAACAGCTACTATCCAAATCACTGTCGATGTTACCTCCGCGGTGACGGTTTTGTCTCTGGTTCCCCGCTCAGACCACCGTCATGCTGAGATTTCTAACATCCGTCCTATTCTTAGACTAGGGGCCGTGTCATCAGACATCACCACGCCCACGTGTGGGCTACAGCGAATCCACACAGTATCGTGGACCCATACTATCAGCGTCTATTCGATCACAGCATGTGGGTGGGAATTATTGACGTCCTCCTTATGGGTTCGGTCATCCTTCCAAAATGCCTCACAATGGAGGCATATGTGCACTTCCTCCAGGTCAACCTGCCTCGCCTGCTGGAAGACGTGCCTTTGGTGGTAAAAAGGGCAATGTCGCAGCTACATGACGGTGTTCCAGCTCACTGTCTTCCTGAGTCTGGAGCCAAAATACTAGTACAGTCAGAACATACCTAAATGTATGCTCATGTGTGCTTGTCATCATTGCAACGTAAAGCGTCAAAGGACTTTTAGCTCTACTTCCCTCCTTTTCTTCCTTGGAACGCATTTGCAGCCATATATCCACGTGACCTTTTTCTGCTTATCCTCTCAGCACTCGTTTCCTGCAGTTTGCCTCGTTTAGTAAAATCATCCTGTGTACAGGATGACTCAAACAATGAACTCGTGAAAAGAGACTTGTCCGGAACTTTATAAGTATCTCTTAACATATCTTTTTGTAACGCAAATAATAGTTTAACTAATGTAGTTGAAAGTTCATATGGGGAGATGACAATATTGCGAAAAGCAAAACTGTTTGCTGGATGCAGGGCCCTCCAGTTACCACAGGGAGTAGAGTAGATCGGTCTGTAACACTGTGACATATTATTTGCCGAATATTTTGAGAGATCTGCAGGAGGCATGCTTACACGATATGGATTGAAACTGAGGCAAGAGCCGCTAGACATAACGTCTTTGGACTAATAGCGAAAATATGACAATCGAAGATATGAAATACCGTTTGATACGGGCCTGTGCAGCGATAAGTCCAGGTAAAATGCAGCGAGCAATAATGTGTGCCCGGAGTAGCCATATAGCATTAATCAGTACTCAGGATCTACATTATGACCACTTTATTTGACAGTGATCGTAATAAATACACGAACGATATCAGAGTTACGTGTTCACTTACACTTTGTAGAGTAAGGGTGATATTTGTGAGCCGCATCTTCTGCAGGACGGTCATTGATTTTCGGTGCTGTTGTCTTGTTACTGTTTGATCAAGTTCCACAGTTGTTACTACGATAAAAGTTCCTTTCAAAAATGATACATAGTTCCATTTAAAAAAGACATTGTAAAAAATCCACAACTATAAACGTTAAAAATTACTTGCGTACATCAGAAAATTCACAACACTGTCCGCTAATATGTTGACATTTGCACATTAATTGTTATCTTCCCAAAATGGCCGTGCGGTTCTAGGCGCTCAGTCCGGAACCGCGTGACTGCTACGGTCGCAGGTTCGAATCCTGCCTCGGGCATGGATGTGTGTGATGTCCTTAGGTGAGTTAGGTTTAAGTAGTTCTAAGTTCTAGGGGACTGATGACCACAGATGTTAAGCCCCGTAGTGCTCAGAGACATTTCAACCATTCTTTAGTCGCCGGTACTGGTACTGGATGCAATATGTGATCTTCAAATAGTGTATGAAGAGAGTCAAGACAGCTGAACATTCCGTGGTACAACGTTCTAAAAGTGCCGCAAACAATTGTGAAGTGGAATCCCTAGCGCGTTTGCAGGCTGTCGTGGTCGCCACACTGAGCAACGTTAGTAACCTGGAACGTAAACATGGTACGCAGTTAACAAATGTCAGCCTCTCATGTGGAAATTGAAATGTGTTTCTTTCAATGATTTATTCCTTATTTTTTTCGATTGTTCTTACTAATATTTCCACAAAGTTTCATTGTCCTACGGTCACTCGATTTTCATGAGGACACCCTCAAGTAGTGAAAGTTTAATTATAACCAACTTGTACTTTATACCTACAATGGTTCAAATGGCTCTGAGCACTATGGGACTTAACATCTGTGGACAGCAGTCCCCTAGAACTTAGAGCTACTTAAACCTAAGGACATAACATACATCCATGCCCGAGGCAGGATTCGAACCTGCGACCGTAGCGGTCACGCGGTTCCATACTGCAGCGCCTAGAACCGCATGGCCACTTCAGCCGGCAACTGTGGGTGAAACGCAATAAACAGACCCTAACTTTTGTAGCTTTACGGGATGTAATCATCAATGGGCGGCTTCAGCTGGATACGGCATACCCGAGAAAATTTGTGGGGCCCCTGGTTCGCCAGATTGAGGACGTTATTAAGGTCGGAGGCGGTGTGACACGGTATTTGCAGGAGACCTCCTGGGTGTGACTAATTTCTCCCAGCTGAGTTTATTTACACAGCGAAACACTCCATGTACAAAATTGTTGAGTGGCATTGCCCTACACATCTAACTTAAAACCTTGTTGGAGAAGGACGAAACCAGCCACAAATACTTTTTAAATGTTTTATTTTAGTACCACAGCCGGTTCCGGCTAACACGCCCAACTTCAGATGGCTAATATTTTTCGTTACACAAGTATTTTGACCAACAGCATGTCATCTGTTCCACACTGCACAACAGTATCTAGCGCCACGTTATAAGTTGTTTGATTAATAAAGATACTCTAATGTGCTTGCATTTTTTACATGTGATGCTAAGTAGCTGTGTTCGCTTACGTAAGTTCCAGTGTATGGTGATTTGTTGAGAGTTGTGGTCCATCTAGTTTTCTAGCTTGATATACACTCCTGGAAATTGAAATAAGAACACCGTGAATTCATTGTCCCAGGAAGGGGAAACTTTATTGACACATTACTGGGGTCAGATACATCACATGATCACACTGACAGAACCACAGGCACATAGACACAGGCAACAGAGCATGCACAATGTCGGCACTAGTACAGTGTATATCCACCTTTCGCTGCAATGCAGGTTGCTATTCTCCCATGGAGACGATCGTAGAGATGCTGGATGTAGTCCTGTGGAACGGCTTGCCATGCCATTTCCACCTGGCGCCTCAGTTGGACCAGCGTTCGTGCTGGACGTGCACACCGCGTGACACGACGCTTCATCCAGTCCCAAACATGCTCAATGGGGGACACATCCGGAGATCTTGCTGGCCAGGGTAGTTGACTTACACCTTCTAGAGCACGTTGGATGGCATGGGATACATGCGGACGTGCATTGTCCTGTTGGAACAGCAAGTTCCCTTGCCGGTCTAGGAATGGTAGAACGATGGGTTCGATGACGGTTTGGATGTACCGTGCACTATTCAGTGTCCCCTCGATGATCACCAGAGGTGTACGGCCAGTGTAGGAGATCGCTCCCCACACCATGATGCCGGGTGTTGGCCCTGTGTGCCTCGGTCGTATGCAGTCCTGATTGTGGCGCTCACCTGCACGGCGCCAAACACGCATACGACAACCATTGGCATCAAGGCAGAAACGACTCTCATCGCTGAAGACGACACGTCTCCATTCGTCCCTCCATTCATGCCTGTCGCGACACCACTGGAGGCGGGCTGCACGATGTTGGGGCGTGAGCGGAAGACGGCCTAACGGTGTGCGGGACCGTAGCCCAGCTTCATGGAGACGGTTGCGAATGGTCCTCGCCGATACCCCAGGAGCAACAGTGTCCCTAATTTGCTGGCAAGTGGCGGTGCGGTCCCCTACGGCACTGCGTAGGATCCTACGGTCTTGGCGTGCATCCGTGCGTCGCTGCGGTCCGGTCCCAGGTCGACGGGCACGTGCACCTTCCGCCGACCACTGGCGACAACATCGATTTACTGTGGAGACCTCACGCCCCACGTGTTGAGCAACTCGGCGGTACGTCCACCCGGCCTCCCGCATGCCCACTATACGCCCTCGCTCAAAGTCCGTCAACTGCACATACGGTTCACGTCCACGCTCTCGGGGCATGCTACCAGTGTTAAAGACTGCGATGGAGCTCCGTATGCCACGGAAAACTGGCTGACACTGCCGGCGGCGGTGCACAAATGCTGCGCAGCTAGCGCCATTCGACGGCCAACACCGCGGTTCCTGGTGTGTCCGCTGTGCCGTGCGTATGATCATTGCTTGTACAGCCCTCTCGCAGTGTCCGGAGCAAGTATGGTGGGTCTGACACACCGTTGTCAATGTGTTCTTTTTTCCATTTCCAGGAGTGTACATGGTGCACTCGGACTTCACAAAATTTCGTCCTGCGCGAATTTCGGGCAGTAAATGTGCGTTAAAAATTGTCAGTCTGGCAACACTGTAATCACATGCACGGTAACAACCTCCGTCAGCAAATACACAAGCTTTGTACAGTGCAGTGGATAGTGTTTTCGATTGGCATGCAGGAGGTCGAGGTTTCGTTTCTGGGTCGAGCATATTTGTTTTGATATGCTAACAGTAGTCTGCGTGGTACGGTATCTGGCCTCTTAATCGTCATACAGTGATTACACATAACCATGCCCGAGGCAGGATTCGAACCTGCGACCGGAGCGGTCACGCGATTCCAGACTGAAGCGCCTATAACCGCACGGCCATACCGGCCGGCTTCATACCTACATTTATGGTTTGTATAATCTACCAGCTGTATAACAATTCTTACCGGATAGACTAGATATGAACGATATGAACAGGCCTATTCCTTTCCCTCCTCCTCTGTGGCTACTGTGCAATCATTGTCAAGTTTACTCTATGTTAGGCATACTCTGAAGTGGTTCGTTGTTACCATGGATGCCTTGGTGTTCTCCTATGGATGACTCACCTCCGTTTCGCCACGTAGAAACAATCAGGCAGCATCCGTGGCAGAGCTGGCTTATGTAATCTGGCGGTGACACCGCTGTCGTACTGCTCCAGGAGTTCGAGGTGATCATTGATATTTACCTCTTCATTCAACAATGCAGTGTCTGCACCCTGAGGCGTTTTGGATAGCTGTATCATTGACTGCTGGCCTCCCGCGTGTTTTAAGTTCATCGAACGAAGTATTAATTGCCTCTTTAAAAGAGATCACTGGTCGCTTTGGAGAATTGGAACTGGTACCAGGTGGTCATGTCGCTTTCCATCAGCGACATAAGTCGTGGCAGTGAAGTGGTGTGTAAGTGTCAGTCGCTAGTATGGAATCAGCGGAGTAAGTTGGGTCGACGTGCAGAGGTGGCCCGTGTTTGGATGTGCCGAGCACCACACTGTGGTCGATGTTGCGCAGACCGTAAAAATGGTCTACAAAGAACGGTGAGCCCCTCGCAGCCGTAAGATATGGCGTAAAAACAATGCTCGTAAAAAGATACTAACCGACAGGGAACGGAAACGAGTGTCACGCATTGTGAATGACCATCAGTTTCAAACTCGACCGAAATATCTGCTGTGAATGCAAGCCCACCCCAGCTAGTCTCCGGCTGAAAATTGTGTGAGGAAGTGCAAGCAACTGAAAATTGACTTTGGGAGTCGAGGTCCTCGCAAAAGCCCATTGTTCAGAGTGGCATATAAAGTTTCACCTAGTAAACAGATGAAACAACACGAAAACTAGACAGTAGCTGACTGGAGAAGTGTAAAGGCGAATCACCATTTTGTCTTTCCTTAAATAATGCAAGTCATCGAGTGCACCGACGGTCCAATGACGTGTTTACCCTAAAAGTGTGTAGAGGACGTAGTCATGGTAGGGGGCTTTTCTGTGCTGGTTTGAGCTAGTTTTCGCACCGTAACTCGGTCCTACAGTTTAAGGATACCTTTAAAATGAACCAGGATATTTATTTCTACATTCTTGTTGGCAATGTGTTGCTGTCTGTTATCAATTTTCATTATGACAAATCTGTGGACACTACCAGGTTCTAATATAGCAACAGCCGTGTTCACAGAGCTGCATATGTTCCTGATTTGACTAACATCCAGGCAGCCTATCGCATCTCGACTCGTCCACTAAATCACCAAATCTTAATCCCACAGAAAATGTCTGGGACTGTTTGGAACAGAGTGTGTAACGTAGCAATCAACATGCTTGTAGTTTCGTAGCTCTGAAAGATCTAAGCATCAATGAATGCCTTCAGCTAGATGTAGCATACCCCAAGAATCTGTTGGAATCTTGGACTTAGGCCGTTTTAATGACGGTGTGGCACGATGGCGTGATATCTAGTGCTGTGAATAACGATTTTGTCCAATGTGGTTGATACTGATGAATATAAAACTTCTGTGATGCTCCTCGTACTATCATTGGCCGATATTCAGTAACTAAAAGAGATATTACGTCTTATATGGCTCACCCTGTGTGGACGTAGACGAGACATGAAACCTCGGTCTTACTTTGTTAGCGGTAGTTGGGATTACGATTTGTACAGCAGTCGCTGGACTAGGGATGTGACGGAGGTGGTTTTATCGAACAGAAGTTGGAGACATATGTTGTACATTTGTGTGGTTGGTGTCTAAATCAGAGTTCGAGGGGTCGTATAGATGGTATTTACGTAAGCAGCGTTTCTGAGTAACACAGAAACGTATCAAATCATCAGTATACTTGTACAAAAAAATGAATTATGTCCTAAGTTAATTGTGTGATTAATGGTACAAAATATAACGCAAATATCTGTACTGAACAAAAAAAAGCTGTAGCATCCCTTAACCGATAGTTTGGCGTAACAAATTGAACCAAATTTTGAAACCTGAGGATAGGAAACTACATGAGAGGGCATGCATTTCGTAAATCAGCTTGTCATGTTTCTTTTGATTTAGGGTTCGACGTATCGCATGTTTTATTATTATTACTGTTATTATTACTTTTTCCTACGCATTGTTTGAAGTGGAGTGTGGCGAAATAACTCGTCTTTAATGTCTGAGTATGCTGCAGTCTTCATATTCAATAGTATGTTGAAGTATAGCTCTTCTCGTAAATTTTTACTGTTTAATAGCCTATTTGTGTCGACGTAAATGAAGTAACACGAAATCACACTTCTATTGAGGTTCTTCTGATCACTTTTCACGCTTAGAAATAGTTTAAAAAAGAAAACTGACTCACACATGAACAAACTGAGCGATACATGAAATACTACAGTTTGAGACTGACTATATACGCTCTTCGGAACTCCGAACGTCCCCTGAAAGCTGATTCAAGGCCGTTTCCAGTTATCATATCCCGAATTCTGTTTCTGTTACAGAAGGTTTTTAGGAAATTTCGTTAATACTCCTCACAACTGGATAAATTGAAAGACTCCAGCGTCTCGTCCTCGAGGCTTTCTTAGTGTAGTGACGAAGGCGACAGAGGCCATTACAAGTGTGCGACCTCAGACGAGAGATTAGTGTCGAACGGTGCGAGTCGCCTGTTCAAATCCAAATTCCGTAACTTTCAGCCCTTGCTTGTACGTGATGGCGGGGTGCCGCCTCAAAAGCAACAAATAGGCACACTTTGAAACTCGCGAAAGTGAATGTGGGTAGACTGGTAAAAGAAATGACAGTGAAATTTAGTGTCACTTATCGTTAAGGGTGCAATTTCATTGTAGCGGCTGTGGCGACAGAAAACTATTCATGTACCTGTCCAGTGACAATTCTTTAATGTAACTGAATGCTACCATTTCCTAAGGTAAGTCGTTAAGTGAGCTACAGCGGAGAAATCAAAGCGGCGGACGACTTGACTTGTTGGCAGAGAAGTGGAAATCCAACATCCATTGGAAGTATCACCGTCATTCAACGGCTTTCCCCAGATGCTCAAGGCAGTGACAGGCGAACAGGCGGCCAGCTTCGCCGTTTAAAAAATGCTTGTTCCCAGGCTCCGGGCCATAGCACTTATCAGGGTCGCTTATGTCAGTGGATATCCCCGTCTGCGTCCCGTATTGTCACTAGAATGATTCATCACTCATTTGAGCTCTGCTTATGCACTTTCCTTACGACGTCACGTCAGTTATAGTGGACAGTGTTGTGAATTTTCTGATGTACGAAAGTAGTTTTTAACGTTTATACACTCCTGGAAACGGAAAAAAGAACACATTGACACCGGTGTGTCAGACCCACCATACTTGCTCCGGACACTGCGAGAGGGCTGTACAAGCAATGATCACACGCACGGCACAGCGGACCCGCCGAATTGCTCAACAAGTGGGGCGTGAGGTCTCCACAGTACATCGATGTTGTCGCCAGTGGTCGGCGGAAGGTGCGCGTGCCCGTCGACCTGGGACCGGACCGCAGCGACACACGGATGCACGTCAAGACCGTAGGATCCTACGCAGTGCCGTAGGGGACCGCACCGCCACTTCCCAGCAAATTAGGGACACTGTTGCTCCTGGGGTATCGGCGAGGACCATTCGCAACCGTCTCCATGAAGCTGGCCTACGGTCCCGCACACCGTTAGGCCGTCTTCCGCTCACGCCCCAACATCGTGGAGCCCGCCTCCAGTGGTGTAGCGACAGGCGTGAATGGAGGGACGAATGGAGACGTGTCGTCTTCAGCGATGAGAGTCGCTTCTGCCTTGGTACCAATGATGGTCGTATGCGTGTTTGGCGCCGTGCAGGTGAGCGCCACAATCAGGACTGCATACGACCGAGGCACACAGGGCCAACACCCGGCATCATGGTGTGGGGACCGATCTCCTACACTGGCCGTACACTCTGATGATCGTCGAGGGGACACTGAATAGTGCACGGTACATCCAAACCGTCATCGAACCCATCGTTCTACCACTCCTAGACCGGCAAGGGAACTTGCTGTTCCAACAGGACAATGCACGTCCGCATGTATCCCGTGCGACCCAACGTGCTCTAGAAGGTGTAAGTCAACTACCCTGGCCAGCAAGATCTCCGGATCTGTCCCCCATTGAGCATGTTTGGGACTGGATGAAGCGTCGTCTCACGTGGTCTGCAAGTCCAGCACGAACGCTGGTCCAACTGAGGCGCCAGGTGGAAATGGCATGGCAAGCCGTTCCACAGGACTACATCCAGCATCTCTACGATCGTCTCCATGGGAGAATAGCAGCCTGCATTGCTGCGAAAGGTGGATATACACTGTACTAGTGCCGACATTGTACATGCTCTGTTGCCTGTGTCTATGTGCCTGTGGTTCTGTCAGTGTGATCATGTGATGTATCTGACCCCAGGAATGTGTCAATAAAGTTTCCCCTTCCTGGGACAATGAATTCACGGTGTTCTTATTTCAATTTCCAGGAGTGTAGTTACAATGACATTTTTAAGTAGAACTATATATCATTTTTGAAAGGAACTTCATCGTAGTAACAAGTGTGGAACTTGATCAAACAGTAACAAGACAACAGCACCGAAATTCAATGGCCATCCATCAGAAGACGCGGCCCACAAATATCACCCGTACCACAAATATCACCCGTACTGTACAAAGTGTAAGTGAACACTTAACTCTGGTACCGTTCGTGTATTTCTTACTATGTCTGTCAAATAAAGTGGTCCTAATGTTGATCCTGAGTACTGATTAATGCTATATAGCGATTCCGGGCACACATTATTGCTCGCTGCAATTTACCTGGACTTATCGTTGCACAGGCCCGTATCAAACGGTATTTCATATCTTCGATTGCTATTAGTCCAAGGACGTTACGTCTAGCGGCTCTTGCCTCAATTACAACCCGTATCGTGTAAGTATGCCTCCTATAGATGCCTCTAAAGATTCGGCAAATAATATGTCACAGTGTTACAGACCGATCTACTCTACTTCCCATGGTAACTCGAGGGCCCTGCAACCAACAAACAGTTTCGCTTTTCGCAATATTGTCATATATCCGTATGGACTCTCAACTACTTCAGTTAAACTATTATTTGCGTTACAAAAAGATATGTTAAGAGATACTTATAAAGTTCCCGGCAAGTCTCTTTTCATAAGTTCATTGTTTCATTGCCACCATCATCATCTATGTCACTGAGATCTGGAACTTCCAGAATAGAAAGTATATCTTCCGCAAATAGCTACAAAGCTGGAAAGATTTTTCTTAACTTGTATTTTTAACATGAGACTCACTGTTTCGTGAAAAAAAATTATGGTGCACACTCGACTGCATTACCCACTGCCAAATGGACTTATTCATACTAACATTTTGACCACTATTACAACACAGTAAACGAAAGTTATTGATATCTTAAGTTATCATTTATTAGTACTGTTATATCAACGTAAGGAATCTATGAAATTATTTTAATGAACACTAGTAATACTAAGACGATGAATGCAACAATGCTAAATGGTGTCAAATGGAATTCGCACCAGGGGGCAGACAACAAAACCACTTTAGCACAAATATCCAGACCATTAAGTCATGAAAATTCCACTAGAGATCGCCGTGGAGACAATAACCAAAAACGAAACACATTATAATCCCTGCAGCGATTTAAGGCCAGTGTGTCACGTATGTCACGCAGGGTACTGGCGGGGTAATTCGTTAAATATTTATCTTTTATGACTTCAGGCAAATTACATGTAACGGGGAGAGTGTGAGAATTTTTATAGTGTGTCTCTAGTACATTCTGGAGCTAACGAAGGAAGACAGGTGCTTTTGTATAATTACCAGGTTGGGTAAAATATTGGATTGCTTTTGGAAGTCACATCTGAGAATTTTAAGTAAGAATGGCACATTTTGTGGAGTTTAACACGTCAGTTTGGAAATCGCTAGGCCTACAGAACTATAGATGAGCTCTCACTTTGAGAACTCAGTATGGTGTGAAGCTTCATGTGTCGCAATTAAAGCCTCTAATTTCCGTGTCCTGGAATCAAAGAGTGATAGGATAAACTCACCGTGCAAAATGTTAGTCATCGAGACCACACACTGTTCGCTTTAGAACGCTGTAGATGGTGTAGAACTGATAATAAGCTTTCATATGACCCTTTACTGTTGACGTGAGGCATGGCAGTGAGGTGGTTTAGACGTACCAGTCGGTTAAATGGAATCAACCCAGTGGAAGTGGCTGACATAGAGAGATGACAGAATGATAAAATGAAGCTACCAGATTTTTATCAACACCGACTTTCCAACGTGTATACAAGGAATGGTTTACCACTCATAGCACAGAGTAAGAACAGCTATCGTGACAGTGACCGGAGACGAGTGTCACACCTTGTCAATGCAAACCCGACACGAATTTCTACTGTCAGTTAATACAGATGCAATTCAACCAGTCTCTGATCTTGCGAAGGGAATTCCGTACAGTGGACATTTGGAGTCTAATATCTCCAAACGGCTTCTGACCATAGCGACACATAAGATTGCACGTCTTAAATGGGGAAAATGGCGCAGTAAATGGACATCAGCTCTGTTGTGGTCCGATTCGTTACAATTTTTCCTCTTTTCAAATGATGCAAGATGTCGAGCGATCGGCGGTCCACAAAGGCTCCACAGCACGTGGAAAGTATATTTCAGACGCAATCGGTTCTATGGTTCTTTGGGGTATACCATTACTTGGTCCAGTCATTCACGACACCGGAACGTGAGAAACAACGTTTATTTCAATATTTACGATGACCAACTGTTGCCCTTTCTTCTATATCTTGGTGAAGAGCATGCTGTGGATCCTCACATCCTCCAAGATGACAACAGCCGTCTTCACAGAGCTGCAGGCGTACGTTCTCGCTTTGATAAACACTTGGGCAACCTATGCCACCTCGGTAAGCCAATTAAATCACTAGATCTTAATTCCACAGGAAATGTTTGGGACTATTTGGAACAGCGGGTGAAACACAGCAAACGAGATATCACTTCACGAAGCGTAAAATGTAGTATCCTATGACTATAATATCTGTGAGTCACAGTCGGAATCAGTCAATGTATACAAATACCTGGGTGTAACACTTTGTAGAGATATGAAATGGCCGGCCGCTGTGGCCGAGCGCTCCTAGGCGCTGCTGCTACGGTCGCAGGTTAGAATCCTGCCTTGGGTATGGATGCGTGTGAAGTCCTTAGGTTAGGTAGGTTTAATAGTTCTAAGTCTAGGGGACTGATGTTCTCAGATGTTACGTGCAATAGTGCCTAGAGCCATTTGAACCATTTAGATATGAAATGGAATGATCAAACAGACTCAGTCGTGGGTAAAGCAGGTGGTAGACTTCGGTTTATTGGTAGCGTGCTGGGAAATGCAATCAGTCTACAAAGGAGATTGCTTACAAAGCACTCGTGTGCCCCACCCTAAGCTATTGCTCAAGTGTGTGGGAGCTGTACCAGAAGGGACAAACAGGGAATATTGAACGTATACAGAAAAGTGCAGCACGAATTTTCACAGGTTTGCTTGCCCTGTGTGAGAATGTCACAGAGATGCTGAAGAAACTGAACTGCCAGACTCTTAACGATAGACGCAACCTATCCCTAGAAAGCCTATTTACAAAGTTCTAAGCACCGGCTTTAAATCACGATTCTATGAATATACTACAACCTACAACCTCTCCAATATCGCTCCCACAGGGCTCGTGTGGACAAGATTAGGTAAATTACAGCGTGCACGGAGGTATTTGATCACTCATTCTTCCCGTGTTCTATAATTGAATGGAACTGGAAAAAACCTAATAATTGGTACAAAGGGACCTACCCTCATTTATGCACTTCATTGCGGTTTGCAGAGTATATATGTAGATGTAGAATTTGTAACTGTGCGGGTTCTTATTATCAAAGAGAGGCTGCAACTGCGAATTATTCACCTGAGAAAACTAACGAACACTCTTCCTTGCCCAATAGAAGCCGTTATCTAAGCTAGAGGTAGTGTTGCAAGCTTCTACCGTGATGTGTTATGAGATGCCAGCATTGCAGCTGCAAGTGATTTGAGTAAGATGAAATTTCCCCAAGTTCAGAATCTGAGTGTTGGACAACGTAGCGATCTTCCCTCGAAAAGTGTGGGCTGTGAGGGGATTTATCAGAATTAACTAGCGTTGGATTTGAGCCTATTGTGAAATTCAAGGGAGGGAAGAGACGTTATCTCAGAGTCATTAAGCCCTGTGGGCCCAGTCCAGCTAGAAGGAGCATAGCGCGACGAGCAAAGTGCAGGAAAGGCGGGGGGAAGTCCCATGCGTTTGTATAAATGAAAAAAGGAAAGTCCAGCCTCAGACGGTTAAGCGCAGCCTATTGTACCGTGGTAGCGTTCTCGCTTCCCGAGCACGAGGTCCCGGGTTGGATTCCCGGCGGGGTCAGGGATTTTTCCTGCCTCGAGATGACTGGGTATTGTTGTGTAGTCTTCATCATCATCATTCATCTACATCTACATCTACATCTACATGACTACTCTGCAATTCACATTTAAGTGCTTGGCAGAGGGTTCATCGAACCACAATCATACTATCTCTCTACTATTCCACTCCCGAACAGCGAGCGGGAAAAACGAACACCTAAACCTTTCTGTTCGAGCTCTGATTTCTCTTATTTTATTTTGATGATCATTCCTACCTATGTAGGTTGGGCTCAACAAAATATTTTCGCATTCGGAAGAGAAAGTTGGTGACTGAAATTTCGTAAAAAGGTCTCGCCGCGACGAAAAACGTCTATGCTGTAATGACTTCCATCCCAACTCGTGTATCATATCTGCCACACTCTCTCCCCTATAACGCGATAATACAAAACGAGCTGCCCTTCTTTGCACCCTCTCGATGTCCTCCGTCAATCCCACCTGGTAAGGATCCCACACCGCGCAGCAATATTCTAACAGAGGACGAACGAGTGTAGTGTAAGCTGTCTCTTTAGTGGACTTGTTGCATCTTCTAAGTGTCCTGCCAATGAAACGCAACCTTTGGCTCGCCTTCCCGACAATATTATCTATGTGGTCCTTCCAACTGAAGTTGTTTGTAATTTTAACACCCAGGTACTTAGTTGAATTGACAGCCTTGAGAATTGTACTATTTATCGAGTAATCGAATTCCAACGGATTTCTTTTGGAACTCATGTGGATCATCTCACACTTTTCGTTATTTAGCGTCAACTGCCACCTGACACACCATACAGCAATCTTTTCTAAATCGCTTTGCAGCTGATACTGGTCTTCGGATGACCTTACTAGACGGTAAATTACAGCATCATCTGCGAACAACATAAGAGAACTGCTCAGATTGTCACCCAGGTCATTTATATAGATCAGGAACAGTAGAGGTCCCAGGACGCTTCCCTGGGGAACACCTGATATCACTTCTGTTTTACTCGATGATTTTCCGTCTATTACTACGAACTGCGACCTTCCTGACAGGAAATCACGAATCCAGTCGCACAACTGAGACGATACCCCATAGCTCCGCAGCTTGATTAGAAGTCGCTTGTGAGGAACGGTGTCAAAAGCTTTCCGGAAATCTAGAAATACGGAATCAACTTGAGATCCCCTGTCGATAGCGGCCATTACTTCGTGCGAATAAAGAGCTAGCTGCGTTGCACAAGAGCGATGTTTTCTGAAGCCATGCTGATTACGTGTCAATAGATCGTTCCCTTCGAGGTGATTCATAATGTTTGAATACAGTACATGCTCCAAAACCCTACTGCAAACCGACGTCAATGATATAGGTCTGTAGTTAAATGGATTACTCCTACTACCCTTCTTGAACACTGGTGCGACCTGCGCAATTTTCCAATCTGTAGGTACAGATCTATCGGTGAGCGAGCGGTTGTATATGAGTGCTAAGTAGGGAGCTATAGTATCAGCGTAATCTGAAAGGAACCTAATCGGTATACAATCTGAACCTGAAGACTTGCCCGTATCAAGCGATTTGAGTTGCTTCGCAACCCCTAAGGTATCTACTTCTAAGAAACTCATGCTAGCAGATGTTCGTGTTTCAAACTCTGGAATATTCCATTCGTCTTCCCTGGTGAAGGAATTTCGGAAAACTGCGTTCAATAACTCCGCTTTAGCGGCACAGTCGTCGATAACAGTACCATCGGCACTGCGCAGCGAAGGTATTGACTGCGTCTTGCCGCTTGTGTACTTTACATACGACCAGAATTTCTTTGGATTTTCTACCAAATTTCGAGACAATGTTTCGTTGTGGAACCTATTAAAGGCATCTCGCATCGAAGTACGTGCCAAATTTCGCGCGTCTGTTAATTTTAGCCCATCTTCAGGATTTCGCGTTCTTCTGAACTTCGCATGCTTTTTCCGTTGCCTCTGCAACAGTGTTCGGACCTTTTTTGTGTACCACGGGGGATCCGTTCCATCTCTTACCAATTTATGAGGTACGAATATCTCAATTGCTGTTGCTACTATATCTTTGAATTTGAGCCACATCTCGTCTACATTCGCATAGTCAGTTCGGAAGGAATGGAAATTGTCATTTAGGAAGGCTTCTAGTGGTACTTTATCCGCTTTTTTAAATAAAATTATTTTGCGTTTGTTTCTGATGGATTTGGAAGAAATGGTATTGAGCCTAGCTACAATGACCTTGTGATCACTAATCCCTGTATCAGTCATGATGCTCTCTATCAGCTCTGGATTGTTTGTGGCCAAGAGGTCAAGTGTGTTTTCGCAACCATTTACAATTCGCGTGGATTCGTGGACTAACTGTTCTAAATAATTTTCGGAGAATGCATTTAGGACAATCTCGGAAGACGTTTTGTGCCTACCACCGGTTTTGAACAAGTATTTTTGCCAACATACCGAGGGTAGGTTGAAGTCCCCACCAACTATAACCGTATGAGTGGGGTATTTATTTGTTACGAGACTCAAACTTTCTCTGAACTGTTCCGCAACTGTATCATCGGAGTCTGGGGGTCGGTAGAAGGAGCCAATTATTAACTTAATTCGGCTGTTAAGTATAACCTCCACCCACACCAATTCGCACAGAGTATCTACTTCGACTTCACTACAAGATAAACCACTACTGACAGACACCAACACTCCACCACCAATTCTGCCTAATCTATCTTTCCTGAACACCGTCTGAGACTTCGTAAAAATTTCTGCAGAACTTATTTCAGGCTTTAGCCAGCTTTCTGTACCTATAACGATATCAGCTGCTGTGCTTTCTATTAGCGCTTGAAGCTCAGGGACTTTTCCAGCGCAACTACAACAGTTTACAACTATAATTCCGACTGTTCCTTGATCCAAGCACGTCCTGTAATTGCCAAGCACCCTTTGACATTGCAGCCCATCCCGCACTTTCCCGAGGCCTTCTAACCTAAAAAACCGCCCAGTCCACGCCACACAGCCTCCGCTACCTGTGTAGCCGCCAGCTGAGTGTAGTGAACTCCTGACCTATTCAGCGGAACCCGAAACCCCACCACCCTATGGCGCAAGTCAAGGAATCTGCAGCCAATACGGTCGCAAAACCGTCTGAGCCTCTGATTCAGACCCTCCACCCGGCTCTGCACCAAAGGTCCGCAGTCGGTTCTGTCAACGATGCTGCAGATGGTGAGCTCTGCCTTCATCTCGTAAGCAAGACCGGCAGCCTTCACCAAATCAGATAGCCGCTGGAATCCAGAGAGAATTTCCTCAGATCCAAAGCGACACACGTCATTAGTGCCGACATGTGCCACCACCTGCAGCTGGCTGCACCCTGTGCTCTTCATGGCATCCGGAAGGACCCTTTCCACATCAGGAATGACTCCTCCCGGAATGCACACGGAGTGCACACTGGATTTCTTCCCCTCCTTAGCCGCCATATCCCTAAGGGGCCCCATTACGCGCCTAACATTGGAGCTCCCAACTACATTACGGTCGGAGGAAGGCAACGGCAAACCACATCTACTAGGACCTTGCCTAGTAAGGCGGCGCGGGTCTCCCGCGTCGCTCCCCTCCGCTCTGTAAAGGAGTATGGGACTCCTCATCATCATCATAGGAGGAATGATTAGCGGCGAGCGGCGTAGAAATATTGTCGCGGCCAACGTGCAGAGGAAAAATCCATGCGAACACCTATTGGAGACTTACAGAGACAGCTAGGATTAAGATTCCATGTTACAAACAGCAAGTTGTAAGTTCAGTCCAGATGCAATGAATAATCCCTTAATTGTACAGGTATGTTAGAAAATTTAAAAAGGGAAAGGGATAGGTTAAAGTTAGATATAGTGAGAGTTAGTGAAGTTCCGTGGCAGGAGAAACAGGACTTCTGGTCAGGTGAATACAGGGTTATAAATATAAAATCAAATAGGGGTAATGCTGGAGTAGGTTAGATTAAGAATAAAAAAAAGTGGAACGTGGTAAGTTACTATGAGCAGCATAGTGAACGCATTATTGTAGCCAAGGTAGACACGAAGCCCAAATCCACCAGAGCAGAACAGGTTCATATGCTAGCTAGCACCGCAGATGGTTAAGAGATTGAAGACATGTATGATTAGATAAAAGGTCTTATTCAGATAGTTAATGGAGACGAAAATTTTATAGTCATCGGGGACTGGAATTCGATAGTAGGAAATTGAAGGTAAGGAAAAATAGGCAAATATGGACAGGGGGAAGGAAATGAAAGAGGAAGCCACCTGGTAGAATTTTGGACAGAGCATAATTTAATCATACCTAACACTTGTATTAAGAATTATGAAAGCAGATTGTATACTTGGAACACCCCTGAAGACATCGGAAGGTTTCGGATTGATTATATAATGGTAATATTTTAAATTATAAAACAGTTCCAGGGGTAGATGTGGCCTCTGACCATAATTTATTGGTTATGAATTGTAGATTAAAACTGAAGGAACTGTAAAAAGGTAGGAATTTAAGGAGGTGGGACCTGGATAAACTGAAAGAACCAGAGGTTCTAGAGAGTTTCAAAGGAAGCGTTAGGGAAGGATGGACAAGACCGAGAGAAAGGAATACAGCAGAAGAAGAATGGGTGGCTTTGAGAAATGAAATAGTGAAGGCAGTAGAGGATGAAGTTGGTAGAAAGACAAGGACTTGGGTAACACAAGAGATATTGAATTTAATTGATGAAAGGAGGAAATATAAAAATTCAGTAAATAAAGCAGGTGAAAAGGAATAGAAACGTCTAAATAATTAGAAAGACAGGAAGTGCAAAATGGCCCAGCAGGAATAGCTAGAGGTCAAATGTAAGGATTTACAAGCATATATCAATAGGAAAAAGACAGATGCCGCCTCCAGGAAAATTAAAGAGACCTTCGGTGAAAAGAGAACCACCTGTATGAACACAAGAGCTCAGGTGGAAAACTAGTCCTAAGCAAAGGAGGGAAAGAAAGATGGAAGAAATATGTAGAGGGTCTGCACAAAGGCAGTATTTTGAAATGGAAGAGGACGTAGATGAAGATGAGATGGGAGATACAATACTGATGACTTTAACAGCGCACTGAAAGACCTAAGTCGAAATAAGGATCGACGAGTAGACAACATTCCGTACGAACTACTGATAGCCACGGGAGAGCCAGCCATGACAAAACTCTTCCATCTGGTGCGCAAAATGTATGAGACAGGTTAAATACCCTCAGACTTCAAGAAGAATGTAATAAATTCAATTCGAAAGAAAGCATGTGCTAACAGGTGTGAATATTACCGAACTAGCAGTTTAATAAGTCACGGTTGCAAAATACTAGCGCGAATTCCTTACAGACGAATTGGAAAAACTGGCAGATATTGACCTCGGGGAAGATCAGTTTGGATTCCGGAGAAATGTAGGAACACGCGAGGCAATACTGACCCTACGACTTCTCATAGAAGATAAGTTAAGGAAACGCAAACCTGCATTTATTGCATTTGCAGGCTTAGAGAAAGCTTTTGACAATGTTGTTTGGGGTACTCTTCTTTCAAATTGTATATATGGCAGGGATAAAATACAGGGAGCGAAATGCTGTTTGCAGTTTGTACAGAAACTGGATGGCAGTTGTAAGAGTCGAGGGACGTGAAAGTAAAGCACTGGGTTAGAAGGGAGTGAGACAGGGCTGTAGTCTATCCCCGATGTTATACTGAGCAAGCAGTAAGGGAAACAAAAGAAAAATTTGGAGTAGGAATTAAAATCCAGAGAGAATAAATAAAAACTTTGAGGTTTGCCGATGGATTTGTAATTCTGTCAGAGACAGCAAATGACTTGAAAGAGCAGTTGAGCGGGATGGACAGTTTCTTGAAAGGTGGATATCAGATGAAAATCAGTACGTAAAACATTCTCGGTATTCTTGCCGTGTCAATTCTGGATAAAATCTCAAGCTTTCGACGATTACCTCCATCGTCATCGTCAGGAGCTGACTGTCTTCACTGCTGCTGTGGTAGCCTTTCTCATAGCCCGTGGACGGCTTCTGATTTGTCAGCTTCTGATTGGTCAGCGATTACGTACTGCTGTCGCAGACGGTGTCACTGTGTGCGCCGGTGGCGCCACCGCTTCCCTTGGAACGTAAACAAAGGAAGGAACGTCTCTGCTGATTCCAGAACTGACGCGGCAAGAATACCGAGAATGTTTTACATATAATTGCCGTCGCGAAAAACTTCGTTCCCAGATGAACATCAATAAAAGCAAAACGAGTATAATGGAATGTAGTCTAATTAAATCGAGTGATGCTGAGAGAATTAGATTAGGAAATGTGACACTTAACGCACTAGATGAGTTTTGCTATTTGGGCTCACGAACTGCACAGTCCCTCCCGCCGGAGGTTCGAGTCCTCCCTCGGGCATGGGGGGGGGGGGGGGGGGGGGTGTTGTACTTACTATAAGTTAGTTAGTTTATGTAGTGCTAAAGTCTAGGGACCGATGATCTCAGCAGTTCGGTCCCTTAGAATTCACATACATTTTAACATTTCTGAGCTATTTGGGCAGAAATATAACTGATGATGGTCGAAGAAGACAGGATATAAAATGCACACTGGCAATGGCAAGAAAAGCGTTTCTGAAGAAGAGAAATTTGTTAACTTCGAGTATAGATTTAAGTGCCAGGAAGTCTTTTCTGAAAGTATTTGTATGGAGTGTACCCATGTATGGAAGTGAAACATGGACGATAAACAGTTTAGACAAGAGCAGAATAGAAGCTTTCGAAATGTTGTGCTACAGAAGAATGCTGAAGATTAGATAAATGGTTCAAATGGCTCTGAGCACTATGGGACTCAACTACTGAGGTCATCAGTCCCCTAGAGCTTAGAACTACTTAAACCTGACCAACCTAAGGACATCACACACACCCATGCCCGAGGCAGGATTCGAACCTGCGACCGTAGCGGTCTCGCGATTCCAGACTGTAGCGCCTAGAACCGCACGGCGACTCCGGCCGGCGAAGATTAGATAGCTTGATCACGTAACTAATAAGGAGGTACTGCACAGAATGGGGGAGAAAATAAATTTGTGGCAAAACCTGACTAGAAGAATTGATCGGTTGGTAGGACACATTGTGAGACTTGAAGGGAACACCAATTTAGTATTGAAGGGAGGCGTTGGGGGAAATCGTAGAGGGAGACCAAGAGATGAATACAGTAAGCAGATTCAGGACTATGTAGAATGCAGTATTTGCACGGAATAGAGTAGCATGGAGAGTAGCACCAAACAAGTCTTTGATCTGATGATCACAACAAAATCAGTGAATAGTATATGAAAACACACTACGGTGTGACAAATTAGGTAAATCATAACCTTTATCAAAAGTGAGAACTATGTTGAATCATTGCACAAACGTCTAGCTATATTTATAAGGTAAGAAAATGATACAGCCGAAATAAATTTTCGATAATACCATACAATTCACCTCATTAGCAAGTTATATCCATAATTTCTTGCAGTGTGATTTACTATTCACGAAAAGACTAGATTAGCAATGTCGCAAGCCATTAATTTAACGTTGACAGGGTGGTCAGATATAGTTCAAAAGTGTGTGAACTCCTAAGGGAACAAACTGCTGAGGTCATCGCTCCCTAGACTTACACACTATTTAAACTGACTTAAAGTAACTTACGCTAAGATCAACATGCACACCCGTACCTGAGGGAGGACTCGAACTTCCGGCGGGAGGGGCCGCGCAATCCGTGACATGGCGCCCGTAACCGTGCGGCCACTCCGCGCGGCAAAGAAATAGTCTGGAAGGCTTGTAATGGCGTTCTAAAGTAGATTGTACTGAGAAATAATTGTTACGAAAAATATTCGATACGTTGCACCGGTTCGGAGTTAATTAGCATTGAAGTTAGCCAATCAGGCGGTTGAGCGCGCAAATTCAACTGGCCCGCCAGAGACAGTGTCGCCAAACGTGTTTTTCGTTTGGTTTCCTAAAAGCGAACAAGGTGGCGATACAAAAATTGGACATGGGACGGGACTAATGATCGAACCCGAGCCGACAAGCTGAGTACAGTAGTCTCGTTCGCTATGATCTACACTATGGGAACAACTGATAGTAACTGTATCTGGCGGGCCACTTGAATTTGCAGGCGCAACGACCTGATTGGCTAACTTCAGCGCCATTTAACTCGGAAACGGCACAACGGATCAAATTTTCTTTCTTATCAATTATTTCACAGCTCATCCTATCCTGCGACACACTTATAAGCCTTTCAGACTTTCTGACCACCTTGTATAAGAAGTAATTGAATATTAAGCGAGCTCCATAGAAGAAGAAATTTATTTAACTTGGCCAGTAGGCTCGAAAATTGTAAATTATTATATGTAATTAAGATGCGTCACAAGTGATGGCTTTGCTCGAAGGGAGGGAGTAAAGGCGACAGGCAGTGACAGGCTACACACTCGTATCTGTGGTAAGAGGGAACAGGGGAGGAGGATGAGTTGGACGAGAGTTGTTGTTTGGGGATGATAAAGAACACGTCGTAGTGGTGTGAACAGTTCGTGCTGGAAGCTGATTGAGTGAATACTTCGTGTGTGGACAGTATATACAAGTTGTTCATGGTATTTTCTGGGCGGTATACAACCGCATGATCGAAAAAAAAGTTGCAAGAGAAGTCAGTATTGGACTAAGATGTTTCCCCGAAGCATTTTTTTTTTTTTTTGTGAAATCTAAGGCTTTCGTCTCATGTGGTAAATGAACTTTTGTAGATAATAGATTTCAGCTATCAGTCGTCTTTTGGAATATTTATTGGCAGCTCTAGGTTTCGGCTAGCAACTAGCCATTCTCAATGCACCATCCTTTTTTGGTCAACGCGTGGAATACTATTCCATAAACTGTGTACAAAGCCAGACCAGCAGGCATTACATGCATTTACCAAAAAAGGATAGTGCATTGAGAATGGCTAGTTGCTAGCTGAAATCTTGATCTGCCAATAAATATTTCAAAGGACGACTGATAGCTGAAATTTATTATTTACAAATCAAAATAACGGTCGCTGCGTGCAACAGCCTCTAAATGAAGGGTAACTGATGAATGAACTTTTTCTTCATTTAGTGGGATATTAGTGAGGCACTATGTGAACTGGTTGCAACTTGCATTGCTATCTCAATAGCTTGTAGCCGAAAAATAACCTGTGCTTTTTTAATAAATATTTTGAATTGAAATTGTAAACTGCAGTGTCGTCTAGTTCAGTCTGTCATGTTGATTCCAGCTACTTACAAGCTCTGCAAATAAACTTTATAAACTTTAATATAAAGAATTAACTGTTCTGCACCGGTCCGCAATCGGCCCCTAAGCAACTATTTTTTGCGCCGATGTATTTTAAATCCGATCGTGTGTTCGAGTTCCGCACCCAGCGTGTCAATACACAAATGAATGTATAAATTATTTCTTCAACAGAGAGTGATTTGTAAGTCGCAGTGTGTTGGGGTGACAAATCTGTTGTCCTGTGTTCGTATTGTATTTCTGTCACTCGTCCGTTCTCAGCAAGCTGTTCCTTATCCTCTTCCTGTTGTATTATGTACATTCGTGGCCTCGTCTTTAACCTACGTTGATGTAGCGCATCTTGTCACGAGATCAGTCACTGTAAATCCCGAAAATGGAAGAACTTTTCCTCTTCAGCGTTTAGAGGACAACGGAAAGAGAAAGTGGTACCGCATAGTTCTTGATGAACACATTTTGTTGGAATGTCTTCTCTTATTTATTACTAATAAAAGCTTTTCGTCATGTCTCATGCAGTCAAACCATGGGAGACGTTTCATGGGCGTCCGTGCCTAGGATGACTGTTGTGGTTGGCAGGAGAGCCAACACCGTGTTACTAGAGGAGGCCGAAAGGCACGCGATTTAGCTCACGCAGGCTGGCGTGAGGTCTCGAACAGGACTAGGAAATTAGAATTTAGAAACAACGGACGTAGCTGGTGGAATACTTAACTTTAATCCATTAATGATGAACGTCGCTCTTGACGGTACATAGTCCCAATATCAATAGTAACTGATAATGGCGCCCTGCTAGGTCGTAGCAAATGACGTATCTGAAGGCTATGCTAAACTATCTTCTCGGCAATTGAGAACGTAAGTAGGCAGTGAAGCATCGCTAGCAAAGTCGGCTGTACAACTGGGCTGAGTGCTAGGAAGTCTTTCTAGACCTGCCGTGTGGCGGCGCTCGGTCTGCAATCACTGATAGTGGCGACACGCGGGTCCGACGTATACTACCGGACCGCGGCCGATTTAAAGGCTACCACCTAGCAAGTGTGGTGTCTGGCGGTGACACCACAATGACGATGTAATCTATTGGATACTATTCTTGCTCTATTCAAGTGTAATTCATGTTAGAACAAAATAAATTTGCACACTTAGTTTAACTGTTCACTATGCCAAGGAAGTACAAAACACTCCATCAGTGAAAAGAAGGGGGAAGTTAGAGAAATGTATTTCGCTGCGCATACTTTACAGATGATTACAGAGATATGAAATTGCGTTCAGAAATAGCCTTAGTTATGTCATTTCAGGTTCGTTGGATACTGTCGTTCTAATACAGTTACTCGGAGGGGGGAGTGCAGAAACCATGAAAGAACATGATTTGCAAGAACGCTACAGGTCCTTGAAGATAATTTGCTCTTTACATTTTAAATGTCCACACTCTCAGGAGCAACGAATTGCAGGAAACCGTTGATAAAGAAATTACAGCAGTTTTACTCAGAAAATGTCTTGATAATGCTCTTCTGCAGCGCCACTCAGCCGAAACCGACACAATGCAGTCATTAAATTTACGTAACCGCCAAACATACTTCCGAGTGACGCACACTGCCGACCGCTCCCTGCTGACAAGCAAGACTTCGTGACGAGTCTACACCGATTCTCTTGCTGTGTGGAACGTATCTAATGATTTACAGAGTTAACTTTTGTTAGTAAATCCATCTGTAATGCGAATACTACGTCTAGATCTACATCCATACCCTGCAAACAACTGTCTAGTGCATGGCAGAGGGTACTTCCATTGTTCCAGTTATTAGGGTT
This sequence comes from Schistocerca gregaria, assembly GCF_023897955.1. Classification (NCBI taxonomy): domain Eukaryota; kingdom Metazoa; phylum Arthropoda; class Insecta; order Orthoptera; family Acrididae; genus Schistocerca; species Schistocerca gregaria. The sequence continues at coordinate 220,253,737 of NC_064931.1, read as the reverse complement.
TCTTCACGTTCCATTCACGTATGGAACGAGGAAGAATGACTGTCAGATGCCTCTGTGCCAGCCGTAATTAATCCAATCTTGTCCACACGATCCCTACGCGATCGATATGTAGAGGTTTTACTATATGCCTAGAGTTATCATTTAAAGGTGGTGCTTGAAACTTTGTATGTAGGCCATCTCGGGATAATTTGCATCTATCTTCAAGTGCCTGCCAGTACTTCTAGCATTTCTGTGACACACTCCCACGAGCAACACAAACCTGTGACCATTCGTGCTACCCTTCTCTGTATACGTTCAATATCACCTAGTAGTCTTAGTTGGTAAGGATGACATATAGCCGCGCGGGATTAGCCGAGCGGTCTCAGGCGCTGCAGTCGTAGACTATGCGGCTGGTCCCGGCGGAGGTTCGAGTCCTCCCTCGGGCATGGGTGTGTGTGTTTGTCCTTAGGATACTTTAGGCTAAGTAGTGTGTAAGCTTAGGGACTGATGACCTTAGCAGTTAAATCCCATAATATTTCACAAATATTTGAACTTTTTTTTGATCCCATATACATGAACAATATCCTAGGATGGGTAGCATAAGGGTGTTGTAAGCAGTCTCCTTTTAGTACACTGATTGAATTTCCCTAGTATTCTCCAATAACTCGAAGTTTGCCACCTGCTTCACCTCTGACTGAGACTATGTAATCGTTCAGTTTCATATCCCCATAATGTATAACTCCCAGCTATATGTATAGTTCAAATGGCTCTAAGCACTATGGGACTTAACATCTGAGGTCATCAGTCACCTAGAACTTAGAACTACTTAAACCTAACTAACCTAAGGACATCACACATCGATGCCCGAGGCAGGATTTGAACCTGCCACCGTAGCAGCTGCGCGGTTCCGGACTGAAGCGCCTAGAACCGCTCGGTCACTGCGGCCAGCAGCTATATGTATGACTTTAGAGATTCCATCTGTATCCTATCTCTACGGGATCGATATGTAGGGGCTTTTACTATATTTCTAGAGTCATCATTTCAGTCATAGGATGCTAGGTTTTGTCTTTTTGTGAAGTGCACAGTATTACAATTTTGCACATCTAAACAAGTTGCCAGTCTTTGCAAGATCTGAATGAACATTTTTAGAGTTTTCAACACACTTTTAATGAACTGTAAATGTACTCGTCCTTATAGAAAGGGCGTGTGCAATGCAAATGTTTCTGCCTATTGCAAAAAATTGTACACTTCTTGCAGATGTGTATATCTGCCTGCACCAATTCTTACAGTAAAGACGCATGCGGTGCATATGCCAACAGTTATATATACAAGTGAGACGTAGAATAAAAGAAAATAAATGACTAGAGCTTAACAAACCAGATTTATTTCTTCATCAAAATAGAATACAGATAATCTGTATATCTTTTTACAAAAAATATATGTATGTATGTGCCACACGTTGGACTAGTTCATTTACACATTTCATTTTTTACGTATATACCAACAAAAAGATATGCTTCACATGTTGGAGTTTATATAATATGCTTGTTTTCAACATAGAAAACAAGCTAGGTAAAAAGCTATATAGATGTAATTTAACTTCATTCTGATCAGTCGTTCTCTTTCTACAGCGTTTTGAAACTGTAATTTTAACTATGGGCACCCTTAACACACACACACACACACACACACACACACACACACACACACACACACAGTTCTATATTTACATCTACATCTACGTAGATACTCCCCAAGCTACCGTACGCTGCTAGGCGGAGGGTATCCTGTATCACTACTAGTCATTTCCTTTCCTATTCCACTTGCAAATAAAGCAAGAGAAAAGTGACTATCTATGTGCCTCTGCATGAGCCCTAATTTATCGTACCTTATCTTCGTGGTCCTTACGCGCGATGTATGTTGGCGGCAGTTGAATAGTTCGGCATTCAGCTTCAAATGTCGGTTCTCTAAATTTTCTCAATAGTGTTTCTCGAAAAGAACGTCGCCTTCTCTCCAGGGATTCCCATTTGAGTTCCCGAAGCATCTCCGTAACACTTACGTGTTGTTCGAACCTACCGGTAACAAATCTCGCAGCCCGCCGCGGAATTGCTTCGATGTATTCCTTCAATCCAATCAGGTACGGATCCCAAACACTCGAACAGTACTCAAGAATAGGTCACACAAGTGTTCTATATGCGGTCTCCTTTAAAGTTGAACCACTCTTTCCTAAAATTCTCCCAGTAAACCGAAGTCGACCATTTGCCTTCCCTACCACAGTTCTCACGTGTTCCTTCCATCCCATATCGCTTTGCACTGCTACGCCCGTTTATTTAAACAACATAACTGTGTCAAGCAGGACACTAGTAATATTGTATCCGAACGTTATAGGTTTGATCTTCCTACTCATCCGCATTAACTTACATTTTTTCACATTTAGGGCTAGGTGCCATTCATCATACCAAGTGGAAATTTTGTCTAAGTCGTATTGTATCTTCCTACAATCACTCAACTTCTACACCTTACTGTACACCACGGCATCATCAACAAACAACCACAGATTGCTGCCCACCCTGTCCGCCAAATCATTTATGTATATAGAGAACAACAGTGGTCCTGCCACACTTCCCTATGCTACTCCTGACGATACACTCTGTCTCTGACGAACATTCGCCGTTGAGGTCAACGTAATGGGTTCTAGTATTTAAGAAGCCTTCGAGCCACTCACATATCTGTGAACTAATTCCGCATGCTCGTACCTTCGTTAACAGCTTGCAATGGGGCAACGTGTCAAGTGCTTTCCGGAAATCTAGAAATCCACAGTTCGCAGTATATCATGTGAGAAAAAGGCAACCTGAGTTTCGCGCAAGCGATGATTTCTAAAACCATGTTGATTCGTGGACATAAGTTTCTCAGTCTTAAGGAAATTTGTTATATTCGAACTGAGAATATGTTGAAGGATTCTGCACCAAATAGAACTTAGGGATATTGGTCTGTAATTTTTCAAGTCAGTTCTTTCATTCTTCTTATGTACTGGAGTCACCTGCGCATTTTTCACCGTCGCTTGGGACTTTGTGCTGGGCAAGAGATTCAGGATAAGGTAAGGGGCCAATTCCGTGGAGTACTCTTTGTAAAACCGAATTGGGATTTCATGCGGACCTGGTGATTTACTTACTTCCCAATCTTTGTGTTGCTTTTCTACTCCAGGGATACTTATTACTATGCCGTCCATACGGGAGTCCGCCCGATGGGCAAATGACGGTATGTCTGTACGATTCTCTTGTGTGAATGATTTCTTTAATGTGAAATTTAAGACTTCGGCTTTCGTTTTGCTATCATCAACCGCCACATCAGACTGCTCAACAAGGCACTGAATGGAAGCCTTAGACCCGCTTTCCGACTTTACGTGAGACTAGAGTTTCCTCGTGTTGTCTGCCAGATCTTATGCTAATTTGTAACGGTGGTAGCTGTTGCATGCTTGGCGCATAGATCTTTTCACAGACGCAAGAATCTCTACTAAACTTCACTTGTTGTCATTTGCGCGTTTCCTTTCGAAGCGAGAGTGCAACACCCTCTGCTTTCTCAGCATCCTCCGAATTTCGTTATTAAACCATTGTGGGTTTTTTTTCCTCCACTTACTAGGCACATAACACTTCAGACCACGATTTACAATCTGCATAAACTTTGCCCATAATTCCTCTACATCCATCTCACTGGAACTAAGTGATTCCAATTCTCTTTCTAAGTGAGATACTAATAACTGCTTATCTGCTCTATCTAGCATAAACACTTTCCAAGCCTTCTTGACTGATTTATTAACTTTCGTAATCATAGTTGCTATAATAATATCATGATCGCTAATCCCCGTTTCTGTACTGACATTGTCGATAAGGTAAGGCCTATTTGTAGCTTCAAGGCGTAAGGTATTTCCATTGCGTGTGGGCTACTGAGCTAGCTGATCAAAATAATTCTCAGAAAACACGTTCAAAAGTATTTTCGCAGGACTGTCTCTCTATAACCCCCCCCCCCCCCCCCCTCAGTGAATCCATAGACATCCTAGTCATACTCGGTAGGTTAAAGTCGCCCTCAATTAGTATTCCATGATCTGGGTATTTACGTGCTATAGACCCAAGACTCCATTTGAATGACTCTAGAATTGTCAGAGCAGAATCGGGTGGCTGGTAAAAACATCCAACATTAACTTGGTTTCACCTACACCTATTATACGCGACCTGATAACTTCACTGTCATACTCAACTTCGACCTCATTAAAGGCGATATTTTTGTCAACTGCAATGAACATTCCCTCTCCTGTGTTCTCTAATCTGTCTGTCCGATATACATTCCACGACTAGCTAAATATCTCAGAGCTTTACACGTCGGGTTTCAGCCAGCTCTCGTTTCCAAGAATAATTCAAGCGCAAGAACTTTCGTGGTGGGCAGTAAATTCGGAAACTTTATTACGAATACTTCGACAGTTTACTGATAAAATTTGACTTCCCTTGCTGCGTATCAACTGGCGCGTGTTCATCAGAGCACCTCAAACTACTGCCTAGACTAAAATAAAACCCTAATGTGCACTCCACCAGTACTCTGCTACCCGAGTAGTATGAAATAAAATGATTAAGACTTGAATCATGTGCACATAGAACTTGATGTGCCACTGCAATAGGTACGTGCCATTCTGTGAGTGTGTTTGTAAGGCAGTAGAATAGCCCTCACAGCCCACCATAGGAGTGAGTAGACCTTCAAACTGAGCATATATTGAAAAGGGTACTCGTTTCTTGTTGAGAAAACTTTTAAAATTTAAGATTTTATTCTCCTCAGTAGGCATTCTACATATAATGGGGTCCTTGGTAGAGCGATGCAGCAGATGGTTTGTTAGTAGCTCACTCTTACTTTCATTCCCCCAGGCCAACATGAATAGAGAGACACTGAGATGACAAAAGTCATGGAATAGCGATATGCACATATACAGGTGACAGTAACACCACATACACAAGGTATAAAACGGCTGTCGTGCGGTAGCGTTCTCGCTTCCCACGCCCGGGTTCCCGGGTTCGATTCCCGGCGGGGTCAGGGAGTTTCTCTGCCTCGTGATGACTGTGTGTTGTGTGATGTCCTTAGGTTAGTTAGGTTTAAGTAGTTCTAAGTTCTAGGGGACTAATGACCATAGATGTGAAGTCCCATAGTGCTCAGAGCCATTTGAACCATTTTTATAAAACGGCAACGAATTGCCGAAGTTGTCATTTGTACTCAGATGATTCATGTGACAAGGTTCTGCACGTGATTATGGCCACACAATGGGGATTAAGTCTTTGAACCCGGAATCGTAGTTGGAGCTAGATGGATGGGACACCCCATTTTGGAAATCATCAGGGAATCAAATATTCCTACATCCACAGTGTCAGGAGTGTGCCAAGAATACCAGATTTCAAGTATTACCTTTCATCATCGACAATACAGTGGCTGACGGCCTCCACTTGATGAGTGAGAGCAACGGCGTTTGCATAGAGTGGTCAGTGCTAACAGACACTGCGAGGAATAACCATAAAAGTCAATGTGGGTGCATCCCTTAGAACTGTGCAGCGAAATCTGGCGTTAAAGGGCTACGGTAGCAGGTGAGTGAAGCAAGTGCCTTCGCTAACAACACGACATCGCCTGCAGCGCCTCTCTTCGGCCTGTGACCATATTCGTTGGACCCTAGACGATTAGAAAAATGTGGACTGGTCAGATGAGCCCCGATTTCAGTTGGTAAGACCTGATGGCAGGGTTCGAATGAAGCACAGATCCCATGTGGCCATGGGTCCAAGTTGTCAACAAGGCACTGTGCAAGCTAGTAGTGTCTCCATAATAGTGTGGACTGTGTTTAAATGGATAATTGGCGGGAAGTGGTTATGTTCGGCTACTTGGAATACATTTGCAGCCTTTCATGGACTTCATGTTCCTAACCAACGACGGGCCGGCCTCGGTGGTCTCGCGGTTCTAGGCGCGCAGTCCGGAACCGTGCGACTGCTGCGGTCGCAGGTTCGAATCCTGCCTCGGGCATGGATGTGTGTGATGTCCTTAGGTTAGTTAGGTTTAAGTAGTTCTAAGTTCTAGGGGACTAATGACCACAGCAGTTGAGTCCCATAGTGCTCAGAGCCATTTGAACCATTTTTTTAACCAACGACGGAATTATTATGGGCGACAGTGCACCATGTCACTGGGCCACAATTGTTCGTGGTAGGTTTGAAAAACATTCTGGATAATTTCAGTGAATGATTTGGTCGCACAGATCACTTGACATAAATCCCACTGAACATGTATGGGACGTAATCAGGAGGTCAGTTCATACACAAAATCCTGCACTTGCAAAATTTCGCAATTATGGATGACTGTAGAGGCAGGATGTCTGAAGATTTCTGCAGTGGACTTCTAACAACTTTTTGAGTCTATGCCATATCGAGCTGATACACTACACTGAGCAAAAAGAAGTCCGATGTGATATTAGGAGATATCCCATGACTTTTGTCACCTTAATGTATTGAGATTCTGCATGCCAGATTTAGTGATGACCTAAAGGCTTTTGGAATCCTCAATACCATTTTGTTTATAACACCCATCAATATCCATTGGTTGTTTCTCTGATCACCGTGTGTCTTTCTCATAATTTCTTTTGTAAGTCAGAAGTGACCACAGAAAGCAGTGTTGGTCTTAATTTTTGACGTTAATAAAGCCCTGTTTTTTTATCTACATTCTACAGAAGGCACATATGCAAGGCCCCCACATATTGTATCATAAGCATGTACATTAACATCAAAATACAGGACTCTACAGAGAGATTTACCCAAACCTCTTTGTTGGAATTCAGGATAAAATCATCAAACAACTTAGCAATTGAGGTGCCCCACAATCTCTAGCCACTGTCACCTCACTTGTGTATTAAGACATTTTTTGAGACATCTTCCTTAGGTGGTAGAGTGAACTTACAGCATAAGGTAGTGCTGCACTTAATGTTAGGATACTGTGAACTGTTTAAGATCTTGGGAAGATCCATTTCCAGAAAGAGTAGGCACATGATTATGTAAAGAATCAAAAATGGTTCAAATGGCTCTGAGCACTATGGGACTTAACATCTGAGGTCATCAGTCTCCTAGAACTTAGAACTGCTTAAACCTAACTTAACCTAAGGACATCACACACATCCATGCCCGAGGCAGGATTCGAACCTGCGACCGTAGCAGCCATGCTGTTCCGGATTGTAGCGCCTAGAACCGCACGATCACTCCGGCCGGCGTTAAGAATCAGATCTTGATACCTGACTGTGTTACAGATGCAGTACTTTCTCCAAGTACACTTCGAATCACAGAAAATGGTAATGCTGTGTGTAATACCTGAACATTCCCCATCTTAACAGTCAGAATGGGCAGAGGGGCTGCTGCTGACTGATAACTGATCGCCACTAATGCTATGAAGACCCATCCAGGTGGCCTAGGTGTTTGCAATGCTGATGCTACTGATCACAGTGGTGGTGGTGGTGATGCTCATGATAGGTGGGCCAAGTACTTTGTTGTTGCCGACATTGGCACAGGCGTGTGTGGTACTGGCTGAGGAGTCACGGCACAACTGCTGGCACTGCTGCTACTTGCAAAGGGCTGGCTGTGCACTGTGTAGTGACTGCTGTTGGCATATCATCTATCAGTGCTTGTAATGGTCCTGGTGTTGGTGACTGGGGTGGCACTTCCAGTTCATCGAGCATTTCTGAAATAACATAGCACAATAGCCCAGATGTATCAGACAACTCTCTCACACACACATACACACATGGAGAAAGAAAGAGAGATATTATATTACTTACCATCATTAGTGGTTTGGGATGACATGGTCAGTATCTGAATACACTGGTTTATGTTTAACTGCCAACCCTCTAATGTTGATGGTGCTGAAAATGGTGTGGGTGCAGGAACAATATGCAATTCTACATCTTCTTCGACACTCCGTAAGCATGGAAGAGGGTACCCTGTAGCTTTTCTGTAACAGCAAGAAAGATCCAGTCTCTTTAAAAAGCAAGAAAAATATAGACACTAATACATATATGTATATATGGTACACATACTGACATGGGATAGCCAGTACTTCAGTGCATGGACTACCATTTAGCTGCTACACCTCCAATACCATCGAAACTGTGAACTGTGTTGGTCATGCAACAAGATAACTGATCGATTCTGAAACAGCATGAACGACACTGCGTAAGTAAAACATAAGAAAAAATATAGACACTCGCACTTGTACAGAGAGACATACCATCATCATCCGGATCATGCGACGGCATTGCCAGGGCAGTTACTCTTAATACATGATCATGTATCGAATCTAAAACAACAACATAACAATCAATAAGTATCGAAAATAGAGATGGACACACACGCACCTATAGAATATATGCGGTACTTACATTCGAGATTCTCATCCTCTGCAAACAAGTGCCTTAAATCCACAAACTTCTCATCACTGAAGCAGTTCAATGGAACACTGGCCATCATCGATCACATCTTTGAAACGAGGACACTTAGTGCTGCTGTTGGTAACACTGTCACTGCCTGACCACTGCATAATGACATCGCCTGCAAATACTAGGAGTAGACTGATGTGAAACTGAGCCTGCTGGCCCATCTTAAAAAGGTGGAGCCAGTGGAGTGGTGGTGGGTATAGATTTTACCCAATACCATTCCAGCATCCGACAGGAGTGGATGCATGTCGTGGTGGCTCTTAGGGTAGAGCGCTAAGGGCATGCTTGTAACATAAGATATGATAGTTTTCAAATCATTTATTTATAATCCTATTCAATAGTACTGTTATACTACCTAAACCACATACAAAACAACTATTCTTATTCTTGTTCAGTGTAAGGTGATGCAGTGGACGGTGCTCTTGTAAATGTCATGTTGTTGTTGTTGTGGTCTTCAGTCCTGAGACTGGTTTGATGCAGCACTCCATGCTACTCTATCCTGTGCAAGGTTCTCCAGCTCCCAGTACCTACTGCAACCTACATCCTTCTGAATCTGCTTAGTGTATTCATCTCTTGGTCTCCCTCTACGATTTTTACCCTCCACGCTGCCCTCCAATACTAAATTGGTGATCCCTTGATGCCTCAGAACATGTCCTACCAACCGATCCCTTCTTCTGGTCAAGTTGTGCCACAAACTTCTCTTCTCCCCAATCCTATTCAATACTTTCTCATTAGTTATGTGATCTACCCATCTAATCTTCAGCATTCCTCTGTAGCACCACACTTCGAAAGCTTCTATTCTCTTCTTGTCCAAACTATTTATCGTCCATGTTTCACTTCCATACATGGTTACACTCCATACAAATACTTTCAGAAACGACTTCCTGACACTTAAATCTATACTCGATGTTAACAAATTCTCTTCCTCAGAAACGCTTTCCTTGCCATTGCCAGTCTACATTTTATATCCTCTCTACTTCGACCATCATCAGTTATTTTGCTCCCCAAATAGCAAAACTAATGTACTACTTTAAGTGTCTCACTTCCTAATATAATTCCCTCAGCATCACCCAACTTAATTCGACTACATTCCATTATCCTAGTTTTGCTTTTGTTGATGTTCATCTTATATCCTCCTTGCAAGACACTGTCCATTCCATTCAACTGCTCTTCCAAGTCCTTTGCTGTCTCTGACAGAATTACAATGTCATCGGCGAACCTCAAAGTTTTTATTTCTTCTCCATGGATTTTAATACCTACTCCGAATTTTTCTTTTGTTTCCTTCACTGCTTGCTCACTATACAGATTGAATAACATCGGGGAGAGGCTACAACCCTGTCTTACTCCCTTCCCAACCAGTGCTTCCCTTTCATGTCCCTCGGCTCTTATAACTCCCATCTGGTTTCTCTACAAATTGTAAATAGCCTTTCGCTCCCTGTATTTTACCCCTGCCACCTTTAGAATTTGAAAGAGAGTATTCCAGTCAACATGGTCAAAAGCTTTCTCTAAGTCTACAAATGCTAGAAACGTAAGTTTGCCTTTCCTTAATCTTTCCTCTAAGATAAGTCGTAAGGTCAGTATTGCCTCACGTTTTCCAGTATTTCTACGAAATCCAAACTGGTCTTCCCCGAGGTCGGCTTCTACTAGTTTTTCCATTCGTCTGTAAAGAATTCGTGTTAGTATTTTGCAGCTGTGACTTATTAAACTGATAGTTCGGTAAGTTTCACATCTGTCAACACCTGCTTTCTTTGGGATTGGAATTATTATATTCTTCTTGAAGTCTGTGGGTATTTCGCCTGTTTTATACATCTTGCTCACCAGATGGTAGAGTTTTGTCAGGACTGGCTCTTCCAAGGCCGTCAGTAGTTCCAATGGAATGTTTCATTCCAATGGAATGTTGTTTCGACTCAGGTTTTTCAGTGCTCTGTCAAACTCTTCACGCAGTATCGTATCTCCCATTTCATCTTCATCTACATCATCTTCCATTTCCATAATATTGTCCTCAAGTACATCGCCCTTGTATAGACCCTTGTATTCCTTTTTGCCTGCTTCATTTACTACATTTTTATATTTTCTCCTCTCATCAATTAAATTCAATATTTCTTCTGTTACCCTCGGATTTCTATTAGCCCTCGTCTTTTTACCTACTTTATCTTCTGCTGCCTTCACTACTTCATCCCTCAGAGCTACCCATTCTTCTTCTACTGTATTTCTTTCCCCCATTCCTGTCAATTGTTGCCTTATGCTCTCCTTGAAACTCTGTACAACCTCTGGTTCTTTCAGTTTATCCAGGTCCCATCTCCTTAAATTCCCACCTTTTTGCAGTTTCTTCAGTTTTAATCTACAGGTCATAACCAATAGATTGTGGTCAGAGTCCACATCTACCCCTGGAAATGTCTTACAATTTAAAACCTGGTTCCTAAATCTCTGTCTTACCATTATATAATCTATCTGATACCTTTTAGTATCTCCAGGGTTCTTCCATGTACACAACCTTCTTTCATGATTCTTAAACCAAGTGTTAGCTATGATTAAGTTGTGCTCTGTGCAAAATTCTACCAGGCGGCTTCCTCTTTCATTTCTTAGCCCCAATCCATATCCACCTACTACGTTTCCTTCTCTCCCTTTTCCTACACTCAAGTTCCAGTCACCCATGACTATTAAATTTTCATCATACATTTCTTCAATTTCTTCGTCATCTGCAGAGCTAGTTGGCATATAAACTTGTACTACTGTAGTAGGTGTGGGCTTCGTATCTATCTTGGCCACAATAATGCGTTCGCTATGCTGTTTGTAGTAGCTTACCTGCATTCCTATTTTCCTATTCATTATTAAACCTACTCCTGCATTACCCCTATTTGATTTTGTGTTTATAACCTTGTAGTCACCTGACCAGAAGTCTTGTTCTTCCTGCCACCGAACTTCACTAATTCCCACTATATCTAACTTTAACCAATCCATTTCCCTTTTTAAATTTTCTAACCTACCTGCCCGATTAAGGGATCTGACATTCCACGCTCCGATCCGTAGAACGCCAGTTTTCTTTCTGCTGATGACGACATCCTCTTGGGTAGTCCCCGCCCGGAGATCCGAATGGGGGACTATTTTACCTCCAGAATATTTTACCCAAGAGGACGTCATCATCATTTAATCATACAGTAAAGATGCATGCCCTCGGAAAATTTATGGCCGTAGTTTCCCCTTGTTTTAAGCCGTTCGCAGTACCAGCACAGCAAGGCCGTTTTGGTTATTGTTACAAGGCCAAATCAGTAAATCATCCAGACTGTTGCCCTTGCAACTATTGAAAAGGCTGCTGCCCCTCTTCAGGAACCTCACGTTTGTCTGGCCTCTCGACAGATACCCCTCCGTTGTAGTTGTACCTACAGTACGGCTATCTGTATCGCTGAGGCACGCAAGCCTCCCCACCAACGGCAAGGTCCATGGTTCATGGTGGTGAGGGGGGAGGGGAGGAATGTCATGTATCCATAAAGATTTCTCTGTACCTTTCATATAACAGTTGTGCTGTATGATTGAAATTTCGAAGTAATGTCATGGTATCTTCAAAAATCATGCTGTCTTCTTCCCAGTTGATGCCATGATGTCAGTTTAACCACAACACACGTTTTTGCGTTTTGAGGCAGCCGATGTCTCTGAAAGACTTATGTGTTGTGGAAACGTGCTCCTCATTTGCGAAGATGATAAATGCGACGGTTTTAAATATGAAATGTCAATGTTCATCAAAAAAGCCTTAAACATCTACACTAATAATAGAACTATAAAATTGTCATGTCTGTCTGTTTGAGCACTCGAATCTCCAAAACTACTAGACGAATATCCTTGGAGTTTTCACAGATAACCTGAGTGTAACTTGGGGAAACATATAGGCTTTATTTCATCAAAATCGGAACATGGAAAGAAGGCAGTGTGATTTAAAGTTTTATCTAAAACCGACATGCCTGTCTGTCTGTTTGAATTCGTAAATCTCCAAAACTAAGGCATAAATTTTCATGACGTTTTCAGAAATAAAATCATATTTACTTGCACAAGGTGTACTGATTCACTGATTTTCCTTTGTGTATCAAAAACTGAACGATAGTACTTTGCTTCTTTTGATAGGGTTTATTTTTTTGGATTTCATTCCTAGGAAAGTTTTTTACCTCAGTGACAGAAGTATTTTCAGAAGTTTACATTGGTGACAGAATTAAGTGCCACAATCTTGTCTTTATGAATACAAACTAACTTTACTTGGCTACCCTTTACATTTTGATTTCATTTTTGTTTGCAAATAAAAATGCCTAGAAAACAGTAGAGTTTTTTCTGAATACACGAATACCAGAGAATGGCTGAAATACTATGCAGTCTCAAGAATCCAGTGAAAATCATTAGGTCAGACTTGCTGCGGCTTAAGAACATTAAACTTTAACTCTCGTTTTGGAATCTCCTTCCGAAAGTGAGCTCTGATGTAACTCTGATCAAGAGCATCATGCATTATATCCTTCCTCAGAACTCTTCACCCACAGAGGCTTAAAGTTACTTCCCTCCAACATAGCACCACAGAAGCGGAAATTTTGACCAGAAGTGGTGCATGTGAGAAAATGTTTATATCCTGAAACCCACATATTCCTAACTATTTACCATTTCGCTTTAATCATTTGCAGTAAATGGTGATTTTATGTTATACCATGACCATTAACAAAACACAAGGCCAGACGTTGTGTGTTGCATGTGTGGAGCTTCGTGTCAGTTGCTTTTTGCATGTCCAGCCCTACGTGGCTCTCTCCCATGTTAAATGAAGCAAACAAGCTCTTCATTCATGTCCCCAATTATTCGAGTTCAAACGCTGTATACAAATAAGCTTTATAAATCAAAAATAAATTCCCTATGCACGAAGTCTGGGATACAGCTATAAATAAATACCCAGGCATGACAGAGTTTCAGCTATAATGTTATCAGTTAGCAGTTTGAGGCGCCATTATGAAATAGTTTAATTGTTCTGGTAATCCTATTAATATATAGAAGTCTTCGCACAATTATGTTAAGTGGGCTGTAGTTGCTGATCTGATCTGATGATACAGTTTTTATGTGAATGCTGCTTATTTCTCTGGGAAGTTTTTAGAGGCTTCAATTCGATACAAACATTGACCGCTCTTCACTGACTCATTGTGTTTGGGAAAGTCTATAACGACATGTAGAGCTCGTTCCTTAAATTCCCTTATACTGAGCACACATCCTTCATTCATTTCACTGTCGTAATATGGAGGATAAAAGCTAGCATGCATGCCAAAAAACAGACTGCATACCCTATTGGCCAATCTTGTCGTAAGTTATCTTATGAGCAAAATTGGAATTTAAGTAGAGTCAGACATCTGTTAAGTTACAATTTTCGAATTCGCTTGAGTCACGTATGAGGTTTGCTCCCCTGTTGGTTTGAAATGTGAGGATGATAAATCGAAATGTTTCTACTTGGACTGACGTCTTAATGGTCCATGGCTGTCCAGATGAGCTTTGTAGTAGAGGATATTCAAACGGCTCCCATGATCTGAAATATAATGGTAATTGAATTCCAGAGCCAAGCATTTGTATTTCTAAGAGTTTCAAACATTCTTTATCGGCTACACTGACATGAGGACATAAGGTACCTTCCAAATTAATTTCCTGAGCACAGTCTTCTTCTCTTCTCCATTAACATCGTGGTTATATGGATTACCATCTGTTCCACTTCATGCTAATATAAGTTCCTACTTCACATTAACTAGAATCCTCCTCTTATCCTCAAACTATCCCATAGATATCTTGAGATGTATGCATGTACTAAATTGCTTGTCCATGTCTGCTATTGGTGGTTTGTCCACAAAACATTTTCTAAACTGTTCAGTTTTGATTTTGACGCTGAAATGTATGTTTTTAAGATTGATATGATACCTACATTCCAACGTAATTCAACCCATATCTTATTTCCTGAAAAGGAAAGTGATTATCTTATGTGTAATATGGGATACTGCTCTGTGACTCACCTCCATTTTCATGAATTTACCCTCCAAGTGCAGGACACTTGAGATTGGAGTACTCAAAGCATCCAGTGTTGAATCACAGTGTGAACCTCATCATTGTCCTCAAACGTTGCTGAAGCAAAATGTTGGTCTGAGAGGTATTCCTGATGAATGGTTTGTTCATCATGCTCGACTGAAGTGGTTATGATGATTGATGACATTGTTCTTATGCAGTTTTAAGCCTAGCGATTTAAAGAATTGAAGGTTCTTGATGTGTTTTGTTGTAAAGTGAAGTGCTGCTGGCTGTGTGTGCTGGTTTTATGCTATACACCCGCCCCGCTTCAAATAGTAGTGTATCACGATCTCTTCACCGAAAAAAAACATAAGATGATTACTCTGGTCCACAGTCCTCAAGACGGTCAAATGTCTGAAGAGTCACTAAAAGGTAAATCGCATTGCTTGGCATTTCCACAATTTTGTATCTGGTGTTGACTGTAGGAAAAAAACCATAGATTGTAGAAATCAATTTGTTTTTGAGAAACAAATCCGTCACATTATTGTACACAACTCAACTTTTGATAACCAGTAGTATATCCACTTAAAGAGCTGAATTTTGTTTCACTTTTACGAGTATTGACGATTGCATGTAACTCCTAACCTGGTACTTCCTGTTTTAAACATTCATTTAAATGATCAATGCCGTATGTGCTGTGAATTACTTGCACAAGTTTCCCAGTTCCCAGATGTTGCTTTGCGGTATTAGGAATGGCGTTGTACGTTTCTAAACATGTCAGCGCAATACTCCAACCCGCTTTGCCTAGTAAGCGAAAAGTAATTCGTGCTTTTTACAGATGATGTACCATTTAAAGTGATAAGTGTGTGACCTACAAGCTCAGATAACGAACTGGTGTGATGATTACTTTTCTGTAGCTGTCAGGATCAATATTAGACATAGATGTCCACAGAGGTATGTATTGAACTTTTAGTAGAGTTGAAAAATGTAAAATATTCAGTTACCGGCAAAGCAGCGGCGTAATTCTTCAGGAGGCTGTAAGTCGTTGAATTATTCGAAGTAACAGAGACTATTTTGGGTTCTTCTTCTAACATAGGCACCCAGCGAGTTCCAGATATTCCCGCAATGTCGAAGTTTACAACTCCACATTTATTAGGTTTCCACATAGTCTTGGATAGGTATTTCTCAGGAAAACTCCGCAAAATCTTTGGATAGAGAAGTTTTTAACGGATGTATGCAGGTCGATATTTGTAAGTGGTCCGTCGGGCACTATAGCTACTTTTTTCTTCTCTTTTTTTTTAATGAACAATGGAAGTCCTTACCTGTGTGCTTTTGGATGTGGTCCTTTCACATTAGGCACAGATTCCATGAATGTAATATTCCTTTTATCCTCGATAAGCTGTTGTTGTCCGTTTTCCGCATTTTTTAACTATTCTGTTGATAGATGCCACATTACTGCTAGGGAACCAACTGTTGAAAGCCCCGCCAAGGCTGGAATAAGGAATGGAAGGATATTACCTGAAGTGCCTGGCATTGGTAGGACTCTAGACATTTTAATCATTTTTCCTCTTCGGAATCTCTTAGCTGCAGCCAATGATAATTGAACGCATTTTCTTAAACACACTAATGTGCCTTTCTTCTTCTTTTTCTTCTTCTTTGGGTGATGAGCGGCATCTATAAGTTTTCCATGCATTGCCTTAATTACTAAAAGTACGGCGATGCTGACAAACACCGATTTACCTTCTTGATCATATTTCCTTGGCTCAGTCAGCTGGTATTCTGTCTGTGCTGTGACGTCGTGAGAGGTCTTTATTTGCTGCGTATGCAGCATTGTGACATCTGCAAGCCAATCTGAAACACTGATAACCGTGTTACTACGTGTGTGTCGTTTCTCAAACTTGGTTCCAGGTCCACAGTAGTTGTATGCATGGGTATGAAGTTCTATTGGCAATTTATTGAGAATACCACTACCTATGCTGATGTGCTTCCGACCATGCCTGCTACGCTACTGCACTGTTTGAAGCTTATGTGCCTTCTTACATATCAAAACGGCCTCATTCACCCAACTGTTATGTGATGAAGGGAATCCAAGGAATTTAAATATAACCTTTTTCCCTTGTCACCTTACGACACTTTCTGTGAGGGAGACGTATGTTTCACTGCTTCTCCGTAATTCTTCTCTGCAGAAACTACTGGTAGTTTCACTACCATTGTTATTATTCAAAACATAAATTCTAGGGTTTGTTCAGTGTACATTGGAAATTGTAATATCTCCGTTGACTGGTTTGGGAGATACAATTTCTCATATGCTGTCTTGCGGTTTTAAATACAAACAAAGTTACCTACATTAAATTTCTGTTTGCGTTTCTAGTATTTTAATACGACTGTGAATGGTATTTGGTAGCTCACTATCAAGTATGTCAATTGGCCTAATTTTTATTGTCCTGTAGACAGAGAGGTTACACATGTGCATGATTTGTGGGAGGATATTAGTCCAGTTACAAGAACCACTAAGATTGAAACGCAGCCGTATTTGCATTTTCATTTTTCGGTTCAAACGCTCCACAATACGTCGAATAGCGGCATATTTCATATCACTTCATTACCACCTTGAAATATCTATTATAGAACTCTCCACCATGATATTTTTGTAAATTGTGTGGAATGTAGTTGTTTCATGTCTGCAGCAGTTGCTTCAAAACCTATGCAGTTTCCTTCCCCGTCTTTATTTTCATAAGAAGAGCTCATGCAAATTTAGAGTACATGTGAATAAGCTTTAAACCTTAATTCTCCATTGAATATTGCCTCATATCTACGAGAAGCCCTGAAAACCTCGAATTACAATCACCCTACTTGGTAATTTCTTGTGTACTGATTTAAGGAACTATTAAATTCTATTAAAAAACTAGAAACCCGCCTCGATTTTTACGCAATCGAGGCGGGTTTCTAGTTTTCTAATATATTAATTAACGATTGCTGACGCGCTGCGATGTTGAAGGTTCTTGAACTCTTAACTAGCTGTCTCCATAGTTATTCGATTATACGTCTTTCTCTAACCCCTGAAATTCATTGAAATGGTTTCATTCACATGTGCTACATCCCCAGCTGCAGATGATTCTGTGAGCAATCATAATCGTTCATCTCTTTTTATTGGGTCATCATAATATATGTATTGGGGGAATGTACTATTAATTTTCTTATTCAAACTGTCTGCTAATGCCTCTGCCACGTGCATCTGCTAATTGCATGTTTAATAATTGTTTTATTTCGAACTGTTCGTGCTTTTTGCTCTTACTTCAGTAGCTTTCTTACATACTTATATAACATTTAATATCTGACCATATCTATTGGTAAATAGTAGTCTAATTTTGTGGTTTTTAAGAATATTACGTTCAGTAAATCAGATGTTCTTTTGAACTGTCGATCTATATTGCATTCTTGGTTAAACATATAGGTTGAAAAGACAGCATATTAGGGTTTTCGTTGCTTAATTGGTAAGCTCTATATATCAGTAACGTCTAATGAAATAACCAGTAATATTGTCTCCCTCCTCTTCTTTAACCTTCGAGTATAGTTTGAGAGATTCTGTGACAGGTCCTTTCCCAAAGGCCCTAATTTCAGCAGTCACAGTTTCTCTCCGATAGCCTTACGTGTTTCAACGATTTTATGTTTTATCAACATGTTATTATATACTAAGTTTACTTTGGAACGGAAAACAACTTATTTACGCTCGCGTTTGCTGCCTTGTTTTTTCAATTACATTTGCAGTTAACTCACTTGTCTTCTTTTCATTTACATCAACCCTTGCAGTTAACTCGTTGATTAACCTCAGAATGGTTTGAGAATAAATATTCAATTCGCTGGTACTTTTGTTGAGTGCTTCAGGTCTAGTATGACATTTAATGCTACCGTTGAGCATTCATGTCAATGTACATACGAATGTTCTGCCTTTCCATCTCAGACTGATTGTGGGTGGATGATCGGAGAAACTTGAGTGTAATGATGAAATTAGTCACCCTCCATCATGTATTAAAACATTCTACAAGTTCTGTTGGTGTAGACTCTCATTCAACAGCCTTGTTTTATCGATAACTAAAAATAAATATTGTGAATGATTGAAGGAATATCAACGTAAGGTTGTAAACTCGTCACATGTCATGTTAGTTCCTACAAGTGCCCAGTAAATATGGTTTACATTCATATTATCCTGTCCGAAGGCGATAATAAATTTCTCAGTACCTCTTATCAGTTCGTTTTGACCGCTGGGATATGTTTGGCTTAGATAGAAGGCATCAGCATCTCTATGATGGCCAAAACAAATGTATTTTCATATTTGATCCTGATTTTCCACTATGACATCGTCAAATATGAATATTGTATTAGGTTCTACAGGACGTAATCTCTGTGGGTGAAAATTTTACATATAATACCGTCAATGCCTGAATTCATTTCCCCATGTTACTGGTACTTGGGATGGAATAGCGTTTTTGAAAATATGTATACATTCTCAAAGCAAATATCATCTGGATGCATTAGTATGGACATGAGAATGTCCTGCAGTCAGATGGGCCAATGACAAATGATTTGGTACAGCTTGACAGTAGTAATTCGTTCTTGTTATTATGTTTTTCCAAAGTATTCGTAGACCAATCTATTACAATAAAGTCTTTGTAAATGGAATGTTTCATCCATCCACTCATGCTGAATACTAAATGACTGCATTAACAGACAGGGTTTTCTTAGGGAAAAGGGAGAACATTGGTGTCATACACATGCTTCATTTACTTCTACACGTAGCTGGGTATATATATTACTCAAATAACAGCACAATTCTATGCCAACATCATATGCTGTACACTCATACATAGTTCCATGTATTGACATGTACACGCATAGAAACATTGAGTTACATTTTCTTTCACAGGATTCAGAACTTGCCGCGAAAGTTGCTGTAAATTGGTTCACCACGTTTCGTAGATTCTAAAAATTAAGTCCACCAGCTCAGTCTCTGTTCGAGTGTGCGCTGTATGGCAAAATGGCTATACATGAAATTCTGGAAGGTCTGATCCTGCGCGTGAGTCGATTCTGTTTCGTTAAACATTTTGATTCCTTGTGTAATTTCGCACTGATCTCGTGATCATCCGGTGTCACTGTACGTTTTCAGTATTTCAGGTAAAGATTCTTGCAACCGCTTTTGAGTTTCACACAGCCTAAACCACTCTGTAGGGAGTAATATTAGTTTTGTATGACATACCGATGCTGTCACATTTACTTCCACTTGAATTTAGGGTTAAAGTCGTACTGGAAATGGCATCATCAGGAAATAAGAAAATAAAACGAGATAAGCCTCATCTGAACAGTACACTACAGCCATACGTATACACAGGAATATTCATACAGCTTACGTGATGTTGATTGCTTAGGTGGAGCTTACTGTAGTCATTACTTATTGGTGATACACACACACACACACACACACACAGCAACTTTCGTGCTAAGTTCTGAATCCCATGAAAGAAAATGTAACTCTATTTTTTTATGCGTGTTGCATGTCAATACATGCAACTGTGTGTGTGTGTGTGTGTGTGTGTGTGTGTGTGTGTGTGTGTGTGTGATACATTTTCAAAATGCAGAGTGGATAACATCATGAGAAAAGTGTGTGATCACTGTACTACAGTTGTATGGGAGGAGGAACCTAATGTTAGAGTCATTGCTAAGATATAATAATATGTTCAGTGTATGGAATGGACCTGCTACCACAACTCTATTTGGAGCCAACTACAACATCAGCAACTAAACCAACTTCACTACACTGACCATATGCCTTTATTCACTTTTTAGGCAGGTGATGTACTAACAGGAAGGCTATTTATGCATGATCGTCATCTTCAAGTTTCTTTATTGGCTGACTGAGCTCTTCCAGCTTTGTATCAATATATTCCCTGATTGTCACACCAGAATGTACCTTTATTATTATTTGCCTTATGGTCTTGTTCTGATGTTGCCAAAATTCGTTCATTATTCGGAGTAACATGAAAGTATTTTTTCAGATTTCTGATGACTGGATTTTCGTGGGTCTGCTATAAATAGATCTTCTGGTCCCTACAGGACTGAGTGCTTTTCTTTGTGAGTAAATAATATGCATTAGAAAATTATATTAAGTAGCTTTTTATGTTTCATATATATATATATATATATATATATATATATATATATATATATATATATATATATATATGACTGGTATACTGAAAAATATGTTGAAATAACTAGAACATCCATTGTGTCAGCTATAAACAGCAACCATATTTTCATGTTGGAATGTGGGATAGGTGTGAGGATAATTGCAAATTTCGACTGGTAGGAGAAAAACACCTTTGTTTAACGGGCAGGTTTCTACATGTAAGGGGACTCAACATATTTTGTTCCAGTGATGAATAACTACCCATTCAGCTACGAATACAATATGGCAGAACTGGCAAACATATCTCTCACACAGTCCTGCTGCAGCTGAATGCCGATTGATGCCATCTGTATTTGATGGAGTGTAGAGTGGAATGTGGCAGGCATTTCCTGGTGGCGGGTTGGGTGTTGGTGGGCAAGTAGAGTGGACAACCCACAGTCAGAGCAGGTGGCGGCGGCAGTGGTGAAACCAGTTGCGTCACAGCAGGTGGGCAGGAGTACTACACCAGTCATGGATGAGCTGGTGGTGGCCGTGTCTACAGAGCACATGGCAGAGTGGCTGTGACTTGCAGCCTGGCTCCATGCCATGGCACACACAGCAGGTATAAATTTTCCCAGTGTAGCACAGGAGAAACTTAGGGGGATTCGGACTAGGCTTTACACAACAGCTGGTTTGAATCATACGTAACAAAACGAATGCAAAAGGTTGTGCTGAATAATTCAAATGGTTCAAATGGCTCTGAGCACTATGGGACTCAACATCTGTGGTCATAAGTCCCCTAGAACGTAGAACTACTTAAGCCTAACTAACCTAAGGACATCACACACATCAATGCCCGAGGCAGGATTCGAACCTGCGACCGCAGCAGTCGCGCGGTTCCTGACTGAGCGCCTAGATGCTGAATAATTCAGACAATGTTGGAAATACATAAAATATTAGTTACTGCTGTAAAATTACAAAGAGCATCCCATAGGGTTCAATTCTGAGTCCACTTCTATTCCTTATATGTATACACGAACAATCTTCCAGTTAACATTCAGAAAGTACATTTGGTACTTTTTACAGATGATACTAGTCTTATAATAAATCCCGTTAGAGAGAAAGTAACAGAATAATTGGTAAATTATATTTTGCAAAGAATTATTACGTGGTTCTCTGAAAATGGACTCTTCCTAAATTTTGAAAAAAAAAAACATACTACATCCAGTTCTTACAACAAATAGTCATAACCAAACTGATGTAACAGTCGGTAAGATGAGTCGACTGCTCTAAATTTTTGAGTTTACATATCGCTGAGTATCTCAAACAATGAAGTCCAGCTAGTTTTGCTATTTGTATAATTGCCAATTTTGGAGACAAATGTCTCAGCCTCCTGGCATATATTGCATATATCCACTCAATAATGTCTTATAGAATTATTTTGTGGAGTAACTCGTCAATTAGAAAGAAATTATTGAAGCGAGTGGTAAAAAGAATACGTGGTGTTCACCTATGGAAGTCATGTAGGTACCTCTTCAAGAAGCTGCACAGTTTAACAGTGCCATCACAATACATATCATCGCTAATGAAATTTTTTCATAAACAATCCATCGCAATTTGAGAAGTCTGTATCTCATGTTCTAGCGACTAGTGTTTCTGCCTCTGGATCACCGAGTCCCGGTTTCAATTCCCAGTCATGCTGGATATTTCCTTGCCAGGGACTGGGTGTTTGTGTTGTTCTCACCATTTCATCATTATTCGAGAAAATGGAGAGACAGGACTGTGAAAAGATTGGTAATTTGTACAGGCACTGATAACCATGCCGTTGAGCACCCCACAAATCAAAATCATCATCATCACAATTTGAGAAGGACAGTGATGTACGTACCTTCAATGCTAGAGGGGAAAATGATCTTTATTAACCACTGTTTCAAAGTGGAGATCAGTATGCAGTAACAAAAATTTTTGATCATTTGCTGAATAATATAAATGTCTGATAGACATTTAAAACCATTTCTCCTTGAAAACTTTTTCTATTCCATTGACAAATCTCTGCTTAAAAGCTGGTAGCAAGTAAAAATTAACTTCGTTTTTAAGTGTAGTTGCATGAATAGGAATAAATGAGAATTTGTTCATTAATATTAACAGTAATCGTGTACACATATCCTGTAAAGTGACTCGTTCTACATCATTTTGATAAAAGATCACCCAAAAAGTCTATGTAAGATACAACTAACTAACTAGCTAATGCAGACAGCATGGGAGCAGTACAGAAGGTACCATATGCTAGCAACAGAGCATGGTAGCAGGGGTGGTGTACAGGACTCTTCCCCTGATGTGGCTTAAATGCCTAAACTTTCCTAGCACAGCACAGTTGAGCAGATCAAAACTTAGGTGGGAATGGATTTCAACTTAGGAGAAGCAGTATGTGTGTCACAACTTCAAGAGGTGAAAAAAACCCAGGAATTCTGTAAGCATGCAGATCAGAGTGAATAATATCTTGAGAGAAAAACATGTTACTGAAAGTCAGTCAGCAAGCAAGTCCAGACTGAGTCAGGGTTGGACTTACATAGAGGAAAAACATTCTTTGTCTCAGGTGAGACAATACCCATTGGCCTAGAACTGATATAGTGGGGAGGGGGTGACCTTGAAAGAAAATGCCCTTAATTCCAGAATCACATGCTCAGACTGGCAGGACAAGAACCTCTTTCATCTATCAGGCAAGCTTGGGACTGCAAGGGAAACAAACACCTTTTGTCTCAGGTGAGTGGCATCAGGGGAAAACCAGAAAATCATACAACAATGTACTTTGCATTTGTATTCCAGGTCAGCCATCTTGGATTCTGACATTATAAAGCTGTGCCTCTAGACCAGGTCAGCTATCTTAGATCGCCATCTTGGATACTGACATCATGGAGAATATGCTTGTATGCAAATGTCGCTATCTTGGATCACCATCTTGAATTTTTTTAATTTCACAACAACATGACAGTGCACTAGCTTGGATTTTTTAATTTTCCACCAATTTATACTTAGAACAATACACTGCTTCCACAGTGACATCATAGGATTAATGAAAACCATGTAGCACAATTGGGTTATCTTTGGATTTCCCACCATATTTTGAGATTCTGGCCATTTTTGTGTTCTTTGTCTTTTGTACATAGTGCAGTTGGCTTCTGTCAGAGGGGGTGGGAGGGATAGAGGGATGGTGGGGGATGGGTAATCTGACAGAAACAAATGATGTCACAGGGGGAAGTGTGAGGGTAGGTGAAAATCTGGCAACAATTCACCTTGCGCTTGAACTGACATAGCACATCTACTCTCATGGTCACTCACAGAATTACTATGTAGACATACCCAAAGAGATCAGGCCTATTTGTTGTAATTAGATCGAATGTATTTCTGTCATAAGTGGGCTTCAGAACAATCTGTTCTAGATATTTCTCAGAGAAGGCATTATGTAACATTTCTCAGGATGTCCACCACTCACAAAACTTGAAATATTCCAGTTGATAGTTGGATGATTAGTCTCCTCCAATGATAACGGTATGACTGCAGAAATTATGTGCTAGTGAACTTAAGTTTTTGGTTACATCCGGAGGTGAGTCAGGTGGTCGACAAAAGAATCCTAGTGTAAGTTTACACCCACCCTTGATACTAAGTCTTGCCCAGCTAATCTCCACATGCAGTTTCAATTCCTATCTAGGTGGACTTGAGTTGCTTGCCTACTGCGACAAATACTCCACTTCCATTTACTATTAGTGTATCCTTTCGATATATGCTTGAATTTTCCCCAAGTATCTAACTTTTTACTTATAAGTGGGCTCATACTGTCATGTTTTTGTGCTTCTGCTTTGAGGTGAGTATGTGACATGGTATCTGTATTCTGGTTTTCTAACGGAAACGCAGCTGCTGCTTCTGTAGAATACAGAAGACAAGATTCGAGAGTGTTTACTAAACAGCGTGAGACTGGCGCTGTGCCCAGCAGTCATACATATTTCGTCTGAACGTGCAAATGAACAGAGCATAGGTGGAGTGAAATAAGTTATTCAATTCACAGAATGTAGTCTTTCAGCAAGTACATGCAGTATTTCTACACATACCACTGTTCAAATGGTTCAAATGGCTCTGACCACTATGCGACTTAACTTCTGAGGTCATCAGACGCCTAGAACTTAGAAATAATTAAACCTAGCTAACCTAAGGATATCATACACATCCATGCCGGAGGCAGGATTCGAACATGCGACTGTAGCGGTCGCTCGGTTCCAGACTGTAGCGCCTAGAACCGCTCGGGCACTCCGGCCGGCTAGCAGTGTTCCACATACAAGAATATGGTGAACATTTCGTATACATACCCTCTGCTCTTATCATCTGCAGTGGTTTCTACCAGTCAGAGAAAGGGATGAAAGTGAAAGATTGAAATTTTGTCGATGGTTAATCCCGTATCACCGACTAATCCATTAACACTGTTTAATGATAAAGTCACATTCATCCGTGGCGTTGTAAGAACACTCGTAGCTCATGTCGGTGATTCGATGAAAACCAACAAAACCTCGTGAACAAACGTCTTCAAGAATGATTACCTTTAAATGTGGGGTGTCATATGTTTGACGATTAGTAGATTGGCCCTGTTGTGTTAGCGCATCATCTTGGATCCGTTAGCTATACATTTTTGGAGACGAGATTTCAGCATTGTTGGAAGAGGTTCCTTTGGCTATAAGCATTAGTATGACAGGGCCCCTGCACATTCTAGTCGACAGGTGATGTATCGTCTAAACCTAATATTCCACGGAAGATGGGTCGGCATAAATTGTTACTTTTCATGTTCACTGAAGTTTCCGGACGTTGCTCGTTTAGAATTTAACCTTTGGGAATGGTGGGAAGGCGAAATATACAAAGAAAAAGTAAATAAGAGACGAACTGATCGTCTGGATGATCAATAGTGCTGCCCTCATAAAATAATGCGAAAGATTTTGTCAAGAGAATTTGAAAGTGCATTGAAGTCGGAAGCGGAATTTATGAAAATCAACTTTGAACTTAATAATTTGCGTTCGCTTTACGTCTTGTTACGTCTTGTTAGAGTATTTTTTTGTCTTATAGTCTAACAGCAGTGCCTGTGTAACCATTAACAATGTTTTATTGGAATTAGTCCTCCTAAAATACACTGATGAAAAATTCGCGACACCAAAAAATAATTAATGTAGAGTAATGTCATTTCGAAGGTACATTTGTCTAGATAATGTGTTTAAGTGATTAACATTGCAAGATCAAGGGTAAACGTAAGTGCGAGATAAGCCATTTCAAACGAGAAATGCTGGTACATTAATAACCGCTGTATCCACCAGAATGTTGAATGCAAGCATGCAAATGTGCATACATTATGTTGTACAGGTGCCGTATGTCAGTTTATGGGATGCAGTTCCATACCTGTTGCACCTGGTTGGTCGATACAGGTACAGTTAATGCTGTTTATGGATGACACTGAAATTGTCGTCCAATGATATCCCATACGTGCTCGACTGGAGAAATATCTTGGGGTCTAGCAGGCCAAGGCAACATGACGACACCCTGTAGAACATGTGGGCGAGAGTAATGCTGCTGGAAAACACCCACTGGAATGCTGTTCATGAATGGAAGCACATTAGGTCGAATCACCAGACTGACGTACAAATTTCCAATCAGGGTGCATGACATAACCACGAGAGTCACAGGAAATCGTGCCCAGACCATAACTCCTGGTTTAGGTCCAGTGTCTAACACCCAGGCAGTCTGGTTGCAAGCCCGCAACTGGCCTCATTCTAACACACAGCCATCACTGGCACCGAGGCAGAACCAGCTTTCACTAGAAAACACAGCACACCTCCACCCAGTCCTCCAATGAACTCTCGCTGAAGTCGCAAATGACGGTGGTTTGGTGTCAGTGGAATGCCCCCTACAAGGGGTCTTGCTCCAGTCTGTCCTTGAAGTCAGCCATTTGTCATAGTTCGTTATGTCACTGTGGTGCCAAACACTGCTCATACTGCAGCTGCAGAAGCAGTACGCTGAACTAGAGCCATACGCCGACCACGGTCTTCCCAATTTGGTAGTGCCACATGACCGCCCGCATTTCGATCTGCTTGCGACCGTACATTCCCGTGAGCACTGCTACCAGCAATCATGTACAGTGGCTACATTCCTGCCAAGTCTTTCTGCAGTATTGCACAAGGAACATCCAGATTCTCGTAGCTCTATTACATGACCTCGTTCAAACTCAGCAAGGTGTTGGTAAAGTCCTCTTTGTCACCTTAAAGGCATTGTTGACTAACATCAACTTACCAATTCCAGTCTCAAAGGTAACTAATTCTCACGACCGTTACTGCGTGTATTTAAAACAAACCTGATTTGCATCCTCATAGTGGTGCTACTAGCGCCACACTTGAGCGACTGGTACAAAATTCGAAGGGCAACGGAAAGACAAAGTGGTACCGCATAGTTATTGATGAACACATTGTGTTTCAATGTCTTGTGTTAATTATTACTAATAAAATCTTTTCGTCATGTCTATTTTTGCTCTGTTCAAGGGTAATTCATGTTAGAATAAAATAAATTTGCACTCTTAGTTTTGCCGTTTAATATGTCTAGGTAGTGCAAAACACTCTGTCAGTGAAAAGAAGGGGGAAGTTAGGCAAATGTATTTCGCTGCGCATACTATGCAGATGATAACAGAGATATGAAATTGCGTTCAGAAATAGCCTTAGTAATGTCATTTAAACAGACGCAAAAACCCCAATATTGGCGATCCTTTACAGAAGCTTGAAACATAGCGCGGAGTTCAATGCGAGACGCCTATAACAGTTTTCACAACGAAACTTTGTCTCGAAACCTGGCAAAAAATCCAAAAATTCAGCTTCCAGGACGAACTCTTCGCACCACTACGACGTGTTCTTTTTCATCCCCATACAACAAATCTCGGTCCCACGTCGCTGCAGCCGGTAAAAGATCTTGCAAGAACGAGACCAACGACGACTAAAGAGAATCGTTCAGCGTGACAGAAGTGGAACCATTCCGCAAATCGGTGCAGATTTCAATGCTGGACCATTAAGAAGTGTCAGCGTGCGAACCATTCAACGAAACATCATAGATAGGGGCTTTTAACATCCACTTTTCACTTCCATACATGGCTGCACTTCATACAAATACTTTTAGAAAAGACTTCCTGACACTTAAATCTATACTCGATTATAACAAATTCCTCTTCTTCAGAAACGCTTTCCTTGCTATTGCGAGTCTACATTTAACATCCTCTTTCCTTCGACCATCATCAGTTATTTTGCTCCCCAAATAGCAAAACTCATTTACTACTTTAAGCGTCTCATTTCCTAATGTAATACCCTCAGCATCACCCGATTTAATTCGACTACATTCCATTATCCTCGTTTTGCTTTTGTTAATGTTCACCTTATATCTTTCTTTCAAGACACTGTCCATTCCGTTCAGCTGCTCTTCCAGGTCCAATGCTGTGTCTGACAGAAATCCAATGTCATCGCCGAACCTCAAAGTTTTAATTTCTTCTCCATGGATTTTAAATCCTACTCTGAATTTTTCTTTTGTTTCCTTTACTGCTTGCTCAATATACAGACTGAATAACATCAGGGATAGGCTACAACCCTGTCTCACTCCCTTCCCAACCACCGCTTCCCTTTCATGTCCCTAGACTCTTATAACTGCCATCTGGTTTCTGTACAAATTTTAAGCAGCCTTTTGCTCCTTGTATTTTACCCCTGCCACCTTTAGAATTTGAAAGAGTATTCTAGTCAACATTGTCAAAAGCTTTCTCTAAGTCTACAAATTCGAGAAACGTAGGTTTGCCTTTCCTTAATCTACCTTCTAAGGTAAGTCGTAAGGTCAGAACTGCCTCACGTGTTCCAAAATTTTTACGGAAACCAAACTGATCTTCCCCGGCTCCTACCAGTTTTTCCATTCGTCTGTAAAGAATTCGTGTTAGTATTTTGCAGCCGTGACTTATTAAACTGATAGTTCGGTAATTTACACATTTGTCAACACCTGCTTTCTTTGGGATTGGAATTATTACATTCTTCTTGAAAATGGCTCTGAGCACTATGGGACTTAAGATCTGTGGTCATCAGTCCCCTAGGACTTAGAACTACTTAAACCTAACTGACCTAAGGACATCACACACATCCATGCCCGAGGCAGGTTTCGAATCTGCGACCCTATCGGTCACGCGGTTCCAGGATGAAGCTCCTAGACCCGCACCGCCACACCGGCGGCTTCTTCTTGAAGTCTGAGGGTATTTCGCCTGTCGCATACATCTTGCTCACTAGATGGTACAGTTTTGCCAGGACTGGCTCTCCCAAGGCTGTCAGTAGCGCAAACTCTTTCTTGACGATGTGTATTTTTTTGTTAGTGTACTTATTATTCCTCCTTAAATATTTTTTAATATGCGGCAGAAGTAACTGTAGTGAGAGCAGTAGCTTACCGAGGATGTACATCATGAAGAAGTTGGTGTCGGTGGCGAGCCCGGCGACGGCGCGGCCCAGCACGAAGAGCGGCGGCGCGTGGGCGGCGGCGGCGAGCGCGTTGCCCGCGGCGGCCAGCACCCACGCCGCCAGCAGCGCCAGCCGGCGGCCCGCGCGGTCCGCCACCGCCCCCAGGGACAGCGTGCCCAGCACGCAGCCCGCGAAGAACGCGCTCTGCCCCCACGCAGCCAAGCCGGACCAACCCTCCTGCGCAAACGCAACAGTTCGCTCACTACATACTACTAGGAAAAGTAAACCCGAAATCTGACCAGGAATGCAGCACCGTCGTGTTTATGGACAAGACAAAGGTAGGAGAGAGACACTACTGGCCATTAAAATTGCTACACCAACAAGAAATGCAGATGATAAACCAGTATTCGTTGGACAAATACACTCCTGGAAATGGAAAAAAGAACACATTGACACCGGTGTGTCAGACCCACCATACTTGCTCCGGACACTGCGAGAGAACTGTACAAGCAATGATCACACGCACGGCACAGCGGACACACCAGGAACCGCGGTGTTGGCCGTCGAATGGCACTAGCTGCGCAGCATTTGTGCACCGCCGCCGTCAGTGTCAGCCAGTTTGCCGTAGCATACGGAGCTCCATCGCAGTCTTTAACACTGGTAGCATGCCGCGACAGCGTGAACGTGAACCGTATGTGCAGTTGACGGACTTTGAGCGAGGGCGTATAGTGGGCATGCGGGAGGCCGGGTGGACGTACCGCCGAATTGCTCAACACGTGGGGCGTGAGGTCTCCACAGTACATCGATGTTGTCGCCAGTGGTCGGCGGAAGGTGCACGTGCCCGTCGACCTGGGACCGGACCGCAGCGACGCACGGATGCACACCAAGACCGTAGGATGCTACGCAGTGCCGTAGGGGACCGCACCGCCACTTCCCAGCAAATTAGGGACACTGTTGCTCCTGGGGTATCGGCGTGGACCATTCGCAACCGTCTCCATGAAGCTGGGCTACGGTCCCGCACACCGTTAGGCCGTCTTCCGCTCACGCCCCAACATCGTGCAGCCCGCCTCCAGTGGTGTCGCGACAGGCGTGAATGGAGGGACGAATGGAGACGTGTCGTCTTCAGCGATGAGAGTCGCTTCTGCCTTGGTGCCAATGATGGTCGTATGCGTGTTTGGCGCCGTGCAGATGAGCGCCACAATCAGGACTGCATACGACCGAGGCACACAGGGCCAACACCCGGCATCATGGTGTGGGGAGCGATCTCCTACACTGGCCGTACACCTCTGGTGATCGTCGAGGGGACACTGAATAGTGCACGGTACATCCAAACCGTTCTACCATTCCTATACCGGCAAGGGAACTTGCTGTTCCAACAGGACAATGCACGTCCGCATGTATCCCGTGCCACCCAACGTGCTCTAGAAGGTGTAAGTCAACTACCCTGGCTAGCAAGATCTCCGGATCTGTCCCCCATTGAGCATGTTTGGGACTGGATGGAGCGTCGTCTCACGCGGTCTGCACGTCCAGCACGAACGCTGGTCCAACTGAGGCGCCAGGTGGAAATGGCATGGCAAGCCGTTCCACAGGACTACATCCAGCATCTCTACGATCGTCTCCATGGGAGAATAGCAGCCTGCATTGCTGCGAAAGGTGGATATACACTGTACTAGTGCCGACATTGTGCATGCTCTGTTGCCTGTGCCTATGTGCCTGTGGTTCTGTCAGTGTGATCATGTGTTGTATCTGACCCCAGGAATGTGTCAATAAAGTTTCCCCTTCCTGGGACAATGAATTCACGGTGTTCTTATTTCAATTTCCAGGAGTGTGTATTATACTAGAACTGACATATGATTACATTTTCACGCAATCTGGGTGCACAGATTCTGAGAAATCAGTACCACCTATGGCCGTAATGACGGCCTTGATATGCCTGGGTATCGAGTTAAACAGAGCTTGGATGGCGTGTACATAAACATGCAGCTTCAATACGATACCATAGTTCATCAGGAGTAGTGATTGGCGTATTGTGACGAGCCAGTTTCTCGGCCACCATTGACCAGACGTTTTCAATTGGTGAGAGATCTGGAGAATGTGCTGGCCAGGGCAGTAGTCGAACATTTTCTGTATCCAGAAACGCTCGTACAGGACCTGCAACATGCGGTCGTGCATTATCCTGCTGAAGTGTAGGGTTTCGCAGGGATCGAATGAAGGGTAGAGCCACGGGTTGTAACATATCTGAAATGTAACATCCACTGTTCAAAGTGCCGTCAATGCGAACAAGATGAGACCGAGACATGTAACCAATGGCACCCATTCCATCATGCTGGGTGATAATCCAGTATGGCGATGATGAATACACGCTTCCAATAAGCGTTCACCGCAATGTCGCCAAACACGGATGCGACCGTCATGATGCTGTAAACAGAACCTGGATTCATCCGAAAAATGACGTTTTGCCATTTGTGCACCCAGGTTCGTCGTTCAGTACAACATCGCAGGCGCTCCTGCCTGTAATGCAGCGTTAAGGGTGACAGTAGCCATGGTATTCGAGCTGATAGTCCATGCTGCTGCAAACGTTGTCGAATTGTTCGTGCAGATGGGTGTTGTCTTGCAAACGTCCCTATCTGTTGACTCAGGGATCGAGTCGGGGCTGCACGATCCGTTACTGACATACGGATAACATGCCCGTCATCTCGACTGCTAGTGATACGAGGCCTTTGGGATTCACCACGGCGTTCCGTATTACCCTCCTGAACCCACCGATTCCATATTCTGCTAACAGTCATTGGATCTCGACCAACGCGTGCAGCAATGGCGCGATACGAGAAGCCGCAATAGCGATAGGCTACAATCCGACCTTTATCAAAGTTGGAAACGTGATGGTACCATATCTCCTCCTTACACGAGACATCACAACAACGTTTCACCAGGCAACGACGGTCAACTGCTGTTTGAGTATGAGAAATCGGTTGGAATCTTTCCTCATGTCAGCACGTTGTAGGTGTCGCCACCGGCGCCAACCTTGTGTGAATGCTCTGAAAAGCTAATCATTTGCATATCACAGCATCTTCTACCTGTCGTTAAATTTCGCGTCTGTAGCACGTCATCTTCGCGGTGTAGCAATTTTAATGGCCAGTAGTGTATTAACAGTGTGCTCTACACCTACGGTATTCTCACAATTAGAGTGCCATCGCACGCTACACATTGGTTCCCAAATGGCCTCCATGGCACAACTACTCTCCTGGAAATTGAAATAAGAACACCGTGAATTCATTGTCCCAGGAAGGGGAAACTTTATTGACACATTCCTGGGGTCAGATACATCACATGATCACACTGACAGAACCACAGGCACATAGACACAGGCAACAGAGCATGCACAATGTCGGCACTAGTACAGTGTATATCCACCTTTCGCAGCAATGCAGGCTGCTATTCTCCCATGGAGACGATCGTAGAGATGCTGGATGTAGTCCTGTGGAACGGCTTGCCATGCCATTTCCACCTGGCGCCTCAGTTGGACCAGCGTTCGTGCTGGACGTGCAGACCGCGTGACACGACGCTTCATCCAGTCCCAAACATGCTCAATGGGGGACAGATCCGGAGATCTTGCTGGCCAGGGTAGTTGATTTACACCTTCTAGAGCACGTTGGGTGGCACGGGATACATGCGGACGTGCATTGTCCTGTTGGAACAGCAAGTTCCCTTGCCGGTCTAGGAATGGTAGAACGGTTTGGATGTACCGTGCACTATTCAGTGTCCCCTCGACGATCACCAGAGGTGTACGGCCAGTGTAGGAGATCGCTCCCCACACCATGATGCCGGGTGTTGGCCCTGTGTGCCTCGGTCGTATGCAGTCCTGATTGTGGCGCTCACCTGCACGGCGCCAAACACGCATACGACCATCATTGGCACCAAGGCAGAAGCGACTCTCATCGCTGAAGACGACACGTCTCCATTCGTCCCTCCATTCACGCCTGTCGCGACACCACTGGAGGCGGGCTGCACGATGTTGGGGCGTGAGCGGAAGACGGCCTAACGGTGTGCGGGACCGTAGCCCAGCTTCATGGAGACGGTTGCGAATGGTCCTCGCCGATACCCCAGGAGCAACAGTGTCCCTAATTTGCTGGGAAGTGGCGGTGCGGTCCCCTACGGCACTGCGTAGCATCCTACGGTCTTGGCGTGCATCCGTGCGTCGCTGCGGTCCGGTCCCAGGTCGACGGGTACGTGCACCTTCCGCCGACCACTGGCGACAACATCGATGTACTGTGGAGACCTCACGCCCCACGTGTTGAGCAATTCGGCGCTACGTCCACCCGGCCTCCCGCATGCCCACTATACGCCCTCGCTCAAAGTCCGTCAACTGCACATACGGTTCACGTCCACGCTGTCGCGGCATGCTACCAGTGTTAAAGACTGCGATGGAGCTCCGTATGCCACGGCAAACTGGATGACACTGACGGCGGCGGTGCACAAATGCTGCGCAGCTAGCGCCATTCGACGGCCAACACCGCGGTTCCTGGTGTGTCCGCTGTGCCGTGCGTGTGATCGTTGCTTGTACAGCCCTCTCGCAGTGTCCGGAGCAAGTATGGTGGGTCTGATACACCGGTGTCAATGTGTTCTTTTTTCCATTTCCAGGAGTGTATTTCAGTGTCGGATAATTTTGTGTGGAAACGCAAGTTAACTTCTAAAATGTCTAAAGTTTGGTTTACTGGCACGTTAGTGTACAGACTTGTGATGTCAAAGGAAACGAGTTTAGAAACATCAGAGCAGATTAAAGTTTTCAATCTGCTAGCTAGGTCAACCGTGTTTTTAACAGAGTAATCATCCACAAATACAAAGTTTTATTTTATTTTATAATGCACACATCTGGCTAAGTTATGATAAATGCTGTTGGTGCTATCCACTATCGGACGGATCGGACGATTAATCTTATCGACCTTACATTGGCTCCTTAAGATAGGCGGTTTCAGATTCATATTTATGAGCCATTTTTTACGAGCTTCCCCTACTAGTTTTTTAGTATTGTGAAGTCCTACTCTTATCTCTTTTTTGCAAAGCGGCGGTGGGATCTCTTTCGATAGGTACAATATCATTTTCTTCAAAAAACTTTTCTGTCTTCTCTACATACTCATCTTTACTGGAAATAATCAAGGAGTTGCCTTTGTCGGCTTTAGTGAGCACGGTGACATTATTTTTCAACTTGCGATTACTGCTTTTTACGGTATTAAGTACGTCAGCGTCCGTTTGCATGGTGGTCAATTCTTTTTCTAAAACTTAGCAAGTCTCGTAATCTTTCGCGTTTGAACATTTTTAGCGGTTTTAGAACACTCGAGGCCTGTTTTAAGATCCACTATTAGATATTCTAATACGCCAGCTTCGCTAACTGTGGGTTCTAAGTTGTATTTGAACCCTTTTGACAACAGTTTATTTTCAGAAGACGTGAAACTAATGTCTGTTTTATTAACTATTCTCTCATAAAAGCTAGTTCGTTTATTGAATTAATATAATTGCTCTCCGTGTTATAGGAATCAGCCCGATTTGACATATTTGCAAGTTTTCTAGCATACCTTTTAGCAATTTCGTCTTTACGATTCGGGAGCCATTCATTGGCCTGTGCCCAAAAGGAGTCTATTTGGAAATTGAAAGTAGTTGAGCAAAACTTAGATATTTCAAAGTAAAGCATGTAGGCTATTTCATTTAATTTATCCTTTTTTGCATATAATTCGGCAATTCTACTGTTAAGAATCTCTGCCATGAGCTTCCTTTTCAAGTTGGGGATGAATTACATAATTTACCAATGTATCCATTAACGAATTTGGGGGTGGTATTTAATTGTCTGCATTTTATGCATAATGTCTAGATATGTTAAAATTTCTGAAACTTCAAGGTTTGCCGAAGATAGTGTAATACTATTAGACACGGAAAAAGGTTTTGAAGAGCGACTGGACGGAATGGGTACTGTCTTCTAAAGAGGTTACAAGATGAATGTCAATGAAAGTATAACAAGGTTAACGGAATGTAATGGAATTGAATCAGGCGATGATGAGGGAATTATACAGGGTGGGAAAATGAAAGTGGCCCAGGAAACAGATCCAGGTGGAGTATTCGTCCGCATGATCGACTTGGTATGCCGGTCTCTTGCGACAGGCGTCGGGTTGATTTG
This sequence comes from Schistocerca gregaria, assembly GCF_023897955.1. Lineage (NCBI taxonomy): Eukaryota > Metazoa > Arthropoda > Insecta > Orthoptera > Acrididae > Schistocerca > Schistocerca gregaria. The sequence goes on along the minus strand of NC_064931.1, from coordinate 220,218,437 downwards.
GTAGGACTCTGAAGAATTTTCTTGTGAACTGCAGAAACATTTTCTGGTGTGTGGACACATTTCGAAATGTTTTTTGACTTGTTCAAAACATATCCTGTCAGATGCCGTTTTCGGACGAAGTGTTGCATGGAACTCTTTGCTGCTACTGACACCATTAAACTTCTCAGCAAACAACTAACCACACAGTTTCTACGAATTCGTCTTCACGTAACTTTCCACAACGAACACCCGCTGTTCCACTGTGAGTACCATCGTCACCTTTGCATTGCTCCACTCACACTGACAAAGACCGTACTACGCTCTGAACTGGTGCGAATCACGTGGCGATTGTACACGTGGCGTGCGCATCACAGGATGTGGTTATATGCATACATTCACGTCCAATCGTATCCACTCATCCCGGCTACTTTTATTTGCCCCACCCTGGAGGCCCCTTGCGGGGAAGGTCCGGCCGCCTTGGTGCAGGTCTTATTACATTCGACGCTATATTGGGCGATCTGCGCGCCAGATGGGGATGAAATGATGATGAAGTCAACACAACACCCAGACCTAGTCCCTGAGCGGAGAAAATCTCCGACCCAGCCGGGAATCGAATCCGGGCCCGTAGGACGGCAATCCGTCACGCTAACCACTCAGCTATCGGGGTGGACATAAGGAAATGAGACACTAAAATTAGTAGGTGAATTTTGCTGTCTGGGCAGTAAAATAAATGGCAAAGGAAGAAGTAGAGACTGCCTACAGCAAGAAAAGCGTTCCTTAAAAATAGGAAGTTGTGAACGTCTAATATAAATGTTTTAGGAAGTCTTTTCTGAAAATGCTTGCGTGGATTGTAGGTTTTTACTGAAGTGAAACGTAGATGATAAGCAGTTCAGACAAGAAGAGAATAGAATCTCTTGAAATGTGATGGTACAAAAAAGGTTGAAAATTAGACGAGTATCCGGTTAACAAATGAGAAGACACTGAATAGAATTGATGAAAAAAGAAGTTTGTGGCACAGTTTCACTAAAATAAAGGGTCGGTTGGCGGGACACATTGTGAGGCATTAAGGAATCATCAGTTTGGTGTTGGAAGGAACTGGAGGGGGGGGGGGGGGGAATTATACAGGGAACACAGTAGGGCGTTTCAAATGCATATAACCTGCGGAAGCTATGTAAATGTCGTGTGACTAGGGCCTCCCGTCGGGTAGACCGTTCGCCTGGTGCAATTCTTTCATCTGACTCCACTTCGACGACTTGCGCGTCGATGGCGATGAAATGATGATGATTAGGACAACACAACACCCAGTCCCCGAGCAGAGAAAATCTCCGACTCAGCCGGGAATCGAACCCGGGCCCTTAGGATTGACATTCTGTCGCGCTGCCCACTCACCTACCGGGGGCGGCCGGTAGGTATGTAGAGATGCAGAGGCTTGTGCAGGATGAACTAACGTGAAGAGCTGCATCAAACCAATCCTCGGACAGAAGGTCGCAACAACAACATTTAGGGCGAACACAAAGAACTGCACGCATTTGATGAGTACATCTCCTACACGACATTTTCCGGAGGAGTACGAGCTCACGCTTCATCGATCTGGCGAAGACTGCAACAGATAAGGACCCAGTTCAAGATCCTTTAACCTTCGTGCAATAATAAGAGACGACGAAAAAATTAGTCAGCCACGCAGATATCACGCCAATACCGTGTAAATCCACTTCTAACCTTGATAATAGCATCAGTTCGATAACGAACAAAGTCCACAAGTTTCCTCACCTACGCTAAAAGCAGCTGAAAGTACTCATTGATGATTAGATCCTGTACCATTACCAAATTGCGGGGATGTTCATTGCTACGTTTCTACCATTGTTCAACGGAGTTCGAGACATTTTCTATGTGATTGAAATCGGATGTAACTTTTCATTCTTTTCCGACGGACCTTTTGCAAATGCAAATACACTACTCGGGTTTGCGCCGGACCATACTGAGCAAATCCCACGTACAATATTTCATCGATTAGGCATCTTCAGGTGATGGTAGTTGCTACTAGTGTCACAGCTGCAAGGCGCTACTGATGAGGATCGCGCGACGGCGTCGAAATTTGTCAGGGGAGGAGCAGGATATACGAATGCAGGGAAGGCTCTCGCAGTTGGATGAAGGGTACCAATAATTTGACTTGACTTTCTGCAAACGTGACGTCCTTCTGACATCACACACAATATCGGCAACCGTGGGAACTGCTATCGACTTTCGTTACCGTTCCATGTGGGACTTTCTCGCACGGGTAACAGCTCACAACACTTCATGCACACGTGACGTCATTTTAACGCCACACACAGTACCGAAGATTTATTTAAAAAAAGGTTGTTCTTGGTACAATTTATTATAATTATTGTTTTAATTAAACGTTACATAATGATTTATCGGCGGTTAAAGCTTTTATGAGATATAACTAATTTTACGGAGTGCAAACCTTCGTAACCTCAGTGTGGTGTAGTGGTTATAGGTATGGAATTGTGTAGTGGGAGATTGTTGGTTGCTGGTTCGCGCCTTGCATTCTGCAATAAATACTGTGTCTGGGTAGCACACTGGTTAACACAACTGCATACTAAGCAGTTTCGCCCTGCGCCTCGAGCGAGCAGGTTATTCTTAAAATGGCTCTGAGCACTATGGGACTTAAATTCTGAAAGGAAGAATTACATTAAATTTCTTGATCTATTCATCTCAAACTTGGAAGTGGTGGGTGTCCTGTGTGGCATATGTCAGACTGCCAGACAATATGTGAGACAACATCATCACCGAAAAGCTTCGAAAAACACTCTGCTGGGCATTATTGTCTCTACAGCATCCGGACTTGCGTACACTTTCGAGTGACTGGATTGTTTTTCCTCCCACTTCTCAAAAATGGTTCAAATGGCTCTGAGCACTAAGGGACTTAAATTCTTAGGTCATCAGTCCCCTAGAACTTAGAACTACTTAAACCTAACTAACCTAAGGACATCACACACATCTATGCCCATGGCAGGATTCGAACCTGCGACCGTAGCGGTCTTGCGGTTCCAGACTGTAGCGCCTAGAACCGCACGGCCACCCGGCCGGCGGTTATTCTTACTTCCGCCTGTACAGCTGCGCCGGGTGTGTCGAATTTGGGTGTACTCAATGTTGTGTGTGTATCGGCCACTGCCGCATCGTTCGTTGTTGGTTTGTTCTATGCCGGCGGCGTATTCTGCCGTGCCATGATGTGTGTGGAGTCCTCAAGAATAGTCCTCGGCGGGGTGCCGTTCGTTTCAGTTTTGGCAGGAGTACTCGACATGTTCAACCGGGCTCTCTAGAAGTTCACGATTGGTTGGTTGATGCGATTCGAGTTACATCTGATCAGAGAGACACTGCTTATTTTGATTCTGGTTTGTATGCATTTTTTGTGAAGTTTCAAGATCCGTCGCAAGTAGACCGGATTTCCCTCGGGTTGTTTCTCAGGTGATATTTACACGTCGTAATGGTTCCGTAAGTCCAGTCCTTCTTGCAAATGCGGCGATCGAGTATATCCCTGTTAGAGTTTAGAAACTTCCATCCGAAGTGGACGATTCAATTCTTAAGGCGACGTTGCTGCCTTATGGTGTTGTCAGGCATATCCAGCGGGAACGCTGGTCTGCTCAACATCGCTTGCAATGTTGCAGTGGTATCCGAACCGTAGAAATGTGTGTTCAGAAGAATATTCTTTCACACCTGAACGTTTGTGGTTACCGGATTCATGTTACGTATGCAGGGGAAGGAGGAAAGTGCCCACCTCAGATCCAACTGTCCTTGCCGTATTAAGGTTTTAAAGTCGTCCTATGAAAAACGTCAACATTAGTTGGATTAGTGTCTTCGCAATCTGCTGTCTGTGCTTCTCCAGCTTTAGAGGACAGTGGGCAGGCATTGCCCTCACCTCCACTCCGCGTGACTTTGCACCATTACCGGCACGTTCAGTTGCGGCTCCTGGGTGTTGGAGGGTGCTGGGTGGAGAGTGCTGGGTGGCGATGCTTTGGAAACTGACGTTAACTGCGGTTCTTGTTTCACCAAGGATGACGAGGCTGGTCCTGTTGATGTTGAAATGAATGTTGCATCTGCGTCCTCTCCTCTACCCCTAAGAACCACTGTTCCGGTGGTCCCGATGATTTAACAGGAACATTGTCTGCCGTTCTGCTTTTACAGTGTTCTAGTGCAGCGCCTTCTCTTCCTCAGTCTGATACGATGGAGCAACAGGTTATTGCGGATTCTCTTCCTGGTATTCAGATGATGAAGACAGCCTCAGGCGCTGCATTCCCTGTCTCTTCTTTGTCTGAGGATGATGTTCTTCGATCCCAATTGTGTCTCTCGCATTCCATTGAGTGCAATGGGGACGCCTCTATCCCCACATCTGACCCTGGTCAGCCCTCATTCCTTCGGCGTCAAGAAGTTGTCTTGTCACGGAAGGGTGTGAAACAACTGTTTCAACCCGAGCGTGCATCGTCGCGCTGGAAAAGCAAAGCATGGAATCTGCATCTTTCGGTGGACAGGATTCAAATTCTGTATAATCGTATTCACCGTCTGCCGATGTAGAGGAGAGCGGAACCTGATGCATACATTCTTTCCTAGTTCTGCTTTCATCTCTTACATGTGTTAACTAATGCAGGCGTATACTTTTCTTGCTGCCTTATCACAGTTTATTTGCCGGCCAATGTGGCCGAGCGGTTCTAGGCGCTTCAGCCTGGAACAGCGCGACCGCTACCGTCGCAGGTTCGAATCCTGCCTCGGGAATGGATGTGTGTGATGTCCTTAGGCTACTTAGGTTTAAGTAGTTCCAAGTTCTAGGGGACTGATGACCTTAGGTGTTAAGTCCCATAGTGCTCAGAGCCATTTGAGCCATTTGAACAGTTTATTTATGCTTCCCAAGCCGATGTTGTGAGTTTGCAAGAACTGTTATTTGACGTGTTTTGTCACCCTGGGTATTCTGTGGTTTTTTTTTTTAATTTTTATTTTTAACTTTGCGTCGGAAAGCTCTACAGGGATGGTATTCCGTTAACGGACTTTGACACACTGAACGATGGTCGGGGTATAGGGTGTTGTTTTTATGAGCTCCCCTTAATGTTTCTTTATGGTCCATCTGGATCTGGTCGTACATATGACCGCTGGCGCTTTTATATGAAAGATGCCTTTTCTTACTACGCCAAAACACGCGAAAAATTTTGATTGGGGGGGGGGGGGGGGGATGGAATTTCAACCGCGTATTACGACCTGTGTATCAGAGTTCCATTTATAACTATTGTCGTGAACTTAACGATGCAGTGGCGTCGTTGACTCTACAGGATGCTTGGATATGCAGATATCCCACATTTGAGCGTTTTACGTATTTACAGCTATTTATAGTAGTCGAATAGACCGTTTTTATTTGTCTACTTCCCTATGTAATCAACTTTTGTTACCTGATGTAATTCCCGCCAGCTTCGGTGATACCTGTGCTCTTTCAATGACTTAACAACGTCCCTCAGCGGGTAAATCTTTCTCGCCCTACTTGGAAGCTAAATATTTTACATCTGGTGCACCCCTTTCTAGGTGATATCATCACTACCGGGTGGGGCTGGACAAGCACTGAAATATTGAATGGTGGGTTGCCATTTGCAAACCTCGACTTCGCACTGAACTCATGCGTTTTAGCTCTAGTGAAGCGGCTGAAATAAGGAGGACTCGAGAATTTTATTACGCTGTCCTTCGCGATCTTTATGAGATTGCTCGAGACGTCCCTTTAAGAGTTATGGAGGTTCACCACACGAAGACGAAACTCCTCCAACTCAAAAGACTGGAATTAGAAGGTCTTCGTTTGCGTTCCCAGCCACGTTAGATTCTCCAGGATAAGTTGGCGTCTCTTTGTCATCTAATTCGGCTTCGAAAGCGATGTCAGAGTTCTTGTCTCACTACCATTCGTTCTATAGATGGACGTGAGTGGTCACCCCAACCTCATATAATGCTTGAACTTTCCCGGTATTTTTCCGATCTTTATATTGGAGTGATGTCAGTATACGGTCTGCTGTTTTTACTTCCCTCATTGATAGTGTTGTTACGCCAGCTCTCCATGAGAAGTTTTTGGCAGTTTTCACCGTGATGAGGTGTCTGACATTGTAGTTCACTCTCCTTTCTGCAAATCACCAGCTTTGGATGGGCTCCGCAAAGAATTTTACTTTCGGCTTTGGCTTCTGATAGGAGATACGATAACATCCACAGTGAATGAAGTTGTGCAAGGGGTACACCTATCCGCCCTACTTTAAGGTTGGAAAAATTGTTTTAATTCCCTAAAACACGTGACGTCTGTCCGTGAATCAGATCTAACCGATAACGCTATCCAATTTTGCTTATAAAATCGTAGGGCGGGCGATAAATAGCCGTTTGTCGATTTGACTTGTTGACATTGTCGAGCGTTATCAAAGTTGTCTCCCGGGTGTTCTCTCCTGACTTCTGTTGCTGAATGTCGTGATCTCATCTCGATTACTTCCACTGTTCCTGGGTCAGGAGCTTTACTCTTTATTGTTTTTAATCACACGTTTGACCAACTTAGTCATGAGTTTATGTTGCGAGTGTTGACAGCTTCCCGGGCTAGATTCCTGGCGGGGTCAGAGATTTTCTCTGCCTCGTGATGGCTGGGTGTTGTGTGCTGTCCTTAGGTTAGTTAGGTTTAAGCAGTTCTAAGTTCTAGGGGACTGATGACCATAGATGTTAAGTCCCATAGTGTTCAGAGCCATTTTTTTTTTTGTTTCAATGATGCTGCACGACGGATATTCACCTCTCTGATTATTGGTGTTCATCGGTCTATTGACGTGAATAGAAGTGTGTCGAGGTGTCCTGCGAGGGAGTGCCCAATCTATGTCGTTATTCGCGCTATTTATGGAACCTTTATTGCGGTCCGTAGCTGCTCGGTTGTATATCTGGTCGTTATTGGGCGAAAGGTTCAGCATTCGCGCGTGCGTATGCCGATGCCGTTATGGTAGTCCTGCGTACCCATACGACATACAGGTGTTCACGGACGTTTTGGATGCATTTTATCGTCTTGCGGGAGCACAGATTAACGACCGGAAGTGTCTGATAGCTTACGGGGATTTGACGCGGTCAAATTCCATGGGCTGTGGCTGTCGCCTTTCATCGATCGTTGTGTGTTACTATTTATTGATCGTTGTCCGATGAAGATGGCTGCGTTAAACTGAAAGTCCGTCACGGATAGGATTCCAGGAGCGATCCTTGAATACGAGCGTCACTCCCTTTCGTCACTTCGTAAGGTTCGGACCTTCGAAACTTAGGCGCTGACTAAAGCCTATTTTGTTGCCCAAATTTTACCCCCTCCTGCGATGATGTCCCGAAAGTTACGATTATCGGGCAAGTTTATCTGGCAAAACTCTATGTATCGGGTGCGCTATGAGGTTATGCCGAGACCTGGGCTGATGGGAGATCTGGGCCTCCATGATGTTTGGCCCAAGTCTTCCGTATATTTCTTCGACGCACTGTTTCGATATGTCTTCGCGTCTCCCATTCACTTACAGCTCACCTTTTTACCTGTCTCCGACCTGCGAGCTTAACCCCCCCCCCCCCCCCCAATAGATGTTTTAAAGTATATTCTGGAATTTTTTTATTGATGTCAGTATTTGAGGTTTGATATTCTTTCCAAGCCACATCTCTGTAAAAATGCTGTTATGGCGCTGGACGTTTCCAAATCATGCTTCCCATATGGAGACCCTATCGCCAGGGACAGATTGGAAGGTTGTTGGGTCCAATGTCAGCCTACATATTTTTCCGATGGAAATGGAGTCTTCGTGGTCCCAAGTAGTTCATAATCTTCTCGCCACCAACGTTAGCCTTTTTTTTTTTGCATTGGCTTTAGTGAAACAGACTGGTGCTGTCATTGCCATGAAATGTAAACATTGTCACTGCTTGGTCGCCAGTGGACACAGACATTGGAGTTCGCTCCGCTGACAATTGGCCTTTCCTGCCAGGATGACGGAAGCGGCAACCTCCAGTCAGATTCCCCTGCATCCCGATTCAACATTCTTTCCTAGAACGATGAACAGTAGAGCTATGTAGCTTGTCGGGCATTATGTTCATTACGTGGTGGGGAGCGGGTATGACTGCGACCCTTGTGTCTCTTACCAGTATATGGTAACGGCCCACTGGACATGGCAAAGGACGCAACGCTATCGTAAGCTTTTTACTAATATTTAATCGTTAAGGAGTTGGGTGACGTATAGAATCCATTTTCTATTCGAATGATTCGTTTCTGTTACCTCGCTTCTGGTAAAAATAAGAAAAAAAAGGTGCTGAGTTAACCGATCCTCTTGGTGTTTTCGTCATGGTTCGTTTTCAGGTGTATTGTTAGACAGTTTATTTTATTTTTGTGGCCCTGTTTTTAGTAAAAAAATAAGCAAAAATTGATGCAGGCCACGAATGGAAATGAATTTTTTTTTCTTTTTTGAGTGTCGGAAACCATGTAGAATTAAGTCCGATTTTTTTGAGCAGGAAGTTAAGAGGTTTCAATAAAAATAAATAAATAAAGATAAAAATTTAAAAAATGCCTGTACCATGTGTGGGACCAGCATAGCGACAGGCTAGTGGGGTTGGGGGGGGGGGGGAGAAGGGGGAGGGGGCGGCATTGTGGCCAGGCCTCGGGATTCAAACCCTGCCCACTTTGTCTCCATCCAGCCTGAAGCTGATTGTGTCCGTTTTTCCCTGCCGCTATAAGTAGAAAAGAAACGCTGTCGTAATGTATAATGTCGTTGTTTACGGAGTCGAAAGATGCAGGTTCGCATCCCGCTACATGTAACTTTTTTCCGACCTTAGCGGCGTTAACACATTTGGTTAAAAGAATGTATCGAATATCCTTGACTCCAACTCTTTTTCATCTTCCCGCGTAATTATTATGATTGTCCAAACTCTCATTATTGAATGATTCTTTTATTATTTTCATAATCTTTATCCTGAAAAATGGAGAAAAATTTGCGTTATGAGATTAAGAAAATGGAGACACAAGAATTTCCAATCAAATTAGTATAGTCATTTTATTTATATTATTTTATCTACATGTGTGGCAAGTATGATATGTATCTTATGGAGCATTATACGAAAAAAGAACAAAAAGGAAAAGTGCTTAGGAGTGTGGTATTGTCTCGCAGTTCCAGACTGATGCGTTTAGAACCGCTTGGCCACACCGGCCGGCTCAAAAGAATTGAAAGTTTATAAGAAAATTTTCGAGTTAGTTCTTTTGGAACACTTCTTCGCCAAACAATGTTTTAATTGAAGTAAATCTTTAACTCCCAATACGATGTTTTCCGTTATTTTATTACAGCAAATTGTACCAATACAGACGAATTTTCGAAAGATCCTCAGTGTGCTGATGTTTTGAAATAGTATTTATTCATAAAACGTAAGTTAAATGAGTTGCTGCGTTAATTTGTCTCCTACGAGTAGAATGGCTATCCATCCTTTTTAATTAAAGACCAACTCCTGAAACTAGTTTTCTGAATCAGCAAGTCCGCGCACGTTGATGATTGATAAAGACGTATTAGGAAAAGTAGTACAACTTTTTTAGTAAGTTTCGGGATTTATTCTTACAAATACATTAATCTCTCCTTTATCTACAGTCCCCTTTATCTACAGTCCAGTACACATGAATGCAGAGCTTTACGCATTCATAAACAATGTTTCTTCGAGGTTAATGTACATTGCAGTAAAGGGCGAATGTTACTGTTTTGAACGTCATGTTCGCCTCGTGTGTTGCTACATGTACGATAACGAAAGTCGATAGACAGCTTTTTCCATTTTTGATATTGCGTGTGACGTGAGAGCGGCGTGACGTATGCAGGAAGTCTTGTGAGATGAATGTCTGCATTGGAAGAAAGTGGCAGTCATAGTGTCCGCTGTTGATAACACTGTGAATAGCTTGCTTATGCTTGCCAGACTATGGTGGGGAGCGGAAACGATTATGCCCTTGACTCCGTGGAAGGTCTTGATCCGTTCTGTCTGCGATTATGGTAATATTGTCTACGGCACTGCAACGCAATCAACTTTGCGCAAGCTCGATGTCATCCGTTATACAGTGACTCGTCTTGTCCTTGGAGCCATCAAAACAACGTCGACCAACGCCGTGCTAGTAGAAGCATCCGTCATGCCGTTGTCTGTAAGACTGTGATTTCTTTCTCTGAGTCGGTCTTCGATATCTGATTGTCCCTCTCCAAAAGCACTGGTTCGATTCTCGAAGCTCACACAGGCTCCTCAAGGACGACGAATGAACAGAACTTATTTATTAGTTCGCAGCTACGAGAAGTGGCGCCATCTGTTTCCACTCGTTCCACAGGACAAAAAACTCCCCTGTTTTCGTTTTTCGTTTAGCCTGTTCTTCACCCCAGCCCCAGTGGCATACCTTCCGTCCGATTTCCGAACGGAGACCAACATCATTCGCGACCTGGAGCATTTTGTCAGCATACCAAGACCCCAGTACGCTCATACCTATACGGACAGTTCTAAATCTGAGGCGGGTGTGGGATACGTCTTCTTTAGCCCTTCTAGTGTCGCTTACCAAATGTTTGCGCTTCCTCTTGAAACTTCTGTCTACACGGCACGACGGACTTACTGGCCATCAGGTAGTTATTCATTATAGTACTCGGTCATTCCAGTTCGTCCAGATACTTGCGGACTCTCGAATTGTGCTGCAGAAATTGCAACATCTCATGTTCGATAAACAGAGCAACAGATATATTCTGAACGTCTTGGCGACCATTAGCGACGAGCAGGCCTCGGACATTGCAATTACTCTGGATTAAAGGACATCATTCTTCCTAATGAAGCTGTTGACCGTCTTGCCAAGAGGAGTATTACAGAAGGCCAGATATGCACAACGCCAATCCCTTATGCGGATCTCACATCGACGATCCGAAAGGTTGGCTTGGCTCTGAGGTCTATGGGACTTAATATCTGAGGTCATCAGTCCCCTAGAACTTAGAACAATTTAAACTTAACTAACCTAAGGACATCACACACATCCATGCCCGAGGCAGGATTCGAACCTGCGACCGTAGCAGTCGCGCGGTTCCGGACTGAGGCGCCTAGAACAGCTCGGCCACCGCGGCCGGCGCTACGAAAGGCTGCCTGTGAATGGCATGTCCCTCAGACCGCTTAAGGGCGGCCACCTGGCGGTCAGACAACCGAACATCTCTTCTCGACCATTGTTCGCCTCGGTGCAGCTTCGTAGACGTCATGTGACTTCTATCATCGGCATGAGGCCACGACACGGATTTTACCCTGCGCACTATACCGGTTGAAAATTATCACGTCAGGACACTGCTATAAGGGCACAACAGCAGTAGCGGAACTTAATCACATCATATTGGCATGTCCACTTACACGTTGCAGAATGAGAATTGTATAAGATATTGGTTGCGAGAGGTTACTTCTTCCCCACCAGTGTTCCTGTTTCACTCCACCGTTTTGTAAATATAACCTGCTCACAGGTTATTTGAAACCCACTGGCATCCAATTTAATTAATGAGTTGCCAATGTCTTCATTTACAGGTGGCATCAGCCCGGTTCGTAATAAGGTGCGTAATTTTGTGTTTTAATTTGCGTAAAGACCACCATTTGTACTTTAAATTTTCATTATTGGGCATTTTATGTCCCTATTCTACATACCATTTGTTATATTGTGTTTGTCATCTTGAGTTTTTCCATTATTTTAAGTAATCACTGCGTCACGTCATGAATCGTAAGTTCCTGTTTTTCTTGTTTTAATGTAATGGCAAAATGGTTCAAATGGTCCTGAGCACTATGGGACTCAACTTCTGAGGTCATCAGTCCCATAGACTTAGAATTACTTAAACCTAACTAAGCTAAGGACATCACACACATCCATGTCCGAGGCAGGATTCGAACCTGCAACCGTAGCGGCCGCGCGGTACCAGACTAAAGCGACTAGAACCGCTCGGCCACACCGGCCGGCAATGCAATGGCACCCAGTGCTGGATTCCATGCAGCGCTTAATCGAAAACCTGTATCCCAGTTAAGATAGTGCGCTGTACGCTGCTGTCTATGGGCCACCGCAGCGTGCGATTGGTTCAGGCACCCACGCTCACTGCTGCCAAAGGCTAGAATTTGCACGCCGGTACTGCAATTGGACGTTCACTGAGTGGCGAAAAGTGGCCTTCTCAGATGAATTACGTTTTAGCTCCATCTGGCAGATGACGTCTGAAAGCAAACACCCTGCAATAATCGTCGGACGAGTCTATGCCGAAGGAGGGAGCGTTGCGGTCTGGAGTCTGTTTTCGTGGGTAGCTACGCTATCGCTGTCACAGCCCATAACTTCGGCGGAGAGCGTAAGCCCTCCCGCCCGGCGCTGAAGGTCTCTTTGACATGGCGGGGTCCCTGAAAGGGCTATGACTACTTTACAGTTCACAGTGAAGTAGCTGACAGAGTGTTCATCATTCAGCCTTCAAGCTGTTTCTCTTCTCTCGAATACAGTGCGGGAGAAATGAACAGTTAAATCTTTCCGTGCGAGTTCTGCTTTCTCTTATTTTATTACGATAACATTTCTGCCTGTGTAGGTGGGAACCAGTAAAATATTTTCGCATTCGGAGGAGAAAGATGGTGTTTGAAATTGCGAGAAAAGATCTCGCTGCAATGAAAAACACCCTTGTTTTAATGATTGCCACTCCAACTCGCGTATCGTATGCGTGATATACTCTCCTCTACTTTACGATAATAGAAGACGAGGTACCCTTCTTTGAACGTTTTCGATGTTGTCCGTCAGTCATATCTTAAGAGAGTACCACACTGCAAAGCAACACTCCAAAAGAGGGGTCAGAAGCGTGGTGTAGGCAGTCCCTTTACCAGACACGTTGTAACTTCTAAGTGTTCTGCGAATAAAACGCATTTGGTTATCTTCCCCCGCAACATTATCTATGTAATCGTTCAAATTTAAGTTTTTCGTTTGTTATCCCTAAGTAATTAGTCGAATTTACAGCGTTTACATTAAAAAATGTAAATGTCGTGTGGCTGCGGCCTCCCGTCGGGTAGACCGTTCGCCTGGTGCAAGTCTTTCGATTTGAGGCCACTTTGGCGACTTGCGCGTCGATGTTGATGAAATTATCATGATAACACAACACCCAGCCCCTGAGCGGAGAAAATCTCCGACCAAGCCGGGGAATCGAACCCGGGCACTTGGGATTGACATACTGTCGCGCTGACCACTCAGCTACCGTGGGCGACAGCGTTTACATTTATGTGATTTATGGCGTAAATGAAATTTAGAAGAGTCCTTCTGGTACTCAAGTGGAAGACTTCACATCATTATTTACAGCCAATTTCCACTCTTCGCACGGTACAGATATCTTGTCTAAATCGTTTTGCAGTTGATTTCGGTCATCTGATGACTTAACAAGACGATAAATGACAGCATCATCTGAAAAGAATCCTAAATCGTTTATGTAGATCAGTAACAGCAGATGCCTATAACATTTCCATGAGGAACGCCAAATATCACTTCTGTTTTTCTCGACGACTTTCCTTCAATTGCTACGAACTGTGACCTTTGTGACGGAAATCACGAAGCCAGTCGCACAACTGAGACTATCGTCCGATACTCCATCGGCATGGCCGGCCGGGGTAGCCGAGCGGTTCTAGGCGCTAGAGTCTGGAACCGCGCGACCGCTACGGTCGCAGGTTCGAATTCTGCCTCTGGCATGTATGTGTGTGATGTCCTTAGGTTAGTTAGGTTTAAGTAGTTCTAAGTTCTAGGGGACTGATGACCTCAGCTGTTAAGTCCCATAGTGCTCAGAGCCATTTGAACCATGTTTTTTTTTTTTTTTTTTTTTTCATCGGCATGCAATTTTATTAGAAGTCGCCTGTGAGGAACGGCGTCAAAAGCCACCTGGAAATCTAGAAATATGAAATCACTTTGAAATCTCCTGTCGATAGCACTAATTACTTCATGTAAATAAAGAGAACGATATTTTCTGAATTCGTGCTGATAATGTGTCAATAGGTAATTCACAATGTTAAAATACAATATACGTTCCAATATCTTACTGCAAATCGACGTTGGTGAATGTGTCTGTAATTTAGCGGATTACTCCTATTATCTTTCTTGAGCACTGATGTGACCTGGGCAACTTACTAGTCGCTCAGTAACCGGAGAGGTATTCACACAAAAAGAACTCAAATGGCATTTTAGTGGTATTCTATAGAGAATATACACGTAGCTTAAGTGTAGAAGATTTTCCCATTCCGTAAAGACAAATCTCTAATTGTCCTATATAGTTTTTACATTCTTTGGCATTGTGTTTCTGAGGAACATTATATCCTAAGGCCAAATCCTATCTGATGATGCTCCATGCAAATAGTGCGTCGATGTCTCTTTAAGCTGCAGCATTTAGTTCGGCGTGCTGTGTCCCATATTCTACATCTACATGGATACTCTGCAAGTCACATTTAAGTGCATGGCAGAGGTTCTGTCACTTTATAACATACACATGGGCAAACAATTAAGCTTCTCTCGCCCTTCATTAGCAGGTTTATTGGAAGAATGAATATTTAATAAGGACGATTCGCTCGTGCAAGGAGGCGTGCGGACCTAGCTGCGGCGAGGAATATAACTTGACTTTTCCCGCGGGTGAAGGCGTTAGATGTGGTCAGTGACCGGTGTTTGGACAGGCGCGTCTGGCGGCAGATAAGAAGGGGAGTATTGTCACAGAAGAACAAACAGTGACGGAGGCTGACTCAGAGCCGCGTACACCTCTGAAGTAGCCTACGATTGTCGTATTGCTCTATCCATAGCGCAAGAAACTGGGGACATCGGCTGTGAATTATTTTGTGGTAGAGAATAAAGGCTATTCCCTTTAACGTTTTCTTCCGCTCAGCTGTTTTTACTGTTTCAATTTTTTTCCGTCTATTTCAAAGCAACTTCGGCCCATCATCAGGCATTTTAGCTCTGCGAGCGATGCGATATAGCACTGCAAGTATATCCCTTTAATACTTACGGCGGTATATCACTTCCATCACAGTGCCAAAAAGCCTGAAGATAAGTCGCAATTGCTTCAAAATCGATAGCATATAAATTGAAACCATAAACACTGCTGAGTGACGTAGTATTAAAAGAATAGCTTTTATCCTCCATTAGAAAATACGCGTATCGTATCTTAAGGGAAAAAAATGACTGTTTCGTTATTGCCAGCAAGATATGCAGCTTTATTGAAAACTAAATCGCGTTGTATGTAAGAAGGTTGGTAGGCCAGAGCTCCTGTCATCAAAGTTATTTCCATAAAGAAAAAACATCAAACTCTGTGGAAAATAAAAAATGATGCCGGTATCTAGGGTAGTTGAATTCTGGGCGTCTGTGTGGTATAGTAGAGTGGGTGGGTACTCAAGTACTGGACATAACGAGCACTTAGGGCTACATAATGAGCCCTTCGGACATTAAATCCCACTCAATTATAAGAACATTGCTGAGGGCTATAGGGTGCAAGTAGATAAGAGAAAGGAAAAAATCTTAGACCTTGCTGCATTTCAAGATACGATGGATATTTGGAAAGTAAGTTCCGATCGGTCGCGAATTGGAAACCACTGTGAAAATCAGAAACGTCTTATTTGCGATAGTTAGCTACACCTTCCAGCTACTTCTCTTCATAGTCTGTCGTAGCGTTGTACCAATTTTCCAATACCCTCATCATAGAAGGTAGCCGTCTATGTTTTCCGTTAATTCACTACCCTCGTCTACAGCTCGTTGTCTGTGCGAAAATGTTGTCTTCATAGCTAGCGGTTCATGTGAGCAGAGATGACACTCAGGACGAGCCAATTACGGGCTGTATTGTGGCTGATCAAACACTTCCCACCGAAAACACTGCAGGAGCATCTTCATTGCCCTGCAGACTGCGGCCTAGAATTGTCATGAAGAACGAAACGTATGACAGTTATGTAGTACTGTGTGATCAAAATTATCCGGACACCTGGCTAAAAATGACTTACAAGTTCGTGGCGCCTTCCATCGGTAATTCTGGAATTCAGTATAGTTTGGCCCACCCTTAGCCTTGATGACAGCTTCCACTCTCGCAGCCATACGTCCAGTCAGGTGCTGGAAGGTTTCTTGGGGAATGGCAGCCCGTTCTTCATGGACTGCTGCACTGAGGAGAGGTATCGATGTCGGTCGATGAGGCCTGGCATGAGGTCAGCGTTCCAATACATCTCAAAGGTGTTCAATAGGATTCAGGTCAGGACTCTGTGCAGTCCAGTCCATTACTGGGATGTTATTGTCATGTAACCACTCCGCCACAGGCCGTGCGTTATGAACAGGTGCTCGATCGTGTTGAAATATGCAAGCGCCATAGCCGAATTGCTCTTCAACAGTGGGAAGCAAGAAGGTGCCTAAAACATAAATGTAGGTCTGTGCTGTGATATTGCCACACAAAACAAGAAGGGCTGCAAGCCCTCTCCATGAAAAACACGACCACACCATAACACAACCGCCTCAGAATTTTGCTGTTGGCACTACACACTCTGGTAGATGATGTTCACCGGGCATTCGCCATACCCACACCCTACCATCGGATCACCACATTGTGTACCGTGATTCGTCACTCCACACAACGTTTTTCCACTGTTCAATCTTCCAATGTTTACACTCCCTACAGCAAGCGAGGCGTCGTTTGCTTTTTACCGGCGTGATGTGTGGCTTACGAGCAGCCGCTCGACCATGAAATCCAAGTTTTCTCATCATCCGCCTAACTGTCATAGTAACTTGCAGCGGATCCTGATGCAGTTTGGAATTCCTGTGTGATGGTCTGGATAGGTGTCTTCCTATTACACGTTACGACCCTCTTCAACTGTCGGCGGTCTCTGTCAGTTGACAGATGAGGTGGTCGGCCTGTACACTTTTGTGCCGTACCTTTTCCTTCATGTTTCCACTTCACTATCACATCGGAAACAGTGGACCTAGGGATGTTAACGAGTGTGAAAATCTCACGTACAGACGTATGACACAAGTGAACAACTGAAGAAAATCTTGGACATGACATGATAGACCCAACCAGAACTGAGGACGCTTCAAGAAACGTAGCTAAACTGTTTTTCGTTACCCGTAGTGAGGACGGGAGTATGCCGGTGTTAGCTTCAAAGCTACGAGGTTACTGTAGATGGCGGTCGATCGATATGAGTCTAATAAATGTACAGCAAACACTGACCTACCAGTCTTTTACAGTCTTCAAAGTACGGCACTGAACAGAATGAAGAGCATTAGTGCTATGCTGTAGAGACTTATGTATGACCAGTGACACTCAACCAGTAAATAAATAAGGAAAGGTATCGGCGGGGGAAAATCTGCCGAATGGGATTAGATAGTTGTCCCTAAAGACAGATCATCTGAAGACATAGTCGTAAATAGTTGACCATTTCTCAGAAACGATCGTTTGGCTATTGACGTTGGTACTTCTGTGTACTTACACCACTGGTGGTATTTGAAAATTTCACTGACTGGGTATCAATTTGTTCAACATGTACCACCTGTACTATGTTGAAGAACTTTCTCTTTCACCGCCTCCTCACTCTCTCTCATCAACACTCCTACTAGTTCAGCATGAGTGTGTCTTCGAATTTGGCATTCTCGATGTGTGACATTACCGACGTGTGAAAATGTGTTCTCTATACACACGATAGTTTATTATTTGAGCTTTTCCTTTTATCATCACTATAAACATCTCGAAGAAAAAAATAGTAGTTTGATTATTACATTACACAGATACAGCGTGACAAATACTCAGAGAATATTCTCTGCTTCCTCGAGCTCGAGAAAGATCAATTTGGATTCCGGAGACCTGGAGGAACATGCGAGGTCGTACTAACCTAATGACTTGTCTTAGAAGATAGGCTAAATAAAGGTAAACTTACGTTTATAGCACATTTAGATTTAGAGAAAGTCTTGACAATGTTGATTGGAATACACTCTTTGAGATTCTGAAGCTGCGGGGGTAAAATAAAGAGTGAAATGTTATGTACAACTTGTTCAGAAACCAGGCTCGAAAGTTACGAAACAGAAGCTGTAGTCGAGTAGAAAATGAGACAGAGCTGTAGCCTCCCCGCGATGTTATTCAACATGCTCATTGAGCAGGCAGAGAAGGAAATGTAGCAAAAATTTGAAAAGGGAATTAAAGCTCTGGTAGAAGAAATATCTGACTTTGCAGTACGCCGATGACATTGTAATTCTGTCAGAGACGGAAATGGATTTGCAGAAGCATTTGAGATTAATTGTATAGTGTCTCGAAAAACGGTTGTAAGTGGAATCAACGAAAGTAAAACAAGAGTGGTGAAATGTTGTCGAATTAAATGAAGTAATTCTGACGGAATCAGTTTAGGATAAGACACTAAAAGTAGTCGAGGAGTTTTACTATCTGGACACCAAACTATGTGCTGAAGACGGAATGAGAGAGGATGTAAAATCTAAACTGGCAGTGACAAGATAATCATTGCTGAAAAAGAGAATTTTGATAACATCGAATATAACGTCAAGCGTCAGGAAGTCTTTTTATGAAGATATTTGTATGGAGTGTAGCCTGACACGGATGTGAAAGGTGGACAATAAGGAGTTGTAAAGAGTACTGCTTCAGTGTTATGATGTAGTAAATTTTACTTCTCACACATTTCTGCAACTTTTGAAGCTGAGCGTGCCTTTTCTCTGGCGGGGACATTGTCATTGTATTTATCATCAACTATTTCCAAACGCTACCAGTCACCCCCATATGTGTTCTGTTTCGTAAGGAGTAGCTGCCGGGTTCACACAAATTGTCTGAAGAATTGGCCATGAATGGATTATGAGTTGAAACCATTACGTTGGTTCGTAGGAAAAAGTAAATTATGACTCGGTCTATTCGTGGAGAGGCGCGCGGAATTATTTACGAAATTAGTAGACGATACGGAATGGTAATTGTTGGTGGGTAACTTCCGTTTGGCAGAACATAATCTATTCCACCACAAATGAAAAGGCTTTCGTAAACGAATCACAGTTTGGATTTCAGAAGAGTTTCTATACTGAGAAAGCCATTTACATGCTAGCTTACCAAATTTAACAAACATTAGATAATGAAATAGCACTGGTTGGTATTTTTGCCACCTATATAAGGCTATGTGAATCGTAGTATTCTCCTAAATAAATTGAAGTTTTATGAGATTGAGGGGAACTGCACCAAGAATAAGTATAACACAAGATGAGGAAATGATAAATAACGAGGAAACTTCAAAATTCTTAGGTGTCCTTGCTGATGACAATTTAAAGTGGAAAACGTCCGTGTTGGAACTCCTAAAACAACTTAGTTGAGCCACATTTGCACTCGGAGTCATTGCAAATCTTGGGAAGAGACAAATCAGTAAGTTGACACGTTTTGCTCATTTTCATTCAATAGTGTCATATGGAAAAATGGTCTAGGGCAAATCATATTTAAGAAAGAAAGTCTTCATTGCTCAAAAACGTGCTTTCAGAGTAATATGCGGTGCACACCCATGATAATCTTGTAGGTATCTGTTTAAAGACTTGGGCATTCTGATTACTGCTTAACAGTATTTTATTCCCTCATGAAGTTTGTTGTAAACAATCGACTGCAGTTCAAAAGAAACAATGACGTACATAATTTAAATACCAGAAGGAAAAATGACATTCATTACTCCACGTTAATGTTGTCTGCAACACAAAAATGGGTGCACAATGCTGCAACTAAAATTTTTGATCGCTTACCTAGTGATGCAAAATGTCTGACAGACAGCAAAGTAAAATCTGAAAACAAACTGAAAACATTTCTCCTTGGCATCGTCTTCCATTCCACCGAGTAATTTATGTTATTGTAATGTGTAAAAGGTGGTGGGTAGGAATTAATAACTCATCTCTGCATGTTAAAAAAGAAGTTCAGCATGTAGCTTCGTTTACAATTTAATTTGCAATGGGAAAATTAAATGACTCGTTCTACATCATTAGGATTTGATGTGTGGAACATAAAACTAACTAACTCCGTAAGGTATGATGTCTTTGACAGCACGCAGTCTAGTGATCAATTTAACGTCATGAGTTCTCTGCCCTTTAATGGTCAAATACTATTAATCAATAGGTCCCCCCCTTCCCCCCCCCCCCCCCCCCCCCTTCGGCACAAGAACTCGAAACGGCTGTCTTTGCATCGAGTGCCATTGCTGACCTTGGCTGCTGAGGCGGGAGTTAAATAAAATGTGTTCAAAACTCAAATAAAATGTTCATCTTAGTGCTCTACTGGACGGGCTTCGTGTTATCCAATGCTAATAGCATTTATGCATCTATTAAACGACAATTGTACATATCAGCCCACGAAAGTTCTGGTTTACATACGGCAGAGCTGCAAGCGAGCGCTTTGGGTGTGACTTGTTTCCTGCTTGTCCAGCTCTTGAGTTACGAACACCACTTAGTTGCAGCAGCTAACAACTTCTACTAGCAGTGTGGGAAACACTAGCTTACAAGCTTTTTTTTACGTGTTTTGCCATGTGATGAGCAGACATATGTTTCAATTACAAAACGAAATACGCCGAGGTCATTTTTTCGGCACTACGCGAAACTTGCGCAATAAACAAGCGTCTACATCTACATCTACATCCGTACTCCGCAAGCCACCTGACGGTGTGTGGCAGAGGGTACCCTGAGTACCTCTATCGGTTCTCCCTTCTATTCCAGTCTCGTATTGTACGTGGAAAGAAGGATTGTCGGTATGCTTCTGTGTGGGCTCTAATCTCTCTGATTTTATCCTCATGGTCTCTTCGCGAGATATACGTAGGAGGGAGCAATATACTGCTTGACTCTTCGGTGAAGGTATGTTCTCGAAACTTTAACAAAAGCCCGTACCGAGCTACTGAGCGTCTCTCCTGCAGAGTCTTCCACTGGAGTTTATCAATCATCTCCGTAACGCTTTCGCAATTACTAAATGATCCTGTAACGAAGCGCGCTGCTCTCCGTTGGATCTTCTCTATCTCTTCTATCAACCCTACCTGGTGCGGATCCCACACTGCTGAGCAGTATTCAAGCATTGGGCAAAGAAGCGTACTGTAACCTACTTCCTTTGTTGTCGGATTGCATTTCCTTAGGATTCTTCCAATGAATCTCAGTCTGGCATCTGCTTTACCGACGATCAACTTTATATGATCATTCCATTTTAAATCACTCCTAATGCGTACTCCCAGATAATTTATGGAATTAACTGCTTCCAGTTGCTGACCTGCTATTTTGTAGCTAAATGATAAGGGACCTATCTTTCTATGTATTCGCATCACATTACACTTCGCTACATTGAGATTCAATTGCCATTCCGTGCACCATGCGTCAATTCGCTGCAGATCCTCCTGCATTTCAGTACAATTTTCCATTGTTGCAACCTCTCGATACACCACAGCATCATCTGCAAAAAGCCTCAGTGAACTTCCGATGTCATCCACCAGGTCATTTATGTATATTGTGAATAGCAACGGTCCTATGACACTCCCCTGCGGCACACCTGAAATCACTCTTACTTCGGAAGACTTCTCTCCATTGAGAATGACGTGCTGCGTTCTGTTATCTAGGAACTCCTCAATCCAATCACACAATTGATCTGATAGTCCGTATGCTCTTACTTTGTTCATTAAACGACTGTGGGGAACTGTGTCAAACGCCTTGCGGAAGTCAAGAAACACGGCATCTACCTGTGAACCCGTGTCTAAGGCCCTCTGAGTCTCGTGGACGAATAGCGCGAGCTGGGTTTCACACGATCGTCTTTTTCGAAACCCATGCTGATTCCTACAGAGTAGATTTCTAGTCTCCAGAAAAGACATTATACTCGAACATAATACGTGTTCCAAAATTCTACAACTGATCGACGTTAGAGATATAGGTCTATAGTTCTGCACATCTGTTCGACGTCCCTTCTTGAGAACGGGGATGACCTGTGCCCTTTTCCAATCCTTTGGAACGCTTCGCTCTTCTAGAGACCTACGGTACACCGCTGCAAGAAGGGGGGCAAGTTCCTTCGCGTACTCTGTGTAAAATCGAACTGGTATCCTACCAGGACCAGCGGCCTTTCCTCTTTTGAGCGATTTTAATTGTTTCTCTATCCGTCTGTCGTCTACTTCGATATCTACCATTTTGTCAACTGTGCGACAATCTAGAGAAGGAAGCACAGTGCAGTCTTCCTTTGTGAAACAGCTTTGGAAGAAGACATTTAGTATTTCGGCCTTTAGTCTGTCATCCTCTGTTTCAGTACCATTTTGGTCACAGAGTGTCTGGACATTTTGTTTTGATCCACCTACCGCTTTGACATAGGACCAAAATTTCTTAGGATTTTCTGCCAAGTCAGTACATAGAACTTTACTTTCGAATTCATTGAAAGCCTCTCGCATAGCCCTCCTCACACTACATTTCGCTTCGCGTAATTTTTGTTTGTCTGCAAGTCTTTGGCTATGTTTATGTTTGCTGTGAAGTTCCCTTTGCTTCCGCAGCAGTTTTCTAACTCGGTTGTTGTACCACGGTGGCTCTTTCCCATCTCTTACGATCTTGCTCGGCACATAGTCGTCTAACGCATATTGTACCATGGTTTTGAACTTTGTCCACTGATCCTCAACACTATCTGCACTTGAGACAAAACTTTTGTGTTGAGCCGTCAGGTACTCTGTAATCTGCTTTTTGTCACTTTTGCTAAACAGAAAAATCTTCCTACCTTTTTTAATATTTCTATTTACGGCTGAAATCATCGATGCAGTAACCGCTTTATGATCGCTGATTCCCTGTTCTGCATTAACTGATTCAAATAGTTCGGGTCTGTTTGTCACCAGAAGGTCTAATATATTATCGCCACGAGTCGGTTTTCTGTTTAACTGCTCAAGGTAGTTTTCAGATAAAGCACTTAAAAATATTTCACTGGATTCTTTGTCCCTGCCACCCGTTATGAACGTTTGAGTCTCCCAGTCTATATCCGGCAAATTAAAATCTCCACCCAGAAGTATAACATGGTGGGGAAATCTACTCGAAATATTTTCCAAATTATTCTTCAGGTGCTGAGCCACAACAGCTGCTGAGCCCGGGGGCCTATAGAGACATCCAATTACCATGTCTGAGCCTGCTTTAACCGTGACCTTCACCCAAATCATTTCACAATTCGAATCTCCGTCAATTTCCTTCGATACTATTGCACTTCTTATCGCTATAAACACGCCTCCCCCTTCACTGTCCAGCCTATCTCTGCGGTATACATTCCAATCAGAGTTTAGGATTTCATTACTGTTTACGTCTGGTTTCAGCCAACTTTCTGTTCCTAGTACTATATGGGCGTTGTGACCGTTTATTAATGAGAGCAGTTCTGGGACCTTTCTATAGACGCTCCTGCAGTTTACTATTAGCACATTAATATTGTTATTCCTTGTTGCATTTTGCCTACTCCTGCCTTGCCGCGTCTCAGGAGGCGTCTTGTCGGGCCTAGGGAGGGAATTCTCTAACCTAAAAAAACCCCATGTGCACTCCACACGTACTCCGCTACCCTCGTAGCCGCTTCCGGCGTGTAGTGCACGCCTGACCTATTCAGGGGGACCCTACATTTCTCCACCCGATAGCGGAGGTCGAGAAATTTGCACCCCAGCTCTCCGCAGAATCGTCTGAGCCTCTGGTTTAAGCCTTCCACTCGGCTCCAAACCAGAGGACCGCGATCGGTTCTCGGAACGATACTACAAATAGTTAGCTCTGATTCCACCCCGCGAGCGAGGCTTTCCACCTTCACCAACTCCGCCAACCGCCTGTACGAACTGAGGATGACCTCTGAACCCAGACGGCAAGAGTCATTGGTGCCGACATGAGCAACAATTTGCAGTCGGGTGCACCCAGTGCTCTCTATCGCCGCCGGTAGGGCCTCCTCCACATCTCGGATGAGACCCCCCGGCAAGCAGACAGAGTGAACACTGGCCTTCTTCCCCGACCTTTCCGCTATTTCCCTAAGGGGCTCCATCACCCGCCTAACGTTGGAGCTCCCAATAACTAATAAACCCCTCCCCCCGTGTGCCTGCTCGGACCTTGCTGAAGGAGCAGCCATATGTCCACTCACAGGCAGAGCGGGCGATGCCACACGGCCAGCCTCCACATTGACCCTCCGCCTCGTGCGCCGCGAACGCCGCTGAACCCGCCACTCCCCTTGGGGAGAGGGTGGCCCAACCGCGCCCGGTACCCGCGAAGATGTCTCGACAGCAGGGACAGTGGGTGAAGCATCTAACACCTGGGGTGCACCATGCGACGCACCAGACTCCCCACTGCCGCTACACTCCGAGGCAGCAGCCTGAAGACGGCTGACCGCGGCCATCAACACGCTCAGCTGTTCGCGAAGAGTGGCCAGCTCCTCCTGCGTCCGTACACAGCAGCCACACATCCTATCCATCCTAAGAAATCAATTTACTATAGAGTGTTAATCAACTTTTAACTAGACTGCTAATTCACTAAAGGCGGTTGATTATTGACTAAACTGCGATTGCTAACCACTTCTTGTAGAAACAAGGAAAATAGCACTACCTGTCTCTGGACGGTATTGAAAACAAACACTAGCACTACTAGCACTATGGCTGACTAAAGGGACTCTCTGACTGTATTCAAAACAAACACGAGATCTATGGAACACTTAATAGCACTCTACTATTAAAGCTTCCTAAAAGCAAAAACACGCAGAAGAAGAAGTGACAAGTAAGAAAAATACAGATAATACTTAAATTAAGGTAGCTCGCTGCACAGCAGACGTGAAGCAGACGGCGGTTAGGGCGACACTGACACTACTGGCGTCAAGAAAACATTATATACTACCATATGGAAATGTCCACAAGATTTTTCGGCCTGAGTGTATGTTATCCAAAAGGGGGGGGGGGGGGGGCGTCGTCGTAGTTGGGGATCAGAGGACGAGTGAGTGTGACGTAGTTTAAGATGCCACCTATCTCACCCTAGGCAGTTCATCCTGGTGGGCCTTCGTTCAGGGATGTCATCCTCGGAAAGCACACGAGATGAATTTGTCATCGATTAAAATGGCATCGAGTTTTTTAGTGGTGAGATAACCTACGACTGCACCTAGAGGTGAGATGGACGAGTGTGTGTGGTGTACGACTGGTCCACTTGGGTCTAGGGTGCGATGCAAATTGTGTATAATTTTCATTTTTATGGGAATCGAAGTACGTTAGTGTCTACGGCCAATAATAAGGCCCCTGAATTTCGTTTAGACGCTTTTTTACGACGTAAACGTTCAGCCGATTCGAAACGATTTTCCTTGACTTTGTTATATTATATATCTCTCTTTTCACTCAAAATGATAAGAGAAGGACGTTATTATATTGTTGGGGTGGCATATTCTCTGTGCCCGTTCGTCTCTCCGTGCCTAGCGTCCGCGCAATAACTCGCTGCCTTGTGTGGGAGCAACGGTATACAGTAAAGATAAACTCAACTGATATAATATTACTAATGCCCTTAAGAGAGCATACTGGTCGCTTTGGAGCGCTGCAGATGGGGCAGAACTCGTACCACGCCGTCATAGGCCAATATTCTGCATGCTTCGTTCACGTCTAGTTTCTTAGTTTTGATTTAACCATCACCTTAGCGATAGGACAGGTTCCGGTCCAATAAATGGAGTCGTCGTACCTGCCCTGGCTAGCCTATCAGCTTGTTCATTGCCATCGGTACCTGAAAGACCAAGCACCTACAGAAGGTTTACCCTGTTGTTTTCTCCTAGACTCACAAGGGCTCTGTGGCATTCTGAAACGATCTTCGATCTCGTTTCAGAGCCGATTGGCTGTCTGAATAAATGTAGATGCTAAGATCTCTTTCAAATTGATATGCAAATTAATTAAAGTGATCAATTAATAACCCCCGCCCCCGCCAACCCACGCCCCTGGATGACGTCACGTGTTTTTCTCAGCCTGCACGTGGAACCGTCCCCACACTCTGCCTCCCTGAGCCTAAAGGCTGGCGGGAAAAATGTAGTGGTGTAAGGTGCTATCTTTATTCTTTTTGGTTAAACTGACGAGATGCTGGTGTTGGAAAGAGACGAGTTTAAAAAGTCTATTACCTGTAAGTATACAGTATCTGTCGTTGTTTGACGTCAGAATTCGCTACAGCCGCCTACTCAAAAGCCACCCTACAGTCCAGGTAATAGAAGACAATACACTCTATCACTGATGGAAAAATGCGTCACAGTTCTAACTACACTTCCAAAATGTCGCGAAAAAAAAAGAAAAAGAAAACCAGCACTCGTAATGAACAGGTCATAATGCAGCAGTCCGCAGCTCGTAGTCGTGCGGTAGCGTTCTCGCTTCCCGCGCCCGGGTTCCCGGGTTCGATTCCCGGCGGGGTCAGGGATTTTCTCTGCCTCGTGATGACTGGGTGTTGTGTGCTGTCCTTAGGTTAGTTCGGTTTCGGTAGTTCTAAGTTCTAGGGGACTGATGACCATTGTTGTTAAGTCCCATAGTGCTCAGAGCCATAATGCAGCACATGTACAGGGGAAAAACGGTGTCCTAAAAGACTACAGGTGGGGTGGTAATTGGACGTGCGTTCTCCTCGATTTACAAACGGCCAAAAACTGAGGCCCTCTAATATCCCCTCACACCTCCCCCTGACCCCCTCCACCCTCCATCCGCCTACGAGTAGGACACATCGTTCTTCAAACAGCCAGATGCTCCACAGAGCATATCGCTCCCCTGCTGCCCGCCCTTTGCTGTTTTTCTGCGGCTCAACTGCCGAACACTGAACTGCCCATTCGCGGCTACTCGCGATACGCGGCATGCCTTAAGGCGACGGTCCTAGACAGTAGAAAAAGGAAATTTACTGTCATAACTCTGCCCATCCGGAGAACGATCCAGATGGTCCACAGCACTCGGCCCTCCACCTAGTCAACGCCTTAAGGTTACGCCCCTACGCCAACACAATAACGTGTATAGGCAACTAAACAATAGAATATAAAAGGATGGCCGCCTCAAGTGCAAACTTGTTTGTCTGAAGTATAGTGACACAGACGCCCTTATTGGTTAGGGAGCGCACCTGTGGCGGCAACAGACTAAGCAGGCCGCAAAGCCTCCAATAGGCCTCTCGTTCTGTGATGGGAAACACTTTTATTTGACGTCAACGCATCTATAATCAAGCATGTATTTTAAATAAGGAAAACACAACTGCAACG
This sequence comes from Schistocerca gregaria, assembly GCF_023897955.1. Lineage (NCBI taxonomy): Eukaryota > Metazoa > Arthropoda > Insecta > Orthoptera > Acrididae > Schistocerca > Schistocerca gregaria. The sequence continues at coordinate 220,191,267 of NC_064931.1, read as the reverse complement.
ATAGTAAATTCCTCTTTCCACGAAAATAGGCAAAGTCCATTTTCTTCTAGTTTTATGAGCAAAATCGGTATAGCTTTTACGTTCGACTGCAGGATGCAATTCGCATGTCATTATTTTGTGACGTGCAATGAAGACATGTCCAGGATATGTAAAATCAGGAACAAAATACTTCGACTATCTTGCTACGAAACTTACCGATCACTGCAGAATGTTTTCATTATCTCGAACTTGTCATTGGAGTATAGGAAAGCGAGAATACAAACTCCAAAGAAAAAAATCTATGTTAAGCAATTTATTTCACCTTCCTGAACAAATTACATAACCTCAGAGCATCTCTCACGTTCAGTGTCTGTAAATAAACTACCATGCACATGTGTCTTACAAATGTTTCAGACAACCTTACACGCCATTGGCTCACATGTCAGAAAAAACCCTTATTAATTTTATGAAATATGTCAGAAAGAACAGACGCCATTGGTGACCGTGCAGCTTTCTAGAATGAAATTATAATTAACTCAACACCATTAGCTGCTGACGGACGTTGATATAGATCAATGGAGACAGTTGAAAATGTGTGCCCCGATCGAGACTCGAACCCGGAATCTCCTGCTTACATGGCAGCCATGTCCGAAAGAACAGATGTCATCTTCATATCGTTTAAGGCTAACCGGCTGATGACCTCCTTCAGTGCGGATGCACACGATTTGCCTGAACTCTTATGGGACTCGGTGGATTGTCTGCCACGAGTAATGGGTATAATGGCAAGGGCACTACGGATGGCCGGCCTCTGGTGGCCGAGCGGTTCTAGGCGCTTCAGTCTGGAACCGCGCGACCGCTACGGTCGCAGGTTCGAATCCTGCCTCGGGCATGGATGTATGTGATGTCCTTAGGTTAGTTAGGTTTAAGTAGTTCTAAGTTCTAGGGGACTAATGACCTGAGATGTTAAGTCCCATAGTGTTCAGAGCCATTTGAAACATTTGAAGCCACTACGGATGTAGTGTGTGAACTATAAGCTGAGAATGTGCGCCTTACAGGGAGCGTGCCAGCGATAAATACCTGCAGTCGCACTATCCTCTGTGCCCTCGGTGGCTCAGATGGATTGAGCGTCTGCCAAGTAAGCAGGAGATCCCGGGCTGGAGTCCCAGTCGGGGCACACATTTTCAACTGTCCCCGTTGATCTATACCAACGCCCGTCAGCAGCTAATGGTATTGAGTTAATTATAACTACATTCATTTTAGGTTTGACTACAAGAAGCTATAATTCAAGAGAACATAGCTGTTTTGTAGACTATGACAGGCCCATTTTTACCAGTGCGATGCTATATCACACTAGCGTTTACGAAACAAAACGCCCTGCGTTGGTGGGGCACGTCATTGATATCAGTTTGATAGGCTAGGTAATTAAATTGTACACGAGAGACAGTTTGCATGGCGAGTAATTATTTCTTTTTGCAGTAGTCGGATTATACTCACGAGGTAGGTAAAATGGGAATCCTTGGAGGGAAGACAATGTTCCTTTCTGCATCTACATCTACATGGATGCAAATCACATCTAAGCACCTGGCAGAGGGTTCATCGAACCACCTTCACAATTCTCTATTATTCCAGTCTCATATATTGCGCGGAAAGAATGGACACCTATATCTTTCCGTACGAGCTCTGATTTCACTTATTTTATCGTGGTGATCGTTCCTCCCTATGTATATCGGTGTCAGCAAAATATTTTCGCATTCGGAGGAGAAAGTTGGTGACTGAAATTTCTTGAGAAGATTCCGTCGCAACGAAAAATGTATTTTTTTTAATGATGCCTAGCCCGAATCCTGTATCATTTCAGAGACACATACTCTCATATTTCGCGATAATACAAAACGTCTGCCTTTCTTTGAACTTTTTCGATGTATTTCGTCAGTCCCATCTGGTAAGCATCCCACATCTCACAGCAATACTCTAAACAAGGAAGAACAAGCGTAGTGTAGGCAATCTCCTTAGTAGACCTGTTATATTATATAAGTGTCCTGCCAATAAAATGCAGTCTTCGATTAGCCTACCCCACAACATTTTCTATGTGTTCCTTCCAATTTAAGTTGTTCGCAATTGTTATTCCTAGGTGTTTAGTTGTTACGCGGCGTAGCCGAGCGGACTGAGGCGTCTTGTCACAGTCAGTGCGGCTTCCTCCGTCGGAGGTTCGAGTCCTCCCTCGCCATGGGTATGTGTATCGTCCTTAGTGTAAGTTTAAGTTAGATTAAGTAATGTGTAAGCTTAGAGACCGATGACCTCTGCAGTTTGGTCCCAAAAGACCTTACTACCATAACCGTCTTCTGTGCGGATGCACACATATTTCTCGAACTCTTACGAGACTTGGTAAGAATGTCTTCCACGAGTAATGAGTGTGTTGGGGTGGGGCACTACGAATGTAGTGTGTGGACATACATGGCGACAATGTGAGTCTCGCGGGAGGCGTGCGCGAGATAGTCCCTGCGGTCGCACTATCCTCTGTGCCCTCGGTGGCTCAGATGGATAGAACGTCTCCCATGTAAGCAGGAGATCACAGGGTAGAGTCCCGGTCGGGACATGTCCGAAAGAACACACATCATACCCATATAAGTATATTATCTCAACAAGTCATTCCCTAAAATGAATAATCGCGGATGTGTGTACACTGACTGCCCCAATCATGCCAGACAGACATATGAAATCTACACGCATATGGCAAAGCATGCTCGGTCATGGATGAGCCCTTGAATACCTGACCTAGTGCTAAATCATGGGACCTATCTAAGTTTAAAAGTAATGCACTGAAAAACCCCTAACTGCACTTTCTGCTGTGTAGCCTGAGCTGCCAAATATTCTCACACAGTTGACGAGTTGGAGAGTCGAATCTTGCATATAGCCAGGCCTGCTGCTAACCGTTGCTCATCAGCCGCTGTGTGACTGGTCGGCCCCCAGAAATGTAAGTCTGCCTTCTGCTGCTTCTCCAAAGTCAGAGCCTCCTCAGAACATATGTTTCTCCATGTCTCCAAAACTCGGGTGTCGGCTTCCGCATCCCCATCAAGAATGCATTAAAAGTTCTGTCTTTCCTCTCTGCTCTGCACATCACCACTCAGAAGGCTGTGCTAGACACTGCTATTTTGTCTTAAAATAGCGGTACAGAACACTATGAAGCAAACTTTTTATAAGGTATCCAACGAGCTGCAGTCCCACACACACAATTCTGAAAGAATCGAATTAACAAACTTCCCCTCCGCAGACATCTATTTACGCTGCCCAGTTGGCTGTTCTTTCGCTTCGGAAACTTCTAGAAACAACGTCCTCAACTTTGGTATTACTACGAATTGTGACCTTTCTGACAGGAAATCAGGAATCCAGCTGAGGCGATACTCCGTAGGCACGCAGTTTGGTTGGAAGACGCTTGTGAGGAACGGTGTCGAAAGCCCTCTGGAAACCTAAAAAAAAATGGAATCAATTTGGCATCCCCTGTCCATAGCACTTATTACTTCATGAATATAAAGAGCTAGTTGTGTTTCACAAGAACGATATTTTCTGAAACCGTGCTGACTATGTGTCAATAAATCGTTTTCTTCGAGGTACTTCATAATGTTCGAATACAGTATATGTTCCAAAACACTACTGCAAATCGACGTTAGTGATATAGGACTCTAATTTAGCGGATCACTCCCACTTCCCTTTTTCGGTATTGGTGTGACATGAGCTATTTTCCAGTCTTGAGGTAGGGATCTTTCTGTAAGCGAGTGGTTGTATGTAATTGCTAAATATGGAGCTATTTTATCAGCATACTCTGAGAGGAACATGACTGGTATACAAACTGGACCGGAGGCCTTGCCTTTATTAAGTGATTTAAGCTGCTTCGTTACTCCGAGGATATCTACTTCTATGTTTCTCATCTTGGCAGTTGTTCTGGATTGGAATTCAGAAATATTTACTTCGTCTTATTTGGTGAAGGAGTTTCGGAAAAATGTGTTTAATAACTCTGCTTTAGTGGCACTTTCAGTGACTTCAGCGTTGTTATCGCGCAGTGAAGGTTACATGTTGACCTCTGCACTTCAAATTACTTTTATATGCAAACTTATCTCCAACAATTACAAGATAACATAGATGCTCCTCTTTTTTTTTCAGCAAAGAGCGTAGTCGTCAGAGCAAAGAGCGCTGTCGTATCAAATTACGGTAGAGGTTCATCGCTGGTACCGGAATGTTACAGTCATATTACATTACGTAGGCACATTACAAAAATGAAACACATGTGCGCTTAGGAAGGATAGCAATTTATAAAAGTTCACCGAATCGAGTCATCTCTCTCGTGACAGAGAGCGCACTTACATTTAGATAACATCAAATATTACAGAGATTATTTCTGTTAATTTAGTGGGAAACGCCAACAGTCCTTTAGAAAATGCTAAGGTGGAAAAGAAATTGGATACAGCTGGACACGAACCTCCTACCCAACTACACTCAATTCTACTTGGTAGCGTCTTAACCAACTACGCTGAAATTGGGGCTCTGTTGACCTCGTATTTTATGTTACAATCTTCTAAAGGTTTTAGTCACTGAAACGTTATTGCAATTTAATTATAACAAATCTTAATAAGAACGACACGTTTTCATGAATATTCAATGGGTCGTTGCCTTAAAACGGCTTATTCTCATAACACCCGAATTACAAAGCGAAGAAAAACTGGATGCGAAAATTCTTTAACCACCAATATGACTTTTCCTATCATTTTATTACAGCAGATCGTACCAATAACGACTCATTCGTGAGACATTCAATGTGATATTGCTTAGAAACAGCATATATTCATAGGGGACATATGTAACATAAAACCCCTCGAATACGTGCTTCTACTGAACACGACAAATACAGTAAGGCGTCTTGCTTTCTGCTTTTGACGTAGGGAGCGTTCTTGCTTCCTCGTGGTTCTACTTTACGTGTCACGCTACCGAAACAGCGCAGAACTTATTTTGTTTTTCACGTGACAAAATAGCTCATCAACGAGAAATAACAGGAAATGACGGCACAAAACTTGTAGAGCACCACCTCAACTTTAACTAACTCGTCCCGTGTGCCGACGATCTTAGAGTTATCATTGCGGCAAGCATGGTGACGTTCAATCAGTCTGTTTACAAAACGCAAGTCCAATCTGCACTCTGTACGTTACCCAGGGTCGCAGTCAATGGATTTTAATGCAATTTTTTCCAAGCCCAGTAGTGATTGTAGGGTTACACAGTGCAAGCCAAATGTAACAGCGTAACAGTCACGAAATTCTTCCATTCAGCGTCAGGCTAATAAATTGTTTCTCGCCCTGTAGATTGCGAACCACAAAATACCCATGCAGTTAGACACTGGTATGACAGTTAATTTTGTTGAACACAGGCTCCTACAAACTGTTACGCAAGCCCAACCTACATAAGTCACAGGCATCTCCATCTTGTTACAGTGAGACATTCTAGTGCTAAATATCTGCACCCCCCCCCCCCCCCCCCCGCCACTTTCGTAACATTACAAAGACAATTTTGGTCACAGTTTAGTGGTCACGTGTAAGTGAAAATATTTTTGGTATGGACTCTTTTGATCTGTATAGTTTGCACATTCAAGACTGTGTCTACATACGGGGTAACTGAACTTTGTCATGAATTTAGTGACACTTCTCAAGATGACCTAGGCAAAGTCAATGATTTTGAGGCTGAAATTACCATGAAAGACAATGTGCAAGCACGGCTTTGACGATGCCGGCCCCAACAACAAGCTATTACAGATCAAGTGGTGCAAGAGCTCTTATCTTGTCAGGACAATGACGTGATCTCTCTTGTAACAGCCAGTCAGTGGGCATCTCCTTTAGTGATCATAAGGAAACCTTCAGGTAAATTACGCTTATCTGCAGATTTCAAGGCAACAATAAATCCAGACTGTGATTGTATCATTGCCTTTGCGCGGCCTGAGGAACTCATGGAAGAGTTGATGCAGATCGCTTCTTTTCCAAGACATCTTCGCGGTGCTTATATGCAACTTCCCTTGGATGAATCATCCCAACAAATTTTTGTGATCAACACCCACAATGGGTTATTTAAGGTTTTGCGCCTGCCCTTCGGCAGTCGTCCGATCCTGCAACTTTTCAATACTACTTATCACGGTTGACTGATACAGTGGATGGGCGGTTCTAGGCGCTTCAGTCTAGAACCGCGCGACCGCTACAGTCGCAGGTTCGAATCCTGCCTCGGGCAAGGATGTGTGTGATGTCCTTAGGTTAGTTAGGTTTAAGTAGTTCTAAGTTCTAGGAGACTGATGACCATAGATGTTAAGTCCCATAGTGCTCAGAGCCATTTGAACCATTTTTGACTGCTACAGTTCCTTCTTATTTGAACTATTTGGATGACATAGTCGTTTCGCGTCGTACACCCGACGGATGTTTTACCAATCGCAGGAAATTGTTTCCCGGGTTAAAGTGCACTCCTTGTTCCAGACTGAGATTGAATATTTTGGACACGTTATGAACAGGCAGGGTATCCACCCTTTGCAGTCACACTTAACCTCCATTCGGGACCTCGCAGCTCCTCGGAGCGCCAGTGAACTCCAAGCTGTGTTGGGTAAACTAGGTTATTATATTCAATTCATTCCAGATGCTGCACAGATTGTAGCTCAATTGCGTCGCCTTCGACGAAAGAATGCTCCATTTCAGTGGACAGGGGAGATTCAACTCATAAGTCAGAAACTGAAAGATGCTTTATTGAGTGTTGCTGTTTCGTTCATTTTGATGCCACTAATCCGGTTATGATGGTGGTTGACACGTTATCTTACAAGATTGGCGCTGTTCTCTTGGAGAGAGTTGTATCGTTGGAACAGGCCAATGTCCTTTGCATCAAAATTCCTCAACACAGAGGAAAGCTCTTGCTATCGTATACGGGATGACCAAATGTGACTAATACATGTATGGCAGAAAAATTGCTTGGAGACGGATCACAAGCCTCTCGCCTCTCTGGTCAGCCTTTCAAAGGCAGTCCCTCTGTGCACAGTGCAAAAGTTTCAGCCATGGTCTCTGCTCCTTTTATATTATCAGTATAAAATCGTGTACAGGTCAACGGCTAAGCATTTGAATGAGGACACTGTTTCTCTCCTACCAATCAGCACTGATTCGACGTTCGCTACCTCAGAAGTTTCTTGCTTCTACATTGATGTCCAGGACAATGAAACAGCGGATGGTTTTCCCATTGACCATGGACGGATTGCTCAGGCAATGGCTGTGGACCCCTATTTCAAGATTATGTTCCAGTGCCTCTGTACTGTTTGGCCATATTCAGTCAAGCAGATTAATGATCCGGTTGTACGCTGTTATTTTGTGCTTCGGCACAGCTTATCAATCCAGCAGGGTGTCGTCCTCTACATAAAGACAATGATCAGTCTCGTGTGGCTGTGCCATGTTCGTTTCAGAACGAAATTTTTCGCCTTTTCCTCTAAGACCATTGGAGCATTGTAAGCACTAAGCAGCTAACCCAATGGCATTGCACATTGGTCGGCATCATGCATGTAGCCAGAGGAGGTGTTTTGGGTTTCAAACTCTACCCATAATGTTGGCAAAGGTAAAAAAATGAAGTAGAAGTGGTCTTAAAATCGATTGCAGTCTAATCTTTGTTTCCAATTACCTCGCTTTCAAACCGTAGCTATTGACAGAGTAACGTACCGTGCGAGAGGAATATAGCAGCTATGAGCTAGTGTTAGCGACTATATTAGCAGCAATGTGTGGACTGAGCCTCAAATGAATATGGTTTGTCTGGTGTCATGGAATCTACAGGCAGCACTGTCCCTGCATGAAGGCTACCCTGTCATTGTTGCTGAGGCTCGAGGCAGTGTGAAAACATTTGTTCACACGGCAGAAGCCTGGAACTACCATCGTAGTCGCTATTGCTGGAAACAGTGAAAATTGTTGTTTTCACAGTGATAAATATTTTTGAAATGTTTGTTTTAAGTAAAAGTTATGTAGGGGAGAGGTATGGCTAGTGTGCACAATATGATATCATCTCTGTTTCATTTTCTAAATTTACTTTTTTACATCTATATGATATGCAGTATCAGAGAGTTGACAAGTTTGAAGCAAAGAAGCGCAAGAGAAAAGTTTTATAGCATCAAAGTTAGTTTTCCAAAAGTCAAAGAAAGTGACAAACAACAAAGCTGCTAAATAAATATTGCCATTTACCAACTTAATAGAAATCGCATACATCAGTAAAATAGTATTGGAAAAAATTAAATTAATACAATAACATTAAACAAAGGACATAAAATTTGTGTACCAGTGTACCAGTTATGCTTATTATTAGTTTTGGGTGATGTGTGATGTCCTTAGGTTAGTTAGGATTAAGTAGTTCTAAGTTCTAGGGGACTGATGACCATAGATGTTAAGTCCCATAGTGCTCAGAGACATTTGAACCATTTTTATTACTTTTGTCAATATGGATGTCCACATTGTTGAGCACAAAAAGGATAAAAGAGTGTCTTGAGAGTTACTACTACTTTTTGCGTACTGGGAACTTCAAACTGACAGATATCATTCTATGATTAATTCAAAAGCTAATAGCAAATCTACAAGATACCTTGATCTGTACATTTATATACCATTTTCTCAAGATCTAGTTGTGTATTACAAACAAAGGATCTCGGTCTTGCAGCTAAAGTAACAAAACTTTAGCTTTGAACAGCCTTTCTTTTTTGTAGAAATAGTCATTCTAAGAAGTAATTTCAGTGACTCTGGGCGTAACTTCCAGCTTTATCCAACAAAGTGTCTGAAGGAAGATACGTCTTCACTCCACAAACTCGTGTTCTAATGCTCTCTAGAATTACAGCAGCAGTTTCAACCATTCAGTTGCGTTCCTGTTTGGTCTTTGATTCTGGCCACATACTACATGTGAAATAAGAGGTATAGCCTGTGTTCTGAAAACATATCAAGGTTTTCTTGTATTGATTTATTTTTCCAACGAATGACAAATCTTAACAGAACTTTACGAACAAGTTTTTGTTTCGTCTCGATATATGGAAAGTATCATCTACAGTTCTTTAAAGTGTCTAAATCGTGCAAATTGTCATTCATTTTTCTTTGCTTCCAAATGCTCACAAACGAAATTCACTCAGGCAGATAAGTCATCATCTTTTGGTCGTCCAACGCTGCTGTGAACTGCAATATCGGATTTGAAAACCTTTTCTCATAATTACCACGATATCTATCTTCAACAACAATAAGATCTTGAATATGTCCTACCCGAAATTTTGCTTGAGTTCTCCAGTCATTATTTTGTTTTAAAATAAAATTTTTAAACTGACAACCTGCAAATGTGGGATTCATTTTTATTTTGTTTTATTTTACACTTCTGGCTCTGTGGGATCAAATTGAGGAGTAAATCTTCAAGGTCATGGATGTGTCAGTATATGAAATTACAACATAACAGTAATAAAATAGCTACGGTCGCAGGTTCGAATCCTGCCTCGGGCATGGATGTGTGTGATGTCCTTATGTTAGTTAGGTTTAAGTAGTTCGAAGTTCTAGGGGACTGGTGACCACAGATGTTAAGTCCCATAGTGCTCAGAGCCAGTAATAAAATAAATTGTTCATGCACCCAAAAAAGACAAGCTATAAGTTTATGTAAACGCAATAAACAATATAACACAAGAGTAAGCTTAATTTTTCAAGGAACTCCTCCACGGAATAGAAGGAGTGACTCATGAGGAAGCTCTTCAGTTTCGATTTGAAAGTGCGTGGATTACTGTTAAGATTTTTGAATTCATGTGGTAGCTTATTGAAAATGGATGCAGCAGTACACTGCACGCCTTTATGCTCAAGATTCACGGAAGTGCGATCCAAACGCAGGTTGAATTTCTGCCTGGTATTAACTGAGTGAAAGTTGCTAATTCATGGGAGTAAGCTGACATTTTTAACTAGAAAAGGCAGTAAAGAATATATACTTTGAGAGGCCAACGTCAGAACACCCAGACCAATGAACATGGACCGGCAAGAGTTTCTCGGCCTTACATCACCCATTTCCCGAACCACCTGTTTATGAGCCAAAAATATCCTGTTAGAATGGGAAGAGTTACCCCAAAATATAATACCATACGACATAAGCGAATGAAAGTAGGCAAAGTAGACTAATTTTCGTGTCGAGAAGACTTACTTCACATACTGTTCGAATAGTAAAAATGGCAGCATTAAGTCTTTGAACAATACTTAAATGTGGTCTTTCCATGACAGTTTACTTTCTATCTGTATACCCATAAATTTGAACTGTTCAGTTTCACTAAACATATGCCCATTCTGTGAAATTAAAATGTAGAGTTCTGTTGAATTATGTGTTAAGAAGTGTAAAAACTGAGTCTTACTGTGGTTTGGAGTTAGTTTGCTTTCTACAAACCATGAACTTATGCCCTGTATTTCACTATTTTAAAGCGTGCCAACGTTGCAAGCAACATCCTTTACAACGAAGCTAGTGCCATCAGCAAACACAAATATTTTAGAATCACCTGTAATACTAGAAGGTATATCATTTATATAAATACGGAACAGGAGTGGCCCCAGCACTGGTCCCTGGGGTACACTCCACTTAACCCTGCCGCACTCAGACCCCACATCATAGCCAACCTCAGCACCTTTTGCTGTCTGTCATTAAAGTAAGAGGTGAACCAATTGTGAGCTACTCCCCGTATTCCATAATGGTCGAGCTTCAGGAGCTATTTTGTGATCAACACAATCAAACGTCTTAGTTAAATAAAAAATATGCGTAGCGTTCGAAATCTTTTGTGTAATCCATTCAGTACCTTACAGAGAAAAGAGAATATAGTATTTCCAGTTGTTAAGCCACTTCTAAAACCGAACTGTACATTTGATAGCAAATTATGTGAAATAAAATGTTCAGTTATCCTTACATGCACAGCCTTTTCAACAACTTTAGCAAACACAGATGGAAGCTGATGGAATCTGTCCATGCTTTGTAGGATAGCAGTAGGAGGGCAAACCCATTTGTAGCACAGTTTTGATATCAAATTGATATGCAAATTAATTGATCAATTAATTACCAGCATCCCCACCGCCAGATGACTTCATGGGTTTTCCCTAGCCAACATGTGGGTCTCTGGCCCTCTCCCACCCTCCCTTCCCAACCTGCCTTATAGGTGGGAATTTCGAATTTTTGCGGGAAATTAAAACAAATGGTGGGTACTTTAAAATGGAGTGAATTTCTTTGTCCCAAGGCTGTGAGGACGACACATCCCCACCTTCCACCTGGGGATTGATGGGAAATTCAAAAATGCCGGTACCCTTTCCAGGACTCAAAGCCCTGTTCTTCTGCGAAGAAAGCCCAAGCGCACCCTCGTACACAGGGAAAGGGTCGGTCTAGGTTCAGCTGCAGGGAATAGAGGATAGGTTAGTGTACTTTATTTATTTTGGGTGCAAAACTGAAGTAAAGATCGGTCCTAATTACACACCTATATGGATAGCGCTACACAAAGAGAATCAAAAAGCACAACACAGCTCAAAAATTGACGATGTCGTACAACGACTAAATCACAATAACAGTCGAAACTATTTGCAGACATACTCAAAATAAATAGTAAGTCTACATAGGATGATCCCTTTACCGACAAGTCGAAACAAATCTCTCTGTTCCACTTGTGAATTGGCGAGAGAGAGAGAGGCTTTATTTTTGGTTGGAAATGTGCTCAACTGATAAGATGTTGGTGTTGGAGAGAGAGGAGTTTAATAAGTGTAAGCATACAGCTGAGGACTGTGTCTATAGTCTCCTACATGAGGAATGGAAGGAGAGACTATTGCCTGTGCTGGAGCTGTACGTTTTTCTGAAATGGCCAGTCAATTCACAGTGCAGGAAAAGAATTTGCGCGCCGACAGCCATCCATTTTTAAGGACCACATATGTGTGTCACTGTCTGATGTCGAAGTTCACTACAGACGCTTCCCACTGCATTGCTCAACAAACGTCCTGGCGCTCGAAATTCAAGTAAACGGTGCTCTCTTTATTTCCGACCACTTCGTCCTATTCCACTGCCCCGAAGAGGTCACCTTGGTATAGCTGGTCTGTAACTTGTTCATCGATACGTAATAAGATGGGATAGTGCAGAAAACCATCACTGAAGTGTAGGAAGGTCAATACACGTTATCACAACTGATGGAAAATGCTTCACTGTTCTAATTACATATCGAAATTGTTGTGAAAAAAAACAGCGCTTGTAAACAATTCGCCATAGTCCAACACATGCATCATTGTAATAACTCAACTATCGGAAAAAAACGACCCCAAAAGATCACGCAAGATGAGGGCGACAGCTGCACGTGTTTTCACCTCGATGTGCGGTCACAGACTAACCAACTCAGAACCAGTTCAAAGTTGGACAAAAGACTCAAAAACAGGACGCTTCCTGCAAGCCGTTACATTTATGTCGCGGAAAGACTACTCCCTCCTTCCTCTTCTGGAACCACAAAGAAATTTCAGTGAAATCTCCAGTTCTCCAGAATGCTTTTTCTAACACCCGCTGTTGCTCATGCTTACCACTGCCATCATTAGCCAGTATCACCATAGCTGAGAGCTCAGTCTTCGACCAGCCGTCTCTGGAGGTATCCCGACCATGTGATGTTCGTCTAAAAGTACAGCCGCGGCTGCCCATGAGGCACGCCCCACGCCGCCAGTAGCAGCCCACCACAAGCGCACGCCATTCTGAGCGAAAAAGCAGTTCAGTGTAACAGTTGTATTTACCCATCTACTCACCTCTACTAAGCGAGCATCTATTAGAAAAAGCACAATCTCAACTATAATAAAAGTCCTGTTTCCACTAAAATACTTGCAGTCCATTTTCGTTTAGTTTTGTGAGCAGAATCGGTATTGTTTTTTACGTTCGGCTGCAAGACGCAGTTCACATCTCACTCTCTCTTTTGCCACATACCGTTATTCTGTGACATCCAACAGCACTACTGCTGATTACAAATGAGCAAACTGCAGCGGTCGGAGCTACACTCCTGGAAATTGAAATAAGAACACCGTGAATTCATTGTCCCAGGAAGGGGAAACTTTATTGACACATTCCTGGGGTCAGATACATCACATGATCACACTGACAGAACCACAGGCACATAGACACAGGCAACAGAGCATGCACAATGTCGGCACTAGTACAGTGTATATCCACCTTTCGCAGCAATGCAGGCTGCTATTCTCCCATGGAGACGATCGTAGAGATGCTGGATGTAGTCCTGTGGAACGGCTTGCCATTTCCACCTGGCGCCTCAGTTGGACCAGCGTTCGTGCTGGACGTGCAGACTGCGTGAGACGACGCTTCATCCAGTCCCAAACATGCTCAACGGGGGACAGATCCAGAGATCTTGCTGGCCAGGGTAGTTGACTTACACCTTCTAGAGCACGTTGGGTGGCACGGGATACATGCGGACGTGCATTGTCCTGTTGGAACAGCAAGTTCCCTTGCCGGTCTAGGAATGGTAGAACGATGGGTTCGATGACGGTTTGGATGTACCGTGCACTATTCAGTGTCCCCTCGACGATTACCAGAGGTGTACGGCCAGTGTAGGAGATCGCTCCCCACACCATGATGCCGGGTGTTGGCCCTGTGTGCCTTGGTCGTATGCAGTCCTGATTGTGGCGCTCACCTGCACGGCGCCAAACACGCATACGACCATCATTGGCACCAAGGCAGAAGCGACTCTCATCGCTGAAGACGACACGTCTCCATTCGTCCCTCCATTCACGCCTGTCGCGACACCACTGGAGGCGGGCTGCACGATGTTGGGGCGTGACCGGAAGACGGCCTAACGGTGTGCGGGACCGTAGCCCAGCTTCATGGAGACGGTTGTGAATGGTCCTCGCCGATACCCCAGGAGCAACAGTGTCCCTAATTTGCTGGGAAGTGGCGGTGCGGTCCCCTACGGCACTGCGTAGGATCCTACGGTCTTGGCGTGCATCCGTGCGTCGCTGCTGTCAGGTCGACGGGCACGTGCACCTTCCGCCGACCACTGGCGACAACATCGATGTACTGTGGAGACCTCACGCCCCACGTGTTGAGCAATTCGGCGGTACGTCCACCCGGCCTCCCGCATGCCCACTATACGCCCTCGCTCAAAGTCCGTCAATTGCACATACGGTTCACGTCCACGCTGTCGCGGCATGCTACCAGTGTTAAAGACTGCGATGGAGCTCTGTATGCCACGGCAAACTGGCTGACACTGACGGCGACGGTGCACAAATGCTGCCTAGCTAGCGCCATTCGACGGCCAACACCGCGGTTCCTGGTGTGTCCGCTGTGCCGTGCGTGTGATCATTGCTTGTACAGCCCTCTCGCAGTGTCCGGAGCAAGTATGGTGGGTCTGACACACCGGTGTCAATGTGTTCTTTTTTCCATTTCCAGGTGTGTATATAGCGATACGTCTGACAGATGCACTAATTTATCTCACATCTCCTATCCATGTCCACACTAAATGAAATCGAAAAAAACTTTTACTATTTTGCTGTGAATAGTACTAATCACTGCAGAATGTCCTCGTTATTTCCAAAGTCTCATCAGAGTACAGAAAATGCGAAAATTTAAATCCGAAGAAAAAAAACATACAGTCTAACGAAACACGTATGTTAAGCGGATTTCTTTCAGTGTGGACAAAATTACATGGTTTGAGAGCATCCCTGGCGTTCAAATCAGTGTATGTAAATAAATTAACATGCATGACATTTTAGACAGGTGAAATTATATTACGGACTACAACCTTTCACGCCATCTGTTCACATATCGGAGCCGGCCGCAGTGGCCGAGCGGTTCTAGACGCTTCGATCTGGCACCGAGCGACCGTTACGGTCGCAGTTTCGAACCGTTCCTCGGGCATGGATGTGTGTGATGTCCTCAGGTTAGTTAGGTTTAAGCAATTCTAAGTTCTAGGGGACTAATGACCTCAGATGTTAAGTCCCATAATGCTTAGAGCCATTTGAACCATTCACTTATCGGAAAAAAACACAACCATTTTACGTTCAGCAACAACAAGCTATAATTTAAGAGGATTTCGTTGTTTTGTACGCTATGGCAGTTCCTGTTTTATCAGTGCAATGGTATATAATGCTGTCGTTTACTAAACGTATCTCCTAACATCACATAGTAGAGATCCCTATAATATTCCACTGACACATCGGCTCCATACTTCGCCCCTACCGACCTGTGTGTGAAATTTCTGGCACTCGTACTTGAAGAAGAAGGCCACACCCAGCAAACCATCATTCATGCTTGTGTTGTAGTTTCATAAGCAATTTTGTCATCGCAGAACAGCCTGTTTCATCCAATCTACTCAAATGTCGAGAAAAATACTATTATTTCTAGGTTTCACAATGAGCTACAATGCAAGTGGTGGCTACTTTGTAATTAGAGGTCATGAAGTATGAAACAACACAGGACTTGGTGTAATACACATTTTTAAATACACAGTCGTAATGGTAATAATAAAAACAGTAAAGAAACCATAAGAATAGATACAGTCGATTCCTATTAGTTTCATAAGCAAAATCTGTATAGTTTGAGAGTATTCAGTGTGTTCAAATTACGATTTGTCATGCACGGGGCTAATACATCCATTTCATACGTACGAGATACCAATACATATCAGCATCAATACAGTAATTTATAATTTTCGAGAGCATTCCTCTTCGTTATTTTTTAACATCCAGAGTAGGTATAAAAAACTGTGCACTATCTTGACCCAAACTTTAACACGCCATATCTCTCCTTGTAATAGAATCTCCTAACGTCACCCTATAACATTTTACTGTGTCTCTCTTCCGATGTATCGAAAAACAAATACCGTCAGTGTGCTGACGTCAACTACAATTGCTCCATAACTCGCTTTCACGCGCCTACTTGTGTGTGTATAAAGTTTTGTCAGCTGTGGGGGAATGAAGACCATAACCAGCAGGCTATCACTCACAACAGATTATTCTTGTATTACAGCGTCACGTAACAGCTATCCAGGTGTTCCGTATCAAATAGGCCAAGAGCACTACACATCCACATTAGACGTGTACTCGATCACTGTTCCAGCGTTGACAGTCCCCGGAAGGTGTTGTTCATAATACAGGCAGCGTGATAGAACTAAAGAGAGATACTTTGATCTTATTGGTGAAAACAAATGTGAATGGTATTGCAGCATATGGAATTAGGACGCGTTTCAAGCTTTGAGGAATACCTCCAAACAGTTCTCTGAAGGTGATGACCTCTACAAGTTATCCCATGTTCCACAGTGACAAGTAGCAGCTCTCCAGTGTTCTGCCAAGCCTCTCTCCATCTCAAACAAGTGGCGTCAGTAAATCACTATGTGGTAATCAACAGCGTACTAGTGGATGGATGGGATGGAAGAAACACCGGTGATTTGGGACAATGTACTGTAATATGCACCGCAGTTGATAGCGCAATAAATTTTAGGAATTTTACCGGTTTTCCATAATTTCAACACCAGCCAATGAGTCAGCAGAATACTACCTAATTTCTATATCATCGCCGGCCGCTGTGGCCCAGCGGCTCTAGGCCATTTCGTCCGGAGCCGCGCTGCTGCTACGGTCGCAGGTTCGAATCCTGCCTCGGGCATGGATGCGTGTGATGTCCTTAGGTTAGTTAGGTTTAAGTAGTTCTAAGTCTAGGGGACTGATGACGTTAGGTGTTAAGTCCCATAGTGCTTAAGAGCCATTTGAACCATTTCTGTATCATCGCTAAACCACCCCTCCTCTACTTTGAGAGTACCATATACTAGACTGTTAATACAGATAGATGGCTGCCCAGTACGTTCATTTGATCATATACACCAAAGTATACTGCACAGCGTCTTATACCGATGCAGTTAGGTTATCTACATATTTCTAGCACACCGATCGTAGTACGAAATTTACGATTACGACTGGCCATCTTTCCCTGCGTGGATGGGAGTCACAGTATTCTCGAATTCATAGTATAAAGTCGGAGATTGAAAGATCTCCCCATATTGTCCTTCACCAACCCTCCCGACAACAAGGTAGCCTATTTAATCTGCAACTGACCGGATGTAGGAGGGTACTATACCCTTTACATTCCATATCTCATGAAAGAACAGAGTGAGCTGAGTCGGTAATTGCTGCTCAGCGAAGACTGTTCCGCACGAATCTTACTCATGTCACCCATCGACGTGCACAAGAGAGGCGTGCTTGTCGAGGAAGCTAACAGCCCTTATTGGTGTATAGTAGACATGAAAGTGTTGTAACAGACGGTTAAGAAGAAATGTCTGGTTTATGCAGGACGGAGCACCAGAAGGATGGAGTTTGAAGCATTTTATGTAAATAAACTGTGCTATCAATTGTGGAGTATTATTCCAGTGTCTGGAGTCAGTACCAAGAAGGTAGTGGCAAGAGAGAAATGATCGTAAAGCATAATCGCATGCACTCTCAAGGCTACACAGTTCTGCACATAAAAACGCTAACCTAATTCGGTAATATCTGTGTTCTACTGCGTGTGTGAGAACACAGTCCTGCATTGGGATACATATGTTTCTCCTATTTTAATATAGCGCTTCTGTGTAATACTTATATCGCCTTTGTTGAAGTATGTGTTAAGGAAACCTTCATAGTTTACTGGGGCAGGGGAGGATTGGCTCTGACCACTATGGGACTTAACATCGGAGGTCAGCAGTCCCATAGAACTTAGAACTACTTAAACCCAACTAACCTAAGGACATCACACACATCCATGCCCGAGGAAGGGTTCGAAACTGCGCTCGGTGCTAGATCGAAGCGTCTAGAACCGCTCGGCCACTCCGGCCGGTTCCGATTTGTGAACAGATGGCGTGAAAGGTTGTAGTCTGTAATATAATTTCACCTGTCTGAAATGTCATGCATGTCAATTTTCGATGTGTGAACAGATGGCGTGAAAGATTGTAATCTGTAAGGAATTTTCACCTGTCTAAAATGTCATGCATGTCAATTTATTTACATACACTGATTTGAACGCCAGGGATGCTCACAAACCATGTAATTTTGTCCACACTGAAAGAAATCCGCTTAACATACATGTTTCGTTAGACTGTATGTTTTTTTCTTCGGATTTAGTTTTTCGCATTTTCTGTACTCTGATGAGAGATTGGAAATAACGAGGGGAGGGGAGGTGGAAGGGGTGACCCACTTGGTGGCTGTGGAAAATCCGTGACGTCATCCAGGGGTGGGGGTAATTAATTGATCAATTAATTAATTTGACATCAATCTGATATCAAAACAATGCTGGAAATTTCTTTGCACTCCTACAGTCAGCATGTGAAAAAAGGGCAAACTGAGTTTCGCAAAAATGACGCTTTCTAAATCCGCGCTGATTTGTGGACAGAAGTTTTTCTGTCTCAAGGAAATTTATTATGTTCGAACTCAGAATGTTTTCAAGAATTCTGCAGCAAATCGATGTTAGGGATATTGGTCTGGAATTATTGAGGTCTCTTTTTACCTTTCTTATATACAGGATGTAAGGTACACATGTGTGCTGTGGGGCGATCGGTATGATTGAAAATGAACACACTGCCTACACTGCAATCACTGCATACTTTGTGTGTTTATTTTATACACAGGCGTCACCTGCGCGTTTTCCCATTTGCTTGAGACATGGGGCTGGGCGAGAGATTCGCGATAAATGCTGTCTAAGTAAGGGGCCAATATTGCACAGTACTCTCTATAAAGCTGGCCGCGGTGGTCTCGCGGTTCTAGGCGCTCAGTCTGGAACCGCACGACTGCTACGGTCGCAGGTTCGAATCCTGCCTCGGGCATGGATGTGTGTGATGTCTTTAGGTTAGTTAGGTTTAATTAGTTCTACGTTCTAGGCGACTGATGACCACAGATGTTAAGTCGCATAGTGCCCAGAGCCATTTGAACCAACTCTCTGTAAAATGGAATTGCGATTTGACCTGGACATGGTTACTTATTTGTTTTCCACTCTTTCCCCTTGCTTCTCTACGCCACAGATGCCAGTGTCCTCCATGCAGAAGTCTGCCCGACAAGTCAAACGATGTTATGTTTGTACGATACTGCTGCGTGAATGATTTCTTAACTGTGAAATTTAAAACTTCATCTTTCCTTTTGCAGTCTTTTTTTTGCCACCCCAGGTTGGTCGACGAGTGACTTGATGGAAGTCTTCAACCCGCTTAGTGATTTCCGTATTCACCACAAACAAAACATTCAGACGTCGCCCTGACTTCCACTTACGAGCGTAACTAATTAGTGGTTAGTTGGCAACTGATGCCTCCTCTAAAGCCAAATTTAACAGTGATTAATAAAAGATCCGGCAGAAAGCACACTTTTCCGACGGTGGAGCAAAAAAATCCAGAGAATAATATGCACTGTCAAAGACATAAAAGCAGAGCGAATACTGGAAAGAAACATTGAACAGGAAGTAAGAAATTGACTGTCATTATCTATGCGATTTTCATAAAATTGATAGTTGTGATATTTGCTAACCAACTAGGGTTTTCGACATTCCGTTCGACTTACTGAAAACACATTTTAATGCTCTACAACTTTCTTTCTAGAAATTTTTCGTCAAATTGGTGAATTCTTAGATCTGCACCTTTTATGGCAACGAAACAGGTGTTTATCTAAAGGCGAAAAACTAACATTTTCTTAAGTAGCGTGGAAGGCGTAGAAGTATGTTTTGTGAAATCGCGCTGTAGATACATTCACATTTAAATGTGCTGCTTATTAGTAGTGATGAGGATGACAGTAAGTTAATCCTGTTGCAACATAATTATTCAATAGATTGCTAAGGTTGGCATGTACCTCAAACAGAATACAAACGGCACAACGACTTCCGTCTTTAATCGACAAGTATCTATCAGAAAAAGGGGGCGAAACTGCCAAGTAAACTTTTACAGTCTATAGTTTAAATCAGTCGACATATGTGTCGACAGAAGACGGTAAACTTCGTGTAGTAGCCAGCCATTACCAAACCTAGTAGTTAGCTTAATTTAATTTCATATCCATTACAGTTAATAAGTACCACATTTGAACATAAACGTTTCTATTCTGTGCTTTCGCGAAACTTTACAAGTTTCGTCTATCGTTTCTACCAGAGCACTCAGAGAGATAGCGAAGTGCCCAATGAGCTAGACTCGCCTTCGGGAGACCCGAGTTCAACCCAAGAGCCAGCCATCCAGATTTGGGTTTTCTACGGTCTCCCAGGTGCCGCTTCCGTCGCCTACGGTAATAAAAAATCCGAAGAAAGCTCCGTCTTCAATGACGTTAGCGGTCGATGATACATAAAACACTACTAATCTCACTTCCCTAGCGTATGATCGATGGTCCTACAATGTGGAAACAGTGCATTTGTTATCAGAATTGAGCAAGGCGTAAATTCTTTTCCATGTACTTGTCCTCACTTTGTGACGGTCATTGTGCTCCTTTTTCCGCTCACTAGCGCATTGCACTGGCCAACAAAAACAATTTTTAACTGTTTTCTGCGCTTCATGAATCAATTCTTAATAAGGACTGAGGAAAACGGATATGACAGCAAAAATTTTCCTTAACTCTAGTTTCTGTGATACACACTAAGTGGAAATATTTCATACTAACAGAGTAAGAGAAAAACATTCATTTCAATTACATATGCTAACAACATTGCTCATATTTGATTTTTTTTAAATGGTAGTAACATTTTATGGGTTCTAAGTTGCTGGAAGAATACCTCGCAGATGGTTGGGTCTGAAGAGAATCATGTGGTGGCTGCATGAGCCAATAGTCTCTTAGCTTGCCTCTTGTAATGGAGTTCCGGAGCATCCCTACACGAAGATCAACAGTAATCTGCAAGCATTCCTTCATTCCACTAGCCCTGATACCTTTGTTCTATAACAGAAATGTCGTGCTGGAATCTTAAACCATGTTCGTCACTGACAGCTCCACAACTAGGAGGGAAAAAATCTAGGTGGAAGTGGAGAAAAGGGATTTTAAGGGACATGTTGCACCCAAGGTTATGGTATACTTGCAGGAGCACTGTCACCCACTAAGTGTAGTTATCATCTCTTTTGTTGCCTAAAAATCTACAAACAACTCTCTTGAAAGCTTTCCAAGCTTCCTTTTCTTTCCCATTCAAAACTTGGTCAAATGCAGGATCCTTTACAAGTTCTCGAATTTGTGGCCCGATCAAAATACCTTCCTCACCTTTTGCATCACTTAATTTCGGAAATTTCTGTCTTATTTACTTACAGGCCCGTGCTGCTTGGTTCACACCTGTGGCAATATTTTTCATCAAACCCAGCTTGATATGCAGGGGTGGAAGAAGAACATCTTTTTGGTCCAAGAGAGGCTCGGCAACGACTTATCTCTCGCTAAGGTTAAGATTTTTTACAGGCCAGTCTGCTTTATAATGCGATTTCCTATCCCTACTGTTTCACATATATAAGAAGCAGCAATATTTTGTGCACCACAGTTGCATTCCTAAGAGTATGGCAATGACTTTTAGAACGCCACACATTTTCCACTTGTGTTCATCATATCTGACCGAGTCCAAGAGGGTTGTCATATTTGTATATGTCTCCTTCGTGTGAATTGCATGACCAACAGGAATAAAAGGAAGATGGTTACCTTTGTGAAGTAACACAACTTTCAAACTAAGCTAGGAGGAGTCTATGAATAGCCTCCATTCATCCGAATCCTGGTTCAAATTCAAAGATTCCACCAAGCCATTAATGTCGCAGCAAATAAGATTGTTTTCTTCTCCAAAAAGGGAAACAGTTCGATGTGACGTTTTCTGTACTGTGAGACTGTAACATCACTTTCGAGAAGATGCCATTGCTCTATCGAGACTCTTGGCCCCCTACTTTCATACCGAAATAATGTTGATAGGCAGTCTTCACAAGGGGCTTCAGATCGTGTTTCTGCGAGGAAAATGTTACCTCACTACAAATGTAACAAAAATTTACACATTTTCGTGACATCTTTAAGAATTTTACATTGCAAAAACACTCTCAAACCAGGAAATTTTGCTTTAATTAGAGAAACTGTATGAAACTCACAGTCATAGCAGCAGTATCTATGTTTATGACTTACAAACAGCTTGAAGCATTTGTGTTTTGTTATTGGACTTGTGTGCCAACTCTGGAAACAAAATTTCCCCTAAACTGAAAATATTGAATATAAAAATGAAATGTCGCTTTACCTCCAAAGAAAGAGCTAATCTGTAATTTTTATGGTGATTTTTAATGCATAATATGGAAATACATAATAATTATTTATTTTTGAGCCCAAAACATTTTCATTGTTGGCCAGTGTTATTTGTTAAAGTTTTAAAGCTTTTTTATACAATGTTCTAATGCCTAGATCGAATTTACGTAAGGAAACTAAAATAGCTAATTTAGATAGTAAGAAACAACCATCTTCAGATCATGATCATATTAAATGCAGATTGATCACAAACTGGATGCACCAGTAATTATCATCATGCAGTGATATGCATTTGAATAGAAAATGACGTGAATAAGAATTTTGGTATTAACTGTAGAGCCCGCCGCGGTGGTCTCGCGGTTCTAGGCGCGCAGTCCGGAACAGTGCGATTGCTACGGTCGCAGGTTCGAATCCTGCCTCGGGCATGGATGTGAGTGATGCCCTTAGGTTAGATAGGTTTAAGTAGTTCTAAGTTCTAGGGGACTGATGACCACAGCAGTTGAGTCCCATAGTGCTCAGAGCCATTTGAACCATATTAACTATATCAACATAACTGAGACTGGACTGTACACCCAGGCTGACACAATTTTGTTGTATCAGTATAAACCACACAGTATGCATTTCAAGTTCAGCGAAGGAACTACAAGTTAATGACTGATGTGATTCCACTGTTACAACCAGTTTGTGCAACCCGAGTCTCCTACAAGTATGATGTACTGCCAGGGACAGTTTTATTATTAGTATTAGCACCAAAGCTTTTATTCGTGTTGCTTTCTGCAGAAATACATGTCACTGGCATGATGATTATTATTGGTATATCAAGTTTGTGATCAACCTGCATTTAATATGACTTGCAACCGAAAACAGCTAGTCATCGTATTTTAATTTCTTCATGTAAATGCGATCTAGTCCCAATACAAGTCCACTTTATTAAATCCCCCATGGAATCAAATCCTGACTACGGCTTTGTCAGCATGGACCCACAAATAGAACACTTAACCGCACAGTTTCCGGCATGTGTGGAACACCAGGCTGCTCCACTACAAAAACTTCTGATTGGTCCAAGCCCAGCGCCCCTTGGCAACATGTACATATTGACCTTGCAGGTCCGTACTGGAATTCCCATTGGCATATTGTGGTACATGCCTACAGCAAGTTTCTATTCGTGGTGCCAATACAATCCATCGCAACAGCCAGCACTATCAAGACTCTGACGACGAATTTTTGCATCAAAGGTTTACCAGAAGTTTTGGTTTCGGGCACTGGACCTGTTCACATTAGCAGACTTTCAGCAGTTTTGTGATGCCAACAGGATTAAACATGTGACGACAGCACCGTTCTACCCTCAAGCCAATGGTGATGCAGAACTCATTATAATGACTTTCAAGCAATAGATGAACAAGTAATACTCGCATGTTTCCCGTACGGGGAGCAAGCTTTATTGTTCTTCCTCTCTTTCTATCTTTCGTAGCCACGCAACGGCAAATCGCCAGCGGAGCTCTTGCACCGACTCTGACATTGGACACTGCTTCACCTGCTGCATCCTCCACAGCGCCGTAAGTTTAATGTGAATGATTTGGTTTTTTCCAGACATTTAGCAGACACAAGCGCTGGGATAGGGGCATTGTCACTAAAGTCTTGCGCCGCTCTTTGTATGTTTTACTGTGTCTCTCCCGGCTGCAGATGTGCCATCAGAATCATAATTTTTAACATTTTTATGCAGCGACGGCAACCGAGGTAAACGATAAAGTTACCTGCAACTGTAGACTGTATATTCTTATATAAACCATCAGAATCAGCTTCGTTTGTGTGGACTGGGTGAACCTGCTGCTGGTTTTTGATTTGTAGATTCGGTGCCGAGGTAGACCCCACAGCCTCAGCCGTCTTTGGACGTTGACACAGCACCGTTGAGGCCACTGCAGCGTCAGCAGCCGCGGTCACGATAAAAAGTGATTCCCCTTTGCCATACAGCCTTCCGGCGGGTCGTCACGGCCTCTCAAGTCACTGTCGCATCTCCGCAATTCGAAGATGATGATGATGATGATGATGATGATGTTTGGTTTGTGGGGCGCTCAACTGCGCGATTATCATCGCCCGTATAAATTCCCGACCTTTGTTCAGTCCAATCTCGCCACTTTCAGGAATGATGATGAAATGATGAGGACAATACAAGCACCCAGTCATCTCGAGGCAAGAGAAAATCCCGGGACCCCGTGCTCGGGAAGCGACAACGCCATTAGAAGAAGGTGTTCCGTCCCTGGGCGTGGGTGCGTATCCTATGGCTGGTTTTTCGACCAATGTTTCTAACTACTCGCAACGGAGAGCAGCGCGCTTCGTTACAGTATAATTTAGTAATCGCGAAAGCGTTACGGAGATGATAGATAAACTCCAGTGGAAGACTCTGCAGGAGTACGGCCTTTTGTTGAAGTTTCGAGAACATACCTTCACCAAGGAGTCAAGCAGTATATTGCTCCCTCCTACGTATATCTCGCGAAAAGACCATTTCGATAAAATCAGAGAGATTAGAGCCCACACAGAGGCATACCGACAATCTTTCTTTCCTCGAACAATACGAGACTGGAAAAGGGAGAACCGATAGAGGTACTCAAGGTACCCTCCGCCACACACCGTCAGGTGGTTTGCGGAGTATGGATGTAGATGTAGACGAATGTCGGGGTGTGGGCAGGAGCATGTCAGCGGCTGAAGTTTCGGCTGCACCCAGACCCCCCTCCCCCCCCCCCCCTTTTGTCGTTTCTTGCAGCATCAGTACACGCTGCACCCCTCTAGGCTAGTCTCTGCCTGTTAGCTGAGTTCTGCCTGAGAACTGGAAGCAGTATCAGTTACCCTCTGTTATTGTGTGTGCCGAAATGCCCTACCTCAAGAACACGCAACGGATTGTATTCTGGATTTGCTGCTACTCAAGTTAAGTAAAATGTGTTAATTAAATACTATGTGTTAGAATCCACCAACCTCTTAATATCCACAACTAGGGGGGGGGGGGGGGACCAAACATAAAATCCCACTTACAGATATTTTTTTATATGCCCAATGAGCTACTTTCCCACCTTGTGACAGAGACAGGTTCTTACTCTACATGGAGTGGCGCCTAGCTGTCACACTTCCTTCTCCACGAGAGAAGATCAGAGCTTTTAACAATAAACAGTCGCCGAACTTCTCACGAGATAGCAGAGGCGAATATCTATCTCCTATTCTTGCATCCTTCAGTTTTCCAGTGTTACAGGCAAAAACAACATCCCACAAGGTGCTTTTCGAGCAGAGAGGTAGACTTGTAAAAATAAGGGGGTTTGGAAAGTAAGGTCCGATGGGACGCGATATGGACACAACAGTGATAATCCCATGAAGCTTTGCACAGATGTGATGGGTAGCGTCTTTAGTATGTAGGTCGATTGCGTCACATCACCCGTTTCAGTTCTCAACACACAGTAAACGCGTAAAGATGTCTAGAAAATAGTGTCTCCTGCCAAGTATGAGGGTCTGGTGAGAGATTTCGTCTGATGTCACGCATCCCACGCAACTTTCCTCCTTCATGACAATTCTCGGTCGCGTTTTGCAGTGGCGATGAAGATGCTCCTTCAGCTTTTCGGTGGGAAGTGTTTGATCATCCGTAATACAACCTGTAATTGGCTTCACATGAGTTTCGTGTCTGCTCATATGAACCGCCGGCTATGAAGACAACTAGCTGCAGAGCAGCATAGAGAACTGCCGGAAAGCACAGGCGGCTGGCTTCAATGACGAAGGCATTGGAAAGTTGGTACACCGCTACGAAAAATGTCTGACTCGCAGTGGGGACTATATAGAGAAATAGCTCGAAGGTGTAACTAACTGTTGCAAATAAAACGCTTTTGATTTTCACAGTGGTTTCCATTTCGATACCAATCGGACCTAACTTTCCGCGTAGCCCTCGTAATTTATCTGCACTGGCCAAACACGCGACAAGGTTAATATACTGGGCCGTTTAGCCACATTCCACGACTGCACAATGCTTGGTTGCAGTTTGGCGACCGAGGCAGACAATATGGGACCCGTAAATGCTTACCTGGAGGTCAGTTCCCGGGTCACCATTCCCTGCTGCAGACCGCCTAATACACTGGTGGAAAAAAATGCGTAACACTAAGAAGGGGTTACGGGACATAAATGAAAGTCGCATGAGAATAGCATTAGTAGCACAACTATGAGGATGAAAATGGGATTTGCTTCAAATATACATTGTAACGGTCGTGAGCGTTTGTTATATTTGAGACTGGACATGGTGAGTTGATGTTAGTCAAGAATACCAAGAATACCTTTCGGGCGACAAAGACATCATTATCAACACCTTAATGAGTTTGAACGAAGTCGTATTTCAGGACTACGAGAAACTGGATGGTCCTTCTGCGGTACTGCAGAAAGACTCGCAGGAATGTAGTCACTGTACGTGAATGTACCTGAATGGTGGTAGTGGTGGTCACGAGAAATTATGATCGCAAGACGACAGAGCTCCGGACAGTCACGTAGCACTACCGTGAGGTAAGACTATCGTGTTCGGCATGTGGCTCTGTCGCATCGTACTGCACCTGTAGCAGTAATCTGAGCACCAGTCGGCACCACAGTCAGACAATGAACTGTCAGAAATCGATTACTTCAAGGACAGCCCCGAGCCAGACGCCCTGTAGCGTGCACTGCACTGACTCCAAACCACAGCTATTTGCGGTTTCAGTGGTATCAAGCGATAGCTCACTGGAGGGCAGGGAGGGGATCTATTCTATTTTCTGATGAAAGCTGGTTCTGCTTTAGTGCCAGTGATGGCCGTGTGTTGGTTAGAGGGAGGCCAGTTTAGGACCTGCAACCAACCTGTCTGAATGCTAGACATACTGGACCAACAGCTGGAGTTATGGTCTGTGGTGCGATTTCATATGAGAGCCGTAGCACTCTCGTGTTGATCCCACGAACCCTGGCTGTAAATTTATGCTTCAATCTGGTGATTCGACCTGTTGTGCTGCCATTCACGAACATCATTCCAGGATGTGTTTTCCAACAGGTTAACACTCACCTACATACCGCTGTTGTAGCCCAACATGCTCTACAGAGTGCCGACATTGTGCCTTGGCCTGCTCGATCACCAGATCTATCTCCAGTCGAGCGCACATGGGGCATCATCGGGCAGCAACTCCAGCATCCCTATATCGATCGATCAAGTGCAACAAGGATACAACTCTATCCCACAAACTGACATCCAGCACCTATACAACACAATGAATGCACGTTTCCATGCTTGCATTCAACATTCCGGCTGTTACACCCGTTATTAATGTACCAGCATTTCACATTTGCAATTGTTTATCTCACGCTTACAGTAACCTGTCATCGTGCAATAATCACTTAAATATGTTACCTAGACAAATTAATTCCCGAAATTTCATTACTCTACGTCAATTATTTTTTGGTGTTGCGATTTTTTCCGTCGCGGTATTTAGAAGTAGGCTATTCTACCCCAGGAATCTCCTGGGTCTGGTTGCCAGCGGCTCCTCCCCCTCCTACCGTGAGGGCCATCCAAGACTCCGCTAAATTCGCACAACACAGTAACTATGATACATGCAGTTAACTACACAGGTAGAGAGAAATAATGATGGTTTAGGGGGCCGATTATAGCGAACACTGATATCACTCACATTATCAGCACCAGATATTCATCAATCATTCAAAACATGATACGGATTACGATTAACTAAATCAACAGCAATTATATAGTCGACTTTTCAGCGCATCACTTGACTGATACATTTCAAATAGAGCAATGCTAGACTGTCACATTGCTCACACCATCCCTTGCCCGAGTATGGGATTAAATTTGACCTTGAAGTGCATATCTACGAAGACGATCATCGTCTTTCCGCAATCTGAATTCTTCTGTCATGTTTCAGAGAAAGATTAGAGATTAACGTTCTGTCGAAGTTTAGGTCATTAGAGGTGGAGAAGAATCAGGGATTGGCAGCTTGCTTTAAATGTTCAGAAATGTAAAATTTTGCGCTTCACATGACTAAAAAATATTTTGTCCTATGACTACAATGTGAATAACACACAGTTAGAAATGGTCCAGTCATACAAATATCAGGGTGGACAACTTGTATTGATATAAAATGGAACGATTATATAGGCTCAGCTGTAGGTAAAGCTGGTAGCAGATTCTGGTTCACTGGGAAAATACTGGGAAAACGTAGTACAGTCTACAAAGGCGTTTGCACTCATGCACCCGTCCTAGAATACTGATCAAATGTATGGTACCCAAAGCAAATAGGACTATCACGGGATACCCAGCATATACAAAGAAGGGCATCACGATTGGTCAGAGGTTTGTTTGACCCATGGGAGAGATTCACGGAGATGCTGAAAAAAGTGCACTGACAAATGCTTGTGGATAGACGCAAACTACCCCATGGAAACCCACTTGAAAGTTACAGAGCCCACACTCAATGCTGAAAGGAACCGTAAGAACCCGTATAAGTGGTACAGTGTGAATTACTGTCTGCCATCCACCTCACACTGGTTTGAAGAGTATCGATGCAATTGTATATGTATATGTAGATGTAGACTGAACAAGGGACTGGCAGGGAATCGCTTGTGTCCGTTTGAAAGGAGCCACACTGGTACTTGCTCAAATGGTTTAAGGACATTCCTAAAATCTAAGACTGGATGAATGCTCCCTACTGCCTTAAGCACTGCGCCACCTCCCTTCGTGCCAAATTTAAAAGCATTTTCGTCGGTACTGACCTCTTGTGAGACGCTCTCAAAACCAGCCTCCTGCATGTCTAGGAAAGTTGGTCCAAAGTAGTGAAAAGCCGACAATATGTTCACAACAGCGAACATGGCTATTATCCGAAACTGGAAGCAGCCACATTCTCCTGCCTTTTCCAGTAGCTCGTCTTCATTCATCTGAAACATGACATTTCGAATTTATTCATATGAATTGACTAAGACATAACAGAAATAACATCTAACATGAAATTTTCTCATCTCTACACATCTATAACAGGTGTACTATTAGGTCCACAACTTTGCTTCTGCCGTTTTGCAATAGACGGAAGTAGTGGAAAGTAGTGGTGCAAGTTGTTTGTCGTAAGTGTCAGACAGTAAGCTTAGGCATTTGATAACATAACGCCATCAAAATATCAGACGATTTTTGATTGCATCATAATGTTATTCTCGACTGAATACGTCAACTTATGAGCCCAAATCCCGTCATCTGTGGGAGGTTTTAATTTTCTGCTTTGATAGGAAGAAATCTTCGCTGAGACTCATAAAAAGCTGGTTTAGACCTATGATGAGACGCCTGTTAGTGACAGAACTTCGCAGAAAATGGTTTCCATGCTTCAAGAATGAAAATTTTGACGTTGAAGACCGGCATGGTTGTGAAAGAGAGAAAACTTTCGATGCTACTGCTACCGACGGGAACAATCACAGGAGATTGTTATCGAAAGCAATTGATGTGTTTGAGCCGAACACTAAAAGACAAACGCCCACACTACATCGACAGACATGAAAAACCAATTTTGCAGCGTGACAGTGCACGACACCATCTCGAAAATCCCGTCAAAACATACTCGGGAACGTTGAAATGGGTCGTTCTACCTGACCCGCTGTCTTCTCCAGATATTCCTTCCTCTGACTGCCACCTTTTTCGATCTATGACACACGACCTAGTTGACTAGCACCTGCGGTCATATGAACAAGTGCAAAATTGGATAGGTTCATGGCTCCCCTCAAAAGATGCCCAGTTTATACACTGAGGGGATTCGTATGCTGCCCTAAAGCTAGGAGAAAGCAGTGGCGAACGATTGCCAATACTTTCAATAGTAAATTTTTTGCAAGTTTTCACAATAAAGTCGCCAACTTCGAGAAATAACGGCGAAAGTAAAATTGTAGACCTAGTAAAAAACAAACTGTTTTCTTTTTTGTTTTTCTGGAAATACACTACTGGCCATTAAAATTGCTCCACCAAGAAAAAAACCAGATTAACGGGTATTCATTGGACAAATATATTATACTAGAACTGACATGTGATTACATTTTCACACAATTTGGGTGCATAGGTCCTGAGAAACCAGTACCCAGAACAAACACCTCTGACCACCATTGACCAGACGTTTTCAATTGGTGAGAGATCTGGAGAATGTGCTGGCCAGGGCAGCAGTCGAAGATTTTCTGTATCCAGAAAGGCCCTTACAGGACCTGCAACATGCGGTCGTGCATTATCCTGCTGAAATGTAGGGTTTCGCAGGGATCGAATGAAGGGTAGAGCCACGGGTCGTAACACATCTGAAATGTAACGTCCACTGTTCAAAGTGCCGTCATTGCGAACAAGAGGTGACCGAGACGTGTAACCAATGGCACCCCATACCATCACGCCGTGTGATACGCCAGTATGGCGATGACGAATACACGATTCCAATGAGCATCCGACGCGATGTCGCCAAACACGGATGCGACCATGATGATGCTGTAAACATAACCTAGATTCATCCGAAAAAATAACGTTTTGCCATTCGTGCACCCAGGTTCGTCGTTGAGTACACCATCGCAGGCGCTCCTGTCTGTGGTGCAACATCAAGAGTAACTGCAGCCACGGTCTACGAGCTGATAGTCCATACTGTTGCTAACGTCGACGAACTGTTCGTGCAAATGGTTGTCGTCTTGCAAACGTCCCCATCTGTTGACTCAGGGATCGAGACGTGGCTGCACTATCCGTTACAGCCATGCGGATAAGATACCTGTCATCTCGACTCCTAGTGATACGAGGCCCTTGGGATCCAGCACGGCATTCCTTATTACCTTCCTGAACCCACCGATTCCATATTCTGCTAACAGTCATTGGATCTCGACCAACGCGAACAGCAATGTCGCGATACGATAAACCGCAATCGCGTTAGGCTACAATCCGACCTTTATCAAAGTCGGAAACGTGATGGTACGCATTTCTCCTCCTTACACGAGGCATCACAACAACGTTTCACCAGGCAACGCTGGTCAACTGCTGTTTGTGTATGAGAAATCGGTTTGAATGTTAGCACGTTGTAGGTGTAACCACCGGTGCCAATACTCGTGTGAATGCTCTGAGAAGCTAATCATTTGCATATCACAGCATCTTCTTCCTGTTCGTTAAATTCCGCGTCTGCAGCACGTCATCTTCGTGGTGTAGCAATTTTAATAGCCAGTAGTGTAATTGTATTTATTCACCTACCCCAATGACATCACGTTTAAAATACACTGCCTAGCAAAAAAGTGAAGCATATAGAAGATACTTTCGAATGTGAATGTACGTTCATACATTGGCAGATACGTAAATGAATTGCAATTTTCTGTGGCGGGTAGAAAGGCCATTATACTGCATTAGTGTTGTTTGTGTTTAGTATTGTTACCAGGCCTGACGGGGTATACAAGGGGCATGAATAGCGTCAGATATTGACTGATTTCGGCGAAGGACAGAGAGACACGGTGTAGCTCGTGTGAGTCAACGTTATCAGCACATGAGAAGGTTTGGAATGGCTTCATTGTGGGTCTCCTTTTAGAAGGCTGGTCGAATCATGCAATATCCAGATTCGTGAAGCTTTCGGATGTGACGCTCGATGAGAGAGCGCACAGAAACGGGAGGGCACGCATACTCGTCATCGAGGTTCCAGGGCCACATCTGACCACCGCAGGGCCAAATAGACATGTTGTGCACCAAGGCCACTCTAACCGCCTCACATCTGCGCCTGACATCCAGGAACAAGTAATGGACTCCTTGCAGCTTCTGTGCAATCTCTCGCCATTGGTCAGAGTCTTGTAGCAGCTGGACTGGGAAATTACCGTCCCAAGCGTTGACAACAAATCTCAAATCTTAAATATTATTTCTTTTACAAATAACAAAGTATATGCATGTTTAAACTTGAAACAATATGACTCAAAATTATGTGTTGGATACGGATTCGAACTGTGCACCTTACCTTATTGTTTATTATGTAAAATCAAATATTAGATATCGACAATAGTGTTATCTTTGAAACTGAAATGAAGAGACGAAGAATTTTAGCCTTACTGGAAATTCCAACCTGACACCTAATTCTGATGTTCACTAGCCACGAATGGAGATTAAATGTAGGTTTACTTTTCTTGTAGCGAACTGTGCACCTGTTTGAAGTAGGAATAACGAGTATAAACGTTTTGTTCTGACTGGGTGTCGAAACCTGCACATTTCGTCGTTGTTGACTATCAAACTCTTTTTCACCAATAGCTAGGAGTGACATGTTTCAACCTCATGTGATGTGTTCACAAGTTCTGTGTCTGGCATTTAGCATTTTTGTATTATTGTTGAGAATTGTGACAGAACTGTCACATATCGCTTTCAAGTAATAAGTAAAATCGGCAGCTAAATGTTCTTAACTGAGCTGGAGGGAAATACATTGCTAGCGGCTTCTGGAATAAGATTCGTGAATTTTTGTTCCCTGGGGTCGTGTCTGAGAAGACGTGGCGAGAGACCTGGGTGGCCTCAGCGCTTTGAATAGGGCGCCTAAGGATCCCTTGGTGGGCTGCTGGTTCGCCGATTTCCGTTGTTCACAAGGTGACATGGGCAGAGCAATCGCAGGTCCCCCTGTGTATTGCTGGCGTGACGAATCTGCACATCCTGTCGACTGACACAAACTCGTGCCACCAATATTTTGCCGTTTTCAGGGTAGAAAATTCTAGAATCTAACTGTCCAGACGACGTCGCCCAATCAGACGGGTCATCACCATAGGCGCCATGGCGTGAACGTCTGGACAAGTCAATGGCGACACGCCTGACCTCTGGTCAGTTAATGTATATACAGTAAGTGATAATGGCGAAGTTTTGGCAGGCTTTCTCTGCGTTTTAGCGTGTTGAGAATAATTATTGGTTCTCGCTGTGGCGGAAGTTGTGTTATCCTCCGCTCCAAGCCATGGGTTTCTGGGAGCAGAGAAGGAAGCCAGGAAGACGGAGAGACAGTGTACAGCCGTGTGACCGTGAGGTCGCATCAAGAGGCAGAGGAGCTCTGTCACAGCCTGGAGCAGTTTTTGCTGAGTCCTTCGAGCAAGTATAACTTCTTAGCGCTAGCGCTCTCTTTGCTCAGAGCAGCTCATAACTTTCGATGTCTATTCTGCAATCTGTGTTGCTTCTTCAGATGTTTTACTTACTTGGATCTTGGATCTAGTTTTAACTTCCATTTGGAGCTGCACAGATTTGAAAAGCCAGTCGCAATTCCGCAGCAATCTTTCATATGAGGTATACACCCGTTGTGAGCAGAACAATCTGTCCTAAGAAATCATTTTATTGCACTTCTGTGCGCATTCACATGCATTCCATTCTGGAACTGAATCTGTTAGACTTACCCTGACATAATTTTGTCTTGCTTCCAGCTTCAAATAGCCAATCGTCATTCACTTTTTGTGCAGACAACTAATTATTATTCATCTAATTGTGATATAATAGGGAGAAAATAAAATGAAAAATTAAAAATATTGAATTCTATTCACTTTTTTGTCCTATAACAGTCTAGATCAGGCAACTCTCATAAATTACAGATATGACAGATTTATTGTGCATAACTGAATTGTGCTATTACTATGGTGACATTTCGTTGTAAAGTCATTGCCTCTACACGAAACAATACGTATTTATGGTAGCAAATTTAATTAATTTAAATGACAAATGATTAACGAGAATTGCTCTCACTTGCATTCAACACAGTCTTGAGATCACAGAGATTTTCAAGTACTCTGATTAGCAATTTGCTGGGTTAAGACGATATTAGGTTTACACCAGTTGGCATGTCGTTTGTGTCTTGAGCACATAAGTGTGGTAGGCAGATCGTACTCTCCATTGCCGACATCCAGCACGTCATTCTAGCAGCAATGATTACTTCTTGAGAAACAAACATGTGAATGAAGAGACATTAAAAATCAAAATTTTTTTCACACAGCATTAGGAGTTTGAAGGGCATGAAAAAAATTCTTGTGCAAGATTCAAACCCAACGTACCTTTCCTGGACACCATCAAGGGTTTTGGAATCTTGTAAAGCAACGAAATGATGGAAGGTATCGTCCTGAAGTGGTCTAATTTCGCAAAAAGGGAGATCGAAGTTTGGATCCGCGTCCATCTCTAATATTTTAGACACCTCATGTTCAAATACAGTGAGACGTATGACTCCTGCGACTTCGCATAATTATTGGTTTATTAAGTGAAATAAAATTCCTTTTGAAAGAAATCTTCCTGCTGACAGTACTTCTGCTTGCAACGACTTCAGCTTCTCTTTCAGTCAGTAGCAAAGGCATGTCATAGTTAATGTGGATTTTAATCCATCGTGTAAGCCTACATTCTGCAGTTGGCGTTACTAGAGGTGAAGAGGGGTAATTCGTGGTCGTCAAAAATTGAAACTTAACGCAGCGTATGCTACCATCAGTCCAACAGACCACTTTTCTTTAAAAAGAATTTCACATAATTTTCTACATATTTGTCTTAGTATATACAACGTAACTGAAGTAGTAAATTAAGATAAAATAGATACGTTTGCCATTTCTCCCTGTTCTTATAACACTAAAATTTAACAAATAAAACTTTATATTCCGGTCCTAAGATGTTTTCCACTTTGCGCCACATGATGCCTGTAAGGAAAGTGTCATGTCTTGAATCGTGTGAAGCAAAATTGGACTCCTGAATTTTTTTTCTTATTGTAGTGGTTTACATTGCATTATCAGCTTAATAGTCTTTCTTGAGAAATAACTTAAGAGAAAATAATAACTATCCCACTTCCTAATGTCATCGCTTGTGTTACTTATGTTAACCCGATGAGGTAACAAATAAGAATGTTTGGGACCAAAGCAAATATTTATAATTGTTCTGCAACTTAATATGTGCTTCTGCAATATAAGATATTTACCCTTGTAAGTTCGCCGTTATGTTTTTTTATCACGTAAAATACAAAATATCCCATTAGCCATGAATAGCTTTTATTCTTTGTGGATGGCTAAAAGTTACAGTCACACTGTACTTCAGCTATTTTGTGGTTCTGTTTAAGAGTGCTAATTTCTTCCTAGTCCAGATCCAAATTTTGGTTTTATTTTCACATGTAATAATGGGGGTCTCGACTACTATAAGTTGACATTTGTGGCAATATGGGGATTTTCTCAACCCAATTTTGTTAAAGGACATCTACACACCAAGAAATGTTTATTTCCCACAGTCGGTTTTCGGGTTTCTAACCCATCACAGTGGCATATACAGTGACATGCGTGTCAGTTACTACGAAAGGTTCTGACATCTCTCCTATCAAGTATGTTACTACTGTCAGATCTTGGGATATATTTCAGACCCTATCGCATTAACTGACACACATGTCACTGATATAACGGTACATAATTTGCCACTGAACACGGCATGCGAAGCCGAAAACAGGATTTGGCAAATAAACATTTCTAGTGCAGCTCATAGTGTGTAGAAGATATTCTTAACTAAATATCACAAAGCTGTGGAACACAAAACACTCAAGATTTTTATTTAATTTTGTATAAATTTTCCGCTGTGCGTATGATTTAATTTACGATATCGTACCACGCGGCGGTGACTATAGTTGGTAATGAGATAGTGTTCATGTTTTTCCAAATATTCGTTCAGTTATTCGCAGTATATTTCATCTCAGACGGGTTTTTCAGATGATTTCTGATAACACAATCATAGACAGCTCGTGCTGGTTTGTGCCGGAGTAACTTTTATATAGGGTGATTCCGTATTCCGTGATGATGTTACAAATTTTCAGGGATGATAGAGAAGGATAAATGTATCAATTTGAGGTAAAGAACCCTGGTTCGGAAACGACCTTGCTGAAAGCTATGAAGCGAAAGTCGTTCTGATACCTCTGACAGTGGAATACATGAACCGGTATTGTAGTTGCTAACAAAGTAGGGTAAGCAACTTTCGGAGGTGGTAGTATGGACTAAAAAAAGAAAAAAAAATGCCTAGTACATGCGGGCTCTGAAAGGCATACCTTAAGAGCTACGAGCGCTTGTTCAGTACAGGAGATGTGTTTCACAGTTGCTAAGGTGAAGAAGTACTCATAGCTCTTAAGGTATTCAATTTAGAGTGCATGTTTACTGGACACTTTTTTCTTGTTTTGGCCCATACTACCTCCTCCAGAAATATGGAAACCTAAGAAGTTTCAAAATGGTTCAAATGGCTCTGAGCACTATGGGACTTAACTGCTGAGGTCATCAGTCCCCTAGAACATAGAACTACTTAAACCTAACTAATCTAAGGACAACACACACATCCATGTCCGAGGCAGGATTCGAACCTGCGACCGTAGCGGTCGCGCGGTTCCAGACTGTAGCGCCTAGAACCGCTCGGCACTACGGCCGGCTTAAGAAGTTTCAGCAAAATATGCGTTTCACAGTATCGAATATCTAACGGTTCAAACCCGCCTCCGGCCATCTAGTTTTAGGTTTTCCGTGACTTCCCTGTATCGCTCCAGGCAAATGCCACGATGGTTCCTTTCAAAGGGCACAGCCGATTTCCTTCCTGATCTCTGACACAATAGGAGATTCAGTTCCGTCTCTAATGATTTAGATGTCGACGAGACGTTAAACCCCACCTTCCTTCCTTCGAACATCTACATCTACATCTGCAGTTCACACTTAAGTGCCTGGCAGAGGGCTCTTCGAACCACATCAGACTATTTCTCTACCGTTCAACACAGTAACAATGCGTGGGAATATGAACACTAAAATCTTTCTGTACAATCTCTAATTTCTCTTATATTATGAAGGTTGGACACAGTAAAATATATTCACATTCAAAGGGGAAAGTTGGTGATTGAAATTTCGTGAAAATAACTCTCCACGACGGAAAACGCCGTGGTTCAATGACTGCCATCCCAACTCGCTTGTCAATCCGTAACACTCTCTCCCTATTTTGCTATAATGCAAAATGAGCTGCCCTTATTTCGACTTTTTCGATGTCGTCCTTCAGTCCTGTCTGGTATGGATCCCATACCGCGCAGCAGTACTCTATCAGAGAACGGACAAACCCCTGTATCCTATAGTAGACCCGTTGCATCTTCTAAGTACCAATAAAATGCAGTTATTGGTTTGCCTTCTCCACAGTATTATGTAAGTCGTCTGCCCAGTTTTAGCCGTTCGTAATATTAGTTCCGGGTATTTAGCTGAATCGACAGCCTTTATACACTATGTGATCAAAAGC
The DNA here is from genome assembly GCF_023897955.1 of Schistocerca gregaria. Lineage (NCBI taxonomy): Eukaryota > Metazoa > Arthropoda > Insecta > Orthoptera > Acrididae > Schistocerca > Schistocerca gregaria. The sequence goes on along the minus strand of NC_064931.1, from coordinate 220,153,827 downwards.
ATCCGGACACCTGGTTGAAAATGCCTTACAAGTTCGTGGAGCCCTCCACCGGAAATGCTGGAATTAAAAATGGTGTTGGCCCACCCTTAGCCTTGATTGCAGCTTCCACTCTCGCAGGCATACGTTCAATCACGTGCTGGAAGGTTTCTTGGGGAATGGCAGCCCGTTCTTCATGGACTGCTGCACTGAGGAGAGGTATTGATGTCGGTCAGTGAGGCCTGGCATGAGGTCAGCGTTCCAATACATCCCAAAGGTGTTCTATAGGATTCAGGTCAGGACTCTGTGCAGTCCAGTCCATTACTGGGATGTTATTGTCGTGTAACCACTCCGCCACAGGCCGTGCATTATGCACAGGTGCTCTATCGTGTTGAAAGATGCAATCGCCATCCCCGAATTGCTCTTCAACAGTGGGAAGCAAGAAGGCGCTTAAAACATTAATGTAGGCCTGTACTGTGATAGTGCCAGTCAAAACAACAAGGGGTGCAAGCCCCCTCCATGAAAAACACGATCACACCATAACACCACTGCCTCCGAATTTTACTGTAGGCACTACACACGCTGGCAGATGATGTTCACCGGGCATTCGCCATAGCCACACCCTGCCATCGGATCGCCACATTGTGTACCGTCATTCGTCACTATACACAACGTTTTTCTACTGTTAAATTGTCCAATGTTGGGCATTTACCGGCGCGACGTGTGGCTTATGAGTAGCCGCTCGTCCATGAAATCAAAGTTTTCTCACCTCCCGCTTAACTGTCATAGTACTTACAGTGGATCCTGATGCAGTTTGGAATTCCTGTGTAATGGTCTAGATAGATGTCTGCCTATTACACATTACGACCCTCTTCAACTGTCGGCGGTCTCTGTCAGTCAGCAGACAAGGTCGGCCTGTACGCTTCTGTGCTATACGTATCCGTTCACTTTTCCACTTCACTATCACACTGGAAACACAGGATCTAGGGATGCTTAGAAGTGTGGAAATCTCGCGTACAGACGTATGACACAAGTGACACTTAATCACCTGACCACGTTGGAAATCCGTGAGTTCCGCGAGGCGCCCCATTCTGCTCTCTCACGATGTCTAGTGACTACTGAGATCGCTGATATGGAGTACCTGGCAGTAGGTGGCAGCACAATGCACCTAATACGAAAAACGTATATTTTGGGGGTGACCGGATACTTTTGATCACATAGCGTATTTTTGTAATTTACCGTTTAATCAAAATTTAGCAGATTTCTTTTCGTACTCATGTGGGTGACCTTATGCTTATTTTTATGGAAAGACAATTGCCACTTTTCACACCAGCAGAACAAGTGCTCACAGCTATAAAGGTTTGCATTTTAGAGCCCATGTTTACTAGTCACTGAAAGTTGCCTACCGTAAATCTTAACAACAACAGTACCGGTGTATTTATTCCATTGTCAGAGGTATCAGAATGATTTTCGCTGGTCGTTTCCCGATGAGTGTTCCTTACCTCAAACTGATACGTTCACCCTTCTTATCATCCCTAACAGTTTGAAACATCATCAAGGAATCACCCCGTATAGGTCCAGTCTACAAAGTGTATCCAAATGAAAAGGAGACTGCAGGTATAGGTAAAGAAATTTTAGTAACAGTATCATAATTACAGCTTATGAGAAACAGTACAGCTGTACATAATTGCTATTGACATTGATATGCCGATCCAAGCGCGCAGGAAAGGAGTGGATGGCTTCGGTGTAGAAACTCCTGGGTTACTGACGGATCCATCTGTTCACGGTGCCCTGCAATTCCTTGTCTCACGTGAATCTCAGACGTTTCAGAGACTCTATTAAGGGGGCCCAAGATATGCCAGTCGCCTGGGGAAATATCGGGGCTGTAAGGAACACTTTCCAGGAGCTCCCATCAAAATTTCTGATGGAGTTCGGGGGTCCTCTTGGCCACAGATACAGCCTCATAACGCTGACATCACTGAACCATTGCGCATCGTACGAATCACGGTTCTCCATACACCTCTACCATCTTGCGATAAATTTGTGCAGCATGCTTCTCTTGCGCGCGAAGAAATTGGATAACCGCTCTTTGTGCTGATCGGGAGGGATCCATCATGCAACGAACTGCGAAAAAACTCTCCACAAATGAGAAAATTTCTGCGAACTCCGGTTGTGCAACAGGAAATACCACGACACCATCTCTCTGTAAACTTATTCACCCACTTTGATTACAAATTACGCCTCTAAAGCAAAGGTCTCCTTTTCAGTTGGGCACACCTCATATATAGCACTTTCGGACTTAGTTTAGGCTGGCATCCATGTGTGCTACATTAATGGGAGCGTTGCTGTCTTCAGGAACTAACAAGACGATTGGAAGTTGTGTTCAAAAATGGTTAAAATGGCTCTGAGCACTATGGGACTTAACATCTGAAGTCATCAGTCCCCTAGACTTAGAACTACTTAAACCTAACTAACCTAAGGACAGCACACACATCCATGCCCGAGGCAGGATTCGAACCCGCGACCGTAGCAGCAGCGCGGTTCCGGACTGAAGCGCCTAGAACCGCTGTTCCACAACGGCCGGTGGAAGTTTTGTAATGTCCGCCTTACTGTCATGTATTATTTTGAAAGCTCGAGTTAGTAACAGGGCGTCGCATCTGGATTTAACATGTTTAATTACTTGTCCTCCCGTATCTCTCTGCAAAGTCACCATATGGGAGGGTAATTTGAAAATAATTTCTTTCTGCACAGGCCAACAGCCTGCAGGTAGTATTTTCTGCACCGTCATGTGCGTTATCGATAAGTCTGCTGCGACATGATATATTGTGCAAAAGATATATGCCTTTATAAATTGAACTTTCTGTATACGATCTAACGATCGTACATTGTATTTCCTCAGCAAGGCCCTGATGTTATTAAGTTTTTGCTCCCATTCGGTGTGATCAATTACCTGTGTTGCGCTCTCAAACATAATCCGAACTAGAGTCTGTCTAGCCAGTGAGCAACTATTGCACTGTTGTTAGGTCCGACATGCATAATTTTGGATTTCGGTAGTTTGAGTTTTGCATACAAGTACATGAATATTTGCGAACCACACGTTGCACTATTAGGAACTAATGATTATGTCGTCAATATAACCGTGAGACACTGAATATTGAAAATCTGAAGGCGTTACAGTTTCTGTACCAGTGTCGAAAGCAATGGCTCAGCTGCCATTGCATAGAATGAGAAAGAGGGCATCCTTGGCGTTCGGACTGTTGAACTGGAAATGCCTCAGTTAGTTGCCCATTGATCTTAATTCTTGAAAAAATACCACCTAGGCATTAGCGTATAGCTTTTAAGAAATATTCGTTGAAACTTATTTACTGCATGGTTCTTATTAAAAAATCGTGATTGATTTTATGGGAGGCTTTACCAAAGTCTAGAAACGCTACTGATCCATGCTATTCAGAACCGGAGTCTGATTTTACAATAAGCTTTAAGTAAAGTGAGTGGTCTTAAATCTTGAATTTTCTTTCCTTTCCTTTGTTTGGGAATGGGTACAAACATCCTCTACGTGAATTAAGGAGGTAATGACTGGATATTTAGTAGGTCACTATATATTTAATTTTGTTTATTTCCCATTATGTTCCACATACGTAAAATTCAACCAGGAGTCGGTCGGGACCAGCTGACTTTTTCTTTGGAGCGTCATTAATTATCATTTTTACTTCACGATTAGTAATTTTTTCGAACAGGTCGGCACTGTCTTCCTCACTTATTCCTGTCTTAATGTGTGTTAGAAGTTCCTCAACTGCCAGTCTATCTATTTCTGTTCCGGCGTAATGGTCCCTATAATACTTTGCCACGAATTGTCTTATTACGGTCTGGGTAGCGTGTTCCTCTCCTTAGCCGTCTCCCAGCGTGATCATTATTCTGTTTTGCCCTGCGTGTCTGTTATTACATGACATAATGACGTACGTTCCTGCGCAATTTCGTCCTTGTCTCAGTCTCGCGTACACATCAAATCCAGGCGCCCCCGGACTACCGCGGTTATTGACGATTTAAAGAGTTTCAATTTGATTACGTTACCTAAAGGTCTTCTGATTGTTTTTAAAGATCTCGCAAGCATAAGAAATAATATGCAACCATTTGTTTTTGCCAATATGCCTGGCCTTTTGCATATTGTGCTCTGTCCTGTCACATTAATGTGACCACCAGTCAAAAGCCTGAATAACCACCTTATGCAACAGGGAACCGCTGCGGGACATGCAGGAAGAACAGTGAGGTTCTCGAAGCGCAGGTTTCTCGGTTGAGGATCCATAGTCCACCTACAGATTCTCGATTGGGTTAGTTAGAGTTGGAGGTAGATGATTAGGGTAGTATGGTAAACTCATCCTGGTGCTCTTCAAACAACGCAAGTTCACTGGCTGCTGTGCGACACGTTGCATTGTCCTGCTGGTAGAGACCATAATGCAGAGGATATAAAAACCTATATGTAGGACTGGACATGGTCGCCAAGGATAGATGTATACTTCTGCTGATCTATTGTGAAATGATAATTAAATCGAAACCCTTAGCTGCCGACAGGTGTTGTTGATATACATCAATGGGGACAGCTGAAAATGTGTGCACCGACCGGGACTCCACCCCGGGATCTCCTGCTTACATGGCAGACGCTCTATCCATCTGAGCCACCGAGGGCACAGAGGATAATGCGACTGCAGGGACTTATCCCTTGCACGCTTCACGTGAGACCCACATTCCTAACTGTCCACAATTTACATTCGTTGTGTTCCTTATAAATATTTGCCCATTCACTCATTACTCGCGTCAGATTAAGCTGGCGAGTCCCGTATGAGTTCAGGCAAAGCGTGCGCATTTGCACAGAAGAGTTTGGGTTCAAATGAAGCGTCTTGATGTGCAGAATACGATTGTGAGGACGGAATATGTAGAAAATGAAGGTCAGGAGACCATGCCACCTTACAATATGAATGACACGTGGAAAGGGCAATGATCAGAGAAGTTTATAGGCCATTTCACACAGTCAACGAACTTGCACAGGAATTCTTTATTAACATAGGTTTTGTCTAATCTATCTGCTGATGTACTGCTAACATAACTATGTACAGTCGGTAAGTTATGGTTTCAAGTAGGTCCACGTGTCTTCTAATTCTAATTCAATAAAGTTTGTAGCCCTTGATACAAATCAAAATTAGTTCCCTGGTCTTTGTAGCGTAACACACAATTAAAATCTCCTGCTAGGTTGGTGGCAGGCCTAACATTCATTAATGGTTCAACTGTCCCATTTCAATGAAAGTCATTTCTGTTCTGCGTTTCATTAGCCACTGGCGACACATGTACGTTAATTTAAATTATGTCATGTAGTTGGACTTATGCCCCAACAGTTTCTGAAATGGCTTACGCCCTACACTTAATATTTCTCTGAATAGAAAGCTGTAGTTCCTCCTTCATTCCCGATATTTATCATGTCATCATATCTGTGATAACCGCTACTTTAGTTGTTACAGCCTATTGTAATATGGGAATTTCTATTAGCTGTATAAAGATAGTCTTTCAAACATTGTAATTCTTCAACGACGTTATCCGAGAGATATTTACCACAGCCAACTTTTAAGTATATGTATGTTCACTGTTTTTTGGCATCCTCTGACCAAGATATAGTCGAATTGGGAGTATATGGGTAAGATGCTACCGTGATTTTGTTAGTCTGATTGTCCAGTTACATACTGATGTTCTCATTCTGAATGGCAACCGTTACCGAAATTACCTCATCTGGTGCCTTTTAGCCTGTCTGAGATTTCTTAAGGATTTCTGTGGTGCGTGCCCATTTTCGTTGTAACTCCAGTGCCTTCTTCTTGCTTTGTGTTCTAGTTGGCCGCTTCATTTGTTTAGTCTACTGGTTTCGGTTGTCTCCACCGGGAGCTTGGTTTTGTAATTTTTGATTTAATTTAAGGTTTTTGTCCTCGTCTGTTAGCGTATCACTGCCTGCTGATAACACTTGAATACTACCGGAATTGTGTGCTTTTGGAACCTTGGAATGTTTGACAGAGATTTAGTTTCCTTTGCAGGTGTCTTCCTACCGTCTAAGGTCTGGATGCAAGTCCTGATGTGGACATGATGAGTTGACCGCTCGACTCTGTATATTTTTCAACATTCCTCGTTGAGCTGAATCCTGATTCTCTGCAGTTTCTCCCCAACTTGATGTGTCCGATCTCACCGATTCCAGTTTTCCTTTAAGGGGCCGGTAATGTTTGCCTATATATCAGGTTTTCTTGATTTCGTCTATCTTCAGCGGATAGTAGCACCTGATTATCCCTCCTTAAAGATTTTACACGGGGCAGTTAGCCTTGAGATGACCCGCTTGATTTGCACCTTACACATGTAAGAAAATAAGGCTTTGAAGCTTTGAACCGTCATATAGGATGGGATATGCTTAGTAAGATCAACTCTAACATTTTGCACACCATTGTCAACATTGAAAGGTTTATTACCTGTCCATCTCTCACCAGTAATCTTCAGATCCGCGCCATAAGGAGTTAACGATTGTCTGATTAGATCGAACTTCAGTTCAAAAGGAGGTTGAACGCGCGCACATATCGAAACCCAAACGCAACACAGCTGATCGCAATTCGACCAGATTCGCCATTCGAATAAAGAAAGTTCGTAGAACCGCCTGTCTTTTTCATAATCCTGGTATATGGTCAACGTTTGGACTTTCATATATACTGAATTACCAAGGAAATCATAAGTATAACCGTAAACGTCATCATCTTGCAAACCTACCTTTCGAATAACCAGCCGACGATTTCGAACACGTTCGGCCTTTCATATCCGAACAGGAACAAAAACTTTGACGTAGATTTTCTAATCTGAGCTTCGATGGCTGAATGGGTCTGTTGTACTCACAAGTTACAGCGACACACGGCCGACTGCGTGTCCCACTCGCACATTCGCAGCGAGCTCCGCACACAACCATACGCGATGGTGGCTAAATGGGCGCTTACCCCTCCACTCCACACATGGCTTGCTCACAATTTTCTCGCCACATGGGATGTGCCACACTGGAGACAATTTCACCTCCATGGAGGTGGATTAGGATAGTCTGTTCAGTACATTCATTTCTTGTTCGAGCGCGTCACCATTCATTAACTGCCATGGCTACCGAATACATACTTTCGACTTGATATTGTAATCACTAAAGTAAATTCACATAATGTCGAACAGCACGAAATTGCAACATGAAAGGGTTCAGAAGTTCGTACAGAAGGTGTTGCTTTCCACTCGAACTCTTCTGGTGCTTGAAGTGTTCGTGGTGTAGTGTGGTGCACTTCACACAGAATAAACTCAAAGCTGAGATATTGAGTGCAGTCCACCATTTTTTTCTGAAAGTTGCGTTTCGTTAAATATAACTGCGTAGAAAACAGCATTGTGACTGCTGCTTACGTAGCATGTGACGTAAAGTACGTAACTTAACATTTTGGGCATAATTAACCTGAAATAACTAGGTTGGTACATCAGTTCGTGGAGGCTTTGTTGGGCGTGTTGTCACGTGGGTTGCTATAAGTATATTCATCAATTGTCATTTTTTATTTGAGGTTGTATAATTAATCTTGTGATGATTATTGAATGTTGCATATTAAAAGGTTACGATAAATGTTGTTTAAGCATTAGAAAACGGAGTGTGATACAGAAATAGGGTACAACATATGTGAAATTTTGTTCTCTTTGCATTAATAAAGGGGTACAGGCAGCGAAGGCAGCTGAAAACGGTTCAAATGGCTCTAAGCACCATGGGACTTAACATCTGAGGTCATCAGTCCCCTAGACTTAGAACTACCTAAACCTAACTAACCTAAAGACATCACACACATCCATGCCCGAGGCAGGATTCGGACCTGCGACTGTAGCAGCAACGCGGTTCTGGACTGAAGTGCCTAGAACCACTCGGCCACAGCGGCCGGCTGAAGGCAGCTGAAAACATTTGTGTCGTGTATGGGATAAGTAAATTGTACAAATCACGTCAGAAAATACTTTCTCGTCTTAAATGTGATCGTTTAGGCGTGAATTATTTGCCACTTACAAGGAGACCAACGGATTTTGATGAAGGACGTTTTTACATGTTATTACGATCCACATCAGTACACCGGACTATCCGCAAATTTAACCAATTGCAACCATTTATCTCTGCGAGACACTTGCATTTAATGGGCAATGTCGGGAAATAAAAGAATGAATACAATAATAGGTTTAAACTTCCCGTCGAAGACAAAGTGATTAGAGATAAAGCAGAATCTCAGAATGGGAAGGATGGAGAAGGAAACAAACTGCGCTTTTTAAAAGGAAAGATCCCAACGTTTACCTTAATCGGCTTAAAGAAATCACAGAGTCACGGGAACGGGCAGGTCAGTCCATTCGCCGAATATCCTCTCGTTCCAAGATCTCCAGCTGAGCTGTTCGACGCGGAAGCTCATTCTCGCGCATAAAAATAAAGTTTCTACCGAGTGTACTCCTGAGAAGACACACACGGAGAAGGAGTATAGTGTCAGAATAACGTTGACCAATGTGTGTATCGTGTTCAACGTTTTGCAGACCAGTACGCTCATGCAACTTTATTCCTTCCCACACCATGACACCTGGATCACTAAGACAATCGTGTTTAACAATGCTGGACTTACCTTCACATGGCGAGATGTGGGAAGACATAATGCACTCAGGGACATTGTCGAACATGATCGTTTTGGTGGCCCAGGAATTATAGCGAGGAGAGGCATAATGTTGCATTGGTGTTCTGACCTCCAAATCTTTGAAGAGTGTAAACTCACTGGTCAATGTTATTGTGACACTCCACTCCTTCCCCATGTGCGCCTTTTCAAGGGTGTGCTTTTAGCCCAGACTTAATTTTTACGGATGGCAATGCGCGACCTGCGGAGGTGATGGAGCTCTCGGAACGAGAGGATTCTCGGCGAATGAAACGATCTACCCGTTCCTCCGACTTAAATCCCATCGAGCAAACATGGGATGCTTTGGGGAGACGTAGTGCCTCACGTCTGCATGCGCCAGCGACCATCCAGCTGTTGTCAGTCGAGTTCTGGTGAGGACTGGAAGTCATTACCAACCTTGTGGCCGGCATGGAACCACGTTTCAGAGCATGCGTTGCCGTCGAGATCACACAACCTATTAAGAACCGCGTCCCGCGGTTTTAATGTCCAGGGGACCATTATAAATGGCACTGACTTCAGTGTAATTAATGTCTTTGGATGAAAGTGTCATTTCTGTTAGTCTCATTGTGTATTTCTTTCAGTTATCAGTTGTACTATACTCTAGCAATCTGTCCGCTTGGGTAGCCGCGCCGTCTAATGCGCTGCTTTTCTAGCGGGAAGGCGCCCGGCGGATTAGTGTCGAGGTCTGGTGTGCCGGCCAGCCTGTGGATGGTTTTTAAGGCGGTTTTCCATCTGCCTCGGCGAATGCTGGCTGGTTCCCCTTATTATGCCTCAGTTACACTATATCGGCGACTGCTGTGCAAACACTGTCTCCAAATACGCGTATTATTCTACCACGCAAACATTTGGGGTTACACTCGTCTGGTGCGAGACGTTCCCGGGTGTGTGTGTGTGTGTGTGGTGGGGGGGGGGGGGGGGGGGAGGGGGCAGCACAATAACCCTCGGTTCGGTGTGGGGCTGCGGTGGGGTGGGTGGACTGCCGTAGCCTGTTATCGGGTCGTGCTCCACTGAGGGCTACGGCTGGTCGAAGCCTCTCTGTCGTTTCTAGGTCCCCAGTTTAATACACAATACAATATACTGTAGCAATTCTTTCTATGTTTGGTTCAAGTTTCATCGAGCTGTTTTTCTAGGCGGTGACAAATCATGCGAAAGTTACTTTCGTCCGTGCGTTTTGCCCACCAGTGTAATTTCCCTTTAAGTTTTATCTCTTATGTTCAACCAACTAATCACGATATCCTAAAGAGGAAAATGACGTCATTTAAGCATATCTGTACTGAGGCTCTGGTGATGGTTTCAAGTGTTGTGTGTATCGTGACACGACATGCGTCACCAGATACCTCTTCTATCCCATTAAAAGCCTGTCGCGCGCTACAATCATTGCTAAAATACATATAATTTCAAATAGTAACTAAATGTGATATTCAACACGACGTATCACACTGATAAAATAAGTTTCGTTCCAAAGCTAATCTAAGTTCAACAAAGAGAGAGTACCCGTTCAGGGACCTCTTCATTTTGCTCCTTATCCTGCGTCCGTGCGTCGATAAGCACCAAAATAAGTAATAACGCTAACTGCTCCTGAAAGTCGACATTTAAAGCAGACATTTTGCCAGCAAACAGTTTGCCGCAGTCCTTAAACCGCGAGGCCATTCTGTAAACTGGCAAATTTGCTGCGTGTGACTCAGACCTAGCGAAAGGCAGAAGGAAAACTTTGATTCATGTGAAGAACTCTAATGAAGAACTGTAATGAAAATGACCCATGAAATTGGTTAATTTCATGGCTCATTTTCAGTTCGTTAGGGTTCTTCATGTGAATCGAAGTTTGCCATCTGTCCCTGCAACTGGTTTTACGTGATAGCACCACTTTAAATGTATTTTATTATATTAATTATATTAATTATATTAATAATAATGTAATATTAACGTGTATTTCTAGATCAGCTACCTAGACAAGAAATTAGACAGCCCCAGGTGGCAACACGTTAATACCTCGTGAAATCGCATCTAGCGTCGAGGAAGAGAACCCAGAACTTTCTTCAGGTGTGCCACATTCGGTTGAATCTGTAGGGCCATCAAATTTTTGGAAAATAGAGTCGAACGTTTCACCCACTGTTGCAAATAAAATTCTATTGGAATATGATCGGTTGATTTTACGGGTAAGTCGAGATGCAATAAGGTGCTTGAATGTTCGTCAATACAGGAACGTAAGAGTGCAGCACTGAGAACACGGATGCTGTTTTTTTTTGCAAGTCAGGACTATCCACAGCACATTCAACACGTAGATGTCGGAGAAAGGTGCACACTTGAAATAACCATGATAGTTCATGTTCACGCTAACCTCATTAGGCCGTTCATGGACTCGATGCCTTCTGTCACTTACAAAGAGCAAAATCGTGTATGGTCGGACCTACTACACCCCTCCAATCAACTACTGTCCAGTTTCTGTGTTATTTCGCGTACCGAAGACGGGCAGTGCCGCTGTCTTCAGTGGCGTTTTGCTAGGTACTCGACTCCAAATGTCTATCGAATGCAGTTCCCCACGCGAAACTGGTTGAGGTGGAATTACAATCACTGTAAACAGTAATTCCTGTCGGGACTGAGAGTGATTTTCATAGACAAGGCAAAACACTCGTCTTCGGCCCCGAACAATTAGGATCTTTGTACGACCCCTGTTGTTACGCCATACTGAGTAGCTGCGAGTGGTACACCTTTCCTTATAGACACGTTGGAGAGTCCACAATTGAAACGAACGCGATAGGCCCTTTCTGTCTCACGTCGTCTCATCTTAGTACTGTGGTGCCATTCATCCTATGGATATGTACACACCACTTCACTTCTACGACTTCTTTTACTGTTGGAGGATCACTTGCCCGCCTGGTTTCAGTTTTACACTATGAAAAGCGCTCCGAGGCTAACTGAGTGCATTTTCAAGGGGTTTACTCGCATATCCTGTAACCTTTGGGAAAGGGTTGAGGAGTTACTGGAGTTTTGGTCTTTGAGTTAACTCGATCCGTATGAAGTAGGGACTTGGAGAGAGTACTGAATCTGATAAACCAATGGAAGACGTGAGTGAGAGGGTGATGGTGGATATAGAAAATGGCTCTGAGCACTATGGGACTGAACATCTCAGGTCATCAGTCCCCTAGAACTTAGAACTCCTTAAACCTAACTAACCTAAGGACATCACACACATCCATGCCTGCCCGAGGCAGGATTCGAAACTGGGTCCAGACTGAAGCTGCTCGGTCACACCAGCTGGCTGTAGATATAGAAAGCGAGACACTGAGTACACGTTGTTCAAGTACGTCTATAGAGTGTGAAACCGACGGGCTTCAGCCAGTCACACTACATTGCTGAAGGTAAGGATAGGCGAAATACATCTTTTGGAGATGTGGAGGATATTAGAGAAACTAATCCCCATAGTAATCCTTTTCGCACCTGGTTGTGTCGTGGTTTATCCAAATCTCTTAAGGCGGATGCCGAAATGGTTCCTTTGAAAAGGACATGGCAGATTTGTAGACATAGTGAATGAAATAAATCGTGGGGAATAAAAAAGCGGATGGCGATAGGAGGTAAGACACTCCACTGTCAAGGGACCCGCCTCCGTTGCCGAACTTGCTGACGCAGCCTTGTGTGGTCGATCTCAACTCGGAGAGAGCCGTTTCGAATATTGCTGGTGGAACAAGTTGTCACCAGCAATATTTGACCCTGACCAAAACTTCTTGACGATGCACTCGTGTAGTAGATTGAATACAAAAAATCTCCGCGGTGTCAACAGTTACACTTAAGACACTGTCTCACACGCCATGAGCTGAAGGGCCATTGTGCGAGGAGGAATTAACCTATTCCGGTGAGATGTTTGGGCCTACCTTTCGTGGTTCTCCAGACAACAGTAACACATAACTGCGTAGACAAGCAACAAGGAAACATAGCATATTTACAACTTCATCCACATCTATACTCCGAAAGTCACTTTATGGCTTGTGGCGACGGGTGCTTTGTGTACCACTATCACTTACTCCTTTCCTGTTCCAACTGTCAATTACACCGTTCCTGTTTCAGCTGTCACTTACCCGTTTCCTATTCGAGACGCGAATGATCAAGGGAAGAACGCTTGTTGGTAAGCCTCTCTGTGAGCTCGAATCACTCTAACTTTACCTTTGTGGTCTTTTCGAGAAATATACGTAGGAGGGGAGAACATATCGCTTGAATCTTCTACGAACGTACACTCTTGGAATTTTGATAGTAAACTACACCACTGGATCTGGCCGAGCATCTCAGTTACGCTTTCACGATTGGTAAATGACCTTTGCCACGAAACGCACTGCTCTTCATTGTATGTTCTGTATTTCCTCTATCAATCTTATCTGGTACGGATCCCGGACTGACGAGCAGTATTCAAGTATTGGTCGAACGAGGATTTTGTGAGCTGCCACTTTCGTGGGTGGAGTACTCTTTTTGAGGAGTTTTCCATTGAGTCTCAGTCTGGCATCTGCCTTACCTGGGATCAGTTTTATGTGGTCGTTCCGCTTTAAACAGCTACCTACGTGTCCTCCTGGATATTTCATGAATGTGATTGCTTCCAGCGATTTTTCTGCAATCGTGTACTCACAATAAGGTAGAAAGACTCATTATTGAGTAAGATACACGTTACATTTGTTTATACAGGTCTACCTGCACTTCCATACAATTTTCTAGTGCACTGACTTCTCTGGATACAGCAGCAGCATAGTGCGCGAAAGCCCTCATGGAACTTCCGACGTTATACATGGTGGTCCATTGCTAGTGACCGGGCCAAATATCTCACGAAATAAGCATCAAACGAAAAAAACTATAAAGAACGAAACTCGTCTAGCTTGAAGGGGGAAACCAGATGGCGCTATGGTTGGGCCGCTAGCTGGCGCTGCCATAGGTCAAACGGATATCAATTCCTTTTTTTAAAAAATAGGAACCCCCATTTTTTTATTACGTATTCGCGTGGTACCTAGAGAAATATGAATGTTTTAGTTGGACTACTTTTTTCGCTTTGTGATAGATGGCGCTGTAATAGTCACGAACGTATAAGTACGTGGTCTCACGTAACATTCCGCCAGTGCGGACTGTATTTGCTTCGTGATACATTACCCGTGTTGAAATGGACCGTTTACCAACTGCGAAAAAGGTCGATATCGTGTTGATGTATGGCTATTGTGATCAAAATGCCCAACGGGCGTGTGCTATGTATGCTGCTCGGTATCCTGGACGACATCATCCAAGTGTCCGGACCGTTCGCCGGATAGTTAAGTTGTTTAAGAAAACATGAAGTGTTCAGCCTCATGTGAAACGTCAACCACGACCTGCAACAAATGATGATTCCCAAGTATGTGTTTTAGCTGCTGTCGCGGCTAATCCGCACATCAGCAGCACACAAGTTGCGCGAGAACGGGAATCTCAAAAACGTCCGTGTTGAGAATGCTACATCAACATCGATTGCACCCGTACCATATATCTATGCACCAGGAATTGGATGGGGACGACTTTGAACGTCGTGTACAGTTCTGCCACAGGGCACAAGAGAAATTATGGGACGCTCACAAATTTTTTGCACGCGTTCTATTTAGCGACGAAGAGTCATTCACCAACAGCGGTAACGTAAACCGGCATAATATGCACTATTGGTGAACGGAAAATCCACGATGGCTGCGACAAGTGGAACATCAGCGACGTTGGAGGGTTAATGTATGGTGCGGCATTATGGGAGGAAGGATAATTGGCCCCCATTTTATCGATGGCAATCTAAATAGTGCAATGTATGCTGATTACCTACATAATGTTCTACCGATGTTACAACAAAATGTTTCACTGCGTGACAGAATGGCGATGTCCTTCCAACATGATGGATGTCCGGCACATAGCTCGCGTGCGGTTGGGGGTTGGGTTGTTTGGGGAAGGAGACCAGACAGCGAGGTCATCGGTCTCATCGGATTAGGGAAGGACGGGGAAGGAAGTCGGCCGTGACCTTTGAAAGAAACCATCCCGGCATTTGCCTGGAGCGATTTAGGGAAACCACGGAAAAACGGAAAACCTAAATCAGGATGGCCAGACGCGGGATTGAACCGTCGTCCTCCCGAATGCGAGTCCAGTGTCTAACCACTGCGTGTCTAACCACTGCGCCACCTCGCTCGGTCGCGTGTGGTTGAAGCGGTATTGAATAGCATATTTCATTACAGGTGGATTGGTCGTCGAAGCACCATACCATGGCCCGCACGTTCACCGGATCTGACGTCCCCGGATTTCTTTCTGTGGGGAAAGTTGAAGGATATTTGCTAACGTGATCCACCGACAACGCCTAACAACATGCGTCAACGCATTCTCAATGCATGTGCAAACATTACGGAAGGCGAACTACTCGCTGTTGAGAGCAATGTCATTACACGTATTGCCAAATGCATTGAGGTTGACGGACGTCATTTTGAGCATTTATTTTGCATTAATGTGGCATTTACAGGAAATCACGCCGTAGCAGCATGCGTTCTCAGAAACGATAAGTTCACAAATGTACATGTATCACATTGGAACAACCGAAACAAAATGTTCAAACGTACCTACTTTCTGTATTTTAATTTACAAAACATACCTGTTACCAGCAGTTTGTCTAAAATTGTGATCCATATGTTTGTGACTATTGCAGCGCCATCTGTCACAAAGCGAAAAAAGTGGTCCAACTAAAACATTCATATTTCTTTACGTACAACACGAATATGCAATAAGAAATGGGGGCTCCTACTTTTAAAAAACGCAGTTGATATCGGTTTGACCTATGGCAGCGCCATCTAGCGTTCCAACCATAGCGCCAACTGGTTTCCCCCTTCAAACTAGACAAGTTCCGTTCTTTTCTAGTTTTTTCGTTTGACGCTTCTTTCGTGAGATATTTGGCCCGCTCACGATCAATGGACCACCCAGTATATACTGTGAACACTAATGGTTGTGTATCACTCCCGAAACTACTTTTACTTCTTAAGATTTCTCTTTGTTAAGAATGATGGGCTGTGTTTTGTTTACTAAGAACTCTTCAATCTAACAGAAGAAAAGATCCAACGAAGAGCGGCGCGGTCGTCACCGGATCGTTTAGTCGGCGCAGGAGTGTTACAGAGAAGCTTAACAAACTCCAACGGTAGACGCTACAAGACAGACGTTCTGCATCACAGAGAGGTTTACTATTGAAATTTCGAGAGAGTACTTCCCGAGAAGAGCCGACAAACATATTACTTCCTCCCACTTACATCTCGCGAAATGGCCACTATGACAAAATACGATTAATTAGAGCTAATGCAGAGGCTTACCGACAGTCATTCTTCCCACGCACCATTAGCGAGTGAAACATCGAAGGCGAGATCAGTTAGTGATACCAGAAGTAACATCTGCCACACATTGTCAGGTGATTAGCGGAGTATTGATGTGGAAGTAGATGTAATCACACAGTTGGTCTGATGTTCTGTACTCTCGTATTTTGTTCATTAGGCGGCATTGTGGAACTGCATCGAATGCCTTTCGGGAGCCAAGGATCACTTCAACCTGGACGCCGGTAACTACTACTTACTGGGCCTCGCGCACAAATGTGCAATATACACGTTTCCAGAATTATACATCCCAAAACTTTCAGTCATTTAGAAAGTACGCAGTATAGAGCGATGCTCGGACAAAAAAGCTGAAAGTAACATTTAGCGTGGAGAGGGGCGACTCACTGTTGCGGCCGCTGCGTGCAGTGGAATCCGCCGGCGCTCGGCTCCCACCAAACACTGACCACTGCCACTGCACTCCCGCTCACATAATCGCCCTCTGCTGCCTCCTATCTTGTTACGCCACGGCAGACGTCACGCTGCCGTCTTCGGGGCTGCCGCGACAGGATTGTCGCTATTAAAACAGATGCACTCGCATTTTTCCATTTTTCAGGAAGGTCGCTGTGATTCGGAAATTCGTCAAAGCTATACAAAAGGTTGTTTATTGTGAAATAATCGTCATGGTACATTACAATTGTGCGTCGCACCGGAAGTCGAACCTCAGACGTCCATCGCGGGTAGGCGCACTAACGACAAAGCTATCCAAACACGGCTCATTGCCCGCCCTCATAACTTTACTTCCACCAGTGTCAATTCTTCTATCTTCCAAGCTTCAAGCCGGCCGCGGTAGTCTCGCGGTTCTACGCGCGGTTCGGAACCGTGAGACTGCTACGGTCGCAGGTTCGAATCCTACCTCGGGCATGGATGTGTGTGATGTCCTTAGGTTAGTTAGGTTTAAGTAGTTCTAAGTTCTAGGGGACTAATGACCACAGCAGTTGAGTCCCATAGTGCTCAGAGCCATTTGAACCATTTTCCAAGCTTGAAAGGTAGGAGGTAGGAGAACAGGGGCTGGGGCAAGTACGGTTGCGAGGAGTGGAGGTCGCGATTAAAGCTCGAATAGCTCAATCGGTAGAGTGCTTGCTCGCAAAAGGCAACGGTCCGAGATTGGAGTCCTGGTTCGGCGTAAGGTTTTCACTTGCCAGAAAGTTTCGAAACTGCACACTCTCGGCTGTAAAAGTAAAAATTCATTGGGGGAACAGTTCCATGGACTGTCAATAAGCGCCGGCCGCTACGGTCGCAGGTTCGAATCCTGCCTCGGGCATGGATGTGTGTGATGTCCTTAGGGTAGTTAGGTTTAAGTAGTTCTAAGCCATTTGAACCATCTTTTTGTAAATAAGCCATTTCTCGGGTATATTCTTTCTCCCAGAAGTGCTTGTCCCGCAACGAATGCAGGAGATCTGTGACGTTTGGCAGGTAAGAGCAGAGGGAATGGTACAAGTAAAGCTGTGAGGACGGATTGTGAGTCTTGTTTGGATAGCTCTGTCAGTAGAGCACTTTCACGCAAAAGGACGAGATACTAGGTTCGAGCCCCGGTCCGGAACATAGTTTTAATATTCCTGAAAGTTCAAAATCGGCGAACACTCACCCGCACAGTGAAACTTCCATCTCGATATTCTCATATAAATAGAGCTCGTGTCGGGACACGTAGCAACCTACAGCAGCAAACGAACCAAAAATTGTTAAACAGATAGTTTAAATATCAGAGTAAAACTTACTCAACAGACTACTTACAAATTATCCAGAACCAGTATTCAGTGAAAAATCTAGGAATGCATCATACCACCTGCGAATCGGTGCGTTAAAGGCCACGAAGTCAAGATTAGACTAACTGCAGCGTGCACAGAAGAACGGTATTTTTTTCGCTCTCCTTGCACGAATGCAGTTGCTAAGAAAATAGGATGTGTCTTTTGTCCTGCACTGCATGGTAGTGCTCGGGACTGTGTGTGTGTGTGTGTGTGTGTGTGTGTGTGTGTGTGTGTGTGTGTGTGTGTGTGTGTTGTGTCCTCGTGTCCTCATCAACAGCCACGTTCAAAGTCGCCGAAGTGACGACAAATAAAAAAAATCCCCAGAAGGGTACTCTATGTATATCTGACATATACACATTTTTTTTTTCGCGGAACTAGCTGCAGAAAAAGCAGGTGCCAGGCTAATATTCATTGAAAGAGTCCTAATCAAAAATAAGCTCATCGGACAAACATTATTTAACCCCTCGAAAGAGCCCTTTGGTCGCTTTGGAACGTTATAGATTATGTAGAACCGGTACCAGGCGGACACATGGTCCTTAACCGCTCCCATATGTCATGGCGCTAAAACAGTGTGTACGTGTCTGTCGGTTGTAGCGACTCAGCGCCGTTAGATGGGTCGACGTAGAGACCTTACAGTATGACACAAAGGAGATATAGTATCTGCACGTGGCCATTACCACGCTATAAACAATCAATTATTCTAAATGACAGTCACAATCGCATTATTTATTTCGCCGCCAAACGGTTTCAACCCTCGGTGGAGTCATCTTTAGGGCAATTTACACTGTAAAGTTATAATATTAGTAAGTAATCATGTACGTAATCCACAAGCAATTAGTCGAAGTTACATAAATAAACAGATTTTTATACCCATTTGGTCGCTCGCTGGAGTCGTCACCCAGCCTGTGCACGGTTGGTAACTATGCATGGTTGTTTTCTTTTCCTTTATTGTTATTTTCAAACCTGTTTACAGGCAGGCCTACAGCAGCATACTACGCCACTTTTTGACCTCAGAGAAACACACAAAATACAAATGAAGACAATGTGAGACAAAAATACGGTGGACATATAAATTGAGGCAAACACTTTTTAAAATACATGGAGCCGGGTGTAGAGTCCAAGATAAAAGTTGTTCAGACACTTGGACACAGACATAGACAGAAATTGTCACACGTGAATGTAGGTGCACAAAATGAATAACACTGAACCACTTAAGCACAAACGACGGCACACACAGAAACACGAGGCGTTGATCTCTGGCGCGCGAATGTTCATTAACCATGTACGAGTCCGGGGACCTGCCACGAGAGGAGGAGGGGAGATGGGAGAGGGAGAGGGGAGAAACGATGCCATGGGCAGGGGAGACAGGGGGATGGGATAAAAGGGGGGAAGCCCGGGGTAAGAGGGGTGGAGGAAGGGGAGGGGGAAAAGGAAAGAGAAGGGAGGGAGGATGCCTAAAGGAAAGGACACAGGAAGTGGGGCGGTGAGGATAAAAGTTGATAGGAGGGGTAGATGGAGGGGAGGAGGACATCATCAGGGAGGGGGAGCTGGCGGAAGCCACCTTGGGAGAGGTTAAGGAGGGTGGAGAGATGAAGACCGGGTGGGACATGGGAATACAGGCCAGCAGTGGGCGGGGGTGGGAGAGGATGGGCGAGACAAGCGGGTGAGGAGGATCGAGTTTGTGGGAGGTGTACAGGATCCGTATCCTTTCAAGAAAAAGTAGGAGGTGGGGGAACGGAATGAGATCTTACAGGATCCACGTGGGGGAGGGCAGACGGATGCGATAGGCGAGGCGGAGAGCATGGCGTTCAAGGATTTGAAGGGATTTGTAAAAGGTAGGGGGCGCGGAGATCCAGGCAGGATGGGCGTAACAAAGGATAGGGCGGATGAGGGATTTATAGGTGTTGAGGATGGTGGGGTGGGGGGGTCCAGACCCCAAGTACGGCCCGAAAGGAGCTTGAGGAGACAGAGTCGGGAGCGTACCTTGGCTTGGATTGTCCGGAGATGGGGGGTCCAGGAGAGGCGACGATCGAGGGTGACACCAAGGTACTTGAGGGTGGGGGTGAGGGCGATAGGACGGCCATAGACGGTGAGAGAGAAATCAAGGAGGAAGAAGGATGGGGTGGTTTTGCCTACAATTATCGCCTGGGTTTTGGAGGGATTCACCTTGAACAACCACTGGTTGCACCAAGCGGTGAACTGGTCAAGATGGGATTGAAGAAGGCGTTGGGAGCGCTGCAGGGTGGGGGCAAGGGCAAGGAAGGCGGTATCATCGGCAAACTGGAGAAGGTGGACGGGGGGTGATGGCGGCGGAATGTCCACCGTATACCATGGTTGGCTCTCTGCATGAGCTTAAATAACGTCCAACAACACATGGGCAGACGGTAACGCCCTCTACGGTGACCAACGGTAGTTACATGCTTGAGCAAGAAATCATAAATTTTAAAGATTGTTCCAGTTGTAATATAAAACATAATAAATAATAATAATAAATATAACCAATTAAACCTCGAGAAATTTACAATTATTTAAAATTCAGGTAACTGTTGTCCCATTCATTTTTCACATCATTTGTGGATAGAGCAGAGCCCTCTATCTTTTGTGGTAAGGTCGCCGTTGCCATGGGCGACAGTATGTATCAAGCGCACCCTAGCCTGTGTGGTTGGGACGCTGTCGCCATGGTAGCCGCTTCGTATAAGTCGTCTGCTGTAATAACATTTTTGCGCGGTGTTCGTTGTTATGGTAACGGCGTACCAACCGTGCACAGGCAGGGTGACGACTCCAACGAGCAACCAAATGGGTATAAAAATCTTTTTATTTATGTAACTTTAACTAATTGCTTGTAGATTACGTACTTGATTACTTACTAATGTTACAACTTTACAGTGTAAGTTGCCCTGAAGATGACCCCGTCGCGGGCTGAAACGGGTTGGAGGCAAACTAAATACCGCGATTGTGACCGTCATTTTGAATAATTGATTATCAACAGATTAATCGCTGTTTTTCTCCACACAGCTATGTTGTCTAAAAAAATTCACGCTATAAATGAAGTTTCCCTATTTCTTGATGTATCAAAACAAAAACTCAACGTGTCTACAAGGAACGAGGTATAATTCTCAGCCACGTAGTACGGCTACAATGGAGGTTCGGAGCGAACATTGCGAAAGAAACTGCAAGCAACGGGCATTTGGAGACCATTACAGCGGTATGAAAATGTACAAGTCTTTAATGAGCCAAACAACGCAGAAACTGAGCATTATCTGGCTGCAGGCGTATACTGTGGTCTTACGAGTCTCGATTTTCCCGATTTTCAGGACGCTTAGTGCACGGACGGCGCCACGAAGCATTTAATCGGTAATGTGTGGACAGTGTACGAGGGCGTGCTGAAAAATAATGCCTCAGAATTTTTTATGTGAAAATTCTTAAACCTTTTAAATAAAACAAATTTAATCAATATTCTACATTTTTATTCTTCATGTTCATATATTTATGAAAAATAGTCACATCTCTCGCAACGAGCAACCAGTTTGTTGATACCGTCACTGTAGGTTGTTTGACTTTGTTGACGGAGTCACAACCACGCCTCTGCTTGCACTGCTCCATCGCTATTGAAGTAAAGTGATGAGGTGTTTTTAAGTTTAACAACAGATGAAAATCGGATGGGGCCAAGCCGGGAACGTGTGGAGGATGATCTTTGTGGTGAAACTCCACTGATGCTCTCTTGTTTTCGGGGTCAGAATGCTGAATTCAGCTTTCATCACTTGTCACAGTGTTGTTAAGGAACCCATAACCCAAGGCGTCGGATTGTTGCAGATGTCGTAGCGCTCGTGTGTCATCTGGCACTGTGATGGTGAAGGAGAGGGTGCCCCATGTGTGGACTAACTCTTCGAATTCCTCCTCTCAGTTTCCTGAGGGTTTCAGTATATCTTCCAGAGTTTACGGTGGTGCCTTTAGGCAGAAATTGCATGCGCACCAAACTTTGAACATCCCACTACACTGTGAAAACGACTTTTCCAGCTGATTGCATGGTCTTGAACTTTTTTGGCGTCGGTGATCTTTGTGGTGGAACTCCATTGTTGCTCTCTTGTTTTCTACATCTACATCTACATGACTACTCTGCAATTCACATTTAAGTGCTTGGCAGAGGGTTCATCGAACCACAATCATACTATCTCTCTACTATTCCACTCCCGAACAGCGAGCGGGAAAAACGAACACCTAAACCTTTCTGTTCGAGCTCTGATTTCTCTTATTTTATTTTGATGATCATTCCTACCTATGTAGGTTGGGCTCAACAAAATATTTTCGCATTCGGAAGAGAAAGTTGGTGACTGAAATTTCGTAAAAAGGTCTCGCCGCGACGAAAAACGTCTATGCTTTAATGACTTCCATCCCAACTCGTGTATCATATGTGCCACACTCTCTCCCCTATAACGTGATAATACAAAACGAGCTGCCCTTTTTTGCACCCTTTCGATGTCCTCCGTCAATCCCACCTGGTAAGGATCCCACACTGCGCAGCAATATTCTAACAGAGGACGAACGAGTGTAGTGTAAGCTGTTTTCGGGGTCAAATTGGTGAATTCAGCTTTCATCACTTGTCACAATGTTGTTAAGGAACCCATGACCTTCGTGCTCAGAATGCTAAAGAAAGTGTTGACAAATGTACAGTCTCCGCTGTTTCATGTCAGGCGTGAGCATTGGAACCACACACAGTGATTGCCGGTACATCCCTCGTGGTATGCCACACTTATCTGAGAGCTGTGCTTGTGTCATCCGTCATTTTTCTCTGATGAGTTCATCACTCCGATTCTGGTGAGTCACATCGGTTGCTGTACGCGGTCGTCCACTCCGAGCTCTGTCATACCCGTTGAGGTTAGCACCGTCGTTTCCTTCAATACGAGCACCAACAATCCAACGTCGCACATTCTGATGTCGATACATGCATCACCGTACACAGCTTTCATTCTTCAATGGACTTCACTTGGAGGCACGTTTCTGCGTTTAGAAACTCGATTACAGCACGCTGTTTCTCGCGCATCGACTTAGTTCCGTTAGGTACACGCTATAATTCGAAGCTATTGGCAGAGGGCTACAGCTGGCGTCAGCGAAACGGGACAGTCGTCCTAGTACTGTGATTGACATGTAATACCTCAACCGATATTAATAACAGGAAAAAAATTGGAGCCATTTATTTTCAACAACCCTCATATTTCTAGCTGTGGTTGTTCTGTGATGTTTTGGTGGCAGTTTTCGTACCATGACTTATGCTCACTCTTTAGGTTGTTGTGAACATGAACCAGTGTGTTTATTTCAACATTTACTGTTATCAAGTGTGTCCGAGTCTTCTACTTCTACATGATGGGAATCCTATGGTCACTCTCATCGTACAAGATGTCAACAGTCATTTTCACAAGGCCGCACCTATACGTTCGTTGTTCGTATGCGACTACTGTATTTAAAATAGCGGATGAAACGTATCAATTAATATCCCTGCAATGTTGTAGCTCTACAAGATCGAATCTTCAATTAGTGTCTTCAACTGGATATGGCATACCACAAGAAACTAGCGGACTCTCTACCTCATCCAACTGAGGAAATTATCAAGGTTACAGGCGATGTCAGAGGGTATTAGCGTTACATCCCCTGAAGGTGATTAATTATTTTGTCCGCTGTGCTTAATTCTATTCAAAGACCTGATTCACTCCCTAGTAAGGCTTTACTCGGTGAGATGGCATAGTGTTAATAAGCCAGACCATACAAGTATTCTGGAAGATGGCGGTTTAAAAAAGGCGATTTACCATCCAGATTTACAACATGGATAAATGTACGTTTAACATATAAAATGAGACAAGCAGGCTAATATGAAGTTAGAGAAATTTGGAAACGAAGCTCTTTAAAACTACAGCTAATTTACAGTTCAACCAGGAATGCAAACCTCTGGGCATCACTCCCAAACGTATCGAGATCCAAATTCGTCTCTGCAGGAACACAACGGAGCACAGCGTTTCGTTTGCGAGTTGTATGAGCTTCTGACAAGAAGCGACTTAATTTACTGGGTGCAGTTTAAGTTCTTAAATTTCTTGCGTGTTTGTGTATCTAGCAACCACAGTTCCTCATCTTAATAACTGTGTAGTGTATAGTTCCTCCCTTTGTATCGACAGTCATTGGTTTTCGTGTGAACGACAGTTATAGCTGTAGAACGTTTAATTTGTAGGTTAGAAGCGATTTATTTTGATTTGCTGCTTGTTTTAGTTTAAATTATTAAATTTCTTGCGTGTTTGTGTCTAGTGACATCTCGGTTTGCATTCAAACGCTTTACCGCTTTTTTATGCTATATTAAAGGCAGCGTGAAACAAAAAAGTTACCCATCTTGGATTCATTCCAACAAAATCACGGTTCATAACCAGACGCTTTACCGCTCTTTTTTCATTTCGTTAATACTGCACATTGGCAGACTATTTCTATCTTGAAAATTTTACGTTGGAGTTAAAAATAAAAATTAGTATGAGCAGCGAGAGTAGATCCAGAGGCCACATATTCGTGAAATTAAGCGTTATTAGTCTTTTTTCAGCCTTTCCGATTCTAGCCAAACGCTTTACCACGTTTTTTTTCTTTTTTGTTAAAAAATCACGCAGTACTTATAGACCACCATGCCAGATATGAATGTAGATTATTCATCTATAGGTTTTGATGAGTGAGTTTGCGAGTATCAAAATATGGGATATAAATGGCTGCATCTTTTAATTACGTCGACTTAGAATGTTTAATTTTTTACATTGCCAAGGGACTGTAGACCTTAGTATCTGACATAAATTTCAACTTGGTACCACTACCCATTCCTGAGAAAAAGGGGTCTCAACAGACGGACAAATAGACAGACAAACGGAAGGACGAACAACAAATGGAAAATAAATATTTTTTAAGACTTTCACAACATAGAAACTGCTTCTTTGGTGCACGGGAATTGCGTCCGAGCATGTTGTGGAACCAGAACAATATTTCTACGAGACACCTGCTCGCTATCTTCAGGTGCTGAGAGACGTGTTGCCGTTTTTTTTTTTTTCTTTATCGTAATTTCATTCCCCTGCCCCATATGGCCAGGGGACAGCTGGCAGTGTCACATTCAACCACTCTTCAGACAGTTGGCTTTACAAAAATACAGAAGGGTGATTACATAAAAAGGGGGGCTAAAAAGGAGGACATAAACACAGTAAACAAAGCTGATGTGAGTTAAAATATACCCTAAGATGGGGACAAGCACTGGGGGACAGTTAAGAAGTTTACATAAAGTTAAAAGAACACAGCTGGCAAATCAAAGTGCACTTAAAAAAACACTGGAGGCAAACACAAGTTAAAAGTCAGCCACAGGATAAAAATCACACAGAGCAAGACACTTGAAAAAAAACACCGGAAAACGAAGGAGCACTCATGAAGAACAAAAAACCACTGGTAGGGACCTGCCGTGGAACGGGAGGCTGGAGGAGGGAAAAAGTGGGGAGGAAGATGCATTGGGGTGGCTGGGGGCGGAGTGTCGGGGGGAAGAGGAGAAAAAGGGGCAGGAGACAGGCAGGGCGAGACATGAAGAAGACAAGGCAGGAGGGAGTGCAGAGACACTGAAGGAGAGCACAGGAGAGGGAGGGGGCATAGGAAGGGGAAAGCCTCTCAGAAGAATTAAGGGGGAGGAGAGGGAGCCCTGAGGAGGAGACAGGAGAAAGGTGGGGTTAGGGTTGGTAGGAGCGGTAGATGTCAGGGCAAAGCTCATCATCTGGCAGGGGTAGGTGCTGGAAGTTGCGTTGGGAAAGGAGATGGAGGGTGTGGAGATGGAGAGAGGGCGGGACACAACAGTAAAGACGTGGCAACGGGCTGGGGATGGAGAGGAAGGGAATACCAGGGGGTGGGCGGTATCGAGTCGGTGGACAATAAACAGGGTGCGGATGTGTTCAAGGAAAAGGAGAAGGTGGGGAAAGGGGATGAGGTCAAGGAGGATGTGCGTGGGGGACGGAATGTGGATACGGAAGGCGAGGCAGAGTGCATGGCGTTCAAGGATTTGAAGGGCTTTATAGAACCTGGGAGGGGCAGAAATCCAAGCAACAGATGTGTTGCTGCAATGGTTCGCCAATATATACGCTTCCTCGCTTGAGATGTGCAGGCGCCAAGGGTTAAGGCTATAACATCATCGTAGACGAATCATAGAGCACGGCGACCTCCAGTGCCCCCTGCTATATAAACAGGCCATGGGCTGCTCATTTGCGACGCGGGAAAAGCGCGGCCGCAAATAGACTCACAGCCCGCTTGCGGGCAGAGTGTTGGCGCCCAGTTTAAGTGTGCGGACATTGATTCTCCATCTGTGTTGACTCGGTTTCGTTCGACTGCTGCCGACGATGCCTTAGTGCCGCCAGTGATCAATAGAGACACGGGATTTCAACTCAGCAAGGTATGGGAACCAACTCTGTCGGTACTAAGGCATCGTCGGCCGCAGTCCAACGTACCCGAGTCAACACAGACGGATAATCAAAGTCCACACACTTAAACTGGGCGCCAACACACTGCCCGCACGCTCATTGTGCCACTATTTGCGGCCGCGCTTTTCCTGCTTCGCAAATGAGCAGCTCACGGCCCATTTGTATGGCAGTGGGCACTGGAGGTCGCTGTGCTCTATGATTCGTCTACGATGCCGTTATAGCCCCAAGTCTTGGCGCCTGCACATCTTTAGCGAGCCAGCGTACGTATTGGCGAGCATCGCAGCGACACGTGACGTGGATCCTCTATGACCTGATACCTCTTCCCCATCTGCTCGTTTTCCTCGAACACATCTGCGTCCTCTACACCTCCTGCCACCTTGATCCCCCTCATCCCCTGGTCGCTTCTCTCCTCTCCAACCCCTGCCCTCTGCCGCTCCTTCACCATTGTGTCCCCTCTACCCTCCACCTCTACACCTTTCATCTCCTTTCCCAGTGTGGCTTCCGTTGACTCTCTCTCCCGGATCATGCCCTCTCTCCCGGATCATGCCCTCTCTCCCTCCATTTATCCCTCCTATCAACTCTGATCCTCACCTCCCCCTCCATTCCTCTGTCCTTTTCCTGGGCTCCCTCTCCCCCCTTCCATCCTGTTTTTCCCCACCTATCCTCTCTGTGCCGCCCTTCTCTCCCCCAAGTCCTTTTTGCTCTTCCCTCCACTGTCTTGCCCACTCCTTCTCGCGTCCACCCAGCCCCCCTTTCTCTATGTCCTATCCCTCCATCGGCTCCCCCCGTTTTCCCTTTCCCCTCCACCCTTTTTACCCACATCGGTCCAAGTCCTCCCCCCCCCCCCCCCACCATCTGCCACTGCATCGCATGTATAGCGCTGTTTTAAGTGAGTGTTCAGTGTAGTGCGTCCCCTGTCAGTGTTGCGAACAGCCATCATACTGTCGCTAGTTATTTTTTTTTATCTCTTGCGAACAGAAACCAGACTATTGCCACTTGTGAAATTTCAGATTTTAGGTCAAAGAGAAGTACGCTATAGATTTTGATGAGTGAGTTTGCGAGTCCCAAATATGTGAATTTATATTGCGTTCATTGACTTAGAACCTTAAATGTCTCACACTGTCAAGGGACCGTAGACCTTAGTACGTGGCATAAATTTCAGCTTCATAATTCTACCCGTTCCTGAGAAAAAGAGTCTTAACAGTCGGGCAGACAGACAAACAGACGGACAACAAAGAGATCTTATAACGGTTCCTGTTTCACTGATTGAGGTACGAACCCTAAACTATGTTGCCGTCACGAAACGGGAACACAATAGTGTGAACGTAAATTGATGAAATGATAGTTACCTAGAGAAAAGTGCCTAAGTGTAAAAGTGGTAGCGTGGCGTTCTGTGTTTGCGTTCGATTTGGTTAACAAAATTTACGGTTCTGATGGTTTCGCAGATAGGTGGTGCACAAAAATCGGGAAACGTGCAAAGATACATGCGTGTACCCAAAGAAAATGAAAATAAAATAAAAATATAATTATTAAAAAGACATAGTTTATCAAACCAGGAAATACGAAAATTTGAGAATTTCATTTAATATATAGACAGTATAAATAATCCTACCATTCAGGAGGGCGACAATTCAAACCCACGTCCGGCCATCCCGATTTAGGTTCTCCGTGATTTCCCTAAATGGCTTCAAGCAAATTTCGGCATGGTTTCTTTGAAAGGGCACAGCCGACTTCCTTCCCCATCCTTCCCTAAGCCGATGGGACCAGTGACCTCGCTGCTTGGTACCCTCCCCCGAACCAACCAACCAGCCAACCAAACTACTATTCAGTGTGGAAATTACAAGCTGAACTGCTACTTTAATTTGATTAGTCATAAGCAGAAAATGAGTAAAATAAACGAAATACAGCCTGTTTTGTAGTACACATTGTTCGTTGATACTTAAACTAGATCATTTTTAAAACGAGTAAAAATTTCTGTATTCTTGTACAATAATTATTTTCTTCCCTCTCTTTGCATGATGAAGGGTTAAGTGCTTAACTGTAATGTTAGAGGATATTTGCCTCTAGCTCATGAGATGCATCGTGAATGCACTTGAATTATTCTTGTCTGATGTCGTGTGTTCTCACAACCTAATTCAGAAACTTCTTCCTGTTTGTGGGCGTAATGTGGTGTGAACTTGAAAACTTTTCTAAACACTGGATAGTGGCTTTAGAAGCCGAGAATAGTTTTGGAAAGAAATACAGCTTAAATGGAAAAATTCCCCATTCATATAACAAATTTATGGCTGTGCTATTCACTATGATTAAGATGAAGAAGATGTATACCATAGTTCTCAATACCACACACTATTCCCTTGTAAGTTCAGGGGTTAGAACAGGTCCGAGGTATTCCTTCCTGTTGTAAGAGGCGACTAAATGGAGTTTCTCACTTTTCGGCCTAATAAGTTCTGGTCCCCTATTAGGGTTTGACCTCACGCTTTCAAAATTTTACAGAAATGTTGTCCACATTGGGAAGGACACCTTAGGTGGTGCATCAGATATCCATAGTGCAGTTATATCTTCTGTACCTCTTATTGTCATGGCTCTGTGACTCCAACCGCAATTCAGATATTTGGTCGAGAACATCTTTCGGGTCATGTCATCTTCTTCCATTCTCTGCTGTGCTCTGTTGTCTCCATGACAATATTGGATTTCTCTGCACCCAGTATCCAGCACAGTAGCCAGTCCGTAGTGACAGGGCTGTCAGGCACCCTCTTGGCCATAGCCCCTGACAACACAGGGATCGCACTGCTGATGCCTTAGATGCAAACTCCCCATGTGTGCCAAGGATTAGATGCCCATATTCCTGGGCAATCAAGACTTCCGGCAATGGCCATCATGCCAGGTTGACTTTGCTGTGGCTGGGTGGTGCTCATGGGAAGAACCCCTGATCAGAGTGGGTGGCGTCAGGGCGAATGATCCGCAATGAAGTGGACCAAGTCATCTCTTGCTGGTGACTGAATGGCACCAGCAGTCTCTAAGAAGGGCAAGGTAGACTACAATGATCACAGGTATGACCCTAAATCGTTCCCCTCCTGAGCTACACCATGGGAGGAACGTAGGACTATGGAAAAGAGAGAACCTTATTCGCCAAGGTATTTAGTCTGCAGCAGAACAGATGAGGACTTTTTTCTTGCTACAAAGCCTCTATTTCTTGTCTGAAGCCTGGACAAGTAGGGGGAAATGGCTGCGCAGTCGAAATGAGAAATGAGGCAGACCTCTTTAAAATAGCATCGCCAGCCCAGTCCTGGACGTTACTCGCCTGTGACTAGCTCAGTGATATTACCATTTCCGTCGCTCCCCATAAAAGCCTCAGCATGGTCCAGAGGGTTATTTTCCATCGCGACCTTCTCTAGCAGTCTGATGACGAGCTAATTTAGAATGGCTGGGTGATCACTTCATCTGGCACGTCTATAGCGGACCAAAAGACAATAGTGTTGCTACCAGTACCTTTATCTTGGCCTTTGAGAGTGATTCATTGCCTGAAAAGGTCAAGGTGATGGTATACTGATGTGACATAAAACCATATGTCCCTTACCCTATGTGGTGCTTTAAGTGCTGGAAATTTGGGCACACGTCTTCTCGCTACAATTCCAGAGCCACATATCGAGACTGTGGACGCCCACTGCACCCAAATACTCCATGTGCACCTCTTCCCGCCTGTGCAAACTGTGGAGAGCACAACTCGCCCTGTTCACTAGATTGCACAGTACTCCAGAAGGAGCGGAAAATTATGAAGTACAAGATCCTGTACCAGCTGATTTACCAAGAGGCTAAATGGAAATATAAACAGTTGCACCCCATTTGTTTGATATCTACATATGCTGCAGCTACATTTACATCACTCTCACTGGCGACGGTAGCCTCCTCGCCTATACCTCGTAGAGTGGGCCCTCAGGGCTGCCATATTACATCCCCTACCTTTATGGTTGGGGGAATTTCTTCTTCTGTTGCCCCCAAACTTTTACTTCAGGGGCAACACCTTCCCAAACACTGCAGACATCAGTCCCCACATCCCAGCCAGAAAACCAACAAAACCTCCAGTTCCTCTCACATGGAAGGGGTCCCTCAGGTCTCTCCATCCAAGGTCTCCACCAGTGCAAAAGTGGACACTAGCCAGTGGCTGAAGGAGCCACAAGCTGCTGGATGAAGTGCTTCACAGTCTTCCTCCATACTTTTGCTACTTTGGAGATGTCCTCCCATCAAGCCCCTAAAGAGAAGTGGGAGATCAAGCAGACAAAGAAGAAGTCTGCTAAGAAACAGGATGCACTGGTGGCACCAACACCACCACTCCCTAAGAGTTCCATATCTGAGGACAAAGTAGAGATTCTAGCATTCCTGAAGGACCTAGATCTTGCTGACACTTTGGACGCAATGGTCCTGGATACCATAACTTAACGGGTGGTTGCAGGTGACTGCCTCCTTGGTCCCTTCATGCCTTCCCAGACGACTGACAGCGTCATTCTCCAGTGGAACTGGCTGAGTTATGACAACTTTTAAGCATTAAGTCTGCTTTTTGCGTTGCCCTTCAGGAAACCTGGTTTTGCACAATGCAACCCCCACCCCCACCCTTTGTCGCTATCTGTGGTACTACAAAAACTGTCCTGACTGTAACAAAATGTCAGGTGGAGTCTGTATCTGTGTCCTTGCCTCTGTCAGTAGTGAACTTATGCCCCTTCAAACTCTTTAGAAGCTGTGGATGCCAGGGTGAAGACAACATAAGGAATTACCATCTGTAACATCTACCTTTCTCTAGATGTGAAGTGCCGCACTATGTACTGGCTGCACTAATTTCCCAACTCCCCCACCTTTTCTATTTCTTAGTGATTTTAATGCCCATAACCCTTTGTGGGGTGGAACTAAGATTACTGGCCGTGATAAAGATGTTGAGGATCTGCTAAGTCATCTTGACCTTTGCCTCCTAAATACAGGTTCCCTCACACATTTCAGTGTGGCACATGGCACATACTCTGCCATTGATCTCTCGGTTTTCAGGTTTGGCCTTTTCCCGTCTATCCACTGGAGAGCTCATGACAACTTGTGTGGTAGTGACTACTTTTACTCTTCCTTTCCCTCCCCCAGCCTCACTCACCTAGACACTTGCACCTCTGCTACCGACGTTGAATCTCTATTGCATGGCAACATTGATAAGATGACCCAGACCATCACTATTACCATTGTTGCCGCAGCTGAATCGGCAGTCCCTTGCTGCTCAGGTTGCCCCCAGCAGAAGACAGTACCTTGGTGTCGCTGGAAATCTCTACAGCCATTAGAGACTGTAGCTAGGCCCTCTATCGTCATAAGTGCCACCCATCCCTGGAGCACCTCATTGTCTTCAAATGGCGGCCCAGATCGGGGATTCCAATTGCAGTTCACAACCGGTCGCTTCTTATTGCACTCAACACTTTCCTTCTACAAACTTTCCTGCGGGTCCACTCACTTATGCCTCCATGCCCCAGGCCTTGGCCACAGCTTCGTCTGAACCTATCAAAAGACCCAAAAGGCTCAATTTCACTTCAAGCCCTCTACCTACAATTTTCTCTATTCTCAGCGAGTTCCAGGGCTCATAAATAGTCTACACTGATGCCTCGATGGTCGGTGGTCACGTTGGCTTCACTCACAGTTATGCTGGACATACTGGACAGCGCTCCATGCCAGATAGCTGCAGTGTTTTCGCTGCAGAGTTGGTAGCCAACTCTCGCGCTCTTGAGCATGTCTGCTTCTATGCAGGTAAATTCTTCATCGTCTGTACTGACTCCTTAAGCAGCCTAGAATCTCTCGACCCATACTTCCCTCTCCACCCCTTGATAATGACTACGCAGGAGTCTCTCTATGCCCTCAGAAACAGTAGATGTTCAGTGTCCTTCATTTGGACCCAGGACATGTCGGGTTCCTGGGCAACAAACCTGCTAACAGGCTAGCCAAACAGGCTACTAGTAAGCCAACTCTGGAGATCGGACTGCGAGAGAGTAATCTCTGATTGGTCTTATACCCTGTACCCTACAGTTTCCAGAATCTGGGATACTGAATGGTGCATCCTCAGTACACCAAATAAACTATGCGTTATCAAGGAAACAACGAATGTGTGGCTGTCATCCATGTGAACCTCTCGCAGGGACTTTGCTGGCTCCACGTCGGCCATACTTGGCTAACTCATGTCACCTCCTCCGTCGCAAGGACCCACCTAGGTCTCGCTGTGGTTCCCACATGACTGTCGTCCACATCTTGTTGGACTGCCTAATTTTAGCCGCTCTGCGACGGACTTATAACCTTCACGTGACACTGCCAACGGTGTTGGGAGACAATGCCTCAATGGCTGACATAGTTTTACGTTTTATTCGTGAGGTTTTTTTATCACACAGTCTAAGAGTGGGCGTCTGGCCTTCTCTCCTAGGCTTCCACCCTCCCTCCATTTTAACTTTCCCTCAGTCTTTCATTGCTATTTGTTCGCCTTGGTGTTCGTCTTGTCCCTTTCTGTGTTCCTCCAGCGTTGTCTTTTAGGCTGGAGATTTTAGTGTGTTGCAGAGTAGCTGGCCCATCCTTTTTTACCCTTGCGGTTAGACAGCCCAAGTCATCTGCTACATATATTATTTTAATAACCTCCAGCACTTTTTCCTTTTAGTGTCCGTTTTCCCCTTTTGGTTAGTTTTCTTCGTTTTCTCTTTCCCTGTGGTTCCCAGTTTATTTTACCCCTTTTTACTTTACCTGACTGCCTTTGTGAACTGTTTTAACTCAAGAACTGCTGTATGGGAAAAAAGGGACTGATGGCCCTATAGTTTGGTTCCTTTACTCCCCAAACCAAGCGATCACACACTACTTCTCTACGTATGAGGACATATAACAAGCACACAATACAGTCTGTTGTATGTACAAGATGCAGTTTTGGGAAAACTCCAGGTGAAAATATAGAACCTACTTGAAACTTTTCGTTCTCTTGTAGTCTTCTCTCGTTTGCTGTGAACGTGCAACGATGATGAGTATTTATGTTGGTAAAACTTTTCACTCGCAAACGTACAGCAGCACTGCTATTGCCATATACTGAGGACCCCACTGCTGCCGCGAGACCATTTATGGCAATTAAAACGAATGGGACGTTCAGTGCAGAGCATTGCACAACCCCATTCTCTTGAATGTAGGGCGAGCTGTGTGAAGCACCGACTCGAAGTCTAAAAGTCATTTGTTACTAGTGTACTGGTACACCCGGATGGCCTTTAGACTAATGGCTTGTAGATTGCATAACTAATTAGAATACCAAATACAATGCAAAGACACACTGACGTAGAAATTCTCAAGCGTAAACCTTCCACAGTGGACAAACTACGCTTCTCCTCTCCTCTCCTCTCCCTCTCCTCTCCTCTCCTCTCCTCTCTTTCTCTCTCTCTCTCTCTCTCTCTCTCTCTCTCTCTCTCTTTCTTTCTTTTCCTCCGCGCAAAATACTGAGCGCTGTCGGAGTTTGTTTAATACACTCTGTTTAATAAGTGTAACTTAATATTTTTTGAAGGGGAGCAAATTATTTGAAATTGCTCTGTGGCCACCAGTAGGGACATTGTCCCTAAATCATTTTATAGTTACTTGTACGTTGTGAAACATGGAGCTTAGATTGAGACATACATTAAACATACTGTAGCGTCCACAGACATCAGAGTTGTAGGTACAGGATAGGAAGAGTCCCAAGATCCATAATGGAACCTCCCTCAGCAGACAAAATATAATATTCCAGACTGAACCTTCCAATCTGCACCAGAGTATCCACCGTATTAAGCCCTGTCAAGACCGAATTAATTACTGCGTACCATCAGACCAAATTAGTCCCATTGTTACATGGCAGGTCATCCTGAAAACTACCAAGCAACATCTATTGGTATTCAACATTAAAGCAACGAACGGAAATTTTGCAAAGCTGCGTTTATTTTGCCTGGAAACAGTATAAGCAGATGATAGTAAAGTAAAAACAATGTAAAGAAAACAGAAAATAAACAACTGCAACAAACATAACGGTACACAAAAATGTTCTCCGTTTTTTTCCATCTTAAGGGATTTGCACACACATTCCGATAACCGGTTAATGTGCTCAGTATAGTGTGTGACCACCTCTGGCAGCAATACATGCTGTGAATCATGTCATCAGTCTCATGTTGAGGAAATAAAGCCCATTCTTCCTGCAAAGCTGCTCGCAAGTCAAGGAGAGTGGTTGGCGAATGCTGACGTGATGCAACCCGTCCCAGACGTGCTGTATGGGATTCAAATCGGGAGAGTGAGCAGCCCACGCCATGTGTGCTATATCTTCCGTTTCCAAGATGTGCTCTACGATTTCGAGCATCATCGTTCATCAGTCCGAATCTGGGCCCACAACACCGCGCAACAATCACAGTCGAGGTCCCAAGATCTCGTCGTGATACCTGACAGCACTTAAACCTAACCGATTCATCGGTACAGTTTTATGAAGAGGCGTTTTAGTGGTCAACATAACCCCTGCCCACACTGTTAGGTATCCTCCTCGATATCGGTCTCTTTCCACAATGCTTGGGTCCGAGAATCGTGTTGCACGTTCCCTCCAGAAGCGGATCTGTCGAAAATCACTCTCCAGATCAAATCGGGATTCGTCCGTGAGAAGAACATTGTCCCACTGATCGTCCGTCCAGGTAGCATGTTGATGACTACAATCAAGACATTCCCCTCTCTGAAGACGCGTCACAGCTAAACATACTCCAGGATTCCGACAATAAAGGCCACTCTGCCGAAGCCTTCTGTACGCCGTTTGCCATGATATAACATGTCCAGGGGATGCTGCGAGGTCAGATGCCAGTTGCCGTGCAGTACTTAGGCGGTACCGTAGTTCCCTTATAGCCAAATAACAAAACGATTCACATGAGTTTTCGACTGTGGCATGTCACTGCAGAGTCTGGTAGGCGTCTTCTCTGTGCCATACTGCACTGTCTATGACTGTGTACACAGCGATTGTGGATGTAGGTCTATCCGGCAAACACTACCCCGATTGATAGGTGCCATGACGACATCGTTCTCGTGATTGTCCATTGACCGAAATGCCACCTTCCCTGCAGAACACGATCATATGGACATCTGTTGACAGTCTGTATGATTATGTAGTGAATTAGACACTGGACGGGGAAATGGTGGTTTGTTACTTTAATTTTGGACACCAGTGTATTTCATGATATTATATACTCATCCTTTTGGTCAATGTAGTCGACCTCTTACACTGAATCGTAACTACAGACAATATTCAGTACTACCAATGGTTACTCAGATAACTGCTTCTTCTCATCTTCTCATCTTCTTTTATTACAGTGAGGGCTTTGTTATTTTTCTGTAGACCTGAAAGCTTCCAAGCTGTCTGGGGTGACATAGAGGTCAGGGGGCCAGGAGAGGCCATAAACGTATTCACTGCTGAGGGCTGACTTTCAGCACAGGCAGTCAGAATCAGAATTCACTTTGAACACCCCCACACACCGGACGGTCCAGAGGGCCCTACCCCCCTCCCCTCCCCTCCCCCCCCAAAAAAAAGTATTCTTCGACATTCTGAGACGTTGAAATGGTGTGGCATGAGAACTGCCATTTGCCTCAGCAGCCACACAGCCACACCATGAAATAACGTTCATTTTAAATCCTTGTAATAGGCTGTCTAATTGGTTCATGGTGTTTATTTCTGTAGAGCGCACGCTTTTTCACGTGTCTCTACATGTAAACCTTTCAATTCCTCAGCTTCAGAATTGGGTCATGGAGTGGGAGATGTTTTCTGATTTCCTCCTCACACCGCAGCACCATTGGTTAATAATAGCAAAATCTGCAGGAGCAGGAATTTGTTTCACTCATTTACAAAATTATTACTGTTAGAACTCGCACTGTCTACTGCTATTCGCTAGCGAGATTCCTACTCTGCAGAAACAGCCAAGTTTTGAAGTGTTAAGGCAGAGAACTCTTGCCACTGGAGGAATGAAGTGTAAACACAGTTGTGGGCTAGTGACTGAAGAATAAAGATTTGCAGCCAGACGAGACTTGCTGTCATATAGAAGGATGTCTTCACTCCAGTACTGAGTACAGAGGGCGAGCTGGACTCTGAATTCCCAGCCATTACTGCTGCTGCCTACCACTTTCATGCTGCGTGAGTGTGGTAACAATGACCGAGCGTTGTAATCACTGATTTAGTATGGATGCAATGTTAGTTAGCTCCCATCAGAGGAGCAAGTTTATGCTGCAATGTGCTGACAAAAGAAGGACAATGGATAGCGGTTGACCTCACACAGCCCACAAAGCACATATGGAGAAGCAAATTTTGCAACAATTGGAAGACAACATCGAAACATATATGCAAAGAATTAGAACTCCTGAAGGCATGAAGCATGCACTACATGGTCAGTTCTGCTCCAGCAGTTGCTTTATCCATGTCAGTTACCGTATGTGCGAGCTCTCAGACCAAAATTCCAGATTTTAGTTCTGCCATGGGATTATAAGACGAAGTACTGAAGATCCGCCGTTCATAGCTTGTATTTCGTTAAAGAATGACAAGAGATTCAAACAGTATATGCCAATAAATCAGCCGGCCGGTGTGACCGAGCAGTTCTAGGCGTTTCAGTCTGAAATCGTGCGGCCGCTACGGTCGCAGGTGCGAATCCTGCCTCGGGCATGGATGTGGATGTGTGTGACGTCCTTAGGTTAGTTAGGTTTAAGTAGTTCTAAGTTCTAGGGGACTGATGACGTCAGATGTTAAGTCCCATAGTCCTCAGAGCCATTTGAACCAATAAATCATCGCAATGTGGGCGGTTTCAAGTTCTTGAGAGAACATGAAACCAAGTCTTCAAATTAACTTTAGCAACAACGTGTGGGTGTGAGACTAATGGAGCCATACATTTTACTGGTCAGATTAACAGCTGCGTGTAATATTTCAACTACACCATCTTCCGCAAGCCACCTAACGGTATGTGGCGGAGGGTACTTCTGATGCCACAAACTGATTCATGGCTAATTAGCCCCCTCTTTAAATGAGATTGAGCTGATAAGATAGGAAATGATACTGCTGATTAAAGAAAATTAATTTGATACCAGTAAACTCTGCATTACTTAAAGAATCGAAATCTCATGTATACAAACTTCTGATTACTTTACAAATAAGTCAACGTGTTAAAAATTTGACGTTCAGCACATAAGTGAGAAAAAGTTGGAAATTACGTTTAAAATTTGTTGGAAGTCGCCAAGTGCTCTCCTTATCCAACACTGGATTAGTATATTCTGGGTAATTTCCTCTCCGTTTCTTGCAAAAGCAAGTGTTTCACACATCTCAACATCTATGACATCATATATCCTGAATCATGTATCATACTATATTATAATTTTGCAGGTACATTCAGTGCTATATGTGGACACCGTCTGCAAAACGTGTTTCGAATGCATTTAGTGGTAAAGAAGAAATATGTTAAAACGTCATGCCTGATGTGGCAGTTTTGCTGAATCAATAGCGAAAATATGGTAAGTGATAAGCTTTTTCCCTTTCGCCATTTTGTAGGTGGTGGGGCGGATGTCAGCTAGGAAAAGTATCGCGAAGGTCTGAACTTATGTGTAAGGTTTGCTGCAAGTGACTAAGTGCTCTCATTGTCAAATACTAGACGAGTGTAGTCTGGGTATTTGCAGGCTATGAGTTATGCTGCCCCAAGGTGTATACACAGTTTACAGCTGTAATACTTGTCTTATCGTTTTGAACCTTACGCATAAGAATACATCCTTTAATAATTAGATTATGTCAGAATTTTACATTTTTAAATTTATTCACTAATATTGGAAACACTGCGAATCAAATTTTTGGTGCCGTTAGATAGGCAACTTGCAACTACGGCTTCTATGGCCAAGATAGTACGAGGTCGTTCTGAAAAGTAATGCCTCCGAATTTTTTATTCTGTTCTCAACATTGGCTGATGTAGTGCATTTCACGCATATTGCTCGGTCGATTTTCCCGCTTCACTGACTAAAATTGCTCCGCTATGTTGGTGCGTGAGGAACAGCATGCTGTGATCGAGTTTCGAATCTAATGAGATCGTCCATACATGGAGCACACTCTCCTTCAGCATGACAAGCCAGACCACGCACGATTGCTGCGACATCTGCAACAATCCGACGCCTTGGGTTCACTTTCATCGATCATCCTCCATAAAGTTTCGACTTGGCCCCATTCGATTTTCATCTGTTTCCAAAACTTAAACAATACCTTCGATGCCTTCACTTTGATAACGATGAAGCGGTGCAAGCAGAGGTGTGGCTCTGTCAACAAAGTCAAAAATTCTACAGTGATGGTATCAACAAACTGGTCTCACGTTGGGAGAAATGTGTTCATCGGCAGGGTGATTATGTTGAGAAATAAATGTGTAGACATGAAGAATGCAGATCTAGAATGTTAATAAAATTTGTTTTATTTAAGAAGCTGTAAGAGTTTCCACACACAAAATTCCGAGGCATTACTTTTCAACACAGCCTAGTAATATAGATTTTAGTTTTGAGCTTCATCAAACATTCAAATTTCTACAATATTACAATGTGGAATTTCCTACATGGAGCCCGATGACGTGGAGCTTTGGGGTAGCATTCTACGTTATTATCATGCACTGCATGCGTGGGGTCACACAGCAACAGGTTTCAGACCTCCGCATTGGTTGTTTTAAATTTTGCCTTGTGAGTGGCTCGAGGTAGAAAACGGAGACCCCTGTGCGACTTGACGGCGCAGTCGGGGAAAGACAGTGTGGGGTGACAGGGGGCCTTGGGATCACACGTAAACTCGTGGCTAGGTGTCTGAACGATTCAGATCTTTAGAATCAGAAATAGTTTTCATTTGAGTGTTTAAATGGCCTTATATCTATGAATTTCGTGTGAAATTACATCTATACACTGAGTTACTATCATGGTTTCCATACGTAACCAAGACTGTGCATATTTACGCTTAGTAAAACATATGGTAGTATTCATAATAATTGCCAGTGTGTTGTTAAGTATCATCCTAAGTCATTACAGCAACGCTTATTTTAATCAACGGTGAGTGAAGATAAAGATGATCTATGCCCGCCAGCTACTTTTGTTATAAAGGACAAACATTTTTATAAATTTCGGAGTGATTGGGAAAGAATTTCTGATTTGTATCTATGCATCCACCTGCAACCCCCATGTGAAGTATTAGTTAGACAATAACCTAACAGAAAATTCATATCTACGACTATGATGGTAAGTGGGTAGAAATATACGTGCTTTTATCACCAATGTTTACGCAACAAATTATCCACAGCTACTGGACCGTAGGAAAAAGACAGCTGGCGTGTTATTATGCAGGATGGGACACCATTCCATTTTCTATGTGCCGTGCGACACTACTTACCAGAAAAGTGTCATGTGCGACAGACTGGTAAAAGAGCTCCAGTAACATGGCCTGTCTTTTCACCTGACCTAAGGCCCTGACGTACCTTGCTGCAGGGACATTTAAAGGCACTGGTGTACTTACGTTACAGGACACGCATCTAACCAAATCCAAGATCAATCAGGTGTGATCGTGGTTCTTTGAAGAAGGTAGAAAAAGTGTAAGAATGAGTGACAGCCACATTGAGCATCTCCAGTTGTGTTGACGAGATAGACAGCTACCTTCTACATCTACATACACAATCATACTCTGCAAATCACTGAAAAATTGTCCGCCTCCGGTAGCTGAGTGGTCAGCGCGACAGAATGTCCCTCCTAAGGGCTCGGGTTCGATTCCCGGCTGGGTCGGAGATTTTCTCCGCTCAGGGACTGGGTGTTGTATTGTCCTAATCACCATCATTTCATCCCCATCGACGCGCAAGTCGCCGAAGTGGCGTCAAATCGAAAGACCTTTCACCCGGCGAACGGTCTACCCAACGGGAGGCCCTAGTCACACGACATTTGCATTTTTACTGTAAAATTCATGGCAGAGAATA
Organism: Schistocerca gregaria; assembly: GCF_023897955.1. Taxonomy (NCBI): domain Eukaryota; kingdom Metazoa; phylum Arthropoda; class Insecta; order Orthoptera; family Acrididae; genus Schistocerca; species Schistocerca gregaria. The sequence goes on along the minus strand of NC_064931.1, from coordinate 220,113,554 downwards.
CGTCCCATTGTGACAAGTATTAAGGTTTCTTTCTGTTCTGTCCGCGAATGGAAGGCGAGAACAGCGACTGCCCAAATGTCCGCAATAACCTGTCTAATCTCTTCTCCACGGTCCCCACGGGAGCAATACGTAGGGGGCTGTAGCATATTCCTAGCTTGCTCAGTTAACGCTCGTTCTCGAAACTGTGTAACTAAGCTTTCGTGGGACAGAATAAACATCTCAACAAGTATTAGGTCTTGTAGATATCGTATGTTTCTAGGACTTTTTTTAGTTTTCTGCATTTCTGTCTTGTATAAGAATGTGGAAAACATTTTCTGAACACCCTGTACATGTAACAAGATGAAGAAGTAAACGTAATGAATATCTGCATGACATTACCCTCGCAAAGCAAAGTTAAAGCGTCTCGGAGATGCTCTGTCCACATCAGTGGCAGGCGCTGGAACAGAGGCGTTTGCATCATGTGTGGTCTACTGTTGAAGTTCCGAGAGCGTACGTTCCTAAAATGTTTAACTAATATATTGCTTCCTACTTCGTATATCTCGCGAAAAGATCATAAATATAAATTAGAGAGATTCGAACCCACACGGAGGCTTACCAGCCGTCATTCTTCCCGCGAACCGTACGCGACTGAAACAGGAAAAGGGGTTATGTGAAACTGATACACAAAGTACCCTCCGCCTCACACCGTAAAATGGCTTGCGGAATATAGATGACATAGATGTATATGTAAAATAGAGGAAACTCCGCTGTGAGAACAAAGCTAGAACCCGCGCTTCAGTCACTACCCAATAATCCTGTTCGTAAACCCAGCAACATATCAAAGTACCGCTCCTGTTCCACCAACAAAAATGTTGGTGGGACACATACGTCCATCTGGTCATAAAAGGATTTGTGATTAGAACTATGGACCACGCTGGAACTCGAAACCTTACGCTGGTTTCTAGCGAATAACGCTCGTAGCAGGTGACTCATTCAGACAGATTTCACAGCCACAGTCAAAGCTATAGTCAGTACCTCTCTTCTACAACCGAGCGAGGGAGCGCACTGCTTGGCTTACTTGAGCAGACAGTGTCTCGCCAGTCATCAGAAGTCCTCAGCACAGCAGACGCTACTATCTAGAGAGGATACAGCTAAGTAAGGAGTGGTCCATGTGAGCTTTATCTCCTTACTAGCAAGCTGCTTGGTAGGCGCGGTACTAACGCCAGATACGATGGCCCACACCAGCTACAGGGATATGGGCTTTTTGTTTGTACTGGATTAACTGTAGAAATAATGGCTGATGTTAATCCTCACCTTGGAGTTGAATCAGATACTAATTTTCACCAACTGCTAAGTATATTGGATCATTTTTATTATATCAGCTCAAAATGTTGCTCGAAATATACCAAATTTGATGCGAGCCTATGGAGAGCCAGGATGGGCCCTGGAGTAAATCCCACTGGGGTCTGTGAATTGACTACAAAGGTACTGTGTCAAATTTTTTGATGGTCTATACGTGAGCTGCAGAACTATAACTTTGTTAAAAGATGCTCTGTTTTACCACATAGTTAGCTGAGTAACTGGCGTTGTATAGGTATGTATTTATTCCAATTATATTAGCCCATCTCGTCCTTCCCCCTCTCGCTGTCCATCGCCTCTGCTCCCCTCTCTGTCGATCTCCTTCTCCCCTCTCTCTGTCCACCTCCACCACACCTCACTCTCTATTTCTGCGTGCCGCTCTGTTCTTCTGATACCCACCCTTCCTCTCTCAGACCGAGCGAGGTGGCGCAGTGGTTAGCACACTGGACTCGCATTCGGGAGGACGACGGTTCAATCCCGTCTCCGGCCATCCAGATTTAGGTTTTCCGTGATTTCCCTAAATCGTTTCAGGCAAATGCCGGGATGGTTCCTTTGAAAGGGCACGGTCGATTTCCTTCCCAATCCTTCCCTAACCCGAGCTTGCACTCCGTCTCTAATGACCTCGTTGTCGACGGGACGTTAAACACTAACAACCACCACCACCACCTCTCTCAGTCCATCTGCTACTCCCCAATCTCTCTGTCCATCTCCTGTTCTTGCTTCCTCTGTCCATCTCCTCATCCCCCCACTATCTGTGCATCTCCACTTTTCCTGTCCTCTGTCCATTTTCGCTTCCCCATCTCTCTGTACATCTCCTTCTCTCTCATATCAGTGTCCATGACCTCCTTCCCTCTTTCTGCCTGTCCGTCTGTACCTCCCCCCGTTCTTTACTACCCCTACCCCAATAGGAGGTTGCTAGTTCTTAACTCCACAGTATTTCTTTCTGGGTAGTAAGTAATATGTGAACCAAGTTTGATTGAAATTGATCTAGGGGTTTAGGAGGAGCTTTCTACCCCCTGGATTGCCAATATACGCATATGTCATATATTTCACCTGCACCTCTAGAAAATTTTACTCCCTGAAATTTTGTTTTCATGCAGCTCAATGTTTATATCGTCGTGTCTCCTGAACTACGTGTAGTACAATGATATAATTTTGTAGGTATATTCAGCAGCATAAGGGGGCAATAATACGAAATTCGATACGAATAGGTTTGGCAGTAAAGAAATGACAAATTTAAACGCTATACATGCTGTGGCAGTTTTTCATGCATCTCATTGTTTAGACATCATATCTCCTGAACTATGTGTCGTGAAATGCCAAAATTATGTAGGTATATTCTGTGGTATATTTCGGTATTGTGTGTGAAATGTGTTTCAAATAGAGTTAGTATCAAAAAAGTTATAAATTTAAACGTCATGCATGACGCAGCAGTTTTACACGCACGTCAATGTTTATAACATCATATCTCCTGAAACATATGTTGTAAAATTATATAATTTTGCAGGCACATTCACTGGTGTGTTTGAATACTGTCTGCGAAATGTGTCATGAATACATTTAACAGTAAAGAAGTAATAAATTAAAACGAAATGTCTGATATGGTCGTTTTACCGCATGAACAGCGCTAATGTAGTAAGTGATAAACTTCTTTATTTTCATCATTTTGTTGTGTTTGTCAGGAAGAAAAAGTCTCGTAAAGGTTTGAAACTATGTGTAAACCTCATTGCAAGTCTCTAAATCCTCTCATTCTCAAATAGTGGACAAATAATATCTGGGTATTCCCGTGTCGTGGGCTAAACTCCTCTTTCAGCCCAGCCCACTGCTTTGAGAGGTAGATGGTTCTTACCCCTACAAAGATTCCTTCCAGACAGTAAGTGATATGTGAACCAAGTTTGGTTGAAATCGGCCTTGTGGTTTAGGAGGAGATGAGGTACATATCTACATACATATATTTTTATAATATGCACGGATATATGGATCTGGATATATCATTTGAAAATAAACAATGCATCCAAGCAAACAACTCACACAATTTAAGATGCAGGGCTTACACTACTCTCAATACTATGGTTTAGCGATGCTCAGTGTCCTGCATGCACAAGAGATAAAGAATTAGTCACCCCCAGAAAATATGCTAATACAGTGTAACACCACCTCTAGCCGTAATCATCATTTCGATTCGGCGAGGAAGAGAATCTACAAGTTACAGATATACCATGCCCAGCTTGCAGTGTAACGAAGCAAATGAATAAAGAAAACAGACCGTTTAATGCTTGGTGCTGCGAAATCATTGGTTAGGAGTGAGAGGACACCGCTACGGTCGCAGGTTCGAATCCTGCCTCGGGCATGGATGTGTGTGATGTCCTTAGGTTAGTTAGGTTTAAGTAGTTCTAAGTTCTACGGGACTGATGACCTCAGATGTTCAGTCATATAGTGCTCAGAGCCATTTGAACCACATTTTTAGTGAGAGGACACAATAGTCCGTCGTAAAACAGCGAAAAACAGGTGACTGGGAGAAACTTCAACGCCATACTGGCGTCAATGAAGGCCTGAGGCGTCCATGATGCTTAGAGCATCGGCCAGCAAAATATCACCCTTACTTGCTTGTCCAAAGCTCTGGTACCTACCGAGATACGAAACTGACAAATCACAGCCCAACATCTGAACTGCTTGTGTCCTGTTAAGTATTAAGAATAATTACATTCGACGCATATAGGCTAAGAAGGTCTATATTTTATCAAGTCATGTTGGAGCATTTATTACGCTTACAAAGCTGCAGTTAATGCAAAACTAATATAATCCTAAAGTAACTCGGAATAAGGTATTGGCTCCTGTTTGGCTTCCGCAGACACGAGTTGTGTGAGGCTGTCTACAGACAAGAGAGATCTAAAAACTCACCTGCTTTTAGACGATCGTGAGCGGTGGATGCGCCAGGCTTCCCCATCGATACGCATGAGTGTAGTGATGTTCAATATTGGTGAGATGGTGTACGTCAATTACCTTGCTTTATTAGCAATGTCTATCCATCTCAACGATCAGTTTGTGGTAAAGCTGTTTTAAAATGAAAATTCGTTGTGTGCCTTTTCGAGAAGATAATAGCGAATACAATAATTTATGAAAATTTTTGGGTGTGCCTTTTCGAAGTGAATGCATGAAGATAATAGGAAACAAAATAATTTATGTATATTTATGCGTGTACCTTTTGCAGGGGAATGTGTGTGGAGATAGTTAATCGGAAATAAAGAATATATTAGCATGTAAGTACCGTTTTTTGGAACCCCACATTAGGTTAAAGTTTAAAACTCGAGTACCATGGAGCACAATATCAGTGATATCGCGAAAAAACTCATTGAGAAACAGGAAAGCACTCATTGTGGGGAAAGTGAGCCAACCCTCCCCTGTATTGTTGTTAAAAAAACACTCGAAAATAAAAATGCACGTTTATGGTTTACATCGCTAGCTACGTCCAGGTAGCTAATAGTCGAGAAGGAAAGTAGCTCAATACCTGCTTATTGTTGCTCCTCGGCGACTTCGTGGCTCGTTGAAAACATGACTCGCTGAAACTAACATTTTTACGCTTAGGCAGTATGTCAAAGAAAGACACTGCTGCATGATAAAATTTTATCCTTCGTTCTCTTTATTGTTTCTACCTCGCATACAGAAATTTACAACCATTTCACATTAGAATACAAGTGCTTGAGACAACAAGTGAGCCGGCCGCGGTGGTCTAGCGGTTCTAGGCGCGCAGTCCGGAACCGCGCGACTGCTGCGATCGCAGGTTCGAATCCTGCCTCGGGCATGGATGTGTGTGATGTCCTTAGGTTAGTTAGGTTTAAGTAGTTCTAAGTTCTAGGAGACTGATGACCACAGATGTTAAGTCCCATAGTGCTCAGAGCCATTTGAACCATTTGACAACAAGTGACTTCAAAGACAGAACAATCACTCCTTACGCCATACGTTTCATGACTTCACACTACAACTGCTACTTCCTTGTCACACAAAACAAAAAAGGACGATATAAGTAGTAGCAGTTCAGCGGTCTTTTACATCCAGAGAGTTTTATGCACAATGAAATACTTCTTTCACAAATACTATAAAATTACTACTCAAAATACATTATACAATTACACTAATGCTTTCTGGTGTGATTACAATTTTAATTAAATTGTAAATATGAAAAATGATTATATATTCTTAAAATAGAGCTTACGTTAATTTTCACGTGTAATTTCTGTTTGTAAAAACGTAAGCCTAAGTTGTTTTATCGGAAATACAATAAACGCAAAGTTATTTCTTTGATTCCATTGGGCTGTGTCATGAATTTAACACGAGTATCGCATTTTACAATACGTGATAAAGATAGGAGCACTGACCGGTCCCATTACAATTGCAAGTCACTATTTGGAAGACTGCACCCGGAAGACATTGTTAATAGGAACCTAGAGAATTTACAATTAAGCGAAGGATTTGTGTTCAAAGATTTGTTTTTGAAAATTACTAAAATATTAGAGCTTAGAGACCAAATATTCATAGAGGAGGAATTCACTAAAAAGAATGTCATACCTGAGCAGAAGAAGAGAGAAAGGGATCAAGCGGTGATTCGACAATCGTAGGATATGGATAAAAGTTACAGATACAATCGGTTGGGTTCGGGCAAATAGTGTTGGACGTTGGAGGTCGCGTAACAGTGGTTGAACAAGAACAAGCCAGTTTATGTATTGAACTAATAGAAAAAAATGGAGTAGTTTACAGTCATCACTATCGGAAAGCTAAAGACAATAGAATGGATCTCAGCGGAACTACGAAATGTGATCACTGTAGCTAATTCTTATTTTGCAAGCACCTATTTGGAGTTTGCAACAAAACTAACTTAACAAATTCAGAAACTTGAAAAACGATAACAAATGACGAGATTCCAAGTGTAGACGACTTAACAAGAAGTATAGATGAAATAGAGAAGGAGGCTCGCGAGGACTGAGCACTCAGGATCGATAATGTGTGAAGACTGCACTAGCAAAGCGGTGTCTTCCCAAATAATTAGTGACTTACCAAGTTGTGAGTGTGAGGACGCAAATGATTCAGAATGGTTTTTATCCTGATCCCCACATCCTTACTGCCCCTCGGAAAAAATGTACTTTACGGCTTTCATCAGGCAGTTCAATCGGTTGTCGCCAAACCAATGGAGTAAGAGGAGAAAAAATGGTTCAAATGGCTCTGAGCACTATGGAACTTAAGATCTGTGGTCATCAGTCCCCTAGAATTTAGAACTACTTAAACCTAACTAACCTAAGGACATCACACAACACCCAGCCATCACGAGGCAGAGAAAATCCCTGACCCCGCCGGGAATCGAAACCCGGGAACCCGGGCGTGGGAAGCGAGAGGAACGGCAACCTCCTCAAAGTTTGATAGACCTCTTTCTTAAACAGTGAGAACTGCATCAGTACCTCAACGACCTGTTTAAGCCCGAAGAATTTGCAACACTAATCATCCTCAAGATTAGGGAACGACTAATAACTGTCACGAAAACTGATTGAGAAGCACTGGTGACTGCGTTGGAACAGCTAGATTTGCTCGGGGTGGCTCACCGGATTTCGCGAAATTCTGAGAATGAGTGAAGAGGTGGTCAGTGACAGTGCTACCAAATAATGGGTACAGAGAGAGAGAGGCTTGGAGGCAAAGCAGCTGCTCGAGGCGCGAGCGCAGCCGGAGTAGATAATTTAAACGGCGAACTGAGCAAATGGTGCAGCATCATCACAAAGGAAACTCCCCCCCCCCCCCTCAACCCCTCAGATTTAGTGGTAAGAGGGCCCAGTGGACAGCCCTTCCAAAGCCAAACACAGATTAAGCATGAAAACAGGAAGAAGGTGTACTTCACTGTGAAAAAAAGGAAAATAGAAACAGTGAACAATTCGAGAACAAAAAGTGCAATATAGAGCAGCCCGGACGAGACGTGGCGTCATGGCTAAGTGGTTACGGTGTTCGCCTAGCTAGCTGGCGAGCCGTCTTCAAACCTCCCTCCTGTCAATTTTTTCTTTCTTTGTTCGCTGTTCACTTCATTCGAATTCGTGTCTGTGTCGTGGCGTAACGTCCGTTTGCAACAACGAGGTGTTAGGTACGGACTCAGAGTTTAATGTGCGTTGAGGCGAACTACTTGAAAGCATATACGAGAGAGTAAGGAAGCCACATTACTTTTGCTGCCCAGATAGTGTGCAAGTACCCTTCGTACTGCCCGCCCGGTTAGCCGTTTTGTCTAACGCACGGATTTCCGGATTGGGAAGGAGCGCCTGGTCACCGGCATGAATCCGCCCGGCGGACTTGTGTCGAGGTCCGGTGAGCCGGCCATTCCGTGGATGGTTTTAGGCGGTTTTCCATCTGCCTCGGCGAATGCGGGCTGGTTCCCCTTATTCCGCCTCAGCTACACTATGTCGGCTGCGCAAACAAGTTCTCCATGTACGCGTACACCACCATTACTGTACCACGCAAACATAGGGGTTACACTCGTCTCGTGTGAGATGTTCCCTTGTGTGTGTGTGTGTGCGCGTGGAGGGGGGAGGGGAGGATGTCCACCAGGGGCCGAACCGCATAATAACCCTGAAAGAGTGGTTCGGTCTGTACCATGCAAACATAGTGGTTACACTCGTCTCGTGTGAGATGTCCCCTGGGGGGCGGGGGGGGGGGGGAGGGGGGGGAGGGGGGCAACGGGGCTGAACCGCACAATAAACCTGAAAGAGTGGTTCGGTGTGGGGTGGTGAAATGGACTGAGGTAGTCGTCGTGGGGTTGTAGACCACTGCAGCTGCGGCTGGGACGGAGCCTCTCCGTCGTTTCTAGGCCCCCGGTTAACATACCATACAATACAATACCCTTTGTACTGCTTGGGCTCGAGTTCTGCAACACTTTACTGCTTGTTAATACACTCCTGGAAATGAAAAAAAGAACACATTGACACCGGTGTGTCAGACCCACCATACTTGCTCCGGACACTGCGAGAGGGTTGTACAAGCAATTATCACACGCACGGCACAGCGGACAAACCAGGAACCGCGGTGTTGGCCGTCGAATGGCGCTAGCTGCACAGCATTTGTGCACCGCCGCCGTCAGTGTCAGCCAGTTTGCCGTGGCATACGGAGCTCCATCGCTGTCTTTAACACTGGTAGCAAGCCGCGACAGCGTGGACGTGAACCGTATGTGCAGTTGACGGACTTTGAGCGAGGGCGTATAGTGGGCATGCGGGAGGCCGGGTGGACGTACCGCCGAATTGCTCAACACGTGGGGTGTGAGGTCTCCACAGTACATCGATGTTGTCGCCAGTGGTCGGCGGAAGGTGCACGTGCCCGTCGACCTGGGACCGGACAGCAGCGACGCACGGATGCACGCCAAGACCGTAGGATCCTACGCAGTGCCTTAGGGGACCGCACCGCACACTTCCCAGCAAATTAGGGACACTGTTGCTCCTGGGGTATCGGCGAGGACCATTCGCAACCGTCTCCATGAAGCTGGGCTACGGTCCAGCACACCGTTAGGCCGTCTTCCGCTCACGCACCAACATCGTGCAGCCCGCCTCCAGTGGTGTCGCGACAGGCGTGAATGGATGGACGAATGGAGACGTGTCGTCTTCAGCGATGAGAGTCGCTTCTGCCTTGGTGCCAATGGTGGTCGTATGCGTGTTTGGCGCCGTGCAGGTGAGCGCCACAATCAGGACTGCATACGACCGAGGCACACCGGGCCAACACCCGGCATCATGGTGTGGGGAGCGATCTCTTACACTGGCCGTACACTTCTGGTGATCGTCGAGGGGACACTGAATAGTGCACGTTACATCCAAACCGTCATCGAACCCATCGTTCTACCATTCCTAGACCGGCAAGGGAACTTGCTGTTCCAACAGGACAATGGACGTCCGCATGTATCCCGTGCCACCCAACGTGCTCTAGAAGGTGTAAGTCAACTACCCTGGCCAGCAAGATCTCCGGATCTGTCCCCCATTGAGCATGTTTGGGACTGGATGAAGCGTCGTCTCACGCGGTCTGCACGTCCAGCACGAACGCTGGTCCAACTGAGGCGCCAGGTGGAAATGGCATGGCAAGCCGTTCCACAGGACTACATCCAGCATCTCTACGATCGTCTCCATGGGAGAATAGCAGCCTGCATTGCTGCGAAAGGTGGATATACACTGTACTAGTGCCGACATTGTGCATGCTCTGTTGGCTGTGTCTATGTGCCTGTGGTTCTGTCAGTGTGATCATGTGATGTATCTGACCCCAGGAATGTGTCAATAAAGTTTCCCCTTCCTGGGACAATGAATTCACGGTGTTCTTATTTCAATTTCCAGGAGTGTATCTTTTAGTTGCATAAATAGCCAATTTATACTGAGATTGATTGGACTGCCACCTACATATTGTGTCGATCTATGTGACCCAATTATGCTTAATAGGACATTTGTCAGACGTTACTAGTAGAATGTGAAGCACAATTTCTGAGATAAAAACTAATTTGCAGATATAAACAAACAGCTGTGTCATATATTGATACTTTAAAGGTATTTTGTCTGATTCCATAATTAAAATATGAGATACACTTCATAGCATAAACCTTAATTATTTTTACACATAAGCATACACATTAACAAAAAAGAACAGCTGGTATAACTTTAAAGTTCTCTTTTACAGAGAGGAATGAAGCGACAAACACGTTTATCAAGGGAGAAGCTAAGATTTAAGAGAAAATTAATCAGTAATTTTAAAATTTTATGCAGCGTAGCTGTATTTATCATATTCTGTTAAGTTGGATGTCCTCTTCAGTGATGGTGAAGTTACAGTTTGTAGAGGATACTACTTTTAACAAGTATATCGTTCTATTAACCTAGTAATAACAGTCTTTTCTCTTTAGCTAAAACTTGCGAAACAAGTATCTCGTTCTATTAGCTATACTTAACCTACTAATAATAATTTCTTTTCTCTGTAACTAAAAGTTTGCGAAACCGAAAAAGGCGTCAAATCTTGTGTATCAGCCAGTACTGTGTGTGCCGACCTCTGGTCTAGGCGCTTCAGTCTGGAACCGCGCGACCGCTACGGTCGCAGGTTCGAATCCTGCCTCGGGCATGGATGTGTGTGATGTCCTTAGGTTAGTTAGGTTTAAGTAGTTCTAAGTTCTAGGGGACTTATGACCTCAGATGTTAAGTCCCATAGTGCTCAGAGCCATTTGAACCATTTGAGTACTGTGTGCATTTGACATGACGGTGCATACTTGTTTTGTTGACTAGTGTGCTACGAAAATCACTATACAATATTGGTATTTCGGTGTTTGCCTTTGTAGCCATGTGGTCTGCCTCACTGACTTCTATAGGGAGAAACTGAGTTCAATTCTCGATACTGCCAGGAAATCTTCCTCGGTGGGAAGACTGGAACGGGGTGCACTGAGCCTTGCGATACCGTTTGAGGAGCTGCTTGAATGAAAAGTAGAGGCTCCAAGGTCAAAGAAATTGACGACGGCTGTCAGAGCGGCGTGCTGACCCCATTCCCCTCCATACCGCATCCTAATGACGCCATTGCCAGAGGATGTTGTTACTGACTGGTACGTGTGAGCCAGCTAGCGGTTCTGGTTAGGGGTATTTCGGTAGGAAATAGGCGCTGCAGCCTTTTCACCCTTTGATCTGAGCGTTCATTGCCCATTATAAGAGCTCGGCCCAGTATTCTCTGTAGATGAATCAGTTGATGCAGCTCCTGTGTCCTGTTACGACTTGTCAGTATATCGTGTGCTAATGAATTTGCAATTTTACCTTCGGCTGCCTTCTTAAGAAAATATGGGAAACTCAGCGAGTTAGTGTATATTAGGCTGTCCTATAAATTGCACCCTGTGAAATTTGCACCCAGTGAAATTTGCATCCAGGAAAGGTCGAACAAGAACTGTAATGTCTAAATTTTTACAATCGAAACTTCCTGGCAGATTAAAAATGTGTGCCGGACCGAGACTCGAACTCGGGAACTATGCCTTTCTCAGGCAAGTGCTCTACCGTCTGAGCTACCCAACCACGACTCAGGACACGCCCTCACAGCTTCATTTCTGCCAGTATGTCGTCTTCTACCTTCCAAACTTCACAGAAGCTCTTCTGCGAACCTTGCAGAACTAGCACTCCTGGAAGAAAGGATATTGCGGAGACATGGCTTAGCCACAGCCAGTTTTAATCTGACAGGAAGTCTCATATCAGCACACAATCCGCTGCAGAGTGAAAATCTTATTCTGGAAACATCCCCCAGGCTGTGGCTAAGCCATGTCTCCGCAATATCCATTCTTGCGGGAATGCTAGTTCTGCGAGGTTCGCAGAAGAGCTTTTATGAAGTTTGGAAGGTAGGAGACGACATACTGGCAGTATTGAAGCTGTGAGGACGGGTCGTGAGTCGTGCTTGGGTAGCTCAGATGGTAGAGCATTTGGCCGCGAAAGGCAAAGGTCCCGAGTTAGAGCCTCGGTCCGGCACACAGTTTTCATCTGTCAAGAAGTTTCACATCAGCGCACACTCCGCTGCAGAGTGAAAATCTCATTGTGCTTTTTTTTGTTTTCTGTCGGATCTTAATAACAATTTTTTTTAAATTTATGACCTGATCTTCAGAAAATATAATGGGAAACATTAAAACCGAATTACAAGCACGGATTTTAAATATCACATCTCTTCTCCTCGGCAAAGCTCGTTGCAGTGAAACATAAATGATCTGCGCGTTTTCTTGCAGCTTTAGTAGAAGCATTTAAGGTGTTATAGTTTATCTTTGTTTTAGTTCAAGCCTAGTGGAAACTGCTGCCGGTTCACTGAGTATCTCATCGAGGATTTTGTGAGTGATTTTCCGCCAAGCAGTCTCGCTGAGACGCCTGTTCATGGGAAGGCGAAACACTGGGAGCGTCGTAATTGTCGCCAGTATAGTGACGTAACGTTCTTTGTGACGACGCACTGTCAGCAGTTTTTTGGATAAAAGAAACCTAACAAGCTCCCAAGTTTACCAGCCCCTATTAATGTAAATATGTAGACGACAAATCCACTCCTGGTTACATCGTTTTAACGTCTGAGCCCATTGATTCATCTAGTGGTGCATGTCTCTTGAGGTTTTGAGGGTTGTTCTTTGTTATGCGCCTTGCCGCAGTGGTAGCACACGTTCCCGTTAGATCACTGAAGTTAAGCGCTGTCTGGCTTGGCTAGAACTTGGATGGGTGAACGTCCGCTCTTCCGAGTGCTGTTGGCAAGCGGGGAGCACTCAGCCCTTGAGAGGCCTATTGAGGAGCTACTTGATAGGGAAGTAGCGGTTCCGGTCACGAAAACTGACAACGACTGGGAGAGCGGTGTGCTGACCACGTGCCCCTCCAATCCGCAGCCGGTGACACCTGTGGGCGGAGAAGGACACGGAGGTCGGTCGGAACCATTGGGCCTTCAAGGTCTGTTCGGATGGAGTTTAGTTTTAGTATATTACCAATGAGTAAATTAACGAACAACTTCGAGTATTGCTCGATTACTTATTACTTTTAGATCAAAATCATACTAACACAAGCATTAGCTGAAAGTGAAAGATAGTTTAAATCAGTATTGCGACCACAAAAGAGCGTCGATGGAATACACCGACATACCAAGTGTGGTGTGGCACACATTTTGTCTCCAGCAGCCTTTGACTATGACTACGACACACTGTCCCCTTCACGTAAAAGAACCTCTTTTAAGGTAGTATATTGCAACTTCATGATTATAGCGTCTGACGGACCGTAAGTCTAAATGGCGAAATTCAGTTGACGTTTTAGGTGTTCTCAGTAAAGGATAAAGAACACTTTTCTGTAAAATTCACTGAATCATAATAGAAGTGGGGTCCTTCACAGAGTGCTACATCTCTAGGCATGCAAATCGTGTACCTAATATATTGTTTTAACGGGGCTGATATGAGAATAGAAGAGGTAAAAACATTTTAAAAATTTGGCACAACAGAATCAAAATGAAAGTAATATGCACTGTGGCACTCATGCATGTAAAACAATAGATTTCATATAGGAAATAAGAATCTGGAATCAGATTTTGAATAGGCAACATGTTCAGAAAGTAATCAACGTTTTCGTATTGAGCTTTTAATTAATTCATACTAACTAAAAGATTATCTTGAATCAGGAACTAGCTATGTAGACAGCGGTATTTTGACCTTTTGCTTCGACTGAGATAGCTCAAAATTTTCAAAAGGTTGTTCTTAAAAAGTGTCAAAACAAGTGATGTAGTGCTTTCACATAAATTGTGATAGATAGCCTAAGTTCATGGAAGCTATTACGTTACTGCGAATAAACCGTTTAACTTCTGATAAATGTTAGCGACGTTACGCATAATTTCTTAACAGGAAACCAAAAGAAAAAACTGATAGAGCAAACACATGTAAAATGGTTGGTACAAAGACAACTCATATAAAATTATCAGTACGAAGAAAGACAGGAAATTTCAAGCAATTTTATGCAGTAGCCGAAACTGTACTTGGGTTACACCAGAACAAGCCTTTAATACGCGAACTTTTAGGTGAAAGAAATAAACAGCTTCCAATCGAAAGCAATCCATCAAATGAAGCTCGTACATTTCCTGTCAATCTCTGGCTGAGTAGTGGATTCAAAAGAATCATATCACAGTAACATTCCTGAAAATGGCTCTTGTATTCATTCAGCAAAGCTCACAACGTGCAGCATTGTCTCCAAAACTGATTGTGACACCCTGGTGCTGAATCTAAATGAAGGCTAGGCTTGAACTTCGAGGTTCCAGACAAGCTACGTTGCGACTTCCTACACTTGCACAATAAGACTAAGAACTATAGGGGCCCGCTCAATGGGTCAGGGGTGCTCTACAAATCAGAGGCTGCTACCCAGGTAGTTGATTGTGTGTGGTTTGCATACAAGGTTTTATTATCGTTATTAGATTAGGTGACTGTCAAAATTCTAGAGATCAACTACCGAAGCAATAATAAAAAAATTCCAGAATTTGGAGCATAAAAAAAACATTGGAGTTTTGGGGTAGATCTACGTGTATATCAAAAAGATAGGTTAATTGGAAGTGGGGGGGGGGTTGCTTTAATCTCCCCCAAGTTGATTGGGATAATTACAGTGATGGCCGTGACAAGACAAGTTAAATGCTTTATTTGAACGAGATCGGGAATACATTAGGTCTAACGGAAATAAGTAGACCTTATTTCTTAGAGGATTTCCACCTTTAAATTGGTATCAGTGACCAATTTACAGTTGCAGAGTGGAAATCAATAACCGGATATGTGCCAAAATATTTTTTTAGTTAGAACCGAGAAACCAAGCTAAGTGCCGCTGCCAACAACCTGAGAAGCGGGCTACGACCATTTTTAGTAGTGCATATAGCGCCCGAAAGATAACATCAGCGGTATGTGCCAGCCTACTGCTGGGGCTACTGCGGGCCACAAAGCTTTGTAACTGCTTGCAGCGCGTGACAGAGACGTTGCCCAGATGAAAGACGTAAGAGGCTAGAAGAATTTCAGAGCGGCAGTTACCTAAGAATACTGCAAAACTTATGAACAATGCGACAGCTAACAATCCAGACTTTTTTGTTTCAAAAAAGCAACCGATACTCATATTTAAAAAACGAAAATAAATATTTCCAAAAGTAGTGGGATTCAAGTGAAAAAAAAAATTGCACCTGGTGTCGTCAAGATGAAAACAATGTTTAACGAACTGGAAGACTGGAACAACTCCAAGATTTTTGAGAAAGATACTACCACTGACGTAACATAGAACTTTGTTTTACCGTCACAATGTAAATAAAACTCGACAGCTGAAAAAGAAAAGGATGTGCAACAGATGCAGCTCTATTTGAAAGTAGCTAACTGAACATTTTTCTAAAGGTTAATTAAAATTGCTTCGTGCTCTATAAAATTAAAAAAAGGATTAAAAATAATTTAATCCTAGGAATGTGTATCTGTAAAATGCATCTGTAAAATGCTTATTACTAACTTCTTTTCGTTCGTATTTACATCGTTTTTGCCGATACCTACACAGCATTTAGCACGTTCCGCGACTTTTTGAATAAAATATTTATTTTCATTGATAAAAGGAAGGAAACTGAAAAATTGCAATATTTTGTGACTTACTGTAGACAACAAATAAATAATATTGCTGAGGTTTTGGTTCAAATGGCTCTGAACACTATGGGACTTAACATCTTAGGTCATCAGTCCCCTAGAACTTAGAACTACTTAAACCTCACTAACCTAAGGACGTCACACACATCCATGCCCGAGGCAGGATTCGAACCTGCGCCCGTAGCAGTCCGGCGGTTCCGAACTGCAGTGCCTAGAACCGCAAGACCACCGCGGCCGGCTGCTGGGGTTTTTTAATTAAAACATTTTTCTCAGAACAAAAAAAAACCTGAATAAATTCTTGTGGCACTTAGGCCGTTATTGATTTCCACTCTACAGTTATAGAAACAATCAGTACCGAAGTACAAAGGACAGCTAAAACAAGTTAGATATATAAGCTGTAACTTCATACCTCAAGGAAAAATTCGAAACCTTTCGCCCTGGCATGAGCATGTAGAGAAACTGGGGCTCAAGTTTCGAAGAATAATTGACCAAGAAATCGATAAATACACTCCTGGAAATTGAAATAAGAACACCGCGAATTCATTGTCCCAGGAAGGGGAAACTTTATTGACACATTCCTGGGGTCAGATACATCACATGATCACACTGACAGAACCACAGGCACATAGACACAGGCAACAGAGCATGCACAATGTCGGCACTAGTACAGTGTATATCCACCTTTCGCAGCAATGCAGGCTGCTATTCTCCCATGGAGACGATCGTAGAGATGCTGGATGTAGTCCTGTGGAACGGCTTGCCATGCCATTTCCACCTGGCGCCTCAGTTGGACCAGCGTTCGTGCTGGACGTGCAGACCGCGTGAGACGACGCTTCATCCAGTCCCAAACATGCTCAATGGGGGACAGATCCGGAGATCTTGCTGGCCAGGGTAGTTGACTTACACCTTCTAGAGCACGTTGGGTGGCACGGGATACATGCGGACGTGCATTGTCCTGTTGGAACAGCAAGTTCCCTTGCCGGTCTAGGAATGGTAGAACGATGGGTTCGATGACGGTTTGGATGTAACGTGCACTATTCAGTGTCCCCTCGACGATCACCAGAGTGTACGGCCAGTGTAGGAGATCGCTCCCCACACCATGATGCCGGGTGTTGGCCCTGTGTGCCTCGGTCGTATGCAGTCCTGATTGTGGCGCTCACCTGCACGGCGCCAAACACGCATACGACCATCATTGGCACCAAGGCAGAAGTGACTCTCATCGCTGAAGACGACACGTCTCCATTCGTCCCTCCATTCACACCTGTCGCGACACCACTGGAGGCGGGCTGCACGATGTTGGGGCGTGAGCGAAAGACGGCCTAACGGTGTGCGGGACCGTAGCCCAGCTTCATGGAGACGGTTGCGAATGGTCCTCGCCGATACCCCAGGAGCAACAGTGTCCCTAATTTGCTGGGAAGTGTGCGGTGCGGTCCCCTACGGCACTGCGTAGGATCCTACGGTCTTGGCGTGCATCCGTGCGTCGCTGCGGTCCGGTCCCAGGTCGACGGGCACGTGCACCTTCCGCCGACCACTGGCGACAACATCGATGTACTGTGGAGACCTCACGCCCCACGTGTTGAGCAATTCGGCGGTACGTCCACCCGGCCTCCCGCATGCCCACTATACGCCCTCGCTCAAAGTCCGTCAACTGCACATACGGTTCACGTCCACGCTGTCGCGGCATGCTACCAGTGTTAAAGACTGCGATGGAGCTCCGTATGCCACGGCAAACTGGCTGACACTGACGGCGGCGGTGCACAAATGCTGCGCAGCTAGCGCCATTCGACGGCCAACACCGCGGTTCCTGGTGTGTCCGCAGTGCCGTGCGTGTGATCATTGCTTGTACAGCCCTCTCGCAGTGTCCGGAGCAAGTATGGTGGGTCTGACACACCGGTGTCAATGTGTTCTTTTTTCCATTTCCAGGAGTGTATATTATAACATTTCTTGCAAGTTAAAGAGTGGATGTCACAGTATGTTAGTGGCCGAAAATGGCATTTGAATAACCAGTTTAAAACTGTGTCTGCTCTGAGAGTAATTTTCACAGGGTTTTAGCGGACGACAATTCATTTGAACATTTGTTCCAAGTTAAATCATAAATGTCACAGAGTGTTAATGGCGGGAAAGTTCGTTGGAACGGTTAGCAGAAACCGTTTCTATTTTGCAGTAGTTGCCACCCGGTGTTAGCGCGTGCAAATGCATGTGTGTCTCTAGAGAATATGTGCAGTTATCTGTTAGTGGTTAACTCATTTGTATAACACTGTATAAAATTGATACTACTTTGGTAGCAACTGCCCCGGGCTGTAGCGTTCATAAATGGAGTTGAATTTTGCTTCTTGTCGAAGTATGTCATACACTGTTAATTGCCGGACAGTTTCCACGTGGTGTATACACTGCTTCATTCTTTGAAGGCAACTGTACCAGTGAACTGCTGCCTGTAAGATCGTTGGAAGTTTAACACATTCCTTTCAGAAAAAGAGTAATTGCTGCTGTGGGCTAATGCCCATAAATTGCAACTTGAGGAATGTCTTAATATTTTAGTATTTTGAAGTTTTTAATACTCAACGTATGTTATATAGCGAAGAGTAATTGCTGCAGTGGGGTAGTCCCCGTAAATTTCACTTTGGGGAAAGTTTTTATAGTTACTGTTGCTCAGCGACAAATTGATTGTAACTTCATTTATTAATAAATTGTTGTTCTAAAGGTCCAGTGGCTTTCACTCCAGGACCTTGTGTTCTAGCTTACCAGCTCTAAGGTCTTTTCAACATGTGTGCAATCGTGGTATCAGAGCTATTGTTGTCCATGCTGGAGGAGCCATGGGTTTCATAGAGGGAGCGGAGCTAATTTATGATTCTGAATTTCAATCCCAAGGATATATGAATGGCCATAATTATCACAAATGGTTAGAAGAGAAACTGATTCGCAACATCCCAGCCAGTAGAACTGTTGTTCTTGACAACCCATCGTACCATACTGCTCTGTTAAATAAGGCCCACACTATTGCAGCTCGCAGAAAGGGCATAACTGAATTACTGATTCAGAACAAAATCAGTTTTAAACCGAGCTTCACAAGGAATGAGATTTTAAAAATAGTGAGTTCAATAAACCAAAGCTTATTTTTAAAGCTGATGCCGTTTTAAAGTGTAAGGGATGTGCTGCCATGAGACTCCCACCATACCACTGTGATTTTAACTCTATAGCGCTAATCTGGAATACAATGAAACAAAAACTACAGAAAAAGCGTTTCTTTCATTAATTTAAGTACCCTAAAACACCAATGAGGCTTTGTCTGGGATTTCCGAACACGATTGGTTGAAAACTTGCGAACCTGTAAAAGGAATTGAAAATGAATATTGTCGCAGAGGTGGGTTAATGGAAGAAGCAATAGAGAATATAATAATCAGTGTTCACCTGGAGAGTGAGGATTAATATGCAGCACATAGCAATAGCAGTGATATGGAAACTGGCAGGGCTGATGAAATTGGAACGGATTCCAGTGAAATAGATACAGTAGATTAAGAATTTTGCGACTACGCCTTGTGTGTTGGATCACCCACTTCATATCTCTAATCAACAAGTTCAGCGCAGTCTTCATTGCATCACTGTAGTTGTTCCGTCTTTCCTTCCCTCCACAACCCCCATTATACGCTGACTCACGACATGCCGACCGAAGCACTCTCAATCCAAGATACAATAATATCGTGTTCGACTAATAAAATAAAGTGCAGGGCTATAAATACAGAGATGCTAAAGGAAGCGCGTTTTTCTGTCAGAAGAGCAGTGCATGAAGCCTTTAGTGGCTACCAAAGCAGGAAAGACGTATTGCCGTCAAAAGGGTAATGCGCGAAACCTTCAGTGGCTACTATAGCAGGAAATGTATTTTACATACATGAAATCTTTGAATTGAGCAAGCAGTAAAGGAAACAAAAGAAAAATTTGGAGTAGGAATTAAAATCCATGGAGAAGAAATAAAAACATTGAGGTTCGCCGATGACATTGTAATTCTGTCAGAGACAGCAAAGGACCTGGTAGAGCAATTGAACGGAATGGACAGTGTCTTGAAAGGAGGGTATAAGATGAACATCAACAAAAGCAAATCGAGGATAATGGAATGTAGTCGGAATAAGTCGGGTGATGCTGAGAGAATTAGATTAGGAAGTGAGATACTTAAAGTTGTAAAGGAGTTTTGCTACTTGGGGAGCAAAATAACTGATGATGGTCGAAGTAGAGAGGATATGAAATGTAGACTGGAAATGGCAAGGAAAGCGTTTGTGAAGAAGAGAAATTTGTTAACCTCGAGTATAGATTTAAGTGTCAGGAATTCTTTTCTGAAAGTATTTGTATGGAGTGTAGCCATGTATGGAAGTGAAACATGGACGATAAATAGTTTGGACAAGAAGAGAATAGAAGCTTTCGAAATGTGGTGCTACAGAAGAATGCTGATGATTAGATGGGTAGATCACATAACTAATGAAGAAGTATTGAATAGGATTGGGTAGAAGAGAAGTTCGTGGCACAACTTGACCAGAAGAAGGGATCGGTTGGTAGGACATGTTCTGAGGCATAAAGGGATCACCAATTTAGTATTGGAGGGCAGCATGGAGGGTAAAAATCGTAGAGGGAGACCAAGAGATGAATACATTAAGCAGATTCAGAAGGATGTATGCTGCAGTAGGTACTGGGAGATGAAGCAGCTTGCACAGGATAGAGTAGCATGGAGAGCTGCATCAAACCAGTATCAGGACTGAAGACCACAACAACAACAACACACGAAATCTTCAACGGTTACCATAGCAGAGACTTATCGAAGATCTCTCATAAAACCCATAGAAATTCTGGTCGTATGTAAAGGTTCTCATTAGCACCGAAGAAGTGTCCAGACACTCGTGGATGATACAGGCACTGAAACTAAAGATAACTAAGCAAAGTCAGAAGTCTCGAGTACCGTTTTTAAATGTTACATAGAAAAAGGCCAGGAGTACTGTCCCAGTTTAATTCTCGAACTACTGTAAATGTCAGTGATATCGATATTAGTGTCAGTGAAGTTGAGACCTAATTGATATCATATGAATGAGAACGGACACCATGCGGACTCCGCCGCTGTGATATATGTTATGTAAATTGAAGGGGAGAGAGGAAAGGAAAGCTAAGGAACCGATGATATCAGTTGCATCGGGACTTTATGCGGAATCGGCGGTGGAGGCGAGTGAAAATGTGTGGCAGCCCGGGACTCGAACGCGGGATCTCGTGCTTACTAGGCAGCTGCATCGACCACTGTTTCACTGGGACACAGTGTTAATCGCTAGTGCGCTGACTATCTTGGCCCTTCTCTTACTCCCACTTATTCACAGTCCCCGTCCATGTCTTCCTTGCTCGCTAATTTTAGATTCCCTCTAGAGGTGGAACGTAAATGTTCATCTGCACAGACGGCTGTTGATTCATAGCCCACTGTGGTGTATCAATTATATAGACGGGTGGTGCCAGTTCTTCAGTATATGTCCGAATGGAAAAAACCAATACTCTGTCTAGTTTATATTCATTACCGCTAGATGTCGATCGTCTTCTGTTTGCTTGGTTATCGACACATGTTGCAAAATAGCTACTCTGCACCAGAAATCATTTTGTGTTATGAAGTTTGCGAAGCGTAATTGCATGATCACAGTGCAAAGAAGTTTCAGGCTGAGGTGCTAAACTGATTCTCCGAATGGATGGAATATTCGCAGGTGGTATCGGATGTTATGTATTCACAGGGTGTGTATGTAAAGGAAACAGTCCTGACCGCCCTTGTGTTTCCGACGAAAATGTCGCAAGAATTCAAATCGATTTCCAACATAATCATACAAAATCAACTCGTCGTGCCAGTTAGGAGCTACAACTGCCTGCATCAACAATTTGGTGTGTTTAAGACATCGGTTGGTGATGAAGCCGTACAAGCGACAGCTGTTACAGGCTCTACGTCATAATGACTAAAGTAAACGATTGACGCGCATCAGAATGCTACTGACAATGACAACAATTTCACACAACGCATTGTATTCAGTGCTGAAACGACTTTCCATCTTAGTGGTAACACAATGTTCGGTTTTGGGACTACAGAATCCATATGCACACATTGAATAGGAACGAGATGCGCCCAAAGTAAATGTGTTCTGTACTACATCCCACTCATGTGGTTACGGCCCATTCCTCTTTGATGGAAACAGTGGCCATCACTTTCTTGCAATGTTACAAAACTGGTTGTTTCCAAGGGTGAACGAGGATAGCTTCATTTTTCAGCAAGACGGGTCACCCCCCCCCCCCCCCCCCCCTCACTGGAGTCGCAAACTGCGTCAGTATTTAAATCAGGGCCGGCCAAACGCTGCACAGTGTGCAGACATGCCGAAGTGCTGCACATGTGCGCACGTGTGCGACAGCGAGCGACAGCGACATCTGTCATTAGATATGTGTCCTAAATGAACGACGGCGGGTCCACTTCACTGTTTATGGGGTACAAGCAAGAGCGCAACATACCCAGTCTCGTTTACCCCTGGTAACCGTAACCCTAACAGAGAAGTACTGAGAAATGGCAGGTACTGTGAAAATGCAAAGGACGGAAGATCTGTGTTCTCAGTCGTTTAAAAATGACTGGGAACTGCAATTCTTTTTTGTAGCCGTTGGTGAAAACTCACAGTGTTTGCTACGCCGCTGAATAATAGGCGGCCAGCGTAAGTTTTCAATTGAAAGACACTACAATACATATCACAAAGACGAGTGTAGTGTACTCAAGAGTGAAGAACGGCAAGCAAAATAAATATCCTTGAGAAAATGGATGAGAACATCAACTCGATTATCATTTCTCAGGACCAGTGATAAACGTGTTTGGATTTATTCCTTCCATAATTAAAAATTATTGTTTACTAACTGTGCATTAGTGCCACATTCTGCTCCATGTTACATTATCATCAGGAAAGTTGGTCATTAAACCGATTGTTCCAAAGTATACTTACATTTAGGTTGTTTTTTTAAATGTGTGAACGGCTACGCTCAGCTGAAGTCGATAAAACGTGACATTCATCTAACTGTCGGTTATTATGCAGATTTCAGACGCAGTTGATGAAAGATGTAGCAATGATGGTATTGAAATAACAGGTGATCATCGAGAGGTCTGCGGTTATCATTCTGTTCACAGGTCAATGAGACAGAAATTGTTGTTGTGATCTTCAGTCCTGAGACTGGTTTGATGCAGCTCTCCATGCCACTCTACCCTGTGCAAGCCCCTTCATCTCCCAGTACCTACTGCAACCTACATCCTTCTGAATCTGCTTAGTGTATTCATCTCTTGGTCTCCCTCTACGATTTTTACCCTCCACCCTGCCCTCCATCTACATCTACATGACTACTCTGTAATTCACATTTAAGTGCTTGGCAGAGGGTTCATCGAACCACAATCATACTATCTCTCTACTATTCCACTCCCGAACAGCGAGCGGGAAAAACGAACACCTAAACCTTTCTGTTCGAGCTCTGATTTCTCTTATTTTAGTTTGATGATCATTCCTACCTATGTAGGCTGGGCTCAACAAAATATTTTCGCATTCGGAAGAGAAAGTTGGTGACTGAAATTTCGTAAAAAGGTCTCGCCGCGACGAAAAACGTCTATGCTGTAATGACTTCCATCCCAACTCGTGTATCATATCTGCCACACTCTCTCCCCTATAACGCGATAATACAAAACGAGCTGCCCTTCTTTGCACCCTCTCGATGTCCTCCGTCAATCCCACCTGGTAAGGATCCCACACCGCGCAGCAATATTCTAACAGAGGACGAACGAGTGTAGTGTAAGCTGTCTCTTTAGTGGACTTGTTGCATCTTCTAAGTGTCCTGCCAATGAAACGCAATCTTTGGCTCGCCTTCCCGACAATATTATCTATGTGGTCCTTCCAACTGAAGTTGTTCGTAATTTTAACACCCAGGTACTTAGTTGAATTGACAGCCTTGATAATTGTACTATTTATCGAGTAATCGAATTCCAACGGATTTCTTTGGAACTCATGTGGATCATCTCACACTTTTCATTATTTAGCGTCAACTGCCACCTGACACACCATACAGCAATCTTTTCTAAATCGCTTTGCAGCTGATACTGGTCTTCGGATGACCTTACTAGACGGTAAATTACAGCATCATCTGCGAACAGTCTAAGAGAAATGCTCAGATTGTCACCCAGGTCATTTATATAGATCAGGAACAGTAGAGGTCCCAGGACGCTTCCCTGGGGAACACCTGATGTCACTTCAGTTTTACTCGATGATTTGCCGTCTATTACTACGAACTGTGACCTTCCTGACAGGAAATCACGAATCCAGTCGCACAACTGAGACGATACCCCATAGCTCCGCAGCTTGATTAGAAGTCGCTTGTGAGGAACGGTGTCAAAAGCTTTCCGGAAATCTAGAAATACGGAATCAACTTGAGATCCCCTGTCGATAGCGGCCATTACTTCGTGCGAATATAGTTAGCTGCGTTGCACAAGAGCGATGTTTTCTGAAGCCATGCTGATTACGTGTCAATAGATCGTTCCCTTCGAGGACATTCATAATGTTTGAATACAGTATATGCTCCAAAACCCTACTGCAAACCGACGTCAATGATATAGGTCTGTAGTTAAATGGATTACTCCTACTACCCTTCTTGAACACTGGTGCGACCTGCGCAATTTTCCAATCTGTAGGTACAAATCTACCGGTGAGCGAGCGGTTGTATATGAGTGCTAAGTAGGGAGCTATAGTATCAGTGTAATCTGAAAGGAATCTAATCGGTATACAATCTGGACCTGAAGACTTACCCGTATCAAGCGATTTGAGTTGCTTTGCAACCCCTAATGTATCTACTTCTAAGAAACTCATGCTAGCAGATGTTCGTGTTTCAAATTCTGGAATATTCCATTCGTCTTCCCTGGTGAAGGAATTTCGGAAAACTGCGTTCAATAACTCCGCTTTAGCGGCACAGTCGTCGATAACAGTACCATCGGCACTGCGCAGCGAAGGTATTGACTGCGTCTTGCCGCTTGTGTACTTTACATACGACCAGAATTTCTCCAATGCTAAATTTGTGATCCCTTGATGCCTCAGAACATGTCCTACCAACCGGTCCCTTCTTCTTGTAAAGTTGTGCCACAAACTCCTCTTCTCCCCAATTCTGTTCAATACCTCATCATTAGTTATGTGATCTACCCATCTAATATTCAGCATTCTTCTATAGCACCACATTTCGAAAGCTTCTATTCTCTTCTAGTTCAAACTATTTATCATCCATGTTTCACTTCCATACATGGCTACACTCCATACAAATACTTTCAGAAACGACTTCCTGACACTTACATCTATACTCGATGTTAACAAATTTCTCTTCTTCAGAAACAATTTCCTTGCCATTGCCAGTCTACATTTTATATCCTCTCTACTTCGACCATCATCAGTTATTTTACTCCCTAAATAGCAAAACTCCTTTACTACTTTAAGTGTTTCATTTCCTAATCTAATTCCCTCAGCATCACCCGATTTAATTTGACTACATTCCATTATCCTCGTTTTTCTTTTGTTGATGTTCAACCTATATCCTCCTTTCAAGACACTGTCCATTCCGTTCAGCTGTCTCTGACAGAATTACAATGTCATCGGCGAACCTCAAAGTTTTTATTTCTTCTCCATGAATTTTAATACCTACTCCAAATTTTTCTTTTGTTTCCATTACTGCTTGCTCAATATACAGATTGAATAACGTCCGGGAGAGGCTACAACCCTGTCTCACTCCCTTCCCAACCACTGCTTCCCTTTCATGTCCCTCGACTCTTATGACCGCCATCTGGTTTCTGTACAAATTGTAAATAGCCTTACGCTCCCTGTATTTTACCCCTGCCACCTTTAGAATTTGAAAGAGAGTATTCCAGTCAACATTGCCAAAAGCTTTCTCTAAGTCTACAAATGCTAGAAACGTAGGTTTGCCTTTTCTTAATCTTTTTTCTAAGATAAGTCTTAAGGTTAGTATTGGCTCACGTGTTCCAACATTTCTGCGGAATCCAAACTGATCTTCCCCAAGGTCCGCTTCTACCAGTTTTTCCATTCGTCTGTAAATAATTCGCGTTAGTATTTTGCAGCTGTGACTTATTAAACTGATAGTTTGGTAATTTTCACATCTGTCAACACCTGCTTTCTTTGGGATTGGAATTATTATATTCTTCTTGAAGTCTGAGGAGGACATTTCGCCTGTCTCATACATCTTGCTCACCAGATGGTAGAGTTTTGTCAGGACTGGCTCTACCAAGGCCGTCAGTAGTTCTAATGGAAAGTTGTCTACTCCCGGGGCCTTGTTTCGACTCAGGTCTTTCATTGCTCTGTCAAACTCTTCACGCAGTATCTTATCTCCCACTTGGTCCTCATCTACATCCTCTTCCATTTCCATAATATTGTCCTGAAGTACATCGCCCTTGTATGAACCCTCTATATACTCCTTCCACCTTTCCGCCTTCCCTTCTTTGCTTAGAACTGGGTTTCCATCTGAGCTCTTGATATTCATGCAAGTGGCTCTCTTTTCTCCAAATGTCTCTTTAATTTTCCTGTAGGCAGTATCTATCTTACCCATAGTGAGATAAGCCTCTACATCCTTACATTTGTCCTCTAGCCATCCCTGCTTAGCCATTTTGCACTTCCTGTCGATCTCATTTTTGAGACGTATGTATTCCTTTTTGCCTGCTTCATTTATTGCATTTTTATATTTCTCCTTTCATCAATTAAATTCAATATCTCTTCTGTTACCCAAGGATTTCTATTAGCCCTCGTCTTTTTACCTACTTGATTTTCTGCTGCCTTCACTACTTCATCCCTCAGAGCTACCCATTCTTCTTCTACTGTATTTCTTTCCTCCATTCCTGTCAATTGTTCCCTTATGTTCTCCCTGAAACTCTCTAAAAACCTCTGGTTCTTTCAGTTTATCCAGGTCCCATCTCCTTAAATTAGCACCTTTTTGTAGTTCCTTCAGTATTAGTCTACAGTTCATAACCAATGGATTGTGGTCAGAGTCCACATCTGCCCCTTGAAATGTCTTACAATTTAAAACCTGATTCCTAAATCTCTGTCTTACCATTGTACAATCTATCTGATACCCTTTAGTATCTCCAGGATTCTTCCATGTATACAACCTTTTTTTATGATTCTTGAACCAAGTATTAGCTATGATTAAGTTATGCTCTGTGCAAAATTCTACCAGACGGCTCCCTCTTTCATTTCTTCCCCCAAATCCATATTCACCTACTATGTTTCCTTCTCTCCCTTTTCCTACTGACGAATTCCAGTCACCCATGACTATTAAATTTTCGTCTCCCTTCACTATCTGAATAATTTCTTTAATCTCATCATACATTTCCTCAATTTCTTCATCATCTGGAGAGCTAGTTGGCATATAAACTTGTGCTACTGTAGTAGGCGTGGGCTTTGTGTCTATCTTGGCCACAATAATGCGTTCACGATGCTGTTTGTGGTAGCTTACCCGCACTCCTATTTTTTTATTCATTATTAAACCTACTCCTGCATTACCCCTATTTGATATTGTATTTATAATCCTGTATTCACCTGACCAAAAGTCTTGTTCGTCCTGCCACCGAACTTCACTAATTCCCACTATATCTAACTTTAACCTATCCATTTCCCTTTTTAAATTTTCTAACCTACCTGCCCAATTAAGGGATCTGACATTCCAAGCTCCGATCCGTAGAACGCCAGTTTTCTTTCTCCTGATAACGACGTCCTCTTGAGTAGTCCCAGCCCGGAGATTATTATGTGGGTGTAACTGAGGGCACACAGAATTAGTTATAGGAAACCTTGCATTAGTTTAATGTTATTTGAAATCATGAATAAGGTTCGTTGGAAGTCGCTAAGTGCTCTCTTTCTTATATACTAGATCAAGAACATTACTCGTATTTACGTGCCGTCAGTCAAGCTGCCTTAATAAAAACCCACGGTTGTTAACTGTATTACTTGTCTTACTGGGTTAAAGTGTTAACATAAAAGTAGACATCTCAATGAGTAGACTGTGACAGTATTTTAAATGTAAATCTTCAGGCTTTCCCGGCGTGATCTTGCCATGTGGAACTATCGGGTTTACTGCCGGATATTTGTGTCGCTCTGGCACAATATTTCGGCCACGTAACTCGTTGCCTTCTTCAGGTGCTACCTGAGACTGCCGTGTTGGAGGATCTTGTCCAGTATTTGCGCCCAGAGGGCGCTGGGTGCTCTCTTTGCCGTCCGCGCCCGCCTGGCGCTGCTTGTAGTGTGTTGTCTCTTCCCCGGTGTTCCCTCGGACGTCCGCGCCCGATTTGGGAGCCATCTGTGGCA
Organism: Schistocerca gregaria; assembly: GCF_023897955.1. Classification (NCBI taxonomy): domain Eukaryota; kingdom Metazoa; phylum Arthropoda; class Insecta; order Orthoptera; family Acrididae; genus Schistocerca; species Schistocerca gregaria. The sequence continues at coordinate 220,085,744 of NC_064931.1, read as the reverse complement.
GCTCTCTGAGGCCTGTCCTGTGTCGGGCGTTCCGTTCGCGGTCCGCGCAGGCAGGTGCTGCTCCTGAGGTTTTTACCCCTCGCTGGTGCTCCCACGGACGCCCGCGCCCGGCTTGGTCTCCATCTGTGGCAGCTCTCTGAGGCCTGTCCTTTGTTGGGCGCTCCATTCGCGGTCCGCGCCCGTCTGGCGCTAATCCTGCGGTGTTGGCCCTTCCCTGTTGCTCCGACGGTCGTCCGTGCTCGGCTCGTCCATCATCTGCGGTCGTGGCGGCTGTCAGAGGCCCGTCCTGCGTCGGGAGTTGTGTTCGCGGTCCTCACCCGCCTGGCGCTGCTCCTGCAGTGTTACTACTTCTTGAGGAGTTTGTTGGTTCATTTCGTTGAGCCCTGCTAAGCTCCAGAGCCGTACTCCACGCCGACCTGACCTGGTAACCGCTGTCTTGGTTTATTAGGTTGTCTGTGACCTTGATCTCGATGGCCTCCTTTATGGCACTGGCCCAAGATCTTGGCGTCTATGTCACAATTTTGGTGTTGTTACAGTCCATTGAGTGGCCGAGCTCCAGATAGTGCTCCGCTATGGCAGATTTTGTTGCCTGTCCGAGTCTGGTGTGCCTACGTCCACCGTCCTGGTTGTCTGGCCAATGTATGACTTTCCACACTGGCACGGGATGTTGTAAATGGCTGGTTTATGTAGCCCCAGGTCTTCCTTCACACTCCCTAGCATGGTCCCAATTTTGGAGGGTGGACAGAAGATCCTCTTTATATCATATTTTGGAAGAATTCTGCTGATCTTTGCAGAAATAGGTCCAGCATATGGCAAGTATGCCACCTTCTTCGCCTCCTCTGGCTCCCCTTGTGTACCCTGTGGTTGACTGGTAGTACGAAGTGCCCTTTGGATGTCAGTGGAGGAGTATCCATTTCTGCTGAACACCAGCTGTAGATGTTCTATCTCTGTGGCCAGACTTTCCGTATCTGACAGAGCTCGAGCCCTGTGAACTAATGTTTTCAAGACTCCATTCTTCTGTGCCGGGTGGTGGCAGCTACTGGCTTGAAGGTATAAGTCAGTGTGGGTGGGCGTACGATACACACTGTTCCCCAAAGTGCCATCTGCCTTCCTCTTGACCAGGACATCCAGGAATGGGAGTTGTCCATCCTTCTCTAGCTCCATAGTAAATTTTATACTTGGGTGGCGTGAATTTAGATGTTCCAAAACGTCATCTAGCTTCTCCCTGTCATGGGGCCAAATGACAAAAGTGTCATCAACATACCTAAGAAAGCACTTGGGTTGGTAAGTGGCTGATGCAAGTGCCTCCTCTTCGGACCTTTCCATGAAAAGGTTGGCTACCATAAGTGATAAAGGGCTGCCCATTGCCACTCCTTCCATTTGCTCATAAAATTGACCCCCATAAAGAAAATATGTTAAGGTCAGTACATGCTTGAACAGGTCGAGCAGGGCACCATCGAACTTCTCTCCAATGATATTGAGTGAATCGGTGAGTGGCACTCATGTGAAGAGCGACACCACATCGAAACTGACTGTGATGTCAGAGTTCACAATGTGTATCTGCCTTAGCCGTTGTAGGAAGTCTTCCGAGTTCTGAATGTGGTGTGCACATTTGCCCACATATGGTGCCAATATCTTCTTCAGGTATTGTGCAGTGAGGTATGTCGCTGCGCCAATGTTACTGACAATAGGTCGCAGAGGGACCCCCTCCTTATGGACCTTGGGGAGTCCATAGAGTCTGGGTGGTACAGGAGCTTTGGGATGAAGCTTCTTGGTGACCTGTTCAGGTAGACCTGTCTCCTTCAGCAACTTCCGGGTCTTCTTGTCTACCTTGTCAGTGGGGTCACCACCTAGTGGTTTGTAAGCAGTGTGTTGTTGCACCTTCCTATCATACTCCAATTTGTTTAACATGACCATGGAGTTACCCTTATCAGCTGGCAGAACTACAATGCTGTCATCCTCCCGTAGCTGCCTGAGTGCCACCCTTGCCTGGCTCGAGATACTGGATTTGGGGGGCTTCGTCCTGGTGAGTGTTCTATAGTAAACATCACAACCGATAGTGTGACAAAGAACACGTGAGGATCTGCTTAGGGGAATCAATGAGAAGATATTCTGAATATCCATGATGTTAGAGCCATATTGCAGTTTGTGCCCTATAGCAGATCCAATTGAGCCTTGCATTCCTGTATCGTACAGGTGTTTACAAAATGACTCAGTAACTTTACATTCCAACACATACTCATTACAGACAACAGTGCAGTTATCATTTATATGTGTATAGTGCCCCAAAAAAATTATGGTATATCCACACACACCAACTAGGTGTCTTGATTCTCCTCAGCTCTAGGAATTTATTTGACATTTAAGTCTCCCAGCCCATCAGATTCGAGAATAGACTGCAGATATTTTCAGTCACTGCTTCTGGAAGGTGCTGCATCTCACTAAGACTCTCTCAAGCAAGTGTTGTAATGCTCAGGCGTCCAGCACTATGTGATAATCAACAGTTCTCCTGCAGGCAAAAGGGTTAGAAAGACATAACTGATATGCGTTAGTGTACTATAGTAAACACCGCAACCGATATTGTGACAAAGAACATGTGAGGATCTGCTTAGGGGAGTCGATGAGAAGATATTCTGCATATCCATGATGTTAGAGCCATATTGCTGTTTGTGCGCTATAGCAGATCCAATTGAGCCTTGCGTTCCTGTGTCATACAGGTGTTTACAAAATGACTCTACCACCCCTTAATGTTGGATATAATCATCAAAGCATTGAAATCACAATTGAAGGGCGAAGTGAATGGGTATAGATTTAATACCATAATGTTCTCGCGAAACTGTTCTGTATCGTGTCTAAGTACATTTTAATTTCCTCTTGCTAAGCGTCATATCTGATTAACACTTTGGAGGAGGAACACCCCAAGACAGATCTGTTGCAGCTGGCTAAAGTGAGTTTGTTATGAAAAAGAAAGCCTGTTAGAGCGTCGATCCATACTGAAATCACACAGCGCATACTGGGCACTGAGAGATCACTGCTGTCTGCGACAGCAGATGCAAGCTACATTTTCTGTGGTCAACCAGCCACCAGGTAAACTGGCAGCCACACTCTCCTTTGTTCACAATGGTGTTCTTTGTCCACCTCAAGTTGCCATTTCCGGGTGCAGAATCTGCATTTCAAACCAGCAGATTACGGTGTCCAGAATACTGCACTCCTGTTGACTAATACTGAATCAAGTGTTCCATAATACTATGTTCCTATTGGCTGACGCTGAATTAGTGAAGGTATGTAAAACCCACCCCCTCCACTCCCAGTCACATTCAGTCTTCAGCCGCCATTGTGTGAGGTCGATTGTGTTATCGCTCGTGTACGTTAATCGTTAGTTTGGTTCGTCTCTGATCGAATATGAAGCGTCCAGCGGCATCAAACAACAGCAGTGCCACTGGCGACAAGTGGCAGAAACTGTTAGAGGAGGATAGAGAATAACCTGGTAAATGTAGATTCAAATCTAAAACCTAAAACTTTATTTTCGCTAAGAATTTCGTCGTATTGAATACATGCCGTCGTGTTGTTTCAGCGTATATCCACCGAATCGCTGATGCACAAAGTACTGAGATGCATGACCGCCAGCATCAGCAGCAGCAGGTGCGTCAGTCGCAGCAACAGCAGCAGCAACATCATTATAAGTATATATTTTCCTCTTCCTCTTCGTTGTTTACATAATACGTTGTGACCAACATGTCACTTTGTTGTAGATGACTTCGAGGGACCAAAATCGATAAATGTACCTATTTCACTAAGAACTTCGTAGTATTGAATACATATCTTCCTATTGTTTCAGCATTTGTCCAGCAGATAATTGACGATCTGGATAATGAGAATCAATGGTAGCAGCCGCAGTATACATACTCTTTCTGCATATTTGTAGGATAAGTAATTTCTTTCTAAAATACATCATCATATGTGTAATATCTTGCATATTCCATGCTAATGTAGATCATTTTGAGAGACCAAAATCGATAACTGTAACTTTTTCCACTAAGAATTTCGTAGCAGTAGAATTGGGTACATTTCGTCTTATGTTACAGTATTTGTCCTGCAGATAACTGACCAGCTGGATACTGAGAAGCAATAGCACCAGCAGCCACAGCATTGTAAGGATATATATTTTTTCTTCATCCTTGTAATATACAATTTCTTTCTAAAAAATTTCATTGTATACATAAAATACACTCCTGGAAATGGAAAAAAGAACACATTGACACCGGTGTGTCAGACCCACCATACTTGCTCCGGACACTGCGAGAGGGCTGTACAAGCAATGATCACACGCACGGCACAGCGGACACACCAGGAACCGCGGTGTTGGCCGTCGAATGGCGCTAGCTGCGCAGCATTTGTGCACCGCCGCCGTCAGCCAGTTTGCCGTGGCATACGGAGCTCCATCGCAGTCTTTAACACTGGTAGCATGCCGCGACAGCGTGGACGTGAACCGTATGTGCAGTTGACGGACTTTGAGCGAGGGCGTATAGTGGGCATGCGGGAGGTCGGGTGGACGTACCGCCGAATTGCTCAACACGTGGGGCGTGAGGTCTCCACAGTACATCGATGTTGTCGCCAGTGGTCGGCGGAAGGTGCACGTGCCCGTCGACCTGGGACCGGACCGCAGCGACGCACGGATGCACGCCAAGACCGTAGGATCCTACGCAGTGCCGTAGGGGACCGCACCGCCACTTCCCAGCAAATTAGGGACACTGTTGCTCCTGGGGTATCGGCGAGGACCATTCGCAACCGTCTCCATGAAGCTGGGCTACGGTCCCGCACACCGTTAGGCCGTCTTCCGCTCACGCCCCAACATCGTGCAGCCCGCCTCCAGTGGTGTCGTGACAGGCGTGAATGGAGGGACGAATGGAGACCTGTCGTCTTCAGCGATGAGAGTCGCTTCTGCCTTGGTGCCAATGATGGTCGTATGCGTGTTTGGCGCCGTGCAGGTGAGCGCCACAATCAGGACTGCATACGACCGAGGCACACAGGGGCAACACCCGGCATCATGGTGTGGGGAGCGATCTCCTACACTGGCCGTACACCTCTGGTGATCGTCGAGGGGACACTGAATAGTGCACGGTACATCCAAACCGTCATCGAACCCATCGTTCTACCATTCCTAGACCGGCAAGGGAACTTGCTGTTCCAACAGGACAATGCACGTCCGCATGTATCCCGTGCCACCCAACGTGCTCTAGAAGGTGTAAGTCAACTACCCTGGCCAGCAAGATCTCCGGATCTGTCCCCCATTGAGCATGTTTGGGACTGGATGAAGCGTCGTCTCACGCGGTCTGCACGTCCAGCACGAACGCTGGTCCAACTGAGGCGCCAGGTGGAAATGGCATGGCAAGCCGTTCCACAGGACTACATCCAGCATCTCTACGATCGTCTCCATGGGAGAATAGCAGCCTGCCTTGCTGCGAAATGTGGATATACACTGTACTAGTGCCGACATTGTGCATGCTCTGTTGCCTGTGTCTATGTGCCTGTGGTTCTGTCAGTGTGATCATGTGATGTATCTGACCCCAGGAATGTGTCAATAAAATTTCCCCTTCCTGGGACAATGAATTCACGGTGTTCTTATTTCAATTTCCAGGAGTGTATGTTGCATATTCTTTATTATGGTAGTACATGATTTGCTGATTGAAGAAGAGGAACAAGAAGGGGTATGTGTCGAGGATAAGCGAGACCAATTGTAGATCTACTGTAAGTGCATATTCTAAATTATTTTTTTTAGTTCTTTGCATGTGTACGTTTTTTTATTAAATAAATATGTTGCCATTGTAGGCGATTTCAGAGATCTTGATCGATTGATCCATGGTGGTTCAGATGAGAAGATGCGTGAGTGGGTGTAGGAGATGGAGCTGCATGGCCACGAGATGATGTCGGATGACCTGAGGGTTATGTTACAGGGCCAGAGCGATATAGGTAATTCATATACATGTACTCATTCTGCTTACAAATAACCAGTGTTCTTTCTTTCCTTGCAGAAACTGACAACATCTGAACGATGGACTTATTTCTCATTATTGTCTCTTCTGCAGCAGCCGCGTCTGGGAAACAATCACTTTCTGATTGAGCACTTGGCCGATTTTCGCATGGAGAATAATCAGTTCAGTGTACCAGTGGTGGTGAAGAGATGATCATCTAGACGCAGTCCTGTACAGCACACTCCGGCGTGTAAGGCTGACCTCGTGACTGTATGGGAAGCTGCCACAGCACAAGCAGCTGCATGTCCCACTGCTGTCACCCCAGCACCACTCTGGCATCTGTGGTCAACCCTCCCTCCGGGATGTGACAACAGCAACATCTTTGCAGCTGCAGCCACAGCCAGGCTGCTCACACTGGGGCGATGCACAATTTCTTCCTCCCCCATACTATTGCCCGAACTGCAAAGTATGTCCACCTCCCAATTCCTCCGAGCAACAGTCATCAGCAGCAGCATCGTCATCAACTAGTTGTAGTTATAGTAATAGTAGTAATCCTGATGCTGGCGGCTGTTCCCTCTCCCGTGCTTTTAGTGAAGGACGTCAGTATAGTAACACCATACTGCACTGCAATTAGAATACTTGGTGATTGCAGACGCCTTTGGGGAGCAAATCTCGTTCACTAGGATCAAGAATCCAGCACAAAGGTACCAAGACCCTGCAGGGTATCTAAAAGCACGCCTTTCTTTTCTGGAAACGGAACTCATCAAAGTCGTTAATGATCTACAGTATCCCGGCATTAAAAGCAGCATTGTGCTATGTATCGATCTGTCAACCCCCTCCCCCCCCCCCCCTACTTCCCCACAAACAGGCCTCTGGCATTGAAGAGACAAGTCCTCAATATCTTAGGGGGAATAGGGCGTGATAACATTGAGCACATCAATCACCAGGTGGTTTCACAAGTCCCCAATGAGTGCTATAATGGATCTGCTTCATGAAATGGAAGTTAGAGGGTCAACTAAAGCACAGAGCCGAACACTACACCTGGATATCCATAGGCTTGTCTATGATCCGGTAAATGGAGGGTCCAGCTATGTCGAGTTTCCTAAAGACATAGCTAATAAGAAGGCAGGCATGAATGTCAAACGTAAAACCGACCACTCTTGTTTTGTATGCTCAGTCCTCACTTGTGAGAGAAATTACACGAAAGATCCACAGTGTACATCTTGATATGGTAGATGCCTTGACGTCTGAAAGTGTTATAAATTTGATAATATCGAGTTTACCATTGAACTTATAACTTTGAGTTCTCCATTAAACTCCAGGATATACCTAAATTTGAGGCCCAGAATACCAGAATTTCGGTTCATGCTTATGGCCTGGAGAAATGCAAGTCAGATGAGCGGAACGAGCATATTGTCGTTTGACCCCTCCATGTCGCAAAATTTTCTGGTGAGCATAAGATGCATGTAAACGTACTCTTGCAGGCCGGTGTGGCCGAGCGGTTCTAGGCGCTTCAGTCTGGAACCGCGCGACCGCTACGGTCGCAGGTTCGAATCCTGCTTCGGGCATGGATGTGTGTGACGTTCTTACGTTAGTTAGGTTTAAGTAGTTCTAAGTTCTAGGGGACTGATGAGCTCAGATGTCAAGTCCCATAGTGCCCAGAGCCATTAGAACCATTTTTAAATGTACTCTTATTTTTCAATGAGAAAAATAAGGAGAAAGACAATTATCATTACGTTTCGATCTAAGACACGTCCTGACTCCTATTCTCCCAACTGAGTAACCACAAGTGTAAAAAACATATTTGTTTAAGGTGCCTCAGTACCTTTTCGACAAGCGAGTATTTGGCAAAGCATCCATTAGATTACATTTCCAAGGACCCAGCACTTATAATTCTGCCTACTAAGGAAAACAAATTCATACAGTTTAAAAATACTCACCATCAGAAGCGATGCCTCTTTGTGCCATACGCCGACTTTGAATGCCTTCTTGCTCCTGTGACCCACTGTCAAGGTGACTGTATGGCCTCACATACTACCTTCACAGGAAACCATATGCCATATGTGGCTGCATTCCAAATTGTATCATGCTATGATTCAAGTCCTAACCACTACAAATTATATGTCGGGATAATCCTGTGGTTTGGGTCTCAATGAGCTCGAAAAATTTTCATGTGAAGCTGATAAGCTTTACAGCCACAATGTTCCCTCGACTCAATCGAAGGAAAATGAAGATTAGTACAATAACGTGGTTGTCTGTCATATTTTCAGGCTGCTGTTAGATAGAAAAGCAGAAACACCTCGTAAGGACCACCGCCATCTTAGAGGAACGTTCAGCAGTGCAGCTCACAATACATGCAATTTGAAGTATCTGTTACCAAGGCACATATCCCTTTTCTTTCATAATTTAAGCGTGTATGTTGCTAGCTTTCTGGTTGAGCACTTGGCCGATTTTCGCACGGAGAATAATCAGTTCAGTGTTCTGCCTGACAGCATCGTGAAATATATTTCATCCTCCAAACGAATGACGCCAAAAATTACACTCCACTTCCCTGACCTGCTGCTACATTTTATGCAGGCACCACTCCAGAAACTCTACCTCAGGAGGATACGCTCATCTCTCGAGCTGCATTTCACAATGAGGAAAAGTTCAAACTTGTGACTGGGAAGTTTTTTTTCCATACGAGTATCTGAATAGTATGGCAAAACTCAATGAAACCAGGATACCCAACATAGCTGCACTCTCCAGCGAACCTACAGGCGATGCCACAATGGATGCAGAGTATGAGCATGTTGTGAATGTCTAGAGGAAATTCAATATCTCCACACACGGCTTTGCATGGACACAGATGCGCACTTGCTTGAGGACGTTTTGGAAAAATCCCAGTCTATGCATGACCACATATTCTCTGGATCCCGCCTTTTATTACCCAGAACCTGGGTTGTCTGGGGGACTATGCTTAAGAAAACAAACTGCTGCATGGAATTGTTGACCGATGCTGACATGTTTGTTTTCTAGGTACACCAAAGCAAATAACCCACAGATACATGACCTGGATGTAAATAACTTATATGGGCACACCATGCAATGCTCACTGCCGATTGATGAGTTTCGATGGGTGCTTGAAGACAAATGCAAGGGATTAGGTGGAAAAATCGAGGGGGGGGGGGTATGGCGGCTGATTCTGATGTGGGGTATGTGGTGGAGGCAGATCTCAAATATCCTATTAGTTTTTATGATGTGTACGCAAATTTGCCGCTGTGTCCGAAGCAGCTAGTTCCATGACGAGGCCCGTCCCAAAAACATGACGAGGCCCATCCCAAAAACTGATGACAATGATGGGGAATAAGCGGAGATATATTATTCATTACTGTAATCTTAGCAGTGTCTCGACATGGGGATGGGGTTGGTTAGAATTCCTTGGCTATTTACTTCAAGCAGTTCCCATGGTTGAAGGAGTATATTGATTTGAATATTGAGCAAGCAGTAAAGGAAACAAAAGAAAAATTCGCAGTAGGTATTAAAATCCATGGAGAAGAAATAAAAACTTAGAGGTTCGCCGATGACATTGTAATTCTGTCAGAGACAGTAAAGGACTTGGAAAAGCAGTTGAATGGAATGGACAGTGTCTTGATAGGAGGATATAAGATGAACATCAACAAAAGCAAAACGAGGATAATGGAATGTAGTCGAATTAAGTCGGTTGATGTTGAGGGTATTAGATTAGGAAATGAGAGACTTAAAGTAGTAAAGGAGTTTTGCTATTTGGGGAGCAAAATAACTGATGATGGTCGAATCAGAGAGGATATGAAATGTAGACTGGCAATGGCAAGGAAAGCGTTTCTGAAGAAGAGAAATTTGATAACATCGAATATAGATTTAAGTGTCAGGAAGTCTTTTCTGAAAGTATTTGTATGGAGTGTAGCCATGTATGGAAGTGAAACATGGACGACAAATAGTTTGGACAAGAAGAGAATAGAAGTTTTCGAAATGTGGTGCTACAGAAGAATGCTGATGATTAGATGGGTAGATCACATAACTAATGAGGAAGTATTGAATAGGATTGGGGAGAAGAGAAGTTTGTGGCACAACAGGACCAGAAGAAGGGATCGGTTGGTAGGACATGTTCTGAGGCATCAAGGGATCACCAATTTAGTATTGGAGGGCAGCTTGGAGGGTAAAAATCGTAGAGGGAGACCAAGAGATGAATACACTAAGCAGATTCAGAAGGATGTAGTTTGCAGTAGGTACTGGGAGATGAAGAACCTTGCCAGCCGCGGTGGTCTAGCGGTTCTAGGTGCTCAGTCCGGAACCACGGGACTGCTACGGTCGCAGGTTCGAATCATGCCTCAGGCATGGATGTGTGTGATGTCCTTAGGTTAGTTAGGTTTAAGTAGATTTAAGTTCTAGGGGACTGATGACCACAGATGTTAAGTCCCATAGTACTCAGAGCCATTTGAACCATGAAGAACCTTGCACAGCATAGAGTAGCATGGAGAGCTGCATCAAACCAGTCTCAGGACTGAAGACCACAACAACAACACAACGAGACAGAGAGCTTTTGTGACATGTGACTTTGAGAAAGATTTTTATAAATTAATGAATACTTCAATTTTCAGCAAAAGAATGGAGCATTTGAGAGAACAGTATAAAACTTTGAATAGAATCGAATGGGGTGGGCACTTTGTCATAAGAAAATGCATCACCAGACGAAAGTTTAAGAGTGTCACTATGTTCAATGAGAACTTTGTTGCTGTGGAGATGGTAAATACTCCAGTAAAGTTTATGAAGTCTATTTAGTGCATACTTGAATTATCCAAACCCCACTTTCATTATGAGTTTGCGAAAACTCATTTGGCAGATCCTAAATTACTTTATATCGCTACAGATACCATCATTTATAGGGTGAAGAACTGCAATCCATATGAAGCAATCTGGTACCATGGTAAGGAATTAGATACATCCTTATATACGACTGATAATCCGTATAGTATGGTTCCACAGAACAAGAAAGTTGTCGGCCTTATGAAAGATGAGGTAAATGGGTTGTCAGTTGTGGAGTTTGTAGGTCTGCAATGATAAATGTATGCATATCGCACATTGGAAGGTGCCAGCCAGAGGTGGGCTAAGGATGTGCATTGAATGGCTTTGAGAGCTTGTAGTGAGAGAAGGGATGAGGGATTCTGACTTTTTTCCAAGTCCTTAGTTATAGCATTTCAGTTAAAGCTATCTCTGCATTGAAATATCACAGTCAAATTGTATCTCAAGAGCTGAACTGTGCCTCAAGAACTGATCTGTACCTGAAGAATCAAATATCAGAAACTGAGTTGTATCTCAAAAATAAAATTGTATTTGTGTGAATTGAATAAATGAAAAAATTCATTACCATATGTCTCTATAGTTGTTATTTACAAAAAACCTATTGCAGCTGTGAAACTTCCTGGCAGATTAAAACTGTGTGTTGGACTGAGACTCAAACTCGGGACCTTTGCCTGTTCTGCAAGGTTTGCAGGAGAGCTTCTGTAAAGTTTGGAAAACAGGAGTAAAGCTGTGAGGACGGGGTGTGAGTCGTGCTTGGGTAGCTCCAATGGTAGAGCACTTACCCGCAAAAGGCAAAGGTCCCGAGGTCCAGCACACAGTTTTAATCTGCCAGAAAGTTTCATATCAGCGCACGCTGCTGCAGAGTGAAAATCTCATTCTATCACAATTGTGTATATATAAAGGATATGCAGGATACAAATGACATTAGTTTTGAACATGAAGGTGAAGTCCAACATGAAGATAACAAAATGTATGGAATAAATGCATGGAATTACACCTGTCATGCCACATGAATTGGCTTAAGGGAGCAGGAGGCACATGACTGTAACCACTTCCAAAGATATCTAGCAAACATGTCTAAAATTATGACACCAGTACTTGAGGAAAACCATTGGCATACTATATGTTTAAAACTGTACACTATCAAAGTGGTAACAGGTGAAGAGAAATCATACACAGATTGTGAGGTAAAGAAATCATTTATTTCTAAGCAGATACATCAAAACTATTTTCATGCATCTTCCTGAGTTGATGGAAAGCAGGGTACCCATACAAATCCAGGTCTTGAATAGCAGTATACTTGATGATTCGAAGCATCCATGAAATCCTCTACTTCCTCTTGACACAGATCATGGTTAAATAATTGAACTAGCATCACCATATCTTTATAGGGTGTGTGGCATCGATAGGTCATATCGACCATGAACAACATGATCTTTGACTGAGATCGGACATTGGAGCCGCCATGTTATTCTAAGAGTCTGCATTTATGTCTCTTGGCGTGTACATGTGTATATTTATGTGCAGATATTTGTGGGACAGTTTTGTTTAGTTTACCTCTACACGCATCACATTCCCATACTGGTGACCCCGAAGTTTGCACAGCTTCTGCGACTACTGCACTGGGTGTTGTAGCATCAACAGGTTATGTGCACACCGCCACGGACACCTCACCCAACGCTTTGTTCGAAGATTTGAAAGCTGAACAACAATCACCAGACCTTTCCATTCTTTCGGTTCTACATTAATTTACAGCAATTCGGGATCTCCAGTCACGTTAACCTCAAACTTTGTCACTCTACAATGGTCGAGTGCTACACCGCTAACACAAACAATGGAATTGGGTTTCATGTCACTGCACTGTGCTCACCAATGTGTAAAGTTTGAAGTGAATAAATTTCAGAACTGTGTACCTACCGATCAATCATATAATGTTCAAAGTGATCTACATTCACACACGTACTTTGACAGTTACTGTGGTGCTGTGTGCAGCACCACCATTACCGCAAAACAGACCCAGCCACTATCAACCGTGACCAGGTCCAGTTTTGCCTCATTTCCAAACTAATCAAGGACATTTTAGTGCGCATAATTCTCCATACTCACCCCCCAGACCGGTCGCTCAAGTTTCCGAGCATGTCGGTTCCAGTGCATCATTCGGTGTTTCGCCTTCCAGTGGCATCTAACCACACTGCAGTGACATTCTGCAAGTTCCAGCGGCCATTTATAGTCTGACCTCATGGGGCATGTCTTCAATATGTGCTGAGAACTCAAACTTTTGTCATACAAGTTAACAGTCCGCCCCCTCCTGCCCCCCCCCCCCTCCGCCCCTCCCCCCTCACACTCGCAGGGGTCTCCAGTTCCAGTCACTCAGCCACTCACCTCTCCAACAGCATCGCCTGTGCTTGCCGTGCCAGCCTTTCACGTTATTTGTGAGGTGGGTCAATTCAAATTATTACCTGTAGCCTATGGCCCAGTTTACGGGCCCCCAACGCCTACTGCGCAACCACCCATTCCCACGGTACCAAACATGTCAGCCACGTGGTGTTTTCATGACACATCAAGGACAATGCAACCTGCAGTTGCTATGGACGTTTTCGGCAGAGACACACCCGTGCCTAATGCGCCGGCATGCTGTATAGCCTCTCCCGTCATGGACCAGATGGTTTTCCAACAGGCACTGAAGCTGCCTTCATCCCCACCTCCAAGTCATTTGCCAAAGCTGCGACCTTTATACGAGGACAACCCAATATCATGGTTTGCACTTGTTGAGCATCTTGTCGAGTAGCATCAGGTGTCTGATGACAACTCTAAATTCCTGTGTCTCATCACGCATCTCCGTGATAATTCAGACTTAAGTTGCAATCTACTCCTCTCACCACTGCCTCCACCTAAATACGAGTTTGGGAAGAAGACAATCATTCAGCGATTCACCTGCTCACCGCAACAATTAATCATCAAGATCTTGTATGAGGAACACCTAGGGGACCTAACCCCATCACAATTCTGGCAACACCTTCGGTTACTTGTCAGTGAGCATACCATGCTGGCCATCACTCTGTGGGTGATATGGTCTGCCAAGCTGCCTCCTGACCTGCAGATCCACCTGCTACTGCACTCCTTCAAGTCAATTGGCTCTCATCTGCGCATCACAGACCAACTGTATTCATTGGTACGACAATGCCAGCCAGCTCACTACTCACTACTGGTTGGCACAACTGCTCCCGCTTGCTGGCCATCTGTTGGCAGAGACAGGGCTTGCTCTCTCTCTGCACCATCTAAATTGTCTGGCAGCATCCGCTCTCTCTCTCCACTGTGTGAATGCTCCAGGATCACCCACTCACCATACGTGCCAGTATCCATGCCAGAACAAATCAACAAGGACAAGCCTCCCCCACTGCCACAGTTACCACCACTTCCACCAAATCCAGTTCATCTGTACTGCTGGTACCACAAGGTTTTTGGTGAGGATGCTAAGAATTGCTGGTTACCTAGTCAGCACCCAAACGCTGACTGCAGGACCTAAAAGATGCTGAGTCCTGCAGGGAACCCCACGGGTGTCCTCATACATTGCACTCCGTCCACTCATCCGCCCTGCTGAGTGGTCATTTGTACATGACTGAAATTATGTCACGGCTCACTTTCCTAGTCGACATTGGTGCTGACGTGTCTTATCATACCTACATCGATGGCTCCCCCCATCTTTTCACTTACGAGGTCACTTCTATGAGCCATCAGTGCATCAACATTACAAACCTCCAGCTCTGTCAAAGTTATGGTGCACCTATCTCATTCTCTGTGTTTTCCATGAACTTTGTACATTGATGACATTGATGAACCAATTCTTGATATAGATTTTTTGTTCCATTACAAACTCTCTCATATATACAGAATTTTTTTCCACTTTAGTGCTTTAAATTGTTTGGAATGATGAAATAATTAAATTTCTCATTACTGAATCAACAAATTATGCTATGTTCCAGAATTTCCTCAGTCCCAAAATAACACATGAAGAGATAAAAGGTTATCTGGGAATTCTAATTCTCTTGGCTTATAATCCTCTATCTAGCAGAAGATGATACTGGGATTAGTGAAATGATATACAACATAATGAGGAGAGACACTTTTGAACCAGTTATGACACTCTTTCATTCATGTGGATAACACACAAATCAATGTAAATTATAAAATGTGAAAACTTCATTCATTAATAGGTACATTAAGAAAAGGGTTTTCTATTCACTTTTGGCCTGAGCAAGATTTAGATTATGATGAGAGCATGATAAAGTATTTTGGCAGGCACAGATGCAAACAATTTCTGAAAGGTGTCTCTACTAGCTTTGGGTACAAATCATTGTGCCTAAACACAAACACAGTTTATCTAGTGGATTTTCATATACCAAGGAGTTGATCCACACTACATCAGAGACATTGATGGTTCACCTAAAGAAACAAGGTTATAGTGCAACTGCACTTATTTCTGAGACTCATCTGCTTATAGAATGTCATCTCATACCCTCCAAGGCAGTGTTGAAAAGAAATAAGAAAGATGACTTTGATTACAAGAGCAACAAGAAAAGTGAAATGATAATTACCAGTTGGCTAAATAACTCTGCAGTAATAAGAGCTTTGACCAGCCATGGCATTAATCCACTCAACCCTGTGGATCAATACTCCAGACGAGAGAAGAAAAGGATCCTTGTAACCCATACCATCTGTTATTGCAGACTGCAACAGAAGTATGGAGAGAGTGTGTGTGGGGGTGGGGGGGGGGGGGGGAGGAAGGGGGGGGGGGGGCTGACTGAAGGGCTGAAGATATAGTTACTGGATGTGTTTGTACATAACGGGTGGCTTTTCTAGAGAAAGATGGATATGAATGTGTCACAGCTGCAGTTTTGGCACTACATTGTGAAATGTTATCTGACTCTCAATACAACAATCTCCAGAGGTCCTCATCACCCTACAGATAATTCAATCAAGTTAGAGTGCTGCATAACATGAGATATGATGAGAAAAATCATCCGGCAGCTATGGTGCCACAAAAAAAAAAAAAAAAAAAAAAAAACTGCAGAGTAACTGCATGAATAATGTGTTGCAAATATTATACTGCTTTGTGCATAGAGTTTTTTGTACTATATCACAAAAAGTGAGTAGTATTGGCTAAATGCAATAAATAAATTAAATACACTGCATTATTTTATTTTCTGTCATACATTCCACTTAAAATCTGTGTTCTACACAGTGTGGCATACTTATTACACCCTCTTTTGCTAACATTAGTTATTATTCTTTGTTTTGCTTATTGTAGTATGTTTCTTTGATAACAATAAACACATAAATATTTAAATTCTAAAAGACAGAAGTGAAAACTAATTTAGGCAGAAATGGGTTAACTAAACATTAAAATACACGCTTTGTCTTTTATACAACAATGATTTTAGTGAATCTTGCTCCACAGAAATGAAACACAATAAAACTTTACCTTCCTTCATATAACAACCAAAAATTTATTTTATGCATTTTGATACTCCAGGTGTGGACAATATTTTACTTTAGCATCTTCTTGTTTACTCACTCCTGAAGGGCTATATAAAGGCAAACCTTTATTTTCACAAGCAGTGCTATAAGCAGAATGATTAATTTTTATTTGAACTTTCTTTGTTTTAGTCTGAAAGGCTATAATGTGGCACATTATTAGTGGACAAACACTTTCATTTAAACAGCTAAACTTATCTGAAATATCTGAAACATTTCTTGTACTGCTGCTCTGTAGTTTTTCATAATTTTATCTTGTCGTACACAATATTCCATCACTGAAATAGTGCATTTTGGCTTATCTATAAATTGAAGATAGTAGAAGACAATTACAATTTCTCTTACAATATATTGATAGGATAGTTAGAGGAGGGAGTAATTCAAGAAAATAAGAACTAATGACCCAGCTGGGAAGGAACTATTCACCAAACAGCCCATTCATGTAAGTTCAGTGAGCTCCTTTCCCTATCATGGGTTCACAATTACACTGACCCCTGCTCCACCATCTACTATTACAGCATTGGGGGAAATCCTACCCTTATTATTTAACTCAGTTGCAGTCACTACAAAATAGGCACCAAATTCTCTGAATGTTCCACATCTTACAAATACAATTCTCTTGAACATCTTATACACACTGAAAATTGTGTTAGGCCCATTTACAGTGAAAACTACATTTAGCATATTGTTCTCTTCATTGCCAACTTGGAAAATTTTAGACATAGCTACTATTGGTAACTCAACAACACCCTTGTTAACTATGCCCAACTTTCACCACAACAGTTTTCTCATTGTCCTACAGTAATTGCATTTCATTTAATCCACAGCTAACTTCACAAGCATTATCTCTCTTCTCAGCAATATTACTTCATTTACTGCCTGTGCACAGATTGTCTCAACAGTATAAAATATATTAGCATTTTTATTCATACAGCAGTGTGCAAAACCAGTGAATGAATTTAGTTTTCACATGATGTGTCGCTGCCAAGTGGCATAGCTCAATGAAACTTGGACCATACATAGAAAGAACAGCTACAGTATAGTATAATACAGATTGTCACTGAGAGAAATATGCAATGAGATGAACAGAAATGGTACTTTTATTCAAAGACTGTAATTACAATGTTCATGAGATTTTTAATAGTCCCCTAGACATTACAAAAGGCAGGGCATGGTTCTTAATAGGGTGTGTGACCACCATGAATGGCAATGCATGCTCTGTAATGTGCTCTTGTGCTGGACACAAGGTTGGTAATGAGTTCTTATGCCAGAGCATTCCATTCCTCCACCAGCAGGATTGACAGTTGCTGGTTGGTTGTAGGTGCATGTGAATTTGTTGCAATACATTGCCCCAATGACACTCCTGGGTGTGTTAGGTGCTCATGCCTCTTCCCATATCAACAAACATAACATTTTGGTGTAGGTGTTATGGTGTTGGGAAGCACAACACTGCATGGGCATAGTTACATCCAAATCTTTGAACATGGTACCCTCACTGGTCCACTTTATTGTGACACTGCACTTCTTGCCCGTTTGTGTCTTTTCAGTGGAACATTGAGCCCTGACTTCATTTTTATAGATGACAGGGTCTGAAAACATTGAACAGCACATGTGGAGGAGCTCCTGCAATGAGAGGATATTCAATGAATGGATTGGCCTGCCTATTCTTCTTCAGTCTCATCCATCATGTGTGGGGCACATTGAGGAGATGTATTGCAGCATGTGCACATGCATCAATGGCCATCCAGCAGCTGTCAACTGTGCCGGTGGTGGAATGAAATGTCCTACCACAAGAACTCCTTACCAACCCTGTGGCCAGCATGGGAGAGTGATTCAGAACATGCATTGCTATCCATGGTCATCACACACCCTATTAATAACCATGTCCTACCTTTTTTACTGTCCCAGGGGCCATCATGAACTGCAGTGACTTAATTATTGTTTTTGAACAAAAGTATAATTTCAGTTTGTCTAATTGTGTATTTCTTTCAGTTACCTTCTGTACTGTTCTGTGCTGTAGCAGTTCTTTCCATGATTGTTCCAAGTTTCAATGACTATAATACTTGGCAGTGACACATCATGCAAAAGCTACTTTCTTCCTTAAGTTTTGCACACCAGTGTATTATCTTCAACATGACAACCTGACACCATACCATCAACTATGCCCATAATTTCGTTTATTACCTGAATACATTCTGTTTTAACATCACTTGCAATGTCAGTATTGACATTAACAATTGCTTGAACTACACACATCTATATACAGGGTAAAATATATTAAAAACAAAGATTCCAAGACTTACCAAGCGGGAAAGCGCCGGCAGACAGGCACATGAACAAAACACACAAACACACACACACAGAATTACGAGCTTTCGCAACTGGCAGTTGCTTCGTCAGGAAAGAGGGAAGGAGAGGGAAAAAAGAAAGGATGTGGGTTTTAAGGGAGAGGGTAAGGAGTCATTCCAATCCCGGGAGCGGAAAGACTTCCCTTAGGGGAAAAAAAGGACAGGTGTACACTCGCGCACACACACACACATATCCATCCGCACATACACATTGTGTATGTGCGGATGGATATGTGTGTGTGTGTGTGCGCGAGTGTACACCTGTCCTTTTTTTCCCCTAAGGGAAGTCTTTCCGCTCCCGGGATTGGAATGACTCCTTACCCTCTCCCTTAAAACCCACATCCTTTCTTTTTTCCCTCTCCTTCCCTCTTTCCTGACGAAGCAACTGCCAGTTGCGAAAGCTCGTAATTCTGTGTGTGTGTGTTTGTGTGTTTTGTTCATGTGCCTGTCTGCCGGCGCTTTCCCGCTTGGTAAGTCTTGGAATCTTTTTTAATATATTTTTCCCATGTGGAAGTTTCTTTCTATTTTATTTATATATACAGGGTAAGTCGCGTAAGACGTAACACCCCCTTTATTCCAGGGGCAATTGCACGTATCGGCATGCGGTTTTCGGCAAATCATAGCAGATTATGGGGCACATACGTTGGTATATTGACCGAGATAATGAGGCAAGTACATGTTTTTTAAATTGGATGCTATACTTTTTTTACCATCATTCGAACACTCTGGAAAAGAGGCGCATAGTGATGTAACGCATGTTACTGTTGTGATTCAAACTTTGCTTAAAAGAGGGTGGCTGAGGATTTACCTATGTAGCGTAGGCCGTGCATGCTGCATAGAACATGGAAACTCGGCCTGCAGGTCACACGAGGCGTGTTTATGGTCTGCAGCTGCTTCTGACGGCCTTGACCTTCAATCGTACAATATTTCCCAGCGTCTTTTAAGCAAAGTTTGAATCACAATAGCTACATGAATTACATCACTATACGCATCTTTTCCAGAGTGTTCAAATGATGGTAAAAAAAGTATAGCGTCCCATTTAAAAAACATGTACTTTCCTCATAATCTCGGCCAATATAAACATTGTGATTATTGTGCATGTACCAAAGTATGTGCCCACAGTCGGCTATGATTCGGCGAACAGCGCTTGTTGATACGTGCAATCACCAACAGAATAATGGGGGTGTTATGTCTTACACGACTCACCTTGTATATATAGTCCAAAAGTGGCAGAGTGTATGTTGTACCACTACCAATCATTTTGCTTCCTGTTCCACACAAGAACAGAACAAGGGAAAAATGAATGTCTATATGCCTACATACAAGCCCTAATTTCTCTTACCTTATGTTCATGCTCCTTACACATAATGTACATCGGCGGCAGTAGGATTATTCTGCAGTCAGCTTCAAATGTTAGTTCTCTACATTTTCTCAATGGCATTCCTAAAAAAAAAGAATATCATCTTCTCTCCAGGAACTCCCATTTTGTATCACAAAGCATTTCTGTAATACTTGAATGTTGATCAGACCTACCAGTAACAAATCTAGCAGCCCACCTTTGAAGTACTTTGATGTCTTACTTTAACCTAACATATTGGGGATCCCAGACACTTGAGCAGTACTCAAGAATAGGTCACACTAGTGTCCTATACATGGTCTCCTTTACAGATGAACCACACATTCCTAAAACATTCCCAATAAACTTACATCGACAGTCTGGTGTCCCCACTACACTACTTACATGCTCATTCCATTTCATATTGCTTTGCAGTGTTATGCCTAGATATTTAATCAAACCGGAATGTGCCAAGCACAACACCACTAAAGCTGTTTCCAAATATTTTGGGATTGTTTTTCCTACTTGTCTGCATTAACTCACATTTTTCTACATTTAGAGCCAGCTGCCATTCTTCACAACAACTAGAAATTTTGTGCAAGTCATCTTGTATCCTCCTAAAGTCACTGACACCTTCCTGTACACCACAGCATCGTCAGCAAACAATCATAGGTTGTTGCTCACCTTGTCCATCAGATCATTTATATATAGAGAGAATAACAGCAATCATATCACATTCCTGGAGCACTCCAAATGATACCCTTGTCTTTGATGGACAATCACCATCAAGGACAACAAACTGAGTCCTACTATTTAAGAAGTCATCAAGCCTCTCACATATTTTGGGACCTATTCAGATGCTTGTACCTTCAGGAACAATCTGCAGTGGGGAAAAATGTCAAATGCTTTTAGGAAGTCTAGGAATATGGAATCTGCCTGTTGCCCTTCACTCACAGTTTGCAGGATATCACATGAAAAATGGGAAAGCTAAGTTTTGCATGAATGATGCTTTCTAAAACCATGCTGATTTGAGGACAGAAGCTATTCCTTATCATGGAAATTTATTATATTCGAAACCAGAATATGTTGAAGAATTCTGCAGCAAACAGATGTTAAAGATATTGGTTTATAATTTTGTGGTTCTCATAGTTTTGCCCCATGCTTTTTCCCAGTTGCTTGAGACTTTGCACTTTACAAGAGATTCACAATTAATGCAAGCTAAGTAAAGGGCAAGTGTTGTAAGCAAGTTCTCTGTAAAACCAAACTGGAATTCCATTCAGACCTGGTGGCTTATTTGCTTTCAACTCTTTCAGTTGCTTCTCTATGCCAGAGATGCCTATTTCTATGTCCTCCATACAGAAGTCTGTGTAATGGTCACATGGTGGTATGTTTATATGTTCCTCCTGTACGAATGATTTCTTCAATCAGAAATTTAAAACTTCAGATTGTGTTTTGCTGTATTCTATTGCCATATCAGATTGGTCAATCAGTGACTAAATGGAGGCCTTCAACCCACTTAGCAATTTTACAAAGGACCAGAATTTTATTGTGTTCTTGTCTAGGTCTTTTGATAAGGTATGAAGGTGCTAGATGTGTGCTTCACTGGTCGATCTTTTTACTTATGCACAAATCTCTACTAACTTTTGCTTGTCATAATTTGTGCATTCTCTTTTGAACTGACCCCAGATTCTGGACAACAGTATCTATCATTATTATCATCACGAGTTTGCACTACTTCTGTTAACTCAGCCTGACAAGAATTAACAACAATAACTTACATGGCCTTATTACAGTTGTTTTCAATTTCATTTTCATTTTGTGTTATGGCATTACTAAAAGAACATCATTTTGATCCCTTTTACACCTTCTATTTACTCTTTTAAGCAAATTCGCTATGAATCTAAGCTATCGTTCAAATCTCACCCTACATTTGTAATGTCACTTTGAATGTCATCTGTATGGTAATTACTAAATTTATCTATCTTTCCAGATAGATTGCCCAAACTAGTCTTTATGCCACTTCTAAGGTCAGTATAAAGTTTGCCCCTTTCACTTGGTTTCCTTCATTTCTGATATCAAATACACAAACATTTTCCTCACATCTGCTAACACAATATTGTCATTGCTAGTACTCAAACTTTATTTCCCTTGGTATCCCCTTCCTGTTAACAGTTCAATTTTACTTTCATGCATTACTTTGGAACTCCCTTCACCTTTTGTGTCATACTACTCATTAGGTGAAATTCAGACATTTTGTCAATAACTTGACAGTCATTAACTTCATCAAAACAAGTAGAATGAGACTGACTTAAACCCATTATCTTCACAAGGTTCACTTTTAGATATTGTTTTTTCTCCATGGATTTCTTCCTCCTGTTCATCAATGTCAGTCACACTGTCTTTCACTGTCTTGTTACTCAAAAGACAGTAAACAATGCTTGAAAAAGAAAAGCACTTTATCTTATGTTTTCCTTAAATTGAGGCACTGTTGCCACCAATACATTCCAGCACTCCATCTTTCGAATTGCAATATTTACATCTTAGCTCCAAGCTCACTCCTCAGTGCCTACTGTTCTGTCGAAAATGGCGCTATCCTTCTGAGCCTCCTATTGGTTGATCCTGAATGTCCAAGATGGGGGCTGCTTTCTTAACTTTCCTTTGGTTAATCCTCAGTTTGGCACTGTCATTGCTGTGTCATCTGCACAAAGTCATAATTAATTTTGTCTCTTTTATTAGTACACTCTGCATTGTTCACTTTTGCTAATAAGCAGTCACTGCATGTTAACCTTTTTCTGCTAAATTTTTAGTTGAGTATTTCAATGTCGCTGTCACCATATACTCACTATTTGCTACCACCATATTCAAGTTTTGTGAATTGAAAGTTTTTCTTGTTAATGTCAAGATGGGACTAATCCCCACCTTCCTCTCTGGAGAAACCACCTTGGTGAACCCAAGGGGTGATGTGATCCACGCTGAGGGGTGGGCAGCACATGGGAAGATGTGTCGGAAGCAGAGACTCAGAGATACTGGGTGACCTCCCTGAGTAATGGACATGACAGACAAAAATAAATTAAAACAAACTGAGGGGCAAACTGAGATCTCAGACACCCAAACATTGGGGTCAGGACCGATTGAATGCACTCCCACTACTGACTCAGGGTCTAGACCTGAGGAAGAAGTGGGAACCGAACTGTAACTGAGAAATTGGACCAGATAAAAATTAAAGCCTTGTCTGGGGCCCAGAGGAGGAAACTTCTCAGAGAACAGAAACAAAAGGAAGGAAAAGAATGGCTTCCCAAACATAAGTGGAGGGAATGAAAAGGGCTTGAGCCCAAGACCCCCAAGAAAAAACTGTCGCAGGCTGAAGGGGATTCGCAGACCCCCACAACATCAAAGACAGGTAACAAGAGGGTAAGAGAGGAATCTAAGACTCCCTCCTCTCAGGATAAGTGAGCCCAGAAAAAGCAGATACAAGAAATAGGGAAACAGACCTATAGTACTGCAATCTCAGTTTTTAAGATGGCAGTTATTCAAGAAGGCTATCCACTGGTAGACATCACCTCAGAGCAGGAAGAGCGTGTACAGATAGCCCTCTTTGAAAAGATTGGGGGCAGGGGGACACTGGTCCAGGACCTAATTTCAGGAGGGTCTATCTAGACTGCGGCACCCTCATTTTTGTCTGCAAGGGGATGCATACGATGGAATGGTTCAAGGACAAGGTGCCCCTGATATCCGTGTGGGAGGATGCAAAGCTGTTGGTCAGGACAGCAGCTGCTTCTTAAGACTGCAAACGTATCAATATGGGTACCAAAGACCCTTAAGGATGTCTTTCCAAAGACTCTGTTTGAGAAAGTAGGGGTCCAGAACCCAAAGTCTTGACAGAGAATTGGAGAGTAATCAGAAAGAAGGCTGTGCTGGAAGGACAATCCCTGGTGGTGGAGGTCGGAGAGAAGTCTCTGAAGACGATGAGAGGGCAAGACCTGAAATTGTTTTTAGGGTTCTTGCAGGTCACCGTCAGGGTAATCAAAGACCTCAAAGGAAATGATGGCAGCAAGACACAGACTGGATGTGCTGCAGATTAATCTGCAGCACAATAAAGGGGCCACTGCTGCATTGAGCCATTGCCTGGGGAGACAAGAAGTGGATGTGGCCCTGATGCAAGAAACGTATTTATATAAAGGGGGTGTACTGGGCCTTAGTGGCAGTGGAGGTAAGCTCATTTATGCCAGAAATCTAAGAAACTCCAGAACATGCATCTGTGTGAGAAATGGAATTTCTTTCATGCCCATGATGGATTTATGCTCCAGGGAACTGGTGACCATCAGGATGCAGCAAGGTGAGGAAGGTATCATGAGGGAAATTGTTCTGGGCTCAGCATGCCTTCCTTATGAAGGCCTCTGCCATAGTGACCTCATACCAGGGCAACTGTGCAGTCACCAAGAATTTCACATATAGGAGTGTGCCTTGATGGAGCAATAACTTGGAAATGCAAAGAAAACAGGTATGAAGACTGTTTAAGCTTGCGAGATGTAAAGGACAATGGCAAAATATCGTGAGGCCCTCGTCAAACTACAACCTTGCAATTA
The DNA here is from genome assembly GCF_023897955.1 of Schistocerca gregaria. Classification (NCBI taxonomy): domain Eukaryota; kingdom Metazoa; phylum Arthropoda; class Insecta; order Orthoptera; family Acrididae; genus Schistocerca; species Schistocerca gregaria. The sequence goes on along the minus strand of NC_064931.1, from coordinate 220,061,146 downwards.
GACAAGCAAAGGAGGCATCCTGGAAGGCATTCTGTGAGTAAGTGGAGGGCATGGCTGCTCAAGCTAGACTTCGCAAAATCCATACTAGAGTATTAACTAATCCAGGAGGTATGTTATGGGGAATATACAAAGATGGCGCATGAGATGCTGGAACTGCTCCTCAAAACACACTTTCCTCAATATGCCCTGGCAGATAACATAGATCAGAATGCAGTTCCTGAGAAACGATGGTTCTCAGGCACTTGAAGAGAGGACTGGGAATCAGCCAAGGAGTTTGTCGACTCCAATAAAATCCGATGGGTGTTGGGAATGTTCCAATGATTTAAGTCACCTGGCTCAGATGGAATCTTTCCAGCTCACCTGCAACACACAGGAGAGAATCTCATAAGAGTCCTGTGCAGGTTATTCATGGTTGGCCTAGCATCAGGAATCATTCTCTATGCCTGGAGGGCAGTGAAGGTTGTTTTGATTCCAAAGCCAAGGAGAATTGATCATACCAAGGCCAAGGATATGAGACCAATTACTTTGTCTTCCTTCATTCTTAAGACATTGGAAAAACTGGTTAATGTAGAGGAGACTAATTAAGGTTCCTCTACATTCAAAGCAACACACATATCAACCAGGTAAATCATGTGAGACAGCTCTCCATCAACTCATTGGGAGGGTGGAGAAAGCACTTCACTTTCAAGAAATAGCCTTCTGCATCTTCCTGGACATCAAGGAGGCCTTTAGTAACACAACCTTTGATTCCATGGTTAGAGCAGCAGAGGTGCATGACCTAGGGACCACTATATGTAGGTGGACCAGGGCCATGCTTAGTGGAACGAAGGTAGAGGCCACCATGATGAATGAAAATATGGTAATTAACACCACTAGAGGTTGTCCAAAAGGAGAAGTTTTGTCCCATTTATTGTGGAATGTAGTGGTGAATGAACTCATTGAGGAACTAAATTCCAGTCTATGCTTTTGCCATGGATGCTCAGATGACCTTGTCATAATAATACTTGTCAAACTTACTGACACAGTTAGGAATATGGCACAAAGTGCATTGGATATTGTGCAAGACTGGTGCATTAAACAGAATCTAAGGGTTAATCCTAAGAAGACTGTTGCGGTACTATTCACGAAGAAGCATATCCAACACTCAAGTTGGAATCTAAAGCTCTTTGATGAAACTCTGCCTGTCAAGGGGACAGTGAAATATCTAGGGGTAACCTTAGATGAGAAACTAACCGGGACCCCTCACATTAAGAGCATATGCTCCAAGACGAAAGGTACTCTAGTGAGTACCAGAAGGGCTTGTGGCAAAAACTGGGGCCTAAACCCCAGAGGAAGGCACTGGATATACACCACGGTGGTTAGACCTAGGATCTCCTATGGAGCCGTAGTGTGGTGGCAGAAGGTAGAACAGTGGGTTGCAGCACTGGATATACACCACAGTGGTTAGACCTAAGATCTCCTATGGAGCCGTAGTGTGGTGGCAGAAGGTAGAACAGCAGGTTGCAGCTAAGGAGCTTGTTAAGGTGCAGAGACTGGCCTGCTTAGCTGTAACAGGTAGAATTAGTAGCACATCAACTGTTGGGATGGAAGCCATGCTGGACATGCCTCCACTACACCTTTTGGTCAAATAATGAGTGAGGTAAATATAGGAATGGCTGGAGAAATGCTCGATGACTATATAATAATTCCCAACTGCTTCAACAAGCCTTACAATGTAATAATTGGAAGAAGGGAGCAGTGGGAAAAAACAATTCGACACCATACAGGGGTCATTGTCTGGTTCACTGATGGGTTGAAATGAGACCAAAGTGCTGGGGTTGGAGTGTATGGGGTTCAACCAAGATTAGAGGACATCATCTCTCTAGGAAAACTGGCCTCAGTATTCCAAGCTGAAATTACTGCAATCAGGGCATGTGTGGAGGAGAATATGTATAGGTGCTTCAAGGATCATAGCATCTACATCTATTCAGACAGCCAAGCAGCCCTGAAATCATTATCATCTCCTGCAACATGATCTAAGATTGTTGCAGAATGTCACAGGGCCCTGGTGGAGCTAGGGGGAAGCAGTAGGATAAAGCTAGTGTGAGTCCCTGGCCACACAGGAATCAGTGTCAAAGAACAAGCTGACAGACTGCCAGGATAAGAGCAAAGACTCCATTCATTGGGCAGAAACCTGTCCTGACAATTACCAAGGCTATGATCAAACTAGAACTATGGAACTGGCTTAGAGGACAGCACATAGAATATTGGACCAAGATCCATAAACAAAAACATTGTAAGGTAATGATGCCAAAGCCATGTTGTAAAAGAAGCTCTGTAATCCTGGGCTTGAATAGGAAAGAGATTAAACTCATGGTTGAACTGTTGACAGGCCATGGGAATTAAAAATAACACCTGCATACAATGGATATAATGGAAGAAGACCCTAAATGTAAGATCTGTGATGAGAGTGAAGAAACTGCATCACACCAAATCTTTGTATGCATTGTATTGGAGAGGAAGAAAGACAGAATTTTCGGGATAACTAGCCCTGAAGAAATCGTGTCTAACAAAAAAAAACTGGTAAAAGGACTCCTTGCATTATTTAAGGGCATTGGTTGGCTTTACTAGATATACAGGGAGCAAAACCACATAGTAAACTCAGTTTTGGTGCAGGCAGTGGTGGGTTAGACCAAAGCTGTTTTAGCTTCCCAGCAAAAATCAAATCAAATCAGTCGCCATCTCTGACACCAAATGTAACAGTACTAACCTGTGATCACTAGATTGTACTCAGAGTTTCATTGTCGGAATTCACTGAATTGCAGCAAACTGGTTTCATCATGAATTTTCAAATACTATGTTTGAATACTTTAACTGCTTCACACATTTATTAACATTCATAACATCATTATGACCAGTCTCACATAAGATAGTAATCAGAGTTAGACACATACAATAACTTCCAAATTAGTTTGACAGAGGCTAATAGTTTAAAGAACACATCTACAAATGAATCTTAACAGATACACATTACACAGTTGTCATCTAATTACACAGACAATGGCGTCAATAAGTAAAGTGCAACAGTGTATGCAGTTAACACAGAGACATTAACACCATAATTGAAATAGATGGTAACCCTGAAGTACTGCACAATTGATTCACATGTGAACTAACTTTTGACAAAGAGATTCACAAAGATACAATGTGATGTTTACACAGAGATGTTGATTGTGTACTAACATGTTCAGGCAGTGATGCACTTTGCTGCATGTTGTTAATGATGTGCTAGCTCAAGTCAGACTGAGCATTTTTGGCTTAGAAGGCCTATTCATAAACCGGCATAGGCCTAATTATATTTTGTGATTTTTGGAATTTATTATAGTTTGTAAAACTGTAGGGTGAAAATTTAAGGATTTAGATGGGCTATTGGTTCCTGTTATTATTTTGTTTAACTGAAAGACAGTTAGATGGAAAATTATAAAAGTTCTCAATATTATTGATTAGCAAAGTGTATGCCTCCACTTCGGATTACCTGTTTATGAGTAAATTTGCCATATTTGAAATTATTTTAATTTAGTCAGTTCTTCAACTAAGGGCTTAACTGGATAATCAAGTGTGTTAACTGGTTCAGAAAAATTAGTGCAACAAAATTATGAAGTTAAATCCTGGAATGTAATGGACATAGAGCCTCAAATGCCAAAGTAATTTTGGGTGGATGCAAAATTTAAAGACAGCTTTTAAGTTAATTAGTTAAAAAAACTTAAGTGGGTTACTGGAAACAATAAAATGCTGACCTTCTAATGAGTTATCTCAATATTCACAAATCTACTGATTACCTCATCCTGTTTTTATCATTACATGCTGTAGTAATAAGTTCAGTTATGATGGTTTCCAGAAAAACTAATTACATTATTGCACCTGTTAACAGATTTAATAACCTGTTGTATCTTTTCTTTTATTATTTGCCATACCAACATTATGAGGTCCTGATGGTTTTCTACAACAGCCATCAGTATGATATTCAGAATTGTGTTGCATGTATTTTAGCATATTTGTTTCTAATGCATTAGCTTGATGAGTCGGCAGCACTTGATGAAGTCCTCTGTTGAGGTGACATCCTACTAAAGAAGGTATTGATGGACACCTTCTGCCACTATATGGGTCTCTTTAATGACTGACATTATAGCACAGTTTACATCTGACTAAGAAGTGAGAAACCATGTATTGAGAAAATAGGATCCTTCTCTGAGAGAGGTAGTGTGAATAGCTCAAGCCCACAAACCTGCACAAGTCACTCATTCAGTACCTTTTGGAGTAGCAGCTGACCCTATAGTGGACAATGTTTTTGCGGTAGGCTTTTTCCAGGCTTTTAGATTTATGGTTCATGAAACATTATGCAAACACAGTGGCACCTTAGTATTTTTGTTGATCTTAAAGTAATGGATAAACACACAAGCTGAAGCAGAAAATTGTCCTCCAATACTGGATTAATTCTGTGTCACAGAACTTTATTTTAAAAAACTAACCTAATAACATTTTTCAAATTTCATTCAATACAGTGTCACAAGCTTACCTTGTGATAAATATGCCATATAGCCTTTATAGTTGTAGTCAATTATCTTTTGGAATCTCTTCAGCTTCTGTCACATTTCAGCATTTTATGAATCAACTGTTGCGAAGTATTCCTAACTGTGCCACATACCTTGAATATATTTTGGTCACAGATGCATCTCCACATGTTCACTTTCACAGTCTTGTACTTTTGTGGCAGAGGCTGGTAGTGAAAAGACTTAAAAGCAACCTGCCGAAGTGTTCTTTCAGGCAACATTTCTTGACATATATATGGCTTGCACTCTCAGCAAATCCACTGGAACCAAATAGGGATTATGTTGCAATGGTTGATGAAATTCTGTCTCCCATAAGTATAAAAGAGTTAGAAGTTTTTCTGGGTAAGATCAACTACTATGGCTGGTTCATTAATAAGCTGTCAGAATTTTCTTATCCACTGGTCCAGCTACAATGCACAAGTGCACATTTCTAATTTCAGACTTTAAAAGATTGCCTTAAGTGGGTACTGTGTCTGACAAGAAAAACTTCTCATCTGGCCTTGTAATACAAACTGATGCATCCCCCTGTGGTATTAGCACAGTCCTGGCACATACATACCCCTATGGCACTGAGCACCCTTTCACATATACTGCTACACTTATCCATGCCTCAGCAGCACTATTTTCATATTGAGCAGGAGGCTGTCATTATCATTTATGCAGTCCAGAAATTTAAATTATTTCCTTATGGATAGTAATTCCATCTTTTCATAGAGCAGTGACTGTTATTTACCATCTTTGGCTTGAAGCATTACCAGACTGGACCAGCCATTGCCTCCAGTGCTGGGTGCTGTACTTGTCTAATGTTCTTTATCCTGTGCACTATTAAACAATGAATGCAGACATACTCTCATGATTCCCCATAAGATGTGATCCAGCCTTCATCCATGCTGAACTGGTTTATTTCCAATTTGATTCAGATCTGGTTTCAGTCATTTTAACCTTTCCTTTAACATCACATGACAATGTGGCTGCTACCAACAAGAACTCAAGATCTCAACGTTACACCATCTTGCTCGCTTTGTACAACATGTGTGGCTGAACACACCTCCCAAGCTGGAATTTCATCTCTTCTGACCACAACAGCTCACATGGATCTCAGATGATGTCAACTGCCACTTCCTGATTTTTCTCTCCTTCAGCTGCAAGCACTGTGCCTTCTGCACACTGCCCATTGTGGCATGTCCCTGATGAAAATGTATGCATGACAACATGTGTTGTTTTTGTATGTCCATCCTTCTGATTGGAAGTTCACTTATGTAATAAAATGGAACATGTACAGTCCTTTTTCCTCCCCCCATGAACCATGGACCTTGCCGTTGGTGGGGAGGCTTGTGTGCCTCAGCGATACAGATGGCCGTACCGTAGGTGCAACCACAACGGAGGGGTATCTGTTGAGAGGCCAGACAAATGTGTGGTTCCTGAAGAGGGGCAGCATACTTTTCAGTAGTTGCAGGGGCAACAGTCTGGATGATTGACTGATCTGGCCTTGTAACATTAACCAAAACGGCCTTGCTGTGTTGGTACTGCGAACGGCTGAAAGCAAAGGGAAACTACAGCCGTAATCTTTCCCGAGGGCATGCAGCTTTACTGTATGATTAAATGATGATGTCGTCCTCTTGGGTAAAATATTCCGGAGGTAAAATAGTCCCCCATTTGGATCTCCAGGCGGGGACTACCCAAGAGGACGTCGTTATCAGGAGAAAGAAAACTGGCGTTCTACGGATAGGAGTGTGGAATGTCAGATCCCTTAATCAGGCAGGTAGGTTAGAAAATTTAAAAAGGGAAATGGATAGGTTCAAGTTAGATATAGTGGGTATTAGTGAAGTTCGGTGGCAGGAGGAACAAGACTTTTGGTCAGGTGAATACAGGGTTATAAATACAAAATCAAATAGGGGTAATGCAGGAGTAGGTTTAATAATGAATAAAAAAATAGGAGTGCGGGTAAGCTACTACAAACAGCATAGTGAAAGCATTATTGTGGCCAAGATATACACAAAGCCCACGGCTACTACAGTAGTACAAGTTTATATGCCGACTAGCTCTGCAGATGATGAAGAAATAGAGGAAATCTATGATGAGATAAAAGAAATTATTCAGGTAGTGAAGGGAGACGAAAATTTAATAGTCATGGGTGACTGGAATTCGTTAGTAGGAAAAGGGAGAGAAGGAAACATAGTAGGTGAATATGGATTGGGGGGAAGAAATGAAAGAGGGAGCCGTCTGGTAGAATTTTGCACAGAGCATAACTTAATCATAGCTAATACTTGGTTCAAGAATCATAAAAGAAGGTTGTATACGTGGTAGGATCCTGGAGATACTAAAAGGTATCAGATAGATTATATAATGGTAAGACAGAGATTTAGGAATCAGGTTTTAAATTGTAAGACATTTCCAGGGGCAGATGTGGACTCTGACCACAATCTATTGGTTATGAACTGTAAATTAAAACTGAAGAAACTACAAAAAGGTGCTAATTTAAGGAGATGGGACCTGGATAAACTGAAAGAACCAGAGGTTGTAGAGAGTTTCAGGGAGAGCATAAGGGAACAATTGACAGGAATGGAGGAAAGAAATACAGTAGAAGAAGAATGGGTAGCTCTGAGGGATGAAGTAGTTAAGGCAGCAGAAGATAAAGTAGGTAAAAAGATGAGGGCTAATAGAAATCCGTGGGTAACAGAAGAAATATTGAATTTAATTGATGAGAGGAGAAAATATAAAAATGTAGTAAATGAAGCAGGCAAAAATGAATACAAACGTCTCAAAAATGAGATCGACAGGAAGTGCGAAATGGCTAAGCAGGGATGGCTAGAGGACAAATGTAAGGATGTAGAAGCTTATGTCACTAGGGGTAAGATAGATACTGCCTACAGGAAAATAAAAGAGACCTTTGGAGAAAAGAGAGCCACTTGTATGAATATCAAGAGCTCAAATGGAAACCCAGTTCTAAGCGAAGAAGGGAAGGCGGAAAGGTGGAAGGAGTATATAGAAGGTTTATACAAGGGGGATGTACTGGAAATGGATGAGGATGCAGATGAAGATGAAATGGGAGATACAATACTGCGGGAAGAGTTTGACAGAGCATTGAAAGACCTGAGTCGAAACAAGGCCCCGGGAGTAGACAACTTTCCATTAGAACTACTGACAGCCTTGGGAGAGCCAGTCATGACAAAACTCTACCATCTGGTGAACAAGATCTATGAGACAGGCGAAATACCCTCAGACTTCAAGAAGAATATAATAATTCGAATCCCAAAGAAAGCAGGTGTTGACAGATGTGAAAATTACGAAACTATCAGTTTAATAAGTCACAGCTGCAAAATACTAACACGAATTCTTTACAGACGAATGGAAAAACTGGTACAAGCCGACCTCGTGGAAGATCAGTTTGGATTCTGCAGAAATGTTGGAACACGTGAGGCAATACTAACCTTACGACTTATCGTAGAAGAAAGATTAAGAAAAGGCAAACCTACGTTTCTAACATTTGTAGACTTAGAGAAAGCTTTTGACAATGTTGACTGGAATACTCTCTTTCAAATTCTAAAGGTGGCAGGGGTAAAATACAGGGAGCGTAAGGCTATTTACAATTTGTACAGAAACCAGATGGCAGTTATAAGAATCGAGGGACATGAAAGGGAAGCAGTGGTTGGGAAGGGAGTGAGACAGGGTTGTAGCCTCTCCCCGATGTTATTCAATCTGTATATTGAGCAAGCAGTAAAGGAAGCAAAGGAAAAATTTAGAGTAGGTATTACAATCCATGGAGAAGAAATAAAAATGTTGAGGTTCGCCGATGACATTGTAATTCTGTGAGAGACAGCAAAGGACTTGGAAAAGCAGTTGAACGGAATGGACAGTGTCTTAAAAGGAGGATAAGATGAACATTAACAAAAGCAAAATGAGGATAATGGAATGTAGTCAAATTAAATCGGGTGATGCTGAGGGAATTAGATTAGGAAATGAGACACTTAAAGTAGTAAAGGAGTTTTGCTATTTAGGGAGTAAAATAACTGATGATGGTCGAAGTAGAGAGGATATAAAATGTAGACTGGCAATCGCAAGGAAAGCGTTTCTGAAGAAGAGAAATTTGTTAACATCGAGTATAGATTTAATGGTCAGGAAGTCGTTTCTGAAAGTATTTGTATGGAGTGTAGCCATGTATGGAAGTGAAACATGGACAATAACTAGTTTGGACAAGAAGAGAATAGAAGCTTTCGAAATGTGGTGCTACAGAAGAATGCTGAAGATTAGATGGGTAGATCACATAACTAATGAGGAGGTATTGAATAGAATTGGGGAGAAGAGGAGCATACAGTGAACAGCCAATACTTCTCAGATTGGCTTTTAAACAAGGTGAATCCAGCCATTAGAGAGAGACGCCTTGGATCTCAGAGGAGAGGTGTGATTCTCCAGCAAGATAACACACATCCACATATTGCTCAACTGACCCATGAAACCATCAACAAAATGGGCTAGGAGGTACTGCCTCATCCCCCTTACAGTCCTGATTTAGCACCTAGTATTTCCATTTGTTTGGTGCACCGAAGGAGGCATTAGATGGGAAGAGGTTCCAGAACAATGAGGACATGAAAAAGTTGTGGGAAATTGGTTCAAACATGAAGATAAAGAGTTCTTTGCAGCCGGAATAAAAAAGCTTATAGCTCATTGGAGAAGTGCATAAATGTTCAAGGGGATTGTATTGAAAAGTAGAAAAAGTATTGTTTTGTAAAAATAAACGCTTTTTTTCTCCAGATCAATTTGTATCTTTAATTATTGAGTGACCCTCATAAATTACAATGACCAGATGAGGATTGGAGTCTCCACCCTCACAAATACAAGGCCACTCTGTTTAAAATAGTGGTACCTCAGTTTACCCCTAGAGTACAATACTGTTTTATAAATAAGCTATTTAATAATGTAAAAAGGCTAATGCTACATTGGTGATTCATTTCTTACTCCCAGTCCGCACCACACAGACACTATACACGTACATTGTTTCATAATGCTACACACACTACCAGCTGCTGTCAGAAACATTTTGTGTACTGTAACTTCCCATTCACTAGCCTGAAGAACTGAGTCAGCATCCTTCTGTCATGAATGAGATGTTGAGCTCATAAACAGGATAAGGTGTTAGTATTAGACACTGCATAGCTTTTGGAATGAGTTTTCCTAGAAAAGAAAAAAAGAAGGAAAACATATTGTGTATAATTGTTATATGGAATGATAGACTTATTATCATTATTATTAAATATTTGTGTTGTATTTTTTACCAAACCCATACTCTTTGTTACATAAGTAATTTGTCAATGTATTGGTTAACAGTTACTTCTTAACTGTCTTTCTCAATAAGTTTGCTTTAGCTGTTTCTTTAATCTCCTTTCATAATTCATTGTACAGTTTTATTCATTGATAAAGATTGATATTTTGAGTTTTGTGTTTATTCTTTGATGGCAAATGTAAGTTCAGTCTAGATCTTGTACCATAGTCATGGACAAAGCTCTTTGTGCAGCAATGATCATTGATGTTTTTGTTGTGTGCAACTGATTTGTGAATGTACTCACATGGTACAGTTGAAATCCCCAGTGTCTAGAAACAGATTTTTACAGACTACTATTTTTGGTTATTATTCTTAAGGCATTTTTCTGCAATTTGAAAATTGTGTTCACATTTTGTCATTTGTTCCCCCGAAAAGAATGCCATACCTAAAAACTGTATGTACATATGAACAAAACGTGAAAAAAAAAAAAAAAAAAAAAGGGCTCGCTGTCACACACTGATGACAGGACTCTGAAGGCATAAGGCTGATGACATTCTGTTTGCAAGTATGAGTATCTTTGTGTGTTCACACCACTACAACTGAGAATCGGTATTCATTCCTAGAAATTTTGCATTATCTACACAGTCTGTAGACATGCCGTCTAAAATTAATTTAATAACATCATTTTGTCTCTTTGAGGTGAATTTCATGGCATCAGTTTTCTTTCTGTTCAAAGTTGCTTTATTATTCATTGACCAATTTAAACTTCTTTGAGGGCTTCATTTGTTTCCTCTTCAATGAGTTCTAATTTTTTCTCAGTAGCTATAATATTGCTGTCATAAGCAAAGGTAATTTTTCCACATGACTAACACTACTGGAAAAGTCATTGATGTATATTAGGAACAGTATTGATCGTAAAATGCTACCCTGAGGAACAGTTGTATTAATGTGGTTTGGTTTTGGTAAGTATTTTACTAAAAGTTTAGGTTTATTTGATGTATGTGTTATCTCTACGTGTTGTACCCTAACTGCTAGGTTTGATCAGAACCTAATGCTTCTAGCTAATTTAGTAGAATCTTATGATCAATGGTATGAAAAGCCTTAGAAAGATCTAAAAATATGACTGTGACAAACTCATCTTTTAAGACATGCATCTCTGAGCCATCAACTGTACAAATACACCTTTATTATTTACTGATTTTGGTCAAATAACTGTATTCACAGGAGGGAAAGCTGTACAATGATGAGTCACTAATATATAAGCTTCAAATGAGCTCCAGTCATAGGTTCATACAATTGCTCCATAAATTCAGATGTACTAAAATTATTTTGTCTGATACAAATACAACACAGTATAAAATTTAATCCTTAGCTATTAGTGAAACCAGTATTGAATAAAAGTGTATTTGTACAGCTGATGGCTAAGAGATGCATTGCTTCAAATATTTGACAGCTGCAAACAGTTATCTTATATAATTTCTAAGCATTCATATTTTCCAAGAGCACCAGGTACCACTTTTGAGAATTCTGCTATGGCTGACCACCTGTGTACTCCTATCATTTCAGAAACCAAAAGGTTCTATTTATTTAAGTGATTTGTTAATTCGTCTTTCATAATTGATTCTACTATTTTTGAGAATGGTGAAGGTAGGAGAATGGGCCAGTAATTTTCTATGTCTTGCGCATTACCTTTCCTTAGCAAAGGTACAACTCTTGCCTATTTTAAATATTCTGGAAATTTTCCTGATGAGAAAGGTTTGTTTATTATGTTTGTTCAGGTAGCTTGTATACTATACGCGAGTTATTACTTAGCATCTCCCAGCCACTCAGCCAGGGGTGCGGGGAGAGGAGAGTGAGCACTAGGGCTGCTGAGGGGAGAGGTGGTGTGAGGAGGGGAACAAGCTCCACCTCCATGTACTGCAAGCATGCTGCGCAGGCAACACAAACATGTTTCTTAAACTTCCACAAAAGCAGCTATGGGTAGGACAGAGTTAATCATCAGTTAAATACTTCATCCTATCAAAATTGAGACCACTGTTTGCACTGACGTATTAAATAAAGACATTAATGTCCTACATTATCAGTTACCTTATATACATAAATGTGGAATTATAAGTAGGTAAAAGAACAGTTTACGACACTAGGAATTGAAGATACTAACTTACTATTTATTTTTTAAATTTACTGGATGCCAGACATTTCAGCAAAGCTATAATAACATTCAACACAAATGTATAACAAAACAAGAATGAAACAGGCCAATCTTTCTGAAGCTTCTGATAATTATGATGCACTAACTGTTTCACTTTCACACGTAATCGTTTTTCTGATTCATCACTGGTATCTGAAGTGCCAATGTTGACAATGAGGTTGTCAATGGCTATTCCCATCACACTGTTATGCCTGCAGTACTCCTGATGAAGCTGTTGTACTTTTTTGCAGCGACCTTTCCAGTCCCCCTCAGTAACAGCCTGAAAAGAAGTGCTTGCAAGAGTCAAGAGATTTTCAGATGAGATATTACCTGTAATGTCGCACTCCCAAAAGGGACAAATTGCATTCAAGTATTTTCAGAAATGGGTTAAAGTGTTTGATTAGTCATTACTATAAGCATCTGTCTTTTTACTGCCTCTATCAGTAAAAGAGTACACATTTTTGATTAATTACAATCAAATGTGGACCTATTTAGAAATATCTCTAATAGGATTATAACTGAAACTAATCTCTTTTTGCCAGGAGTTCGTGGGTATAAGTCTGGGTGATACCTGGCAAATTCTCTTACTCCCACAATACTATGCAGGCTCTTCCCAGTGTACATCATGGCTCTGAGGTAAGACTGACAAATTGGGTGTAACAATGATTTTTTTCTTTTTCTTTTTTGCCATCATCACAGGACTTCACTACATTCATCATCATTTTATGAGAAGTGCTCCTTATAATCAGATTCTTTTTCTGAACTGGAGTCGATGGTAACTCCCACAATTGGCCAGCAATTGGATCATCACTCATTTTGGAAGCAGTGGAAACACATATACTGTACACTGACAGCAACAGCAGAGCTAAGCAACTAAAACAGCAGGCAACAAAGCAGACGACAAAGGCAGTCTACACCGCACAGTTGGCAACAGGTACTAATCACCACGCCACACCATGAGATCTCCTGACTGCTCCCAACAGTTTCCGATTCAGAACTAGGGGGGCCACATGCCAAGTTATAGTTCCCATACAGTACTCTCTATGTATTGTATGCGTAAACACAATGGTACTCCATCTAACCCTATGGACTTTTTATTTTTTAGTTTTTGTACAGTTTTACTGACTTCATGTTCTGAAATTAGCAGTAACATCATTGTTCTTACTGCATGATTATTTACTGTTGTTTTACTTATTTCTGGGAATTTTTGCTGTAAATTCTCTGAAATACTTGAAAAATGGTCATTCACACAGTTTCCTAGGTGATGTAGATCATTTATTACTCTACCCCCTCTTATCAGTATGTTATTGTGTCTTTGTTTGTCTCTACCTGTTTCCTTTTTTATGACATCCCCGACTGCTTTGCTTTTATTCTCTGAATTACATATTATTTTGTCATTAAATGACTATTTGCAACAATTAGCACCTTCCTACAAATCTTTCTCTTCCTATGATAGTAATTTAAGAACTCCAGCTCATTAATGACTCTTTTTCATGGAACAAAGGACTTCTTAATACCTGCTGTTATCCATTTGTTTTTGTTAGACATTGATACTGATATGGGTACTTTTGGAATTGTATTTCCAAAGTTCAATTTAAATAATGTTGAGAATTTAGAGAATTTGACATGTACAGTGGTTTCTCCATTCAGTTCATCCCAGCTTTGTTTTGTTATTTGTTTAGAAAAAACTTATATTTTGGTTTCTGTAAATATCTTTTGTGTGGCTGCAATTAAGGGTTTTTTTCCACACCTGATGTCACTGTTGTAATTTGGCACAAATGGTCTGATTGTCCAAGATCTTTTATAGCAATGTCACACTTTTCTCTGTCCACATTTGTGGTCACATGGTTTTGGTCATTCCAGTAACCATTGCTGCACTATTGACCACCAGGGACATGTCAAAACTTTGAAGGATATTAATGAGGGTGCTTCTAGTTTTGTTTATACTATTTGTGATTATGTTTATGTCTCCACGTAACGTTATGTTGACTTTTGTACTTGATGCTTATATGTAGAACTTTTGTTAGTTTATTGAGAAACTGTCTTTGCTACCACTGGGAGATTGATACACACACAAAATGATTGATTTCTTGGTTGTATCAAGCCCTGTTAATTCCTGACATTTCAGATGTGTTTGTCTTCACTTACTGTACTAAGTGTAGTAGAATCTAGAGAAATTATTTTGTGGCATCAGATATCATGAACATTACCCATGTTGGGTGCCAAAGCTGTAGTGAATTCTAGAAATTAAATAAAATCAAACACAAAGGGTACAAAATTAAGGGGCTTCTGTATGAATATAAAAGATTGCTTATATGTTCAAAACATATTTATTTTCATGCTGTTTACACAAAACAAAACAAAATTATAAATCTCAGGGCCGATTTGACTGGGTGTGGACACAACTCAGTTATTAATGGGAAAGAGGAGGGAATGAATCATCTTACCATTCTTGTTATCGTTCATCATATGCTGCTGTTGGCAACAGGCACTGTGTTGGTGCGGCATCCTGCATCGGAGCTGAGCTGCACAGGTTGGCTGCCCTCATTAGCAATTGTGGCTTTGTGGTGGGTCCCATATACAATCTTTGTGTTGTCTCGTCATTGTTGGTTGCGTGGCTGAAGCTGTGCTATCATGGCGTCAGGAGGCAGGTGTTGGCGATGGGTGGAAGAGTGCTCTTGTCCTCTCACTTCCATGGTGTCTCCATGACTCTCCTCTCTCTTCTCATCCATCTCCCAGTTCAACTCTTCATTGAAATATTTTTTCTTTCACTGTTATCATTTGTGGACGAAATTTTCAATGTAGCCCAATGACAGGCCGTCGTTTCATTGCCATGCCTCTCCATGTGTGGTGGAAATTTTCTATCTGGCCTGGGCGGGCGTGTGGCTCATGAATCAGTACCTTTCTCATGATTTCACATTCTTAAGATGTCTTCCTGCATTCTGAGGCTGTTGGGAGGGCAGCTACATAACATTTCCTTATAACCACTCCTTCTGCATGAGCCCTGGACAGACTAATGTTTGGGCTCTGGCTCAAAATCTGCTGGCGTCCATCATTTACAAGGAATGTCATCACTGTCGAGGAAAACATCTTCATAAGAATGCTGGTTTCTTTCATAATCCTCCCTGCGCTGATTCCCCGCCCTTTTTTTTATGCTCCTCCCTGTGCCCATGGGGTGCTGGAATTGTCAGCACATCCCTGTTTTTAAGGCAGGTAAAATGACTGCCCCAAGACCATAAGAACTCAGATGCTTTCGCTTGTGCATTCTTGGTGTTCCATCCTAATGGCTGCAGATGTCCATCAGTTCTCGGCACGGCACGCTTCTCGTTGCCACACAGGCCCTTCCCATCATGTCCATCCTTGAGCAAGGTGCAAATGTCGGCCTGGCTTCCTGCTGTGTGCTTGCAGAAGGACTGCACCCGAGCGCTTCGCCCAGAGAGTCCAGCCCCTTCTCCTCCACGGCCACTCGCAGCAACTTGGCGAAAGTGGCTGCGTTATTACACAGCTCCTAGTCATGACTATTTAGCTTCTGATACTGAAGGTTGAAAGTCATGGCAAAGTGGTCCATCTATGTTCACTTGGTCCGTTGCACACACAATTCAAAACAAAAATACTAACACTTCATTCACTGATGTGGGGTATTGTGGGGATATTACTTTTTCAGCTGTGCCCTAGTGTGTGAAGCCCAGTTAAAAATTTACAGATATGTATTGCCCTTAGCAAAGAGGTACAAGACATGTACAGATAAGTAAATTTCCTTACAAATAAATTGTTCATGAAGGACACCATCACATTGAACTTGACGATAACATTGTATATGAACACAAGACAAGACATTCATAAATAAATGAATATTAAAACAAGTAAACAGTACATGAGTAACACAATGATCATGATAATAATGTCACAGATGTATGCAAGGTGTATGGAAAATAAACTTATATTCAAGACAAGTGTCAATCAAAATAAACCACTCACAATGGTACTGTTCATTACATCACAGATGGAAATACTATACACCCATACAACACATAGAGTTAAGACATGTGAAACAAAAATGAACTTTACCCAGCAATAATGTTTATGAAAGGCTTATTTGTTAGAAACACCAACATGGAAATTTTCATCGAAGGGCGCTATTAAATCGATACAGAATGGATGTCAGTTCAAACCTCTGGTCACACAAAACAATAAATTCTCCATTGACACATTTTATTGAACTGATTAAGGGTATGATAGATAGGATTGGATGGGTAGCCCCTTCACGTTTTTGTCAACCATGCACATGTTTTGTTACCTTATAAGATGTACAAAAATAAGGTTCGTACCTTTTCTTCTTCCACAAAACCCACAATCAATATGCATAAAGTACTCCTCACTGATCTTTGGGAGGCCTCTTTCTCATTTACTAGGTTACATAGTATTAGCTATGCCAGTCGCATGGACTGACTCTAATGTCAAGAAAAGAAAAAAAAAAAAAAAAAAGAAAAAAAACTGGTCGAGTACTTAACTTTCTATTCCCTTAACTTAAGCATGCATTTTTTTAAAACTAAATTCAATAGTGTCAGCTGTGCAAGCCGTGTCAATGCCAACTAGAATGTCAGTGATCTAAAAACAAATCTTCTGTCTACCTTACTTTGTAAACTCGTGATATTTTACCCAGCCTTTAAATTCATACATGCAAAATATTGCTAACATGCTTCGATAAACGTTTCATCCACTACTTTGCAAAGGTAAAACGTCTTCTCTTCCAACTGCAAGGTACTTATTGGATGCCTCTGTATGCTGCAACAGAAATCTCATCAAATATTGGTGCGTGCCTGGTTTTCGCCTTCCACACTAGAGTCATTACACTAAACACCTCGCATGGCAATACAATGAAACATAGATCCTTTGCACTGCATTACAATTAAATACATACAACAAATAAACAAACAAAAATTGAATGACATGGAAACGGCAATGCTCTGGCGTGAGCTGCATGATAATCCCGCAATGTGGGAAGTATTGTTCTGTCAAATGTGAGTGGCTCCTCTTAGATTTGCGCCGTGTGTTGCAACGGCGCATGGAACCCAGGCACACACATATCCAACCGTCATATCATCTCTCCATATTCACACCAAGTGGCTCACAGTCCAGACACACTAATAAATGATATCTAAGCACAGAAGCTACGTATTAATTATCACAACAGAAAGTCTGTTCACGAGATACAGTGTGCTGTCAACAGACATCTACAATTTTCTACATCACTACTGCTGTACAATACTCCATTGAGGCACATATGCTCTCAGGCTGTGCGCATTAAAATTCCCACCGTAACTCTCAAACATCATGAATAACATAATAAATCATTGTCTGCAGTCTACCCTGCTTTTGACTGAGATGTCAGTTTTTCTCACCACTTTGGAAGCATGTAAACACCTGCGATCCTCCAAAAACCATCTTACTTTTGCAAATTTTGCGACCGTGGAGGGAACAACATCGTCTTCTACTGCTGGTGAGTGGGCATTAGTACTTCTGTGGTGCAGTTCACAGTGCTTCTATGCCATGCTGCAATCGCTTTTGCATTTTACACTCCACATGAGCTTCTCTGTGGCTGTAGGGGCTTCACCTTCAATGTTTCTCATTGTCTCAGTGGTCTTGTCATGGTATTTGACTGTGGTCTCTCTCTGTACATAGTTATGTCCCGTTTTGAACACGTCATCTATACTCGCATGGGAGGTTTGGAGTATCATGGTAGTTTACTTATTTAAGGCCTCTGGTCCTCTAAAACCTAATAGTACATGTGTGAGGGTCTCTAACCCACGACCAGTAGCATCATGTCCATCAGATTCACTTTCATCGGCTGTGTTCGTGGAATTCTTATCACGACTTGCAGATGGCAATAAATCACCTTTTAGCTCCCATGCCCCATCTATACAAATTTCCTCATTCTCCTTACATTTTACTAAATTAACTGTGCCTTTTGTGCCCTCCTCATCTCATGCTATCTGATCTTTGAACAAACTGACTACAGTTTTAGTGGTCCAATCCATGACCACCACTCTACTCGATAGTATATTATTTCCAATTATAAAATGTAGTGTTTCATCACCATGCCTCTCCGTGCAGGGTGGAAATTTTCTATCTGGCCAGGTCTGGCGTGTGGCTCATGAATCAGTGCCTTTCTCATGATTTCACATTCTTAAGATGTTTTCCTGCATTCCAATGCTGTTGGGAGAGCAGCTACGCAACACTTCTTTATAACCACTCTCTCTGCTTGAGCCCTGAACAGACTCATGTTTGGGCTTCGCCTCAAAATCTGCCAGCATCCCTCATTTACAAAGAATGTCCTCACTGTCGAGGAAAACATTCTTAAGAATGCTGGTTTCTTTCACACACCTCCCTGCGCCCATTCCCCAGGCTCTTTTTTTTCACTCCATGGGGTGCTGGACTTGTCGGCTCATCCCTGTTATCTAAGGCAGATACAATGACTGCCGCAAGACCAGAAGAACTTAGATGTGTCAGTGCGTGCATTCTTAGCATTCTGTCCTGATGGCTACAGATGTTCACCATTTCTTGGCATGGCATGCTTCTCATTGTCAGACAGGCCCTTCGCATCGTGTCCGTCCTTGAGCAAGGTGCAGCTGTCAGCCTGGCTTCCCGCTGTGTGCTTGCAGAATTATTGCACTCGGGGGCTCGCCCCAGGGAGTCCGGCCCCTTTCTCCTCCATGGCTGCTCATGGCAAATTGGCAAAAGTGGCTGTGTTATTAGATGAGGTACTCAGATGTGTCAGTGTGTGCATTCTTAGCATTCTGTCCTGATGGCTACAGATGTTCACCACTTCTCGGCATGGCATGCTTCTCATTGTCAGACAGGCCCTTCACATTGTGTCCGTCCTTGAGCAAGGTGCAGATGTCAGCCTGGCTTCCCGCTGTGTGCTTGCAGAATTATTGCACTCGGGGGCTCGCCCCAGGGAGTCCGGCCCCTTTCTCCTCCATGGCTGCTCATGGCAAATTGGCGAAAGTGGCTGCGTTATTACATGAGGTACTGTACTTGGTTTGAACTGAGTTTCTTTTCTGATATAAATGCATGATCCTCTATCCTTTGAAGTAGTCCTACAGCAAGAGTCTGTCTTTTCATACAATGATAACACTACATGTTGGATTTCTGTGTCTCTACACCAGTACTCAGTGACACAAACTACTGTGCAGTTCAAAGACTGGAGCTCAAGTTCATATAGTTCTGTTTTAATTTTTATTGAGTGCATGTTTTTATGAAGGACTGTTAAGTCTATGAAATGTCCAAGTTACTTTTTCCAATGGTTTCTTTTTCTTTGTGATGTGTATTATGTATGTCATTTTGTGAGTTAGAATCTATACTGAAGTGCAAAACGGTTTAAATGGCTCGGAGCACTATGGGACTTAACATCAGGTCATCAGTCCACTAGAACTTAGAATTACTCAAACCTAACTAACATAAGTACATCACACACACCAATGCCCTAGGCAGGATTTGAACCTGCGACCATAGCAGTCGCCCAGTTCCGGACTGAAGTGCCTAGATCCGCTCAGTCACCGTGGCCGGCTACTGAAGCATCAAAGAAACTGATATAGACAGGCACATTCAAATACAGAGGTATACAAACAGGCAGAATAGTTCGCTGCAGTTGGCAATGCCTATACAAGATAACAAGTGTCTGGTGCAGTTGTTAGATTGGTTACTGCTCCTGCAATGGCAGGTTATCAAGATTTAAGTGAGTTTGAACATGATGTTATAGTCAGTGCACAAGCGATGGTATGCTGCATCACTGAGTTAGCAATGAAGTGGGGATTTTCATGTACGACCATTTGATAAGTATACCATGAATATCAGGAATCTGGTAAAACATAAAATCTCCAACATCACTGCAGGAGGAAAAAGATACTGCAAGAACAGGACCAATGACAACTGAAGAGAATTATTCAATTTCACAGAAGTGCAACCCTTCTGCCCACTTGTGTGTGCTTGATGACTGCATGTCAAAAAGCTTTATGCTTTGCCTGGGCCCATCAACACTGACATTGGACTGTTGTTGACTGGAAACATGTTGCCTGGTTGGACAAGCCTCGTTTCAGATTGTATCAAGTGGATGAACATGTACATGTGTGGAGACAACCTCATGAATCTATGGACCTTGCATGTCAGCAGGGGACTTTTCAAGCTGGTGGAGACTTTACAATTGTGTGGAACATGTGCAGTTGGAGTGATATGGAACCCCTGATATACCTAGATACAACTCTGACAGGTGACACGTATGTAAGCATCCTGTCTCATCACCTGCTCCATTGAAGTCCATTGTGCATTCTATCTGACTTGGGCAATTCCAGCAGGACAATGCAACACCCCACATGTCCAGAATTGCTACAGAGGGCTCCAGAAACACCCTTCTGAGCTTAAATACTTTCACTGGCCATCAAACTCCCAAGACATGAACATTATTGAGGATATTTGGGTTACCTTGCAACGTGCTGATCAGAAGAGATCTCCACCCCCTCATACTCTTATAGATTTATGAACAACTCTGCACGATTGGTGTCAGTTCCCTCCAGCACTACTTCAGACATTAGTTGAGTCCATGCCACATTGTGTTGTGGCACTTCTGCATGCTCATGGGGTCCTACGTGATGTTAGGCAGATGTACCAGTTTCTTTGGCTCTTCAGTGTATCTTGTGAGTGACTGTTCCAGAATTTTTAAACTGCTGGGATACTCTTTACGCAGGAGGACTTGCTGTCTGATTTATACTAAATATGACCTATGTCACCTAACCTTGACAATATGTATTTGATCATGTGTGGCCTGAGATGCATTCCCTATACCTTTGTGAATCGGCTGTACCAATCCTCCCTTCCCATTGCCATTTAGGTGTAGGCCACACCTAGTGAAACTCAATCTATTGATACTCCTGGCAAGTACTAGAACAAAATGTGTGGAATTTCTCAACCACTGACAGCAGTAATAAATAAATGCCTCCACATCACAGAATTTCCGGACTTCCTGAAAGTAGCATACACAGCACCAGTTTAAAAAATGTTATCTACATGAAGCATCAAGCTACAGGCCCATATCTTATAATACCAGTGTTAGCTAAGGTGATGGAATCCATAATGAAAGATCAGTTATTAAATTATTTTGAAGTAAATAACCATTTTTGTGCTACACAGTATGGCTTTTGGAAGGGCAAGTCAACTGTTACTCTGTGACCTTAGTAAGGCATTTGACTGTATCCCACATAAGGCCCTGCTCAGAAAGATAAAATCCTGTGGTATTGGGGGAGCTGTTCTAAAATCTCTCAGATCCTATCTAAGTGACAGATGACAGAATTTATCTATGCAAAAAGCAGACTCAGGTGAAATGAAGTTAAAACATGGTGCACCACACGGATACTGAATAGGGCCTCTGTTATTTTTAATTTTTTTAATGACATGGGCTCCAATTGGCATATCTTAAAGTTTACAGATGATACAAATTTGTTATCAGAAGGGAAGAACGCAGTTCAATCTGTTCAGCAAGCAGGAATCCTATTCAGTGAGGTTAAGGCCTGGTTTATTATGAACAAGATGAAAATTAAAGAAGACAAAACACAGAGGATAATACGAAGCTTCAGTGATACTGGAGCACTGGATTACATAGTAACTGTTAAGCCTCTGGCCTTTTTCATTGCTACAAAGTTAACCTGGCAACAGTGCACTAAACTTGTATGATGTTAACTCTCACAGGTTATATACCTCTTGAAAGAATTAAAAAATGTAGTATCACAACAATACCCTTCAACAACATTCTATGTAGCGTTCCACAGGTACGTCAGCTATGGGCTGTTACTGTGTGGCCATTCTGCAGGCTGCAAGAAGGTGCTTTTATTGCAAAAGAAAGCAATGAGGACCATTACTTCAAGCAAAAAAAACTGACAATTGCAAACCAGCTTTTTCCAGATTAGGAATTCTGACTGTTTTCAACAAATATATTTTCTTGTTCACACAAAGGCAAATCATGAGACCTCCAGAAAGAGATATGAAGTTCATCAACACAGCACTCACTTTAAAAACAGTATAGACAGGTCAAGATGTTGATGAACTAAGACGCAGAACAGCTTCCCAATGGTGACCCTAAAATTATTTAATGCTCTGCATGATGATATTCAGTCTTTACCAGTCAAATTATTTAGAAATAAAGTTTTGTGTGTACTAAAAGAGCAACCTTTGAACAGTATTGAAGACTACTTCAGTAACTATCTGAGCTGCAACTCAGTGCCAATGAAAACTGTAGCAACTCTGCTATTTTACTGCATTGTGGTCTAATATTGATTGTCTTGTTATTGTAAAGTATATTGTAATTTACTTCTTAACTTTATGTTCTATAGTATCCATTTTAGTATCATATTTTAAATTGTAATATTTATTCACTTTATTGTAGTAATATCATAATAAACTTGACACTGTCTGTCTAGCCATGGCTGAGGAATGACATAGAATTGACTATAAATGTAGTAGTAATAATACATTTGTCTGCCATCAGAGCCCTCTCTGAATACACAAACAATAGATAATTTAAAATAAAAAGTAATGCTAAATCTGATGATATAATTTTATTTGTTACATTTTTGTGTTCAAGAAATCATTTTTGTGTCCACTCTGGTGGCCCCTCTAACTGCTGCACCATGTGGAAGGACCATTTCAGCCAGAACATTGGTCATCAGTGGGAATTCCCGAAGACCTCCTATTGGACCTGTAACAAAATAATTTTGCCTAAGCTATTTTCAATATATTCTCTAACAGCATACATGGGGTGGAGAAAAATCAACAACCAGTCTAAGAAAATGATGATGAGTTAAAACAAATGTCATGTTCTTTGTCTACAAAAATGAGACAAAAGAGTGTACCAAAAATAGACTTTCAAAGATATCACAAAAAGGCTATGTAAACTGACAGAGAATTCAATTTAGAATCTTAGCATCAAATTCTGGTCAAAATTGTATGTATCATTCTCAAGTTATGCTTCCTGCCAATTTGAAAAATATAGTTTCGAGAAAAACTTGTTTCATGTTTTGGGTTATATTTATTGTAGTTAAGTTAAAGACACTTCTAGTCATTGATACTTGGACCATATAACCATATAACAACTTAGAGATCCAAAAGAAAGTCATCCTTCATCTTTGTCATGGCCATGGTGGTCCTGTGGGTCTCCCTGACAGCTTTTCTCATCCCCTGCTCTGCTCGCTCAATACACTTTTTGTCTGCTTTTGTGCAGATATTGTAAAAGGGTGGCCTGATTTCAAGTTTGAGCACATTCATAGTTTCCCTAATGCCCGTTAGGCTGTTGTTAAAATTACATGCTGCCATATTGACCACAATGTTGACTATTTTTACTTGCTGTGAAGGTTTTTGGAGACACTTTTCATAAATTACTTTGTGACTGAATAACACAGCTTCTGGAAAATTTGGGTTGAACACTGCTGTAAAGTAGATATGCCAAAGAAAATTTTAAGCAAAAAGATCTATTTCTTGAAATTTTCGAAGGGGTCCATCCCCTTAATCTGCCCCACAGCTCCACTAAGGTGTGGCTGATCACAACGGCTCAACAAAGAATATTATGGTGTTGTGAGTCAGGGAAGCTGTCTTGTCCAGGTCACTACCTATGTCATATTCTCCATGCCTGTCTAAACTGTTTCCTGTCCCACCAATTACATGGTCCTCTTTTGAAACAACCTTGCGTAAGTACCCCGTTCTCTGTCACTTTACTGGATTTGATTTGAAAATGCTGGTGGCTTGGTACACTGCCCCAAAGCTTTCCTGTAACTTAGGGCCTAACACTTTGCACATTCCTAGGCTTTCTGATCTTGGTTGATGTCAGCTGAACTATCAGATTGTGTTGTCTTTCTTACAATATTACTACCAACTGCTAGTTCCCAGCCATTCTGCTCCCCTCTATCTCATTTAATCATGATCAATTCAATCCTTGCTTCCTTCAACTGTGCCTGAAAAAGCACAGATTTTCTCTTCCTGTTCCTCAATCAAAATGTGCCTACTGCATATTCTGCAGTTCTAGGCGAGATCCTCTTTTGTTTTGCCTCCAATGTTCTTCTTCATGCACCTATGATCAGTTTTGATAGAAGAATTGAGTTTAACTTTAAAATGTGAATCAAGGATGCTAGATTGGCTGTATGCAAATAAAAGTGACACTATAGTGTTTTGTGCTTTTGACACTGTCTTCTTAATGATTTAGAGATATAATGACAGAAGGACGAATTAGCAGTAAATTTCTTTTTAGAGAATTCATTTTATCAAGGTTCTTTGTTTGGTTTTTAATAATTTATAATACAGAAAATTTGATTAGTAAGCAGTAAAAAATGTGTTGAGAAATATGATTTAGAAACTTTAAGAAATGGAAAGTCCAGTATGGAATAATAACAGTATTATGGAAAGGATAGATCGCTACTCACAATGTAGCAGATGTGTTGAATTTAAAGCAGGCATAACAAAAAGATGGTCAAACAAGTAAGGTTTTGGCCAGAAAGTTATGTGTGTGTGTTTTAATTTGTATGAAGGCCTTTCTGGCTGAAAATTTACTGGTTTGACAGTATTTTTCTTGTGCCTATCTGCAACTCAACATCTCCACTGTATTGGGAGTAATAATCTATCCTTTTCATAATACTGATTTAGGAACTTTTAATTACACTTCTATGGTGAAAATAGACTACTGAAACTAGTAGCTCTCTTGTTTTGATGAGATTTATGGTACACTGATGAAAAAAATTTTAACATAAAAATAATTCATGTAGAGTAATGAAACTTCAGGTATACATTTGTCTAGGCAACATATTTAAGTGATTAACATTGCAAGATCACAGGTTAATTGAAGCACAATGTAAACCATTGCAGATGCAAAAAAACTGGTACATTAGTAACCAGCATAACCACTAGAATGTTGAAAATGCAAGCAAGAAAATGTGCATGCATTGTGTTGTACAGCTGCAGGATGTCAGTTTGTGGGGTGGAGTTCCATGCCTGTTGAACATGGTCAGTCAATAATTGGATGGTTAATTATGTTTGTGGATGAGGCTGGATTTGTCACCCAATGATGCCCATATGTGCTCAATTGAGGACTACAAAAGTGGTATGTAAGCAAGCATTAACCTGTTGGAAAACATACCTTGGAATGCTGTTCATGAATGGCAACACAACAGGTTGAATCACCAGATTGCAGTCAGGGTTCGTGAAATAAACACATGAATATGAGAGTGCTCCTGTTGTCATACAAAATCTTACCCAAGACAATAACTACAGATGTAGGTCCAGTACGTCCAGACTGCAGTCAAGGTTCATGGGATAAACATGAGAGTACGAGAGTGCTCCTGATGTCATACAAAATTGTACCCAAGATGATAACTATAGATGTAGGTCCAGTATGTCTAGCACAGAGAGGTTGGTAGCATACGCTCAACTGGCCTCCTTGTAACCAACACACTTCCATCACTGGCACTGAGGCAGAAACAGCTTTTATCAGAAAACACAACAGACCTCCAATGAGCTCTCTCTTAACACCAGTGAAGTTGCAAATGGCAGTGGTTTGGGGTCAGTGGAATGCATGCTACAGGACATCTGGCTCAGAACTCTCCTTGAAGTAATTGATTTGTAACAGTTTGTTGTGTCACTGTGGTGCCAACTGCTGTTCAAATTGCTGCTGCAGATGGAATGTGATGCACCAGAGCCATACGCCAAACACAGTGGTCTTCCCCCTCTTGGGGATACAATGTGGCCATCCAGAACACAGTCGTCTTGTGATAATACATTCTCTTGACCACAGCTGCAAGCAATCATGTACAGAGGCTACATTCCTGCCAAGTCTTTGTGCAATATCATTGAAGGAATATCCAGCTTCTCATAGCCTTATTACACTACCTCATTCAAACTCAGTGCAGGGTTGATAAGTGTCTTTGTCATCTTAAAGGCAGTTTTGGCCAACATCAGTGCACCATGTCCAATCTCAAAGGTAACTAATGCTCATGAGCATTACAATGTGTATTTGAAGCAAACATATTTACATCTTCATAGTGGCATTACTAGCACCACTCTTATGCAACTGGCACAAAATTTGAATACACACCATGTTCCAAATGTAGAAACACATCTACTACCTTTTGTTTATATCACACAACTCCTTCTTGGTATTGCAATTTTTTCTGTCAGTGTATTAAGGGGAGTATGTATGGTGGAATTGGTCAAAAAGTGACATTTTCGGATTATTATCTCTTATTAATATTTGATCTCTCCTGAATAATTTGATGCATCATTTGTCAAAAAATTCCAATTATAAGTGTAGGTTTTATCATTTCAAAGTTAATAGTGTGTGTGTGTAAAATTATCCGGTCGTTCTGCACTAACTTGCCTAAGTATCTCTATCTCTTGAACTATTCAATCTAGAAGGCTGTAGTTTTCAGCTATTTATTCCTTGAAATCATGTTAATGTTCATGTTAGGAGGTTGGATGCACTGTGTAAACAGAAGTGGCAGTATAACACATGCTTTTTGTTTATTTACTTTGTGGTTGTCGTGTTTCATAAGTTTTGAACTGAAAACATAGTGGTTTGCTGTGTTATTATACACTCTTATACCTCTTTTCAACATGACAAAAAGAAAGGGTTGTTTTAAGAAGTGATGTTTCCATGGAAATCAACATATCACAAAATCTGAATCCAGTGTTGATCCTGAATTAGAGTTTTCACAGACGCATTATAAGGACAAGCCTACTAGTGCTTCGAAGAGAAACTTGGAGACCATGGGGATTTATTTATTGGCAAAGGTCAAAATAGTTTAGGTTATGGTCTTTTAGATTTGATTGTGTTAGGACAAGTTTTGCAAGATGCTGTGTCTCCTAAGCTTTGTGGTGGGCAAATTAGCATCTCTGAAGACTCATCTGCAAGGACTGGACTGGCTAACACACTTGATATTCAGTGCCAAGTTTGTAGGTTCTCGACATCATTTTGGACTTCTGAAAAGTGCAAGAATGACTTGTTGGAGAGCAATGTTAGATTCCTGTATGGAATGAGTTGCATTGGGAAAGGATAGACTGCAGCTGAAGTATTTTGTGCAATGCTGAACTTGACAAACCCACCAACCAGATCAAGTAAGCACACAGAAGTAATTGGTGAATGTGTCAAATCTCTTGCTGTCCCTTCTATGAAAGCTGCTGCTAAAGAAGCAGTAGAATTAAATAACACAACAGACTTATCTGTGGCAGTTGATGGCACGTGGAAGAAGAGAGATCACACATCAAAAAATGCAGTTGCAACTGTCACTAGTGTTGACACAGGTACAGTTTTAGGCACTGAAGTGTAAATCAGTTGACGAAACAAGTGAAAGTCATAAAACAAATTGTGCTAAGAATTATGAGGGAACTAGTGGGGGTATGGAGACTACTGCAGTTGTTTCTATGTTCAGACTTTCACAACAGGAGAGAGGTGTGTGTTACACTGAGTACTTGGGGCGTGGTGATTCAAAAGTTTACAAATCAGTACTGGAAAGCCAACCTTATGATAATAAACAGATTGTTAAGATTGAATGTGTGGGCCATATTCAAAAATGGATGGGAATACATCTCCAAAAATTGTAGCAGACAAAAGGAAAAGAGAAGTTATCAGATGGGAAGACTCTAAATGGTAAAGGAAGACTTACAAACAAAAACACTGATGAACTCCAGCATTATTATGGAATGGCAATAAGACACAATACACATGACCTACAAGGGATGAAACTAGCAGTGTGAGCTACATCCTTCCACAAATCTTACACTGATGATACACCTATACATGGTCTTTGTCCACCTTCTGCTGTTTCATGGTGCAGGTACCGCAAAGCTCAGGCAGCGGGTAGTGAGGAACAATTTAGGTACAAATATAGCATACCATCTGCAGTGATGGAAGCTATTAAACCAATATATAGAGAATTAGTTTATCTTGACCTTCTTTCCAAATGTCTCCATTGTCGAACACAAAACCCGAATGAGTCTTTCAATACTGTAATTTGGACTCGCATACCAAAAAATGTCTTTGTAGGAAGGAAAACTCTATGGTCGGGTGTTTGTGATGTCCTGATAACGTTTAATGATGGTATAAAGGGAAGAATTTGGGTATTAGAGGAACTTGGTATCACTCCAGGTGCCAACACACTGCTAGCCTTTCAGCGAATGGCGTGCAGCAGAGGAAATGACGAAAGAAGCAAGAGGCAGGAAAAGAAGGAAGCTTCTAGGTTTGCAGGATAGTCAAGAACAGGATCCATATTATGCTGATTATGGACCTGGCTGTTTCTAGAATCTGGCATGCCTCCATGTGTAAGTTAATATCAAATAAAATGTTTCAACTTGATTTGCCGGAAATGACATTTTTAAAATTATTTGACCCATTATCTCAGGAACTATTACAGATGCATATATCTAATTTTACACTATGTTACCACTCAGTATATTGCAGCTACTGAACCCCCCAAAA
Source organism: Schistocerca gregaria (assembly GCF_023897955.1). Lineage (NCBI taxonomy): Eukaryota > Metazoa > Arthropoda > Insecta > Orthoptera > Acrididae > Schistocerca > Schistocerca gregaria. The sequence goes on along the minus strand of NC_064931.1, from coordinate 220,032,602 downwards.
CATCTCTACCTCTAACAGTTTTTTACTTACGGAAAAAAGTGGACTTTTAAAAGAAAATATTGAACAACCTTTTTTAAAAATCATAGCTAGCTAATTATTTCTCTGTACATTTTGATTCTGGTTCAGTAATCAGAAAAGGAGTGATACTATACATCCCAAAAATTTCACATCTCTGTCTGTTCTTAGATAATGGGTAATCAATATTGCAAATTTAACACTGTGGGTATAGGACGTACATACTCCCATTAAGAAAACGTAAATAGAATTTTCAATTTTTTTTTTTCAAACAAAATTTCAGCCAGTGTCGTGAATGTTGGGATTTCAAATAATATGAGTTATTTTTAAGAAAAAGCGTAACAGAAACACTAAATATTCTTTTGTGTAACAAGAACAGACACTACAGTAGGTGTCCAAAACATAATAAATTAAAAATTAACACTACTAGAAAGGGAAACCAACAAAAATGTCAACTGAATCATTAACAGAATTTCTCATACAGACATTGGACAACCAGATGGTAGTATGTGGAGTTTTTCTTTGCTTATCTAAAGTGTCAGACATAATTAATCATGTAGTCCCAATAAATAAACTAGGGAATACAGGTATTCGTGGGCAAGTAACAGACTGGATAATATCATATCTCAGTAACAGGAGGCATATGTAACTGTTAACAACTTATAAGATCAGAAGTTAGAAACATCAAGTATATTGCACCTCAAGAATCTGTTATGGGACCTATCCTCTTCAATTTATTTGTAAATAGTGTACAAACATATGAAAACGAAAATAAGATATTGCATGCAAGTGATATGACTGTGCTAAATTGTTCCAACAAATTTGAAGCACTTAAGAAAAACACTTTTTTATCAGTCAGTAATATAGCACAATGGCTCATGGAAAATGAATTAATTATTAATATGAAGAAAAACTGTGTACATAGTTTTCAACAATAAACAAAAGGGAGAGCACGCAGTTGTTTTCCGATGCAAAAAAGAACTAGAGGAAGTAACTTCAGTTGTGTTTTTAGGTATGACAACATACTATGAGCTAAATTGGAAACAGCAGATAAATACTGTTTCCTACAAGCTAGGGCTAATGATATTTGTAATGAAACAATGGTTTCATTATGAACATAAAGACCTTCTGTTCATTGTCTATCACAGACTTTTTGAACCATGCTTGCAATATGGAATCACAGTATGGTGGAACTCATCAATCACAGAAATGAAAAGAATATACTTAATACAGAAGAATGCCATTTGAAATACACTGACAAAGAAGGAAAATGAATCTTGTAGAAATTGGGTCAAAGATCTTAATATTCTTATGTATCCATCATTATATATTCAAGACCATTATGACTGCATTACAAAATAACACAAAACTGGAGACCAATGAGACTGTTAATCCTTGTAACACAAAGAACTAAAAACAATCCAGTGCTTTTCACATAGTTTTGAGATTTCCGAGAAAGGGTCTAAGTACTATGATATAATGTTAATGTAAGCATTGTCAAGAGATTTACAAAAGCTCAGATGATGTTCCTCACAACCCTAATAATGTTTCTAATAGAAGATGAATTCTGTAGTGTGGCTGAGTACATGAGCAGACAGCGAGCTGAAGTTCAGCCTGTGAGTGAGAAATTTGATGTATCACATTAAGAAAAACTAGAATTAGAAATTAGTCTTAGAAAATAAACTAGAATTAAAACTACTCACATACAATATAAGATTCACAGAAGTTTATTTTTATCTCTGGTGTAAGTATTGTAAATCGTTTAACATTACATATGTACTTTGCAAGCTATTACAGGTATTTACTGAGTAACATATTATACAGGGCATATCTGAATCGAATGTAGAAAATGAGAGAGCTGGTAGAGTGAGTCATAACAGGCAAATTTCACATAGCAACTCATGTCAGCATCTCTTAGCATACAGCAGTAGGTGTGCAACAGTGTCATGTGCTACCAAGAGGGTAGGCACACAACATGCCATCCGAGCTATCAAGGTAGCATGTCTATAGGGCAATGATTTCAATTTATTTGTGACATCAAGATAAAAGAGACATTGGGTTGAAGTTTCATGACCTTTATTAGCAAATGCTTTAGCCGACATAGTTGTGGATATTTCAGTCAGCACAACATTGCGGGTCTTCTGCCTCTTCCTGAGACATGAACATATTGTTTTTGGCTGTGCAAATATCTGTTTGATATGTGTTGCGTAGAGGACAGCTCCTGTGCACATTGCATCAGTTTGTCATCAAACGGGGACACTCTTGCATTTGTTACTGTGTGGAGCACACAGGAAATGGAGCACTATTCTTTGGAGGTAAGGGGGGACATGCTGTAGCGGTTTCACCTGCTTTATTTATCTCTTCATTCATTGTCCTCGGTGTCAACATACTGCATTGCTACACTGGTTGAAAAATGGGATTTGTAATTTGGACACTGACTACTGTAAATAATGTAGCTGACAGATGCACAGTTGCATTTCACCGTCTTTTACTTTCACTTTTCACAAACCCTCCATATACACATTTATATAGGCAGTGCACTATTGTTTAACTTTCAATAAGCCCCATTAATAGGTTTTGCAGGTGAACCTCCACATACTGCTACAATAGTTTTCTGTTGAGCATCTATGAGCAGTAAAAACATAACCACATTGTTCACAGGCCTTCAAATAAATTGAACAGCCACTGTCATTGCTTTAACACATGACCTATTGGTGTAACATGTATTTCACTGTTAAGTTGATACATTGTTGTCATTCTAAGCAACACAGGTTCCTCGTCTGAAACTCAACCGTGGACTGACTGTCTTGTGACCAAAAATCACGCCCTTATATATTACCACAATAATAGGTACTGAAACTAAATATTGTTTAAAGTTAAATTTACAGAAATTACAATTAAAAACTTAAGTCATTAAATTAAATGACTACATTGAAAAAATTGTTCTTTTTAACAGTTTCTTCTACTACAAGGGTTAAACCAAATTATTTGTTTAAATCATGCAATTAACATATATAGTTATGCAACCAATACTTCTGACAAAACTGTTAATTACTTTGTAATTAATTAAGGACTGGCTGTGCTAAAATGTTTTTGAGGAGAGCTAAATACACTCCTGGAAATTGAAATAAGAACACCGTGAATTCATTGTCCCAGGAAGGGGAAACTTTATTGACACATTCCTGGGGTCAGATACATCACATGATCACACTGACAGAACCACAGGCACATAGACACAGGCAACAGAGCATGCACAATGTCGGCACTAGTACATTGTATATCCACCTTTCGCAGCAATGCACGCTGCTGTTCTCCCATGGAGAAGATCGTAGAGATGCTGGATGTAGTCCTGTGGAACGGCTTGCCATGCCATTTCCACCTGGCGCCTCAGTTGGACCAGCGTTCGTGCTGGACGTGCAGACCGCGTGAGACGACCCTTCATCCAGTCCCAAACATGCTCAATTGGGGACAGATCCGGAGATCTTGCTGGCCAGGGTAGTTGACTTACACCTTCTAGAGCACGTTGGGTGGCACGGGATACATGCGGACGTGCGTTGTCCTGTTGGAACAGCAAGTTCCCTTGCCAGTCTAGGAATGGTAGAACGATGGGTTCGATGACGGTTTGGATGTACCGTGCACTATTCAGTGTCCCCTCGACGATCACCAGAGGTGTACGGCCAGTGTAGGAGATCGCTCCCCACACCATGATGCCGGGTGTTGGCCCTGTGTGCCTGGGTCGTATGCAGTCCTGATTGTGGCGCTCACCTGCACGGCACCAAACACGCATACAACCATCATTGGCACCAAGGCAGAAGCGACTCTCATCACTGAAGACGACACGTCTCCATTCGTCCCTCCATGCACGCCTGTCGCGACACCACTGGAGGTGGGCTGCACGATGTTGGGGCGTGAGCGGAAGACGGCCTAACGGTGTGCGGGACCATAGCCCAGCTTCATGGAGACGGTTGCGAATGGTCCACGCCGATACCCCAGGAGCAACAGTGTCCCTAATTTGCTAGGAAGTGGCGGCGCTGTCCCCTAAGGCACTGCGTAGGATCCTACGGTCTTGGCGTGCATCCGTGCATCGCTGCGGTCCGGTCCCAGGTCGACGGGCACGTGCACCTTCCGCCGACCACTGGCGACAACATCGATGTACTGTGGAGACCTCACGCCCCACGTGTTGAGCAATTCGGTGATACGTCCACCCGGCCTCCCGCATGTTCACTATACGCCCTCGCTCAAAGTCCGTCAACTGCACATACGGTTCACGTCCACGCTGTCGCAGCATGCTACCAGTGTTAAAGACTGCGATGGAGCTCCATATGCCACGGCAAACTGGCTGACTCTGACGGTGGCAGTGCACAAATGCTGCGCAGCTAGCGCCATTCGACGGCCAACACCGCAGTTCCTGGTGTGTCCGCTGTGCCGTGCATGTGATCATTGCTTGTACAGCCCTCTCGCAGTGTCCGGAGCAAGTATGGTGGGTCTGACACACCGGTGTCGATGTGTTCTTTTTTCCATTTCCAGGAGTGTAGATACTTTAAGATTACTAGCAATTTGTCTTCCAAATGTTTATAATTAGTATAGACTCTATATTTGTTTCTACATCAACAGTAGAATTTAGGTTACAAAACAATTACTGATTTCACCCTATAATGAAAAATACTAACTAGGAATAGTCAAAATAAATTATAAAATCAAGTTTAAAACTAACCACAAAATTAGACCTGGTGTTATTTACTTTAAGACTGAGGGCCAATCTTCCTCTGTTAAGAAAATACAGATTATACTCATGTATGTTAATGGTCATTATTTCAGAAATGAAAAAATGAGTCTAAGAAATCAGATGGCAAAACAAGAAGGGAATTAAAATTATCCCAGCTTGCTTTATCACAATGCACTGTGTTTATGGGGTGGCAGATGGAAATGCTCACACTGTCCAACATTTGTATATCTGGCAGTTTCTGAATCATCAAGTGCCAGAGCCAAGCATATTTACTGCCATCCATAGGTCCCTATGAGAGATAGGCTGACTTCAGATACATTTTCCACTGGCACATTCTCATACTGGCACATGCGCATTTAAAGCCTACTTCAAAACCCAGTGGATTCATTTAGTGTCACTGGTGTGAAGGCCTGAAGTACATGGTCATAAATGCACAGTGCATACACCAGGGCTTGAACAGGAGGCATTAGCACTGCTGGAAAACATACCCTCAACAGCTCGCTGTGCGTTGCATAGGAAATGGGTGTAAGCCATTCCACAATTTGACATGTGTGGTGCAAATATGATTTGCACCCATACTGCCTTGAGAAGGTTCACACCCTTAACCCGGATAATTTGTTCACACTCAAAATGTGTAAAAGGATAAAGATACTACAGATAAATGAAATGCTGCTCAAAGTAAACTGGCTATGACTGAAATATGAAAAGTAATTGACAAGCGGAGTGTTGATATAGTCTGCAAGAACCATACTGTAGAAACAATTAGCTCCCACATTTCCCTGCAGGTATGTAAAAGCTACTGGGGCCATGATGAGGCAATGCCTGCCATTTTTGTGGAAGGATTTGCAGACAAAGTGGATTGTAGTAAGCATCTACATGTGGTATTGTCATCCCATTGTATCCATTATGTAGATGAACTCAGGGTGATTGCTCTATATGGATAAGGTGCATGTCTCCTTATAGCAACAGATGTAAATGCAAAATTATCTCTGTGGTGCAGTAAGCAAACTGACAAACAAGGTGAGATACTAGAGGACATAATGCAGGAATTGGACCTCATGTTTTAAATCTTGAAGGCTAGTGAAATTATATTTGAGGGACAAGCAGGTGTAGCCACTAACATAGATGCCACTTTAGCAAACGGCATGTTGCCAACTAAGATTAACAGTTGACATGTGCTCCAGTACCTAACATCCAGTGACCACAATGCAATTGTCGTCAAAAGGGAGAAGTGGCAATAATAGGGGGAGACAAGCAGAGAAAAGCAGAATTGGGTTAGATGTCAGGTAAACAGATTGGGATGGCTTAGCTGCCTACAGTGCAGCACTTCTAATGGAATTGCTTCTGGTACATGTAGACTTTGGCACACAGGAACTAACTGAACTTTTGCAAAGTGCACAGGATATTTATATCCCTAAGAAAAAGTTAAACGATCAGGCTACAATCTCTGGGAGCCCAGAACTTTAAACACTGATGGGAAGGGTAAGATCAAGAAGAAGAGCTTATCGATGTCCTTTAGTGCAGCCTGAGCACACTGCTAGACTCCATGAATACAGGGCAATTAAGATGCACTACAAAACAAACCTTCAGGAGACTAAAAGAATACACTGGGAAGAATTTCTACAAAGGCAACTGCAATTTGACATACTGACAAGACCACATAAATTATTGACTGAAAAGGTTAAGGGACCTACTGTCATGTCCACAATTTGTAAAGAGAATGGCTTAATGATGGTTGGATGGAGGGAGTCAGCATAATATCTGCTAATGAACCTAATTGCTGATGATAATACAGACATTTATACTGAAATACATGCACAACTTAGAAGTGAACTAGCTAACAAATACAAAAATCAGCTACTTAGTGATACCTTTCACTCAAGAAGAATTTTGTAATCTTACCCTCCCACACATCACTATTAAAATTCTCTGTCTTTGCACAAATTTTGAAAGCTTTGAGAGGCATAAGGTGTACAGAAGAAAAACTTTTTACTTATCTTTATTATCTCATTGTTGTTGTTGGCTCTAATTCTTGTTGTGTCTAGGAGAACATTCTTGAGGCTGTAATTTTTATAACGTTGCAGGTTCCTGAAGACGAAATAACTGATGAAGATTTGCCTGTTGCTATGAATATCTTTTATTTTACCCTGACAGGTGCTTGAGTATGTTACACAGCACCCACAATCTCTTGCAAGTTGACTGGTCCAGCCATACAGCAGTGTGGGGAGTGGATCCACAGACATCTTTCAGCTTCCTCCCTAGAGTTCTCATTACATGCCCCAACGCATAGGTAATTTTCCTGTCTAGCATTTACATCAAGTCCTGAAACTTTGTTTTATGTACTAAATATGCTGTTCAATACCTTCTGTACATCACATGAGATATATTCTCCTTAGTAACTTTTAAAGTCAGTTATATGGGATTTATGTCACTTGAGATTAAAGAGTGTTCACATATGAAATATTAATAAACAGAGTTAAATGCAATGAAAACAATGGTCTAATAAGGTAATACACAAATATGCTCAAATACTATTCCAATCTTTGCAATACAAGTTATGAATATTGGCCCATCTCAATATTGCAGAAGGATCCACTCATATAGTCTCATGGCATATATTTATCAATTTCTAAAGCACAGTTCTATTACAGAACATAATTATATTGTGTATCATAGATTTTAATTCAGTCAATAGATGAGACAGATCTTTAAAAATCACATCATCTTATATACTAAATTCCAGAAAGCGAAACATACTTATATAGTCTTATGAATCTACAGATAGATTTAAACTCAGGCAATGGACAAAATAGAATTTTAGAATCTACATGTTCTTACATACTACATTCATGGCAAACAAAACACAATTGTATAATATTAAAAATCTACAGACATAGTCAATATTTTCTTCCAGACTAGGTACCATTATGCATCCATGTTCATATATCTTGTCCTCTGTACTAAATGTTAACAGTGTTTGACATTTTACATACTTGCTTTGCTTACCAGTAGCTCCTACTATATTTAAAAGTTCAAAGGACATTTCCACAAAATTCTTACTATATTGGATTTTGTCTCTAAATTGTTCAGATATACCACAAATTGGGCTACCTATATTGATCAAACAGTTCCCTTCCCACTGATCAATCTTAATCTTAATGTAAGGACATCCAAAATCTGAATCATCTCTGTTATTGGACAATTCATGTAAGAGATCACTTTCTATTTCATCAAATGTTGCATCTACACTGTTTTTGCAGTGTTTTATCAACTTTGCTAGTATGATTGCATTACTTTAGTTACACATGATGTCTGGTAAAGGTTGAACACACTGAATGGGTAGCATAGCACAACTAACATCACTTATTAAAGAAGGAACACAAAATATATTGCTGTCAAAATTACATTACTCGTCTGAAATCAAAATTGAGTTGACGTTAGTGAAGTATATAAGATTCTTTAGGAGTTTACCTTGCTTAAGTTATTTGGACGATAGGAAGCAAAATGACAGCCATTTAAAACAAAATAGGGATTTTCAATCGATTTTTTGAAATATTTATAGTTGATGGATCAGAATACAAGTGGTACAACTCCTAGACAATTTAGTTAGCTTCATCAGTAACAAAGAATCATGCCAATTGGTTCAATAGATTTTAAGTTACCATACTGCATGATAAAAAGAAAGTCATTTAGAGAAAAACACATTTGAAGTGTTGACTACATACAAATGCAATATTATGGAACTTATGTTAAATCTGTTATTCCAGGTCCATAAACTAGAATAGAATAGAATATTTTTATTCGCCTTTCAGTATTTTTCATACAATTGGCTTCGTCAAAGTTTACAATGGAGTACAGTTAGGTCAATAAACACTTATATACACAGAATTATTTAGCTTATTTAAGAATTGAAAACATTTATCACTTATCAAAAGCTTATATTATAATGAGTATTTCCTAGGAATTCTTCAATTGTATAGAATTCACTGCATTTTAACCAATTTTGCAATACACTCTTGAATTTATTAAATGGGGCTGTACGAGCTGAGTATGTTAACTTATTGAAAAATTTTATGCCCAAATGTTAATAGTTATTATGTACAGCAGCTAGCCTCGAGAAAGGAAAATCCAACAAGCGACTATTTCTAGTATTGTGTGTATGTACATCACATCTCGTGCTAAATTTGTCCAGATTTTCTTTAGCATACATTAAACAGTTATATATGTACATGCTAGGTACTGTCATTACATTGAGATATTGAAAGTGGTTTCTGCAGGAATCTCTGGGTGCTAATCCTAGAATACATCTGATGGCCTTCTTTTGCCATCTGAAAATACATTTAGCCCCCGAGGAATTACCCCAGAGCAAAATTCCATACTCCAGATGGGAATGGAAGAAAGCAAAATATGACTGGAGTAACAGCTGTTTGCTCACACTGTTTCTCAATTTGTACAGTAAAAAAAAGTACACGGGCTAGTTTGCTGCACAGGTGATTGGTGTGTTCTTCCCAGGAGAGTTTTTGGTCTATGTGCAGTCCTTCCTCTTCCTCATAGAGGATATCTGCTCGATCTGGGCCATCCTGCACAGCTCCAGAGCCGCTGGTACGGCCGGTGACAAGCGGTTTTCGGCCGCTTGAATCCGGTGGAGATTTGAATGCTTGGCGATCTGCATTGAATAGAGTTCCAGGGTAATGTCCATTGTTGTCATGGTCTTCAGAATTGCTGAATACCCTTCATTGAAGCTGCTCACTGCCAGGAAAGTCACAATCTTCACAGTCTTCGCACCAGAATGCAAATACTTGGGGGCTAACTTCCAAACACACGCGTTCAAACTTTCATTTGAATTTTGTGTGTTTCTTCCCAAGCACTGGCACAATAACTCATCCTCTGAAAGGGCCTTGTAGATCAGATAAATCACTATTTGAACTTCTTTGGAGAGCGGCTGGTTGTGCTGATATTCATCCAGATGTCCAGTAGCCTCTGCAATGTGCCACTTGCACCAACTAGTTTCCCCAGCCAGACAATTTTGGTGTTGTGGGTGGTCATCGGTCGAACACTTGTAGAAATACATTGCCCAAATTGCCTTCATCATCTGTTCCACTGAATTGGAATGCCTTTGGATTGCCAAGCTGTCATACATCATAAGCTCCTTGATACTTTGAGCAAGCACATAGAATAATTTTTCATGGCTACAAAGTCCAAATTCCCCAAAAAATTTTGTATGTCTATCTGCCACATAAAATTTCATCTAAGATGCGGTCGAGGCTGCAGTTTATTTACATCCAAGACTTTCCCTTACAATAAAGAGGAACATAAAGCTATGTGACACTACTAGCTAGGGCATAACCACCTATGGCAAGCTAACATACACCAACAAGCGACAAACATCGGCAAGCCCCTGCATATCAATATCAGCAATGTTGACTGGAAATACCAGCTGCTATAAAAGTTGACCAACAGGCTACAGCAGGTAAACCGCCAAGCTCGCTCACTGACACACAAACAAATCACCAACATCACCCTACACTGTGCATCTGATGTATGACTTACTGGACACAAAACAATGATGAATCTAACTGTTACAGGTATGCTGACACTGACTGAGAGATCAACACCGGCACCCAGTGGCAGCCGCCGATTAACAGCACCACCCAATGTCAAAGGTATCGACATGCATGATACCCACTACTAACAAAGCCTACCCTTGCATGACCTGTCGCAAGCAGCAAGACATCCACTACCACTCTTACCACACGACCTAACTATCGCAGAGGTTTTTTTCCCCTTGACTCTTGCCTTGGCACTTTTTTTCCTCTGCCTTTCAAATCACTACGCTTCGTTTGACCTTATACCCAAACTATCTGCGGATGAGTGTGTATTAATGGTTAACCTTAACCAGACGTACGCAAACATTGCAGTACTCACATCCTGCGACACCTCACTTTAGTGAAAACTAATCCTTATGCAGAGATGGCAGTAGACCTTATGAGTTGGCCATCTTGCCAGTATGGGCATGGACGGGCTCCACCTCTTATGAAAAACTGTGCTGAGAACTCGAATCTTGCCTTTCACATTCCTGCATAGCTCAGTACGAAATAGAATTTCCTGCAGAAGGGTTCTGGCTTCTTGTCCCATCCTAGCACACAATTCTAATCTGCTAGCAAGTTTCAAAAGAAACTCTGCTAAAAACTGAAAGATTCATTCTGGAAGATGGAAAATGATTAGATGTGGCTGTTCAGTAATGCAGCCTATGATGTAGATCCACCATCATCTTGCAGACAAGAGCTGCACTTTATGTAATGTACTATGAGAAAAATTTCCTGTCTTTCTGAATTATATCAGTAACTAACAATTGGCATCAGTAAAACAGTACTCTTGGAGACTATTTCAATATTATGTTAAAATTATTCAAAAAAATTATTCTTTACCACATACCACAAAGTCATATTTTTTTACCGAAGTCAAATTAAAAAACTGCATTCTGTAGTTGTTAAATGTTTGCTGAACTTGTGTATAATTGTGCTAAATTCATATATGGAGCCTTTCATGACTGTAGTTTACAAATGCCAAATAACAGAGTGTTTAATTGTGAATTTTGCCATAGAATTAGCAATAATTGTAGCCACATTGGTTTACATTTCAATAAAACTTCATTTTAATTAAATCAACCAAATTTATTACAATGAATTGACTACCCTTACTCGATAGTCAACCTAATTTTTTATTATAGTTTACAGGTAAAGCTGAGGATTTCATGGTTTTTGTTATCATTTTGAAAAAAATTATCAACAACAATTATTAAAACTATGACTTATTATTGATGTCTTACCACTACATCTACAATAGAGTCATTCACAAATTACCTAGTAGACAAAACAGTGAATGCCTTCAAGCCTCAGATCACTTCTGGGAGCTGATTTATATAAACACAAGGGTTGTTCAATAAGTAATGTCCCACATTTTTGTAATAAAAGCCTTTAATATATACAAACAAACATCCTTGTTGGTGGTTCACGTAAGATGTTTGTTCTGTGTGCTGGTGAAGTTTTGAACTGTTTTGACAGATGGCAGAGCCATAGTACAGCATCAAAATGGTGTCTACATATGACTCACACTACAAGTGGTATGCTGTTATTGAATTGTTATGTGCAGAAAAAGAAACCATGGTAAACATTCATAAACATTAGTGTGCAGTGTATGGCAATGCTGCAGTTGATAGGAGTACAGCTGGGTGATGGGTAAAGAAAGTTACAGCCTGAGGCACTGCAGAAACAGAGGTCCATGATCATCCACACTTGGGACGTCCTGTCACAGCCACTGCTCCACATGCTGAATTGTATGGATGCCACTATTCATGCCAACCAGCACATCACGACTCGACAATTGGCTCTACAGTTGTCTGTCAGCATTGGAAGTGTGTCTGCAATAATCGAGACTCTCGGATATTCAAAGAGGTGCTCACAATGGGTTCCACAAATGCTCAAAGCAGCCCACAAGATTCAAAGAAAGGCTATTTCACCTGAATTATTAGAGGATTTTGAGACTGATAGAGAGGCCTTTCCATCACGGACCATTATGGGGGATGAAAGCTGGATGCACCACTTTTCACTGGAAACAAAAAGGCAGTCCATGGGGTGGCATCATCCACATTCAGCACAAAATAAGAAATTCAGGACAACCCCCTCTGCCTAAAAAGTCATGCTCACAATCTTCTGGGATTGTGATGGGATCATTCTCGTGGATGTAATGCCAAGAGGGTCAACCATCAATTCAGAGGCATACGTGAAGACTCTGAATAAACTGAAGAAAAATTTTTGATGTGTACGATCGGATGAGAATCCAGCAGAAATCTTGCTCCAACACGATAATGCATGCTCATACACAAGTTGTGAGAACCCAGGAACACATTGCCAAATTGGGTTCGGCACCGTTGCCTCATCCATCCTACAGTCCAGACCTAGCACCCTTGGACTTCCATCTCTTTGGGCCCCTTACAGATTCTTTACAGTAACACACTTTGAAGATGATGAGACTGTCATGCATACAGTGAAAACATGGCTACACCTACATGACAAGAACTTTTACCAGCAGGGAATACATACTGTTCCATAACGTTGGCATACGGCCATAGAACGTGATGGAGACCATGCAGAAAAATAGGAGATGGACAAGACAAATTGTCACCAAATTCTGACTCTTAACAATAAATATGATCTGAGGAAAAAATGTGGGGCATTACTTATTGAACAAACCTCGTAAATAGTCTCTGTCCATATTCTGTGTGTGCTATGCTTCTCAAGTGTCATATGTAAACCATAGATTTAGAGTTAAGAAAAATGCGAAGTGTGTGCAACTGTGACAGAATTGTTGAAGTCTCTCATTAAACTCCTTGACAAAACTCTCAATCTAATGACTAATCTTGAAAACTTTTAATAACTGCTTGAACTTCCCTTTTACCCATGTTGTTGAGTCACATATGTAATAATTTCCCTTTTTCATAGAGATACTTCTCTAGCTATTCAACATAACAATGCTCCTCCTTTTACATGTCACATGCTGCAAGCAGAGAAATATCCACTAGCTGAAATCTGCTTTACAATTTTGCTCGTGTACAGTATTAAACCAAAACGCATTTTAAAAAAAAATATTTTAAAATACTGTAATAATTTTATTTTGCTTCACTCACACTTGTATTCCAGTCGCTTCATTTGCACCTACATCGACATACATACTCTGCAAGCTATCATATGGTGCATGGCAGACAGTATCCTGTACCACTACTAGTCATTCCATTTCCTGTTCTATTTGCAAATAGAGCAAGGGAAAAGCCACTACCTATATACTTACATACACTCCCTAATTTCTTGTAACTTCTTTTTGCAGTTCTTATGCAAAATGTATGTTGGCAGCAGTGGAATCATGCAGTAGCCTGCTCCTTATGCTGGTTCTCTAAACCTCCTCAATAGCGTTCCTTGAAAAGAACACTATTGCCTTCCCTCCAGGTGTGTCATATTTGAGTTCCTGAAGCATCACCATAATACTTTTGTGTTGCTCAAACCTACCAGTAACAAATTTTGTAGCTCACCTCTGAAGTGCTTCAATGTTTTCCTTTTAATCCAACTTGGTGCACAACCCTAACACTCAAGCAGTACTCAAGAATAGGTCACACTAGCATTCTATACACGGCCACGTTTACACTTACGTTTACACTTACCCAAAATTCTCCCAATAAACCAAAGTCGACCATTCACCTTCCCTACCACAATCCTCATATGTCATTCCATTTCATATTGCTTTGCAATGTCTCGGTCATATATTTAAACAACATGACTGTGTCGAGCAGTATGCGTATGCTGTATCCTAACATTACAGGGTTGTTTATCTAGTCATTTACATTAACTTACATTTTTCTACATTTAGAGCTAGCTGACATTTATTGAACCAACTAAAGATTTTGTCCAAGTCATCTTGTGCTCTCGGACAGTCACTTAACTTCGACACCTTCCCATACACCACAAAATCATCAACAAAGAACCAGATTGCTGTCCACCCTGTCCACCAGATTATTTATGTATACAGAAAATAATTGCAATCATTTCACATTTCCCTGGGCACGATGGATGATACCCTGTCTCTGATGCCATATTGCGTTCTATGAGTTATGAAGTCTTTGAGCCACTCACATAACTGGGAACTCATTCCACATGCTTGTACCTTTGTTAACAGTCTGCAGTGAGACACCATGGAAAATGAGTTTTGGAAATCTAGAAATATGGAATCTGCTTGCTTCATCCATAGTTCACAGTATATCATGTGAGAATATATGCAAGCTGAATTTTACTCAACTGTTGCTTTCTAAAAGTGTGGCAATTCATGCGCGTAAGCTTATCAATCTCTAGGAAATTTATTATATTCAAACTCAGAATACATTCATGAATTCTGCAGCAAACTGGTATTAAGGATATTGGTCTGCAATTTGGCAGATCTATTCTTTTACCCTTCTTCTATACAAGTGTCACCTGTGCTTTTTATCCAGTCACTTGGGACTATTGGCTGGAAGAGATTTTTGTGGTAATTGAAAGCCAAGTAAGGGGCCAATGCCATACAGTATTCTTTGCAAAACTGAATTGGGATTCCATCCAGACCTGGCAAATTATTATTTTTTTCCCAACTCTTTCAATTGTTTCTCTATGCCATGGATGTTTATTACTATATCATTCTTAGAGAACTCTGTATGATGGTGAAATGATGGTATGTTAGTATGATTCTACTGTGTAAACAATTTCTTAAATGCAAAATTTAAAATTTTAGCTTCCCTTTTGCTATCTTCTATTGCCATGCCAGGTTGATCAATGACCAACTATTTGGAAGCCTTCAACCCACTCAACGATTTTACATATAACCAGAATTTTTTCAGGTTCTCAGCCAGATCTTTTGCTAAGTAATGACGGTGGCAGTTGTTCAGTTGTTGTATGCTTCACGGATAGATCTTTTCACAGTCGCATGAGTCTCTACTAACCTTTGACTGTTATCATTTTCATATTCTTTTGAATAAAGAGTGCAACAGACTTTGCTTCCTCAGCATATCCCAAATTTAGCTGTTAAACCATGCTGGGTCTTTTCCATCCTTAATCCACTTACTGGGCACATACATGTCCAGAGCACAATTTACATTCTGAAACTTTGCCCGTAAGTCCTTTATGTCCATCATACTGAAACTGTCAGTTCATTGTCTAAGTGAGATGCTAACAACTGCTCATCTGCTCTTACTAGCAGAAACACTCTCCTAGCCTTCTTTGACTGATTTATTAACTGTCATAGCCATAGCTGCTATGATAACATCATGATACTAATTCTCATGTTTATACTGCTGTCATCAATAAGATCCAGCCCGTTTGTAGCTACAAGGTCTAAGATACTTCCACTGGATGTGTGCTGCTGAGACAGCTACTCAAGACAGTTTTAAGAAAATGTGGTAAAAGGAATTTGAAAGACTGTCTGTACCGCCTGCAATGAATCCATAAGTATCCCAGTCAATACTGAGTAGGTTAAAGTCAACTCCAACTAGCATTGCATGATATGGCTATTTACATGCTACTAACAGTACACTTCCCAAGGATAAAGTGACCATGAGAACTTTAAGGGGGGTGGGGGGGGGCAGTTAATGTGGGAAATCTGTTACAAATGCTTCGACAAACTACTGATAAAATTTTGACAGTCAAAGTGTCTTCACATGAACACAGTGTGATTTTGCTATCTGCATATCGACTGGCAAGTGTTCATCAGAGTACCTCAAACTATCACCTAGTCTACAAAAGCCCAATGTGCACTCCACAAGTGTCCCACTATCCGAGTAGCTGCTTTCCTTGTGTAGTGCACCTCTGACCAATCAACGAGAGTCCTCCAATTACCCAGTCGATAATGCAGGTCCAGAAATCTGCAGCCAAGACGTATGAAGTTGATGAAGGCTTTCATTGAGACACCCACTAGGTCCCAAACTAAAGGACCCCAATCAGCATTTTGCGAGCTCTGCTTGCACCCTGCATGTGAGGTCAGCAGCCTTCACCACCTTCGCCAGCCATCTGTATGAACCGAGGACGTGGCCTCAGGTGGGACAGGTGTCACTGGCACTAAAGTGAGCCACGACTTGTAGACAACTGCACTCTGCATGCTCAATAGTCACAGGCAACATCATTTCCACTTCTTGGATGAGGCCCCCCAGCAGACATACCGAGTGCACGTTGGCTTTCTTTTCAGCCAAGTTCCATACAACATTTACTGCTGGAGGTCCTGATACTAGCCAATCTCTGCACATGTGCTCCTGTTTGGACCCTGCTGATGGAATAGCCACCTGCTAGCTCACAGGGCAAACAGGGGAGGCCAGAAGATCAGCTTCCATGTTGGCCCTTCGTCTCATGCAATGCGGACTCATTATCATCGACTACTCATACTGCTTTGAGGGTGGATCCACTACAACATGTACATTAAGAGGTGCTCAGTAGTAGAGCCCGCAGGTGAAACTAGCAACATCTGAGGTGTCTCATCCAACGTGCCAGATTCTCCACCACCACTACATCATGAGGCAGCAACCTGAAGGCAGCTAAGTGTAGCTAAAAGTGCATTCAACTGTTCATGAACTGTGGCCAGCTGCTTCTGCATCTGCAAACAGCATGCACACATCCTACCCATCTTAGCAAAAATAACTGAAAAAGTAAACTATAAAAGCACACAGAAACTTAGATATGCAACTTGCTACATTCCCAACATGTTGTCAATGGATGCTGATGCCTTAATAAGCTATATAGCTGCCCGTTCAGAAGTAAAGAAAACTGCTGCCTGTACTTACACTTACAGTTAAAAACATGAGATTAAACAACTTAAATAGAAAAACATGCATGAAATTTAAGAATTGAACTAAAAAGCTAAGTACACAACTTGCCACTGTGAGGATGTGAACAGGCAACAGCTGAGGGTCTTAACTGGCTTACTAAATGAATGGGTAATTCATTTCAGGTTCAATGTTCTTAGATTTAGCCATTGAATATCCACATAATAAAAATAATATCAATTATAATAGAAGAAAAACAGCTTTCAAGTTTGTACTTCAATATGTATATTTTATTACAGTAACTGAAAACACTGGAGATATCCTACATTTACACATAGTTCCCCACACTGTATCATCTCACTATCACATTATTTTTCTCACTGAACTTCTTTATTAATGGAGATTTTACAGAGCACAAACAATAACAACATATTTACAGTTGAGATCAAATTTCTCTTTAATAGATATCCATTCTGTGTATTCTCAGAAAAACTTCACAGAAATTCTAGAAACACCATGCTCCCCTGGACACACACACACACACACACACACACACACACACACACACACACACACACACACACACACACACACACACAGAGAGAGAGAGAGAGAGAGAGAGAGAGAGAGAGAGAGAGAGATAGGGCTACCACTATAAGCTATGTATGCAATTGTAAACTGTAGAATATACAAGGAATGTAGCTGAAAGTACAGCTGCAACAATCACCACTTTGTCTCTGGTTGGCAGCAGACAGCTGTATAGACTCCACTTAATTTGCCGTTACTGGAGTTCATAAATAAGAACTCTCAAAATAAAATCATCACACTGGCTTATAAAATTAATGAAATTACACAGTGACAGTCATATTAAAATAGTGTACTTTACAGTATCTGAAAATAAAAAAATAAAATTAAGATAAACTTATAAAAACAAGCACTCTACTGCTGAATGAATGTACATGGTTTTCAGTTAACGGTTGATATTTACAACTGGTTTTTTTATGCTACATCTGTGCTTTGTAAGCCTTACAGTACACAGCTTCCTACTTCTGCAGAGTAGATATGGAGGGAGGAGGAGTTGCCACATTTATTAAAAACTGCCATAAATTCAAGAACATTGACATTAATAAATTCTGTTTAGAGCAGCATCTAGAAGTATGTGCAACAGAAGTAGAGATCCATAACAGATCCTATATAATAGTAACTATTTACCGAGCACCTGAAGGAAATTATAATCTATTCATAAGTCATCTAGAAGCTCTTTTGGGTTATTTAACAGTAAGAAACAAAGAAATTTTGGTTGCTGGTGACTTTAATACAGATTTTCTAATTCAATCTTCCAGTAAACATTTACTGCAGTTAGTAATGTTGTCTTTCAATCTAACTCACACTGTAAACTTTCCAACTAGGATCACTAAATCCTCAAGGACAGCCATTGATAACATTTTTATAGACAAATCAAAGGAACAAAATCATATCATAAAACCTGTAATAAATGGACTATCAGATCATGACATGCAGCTCCTTGTTTTAGATGTAAATTCTAAGCAGATTATCAAGACTGCTAAATCTGAGTACAGGAGAGTATTCAATCGGCCAAAAATTGAGTGTTTTAGAAAACTGCTCAAAGATATGAACTGGAAAGATGTTTATAGTGCTCATGACATGAATGAAAAATATAACACATTCATGAACGTCAGTACCATGTTTGAAAACTGTTTTCCTCTAAAAGTTACTCAAATTAAACAGAAATCTATAATAAAACCATGGATCACACAAGGAATAAAGATCTCCTCTAAGACAAAAAGGAAAATGTATCTATCGAACAAGAATAGCTCCAATGCTGATGATTTAGCTAAATACAAGGAATACTGTAAAACATTAAAAAAAGTAATTCAGACATCTAAACAAATACACTACGAGAAGAAGGTAGCACTGTCAGGGAACAAAATAAAAACAATATGGGATACAGTGAAAGAGGAGACTAGTAGAACCAGAAAGGAACAGGAGCAAATAGCACTAAGGGTAGATGACACATTATTAACCGATGGGCATAGTGTGGCAAATCTATTTAACAAGTACTTTATATCCGTTACTGATAGAATGGGATTGTCAGGATCAGTAAATAATGCCCTTGAATATCAGAGACTAGCCTTTACAAATAGCTTCAGGTACATGAATATGTCACTCACATCACCAAAAGAAATAACTTCCATAATAAAATCTTTAAAAACAAAGCATTCTAGTGGTTACGATGAAATATCAACAAAGTAAATTAAGGCATGTTCTTGTGAGTTTAGTACAATTCTAAGTTACTTGTGTAACCAGTCAATTATAACAGGGACATTTCCTGACTGGCTGAAATATGCAGATGTTAAGCTTCTATTCAAGAAAGGGGATAAAGAGATGCCATCAAACTACAGACCGATTTCACTTTTGCCAGCATTCTCAAAAATTTTAGAAAAAGTAATCTACAGGCAGCTTCTCAACCATCTGACCACAAATAACATATTATCAAGAACACAGTTTGCATTTCTGATTTGTTCTGATATTGAAAAGGCTATGTACACCTACAGTGAAAATGTACTTAATTCATTAAATAACAATTTACAAGCAGCAGGTATTTTCTGTGATTTGTCAAAGGCATTCGATAGTGTAAACCACAACATCCTTTTAAATAAATTAGAATTCTATGGTGTCACGGGCAGTGCTGCAAAATGGTTCAAGTCATACCTCGCTAACAGGAAACAAAGGGTGTCAGTGGTGCAAGGGACTAGTGAATTAAGTCATCAGTCATCATCAGAATGGGAAGAAATTACATGTGGTGTCCCACAAGGATCCATCTTAGGGCCATTGCTTTTTCTTGTGTACATTAATGATCTGTCATCAGTTACACTGACAGAAGCAGAGTTCGCTTTGTTTGCAGATGACACAAGTATTGCAATAAATAGTATGTCGAGTGTAGTTCTAGAAAGATCTGCTAATGATATTTTCATGGATATTAATAAATGGTTTAAAGCCAACTCACTGACATTAAACTTCGAAAAGACTCACTATATGCAATTCAGAACCTGTAAGAGGTTTCCGCACAGAGTATGCATAAAGTACGAAGAAGAGCAGATAGAAGAGGTGGGATTACAAACTGATAATAAATTCAGTTGGGAGGAGCACACCACAGAACTGCAGAAATGCCTTAACAAATCTGTATTTGCAATCCGAGTGTTAGCAGACATAGGCGACATAAAAGTGAAAAAGCTTGCATACTTTGCCTACTTTCATTCCATAATGTCATATGGTATAATATTTTGGGGTAACTCTTCACGCCAAACAAAAGTTTTCAGAGTCGAAAAGCCTGTAATACGTATTATTTGTGGAGTAAACTCACGGACGTGTTGTAGAAACCTCTTCAAAGAACTGGGTATACTAACTACTGCCTCTCAGTATATTTACTCCTTAATGAAATTTGTCCTAAATAATATATTTCTTTTTCCAACAAACAGCTCAGTTCATACATACAATACCAGGAACAAAAATGATCTGCACAAGGACTTAAAAGCACTTGCTTTAGTTCAAAAAGGGGTCCACTACTCAGGAACACTCATCTTCAATAATTTGCCAGCAAACATAAAAAATTTAGTTACAAATAGAGATCAGTTTAAAAGGAGCCTGAAAGACTTACTAGTGGCCAACTCCTTCTACTAAACTGACGAATTTTTTAATAGAAACAAATGATGTGTTGTATATATTTATACAATTAGTATTGTTATTTCAGCTTAAAAAAAGAAAAAAAAATGTGACATGCTCCACATCCACAAGGATCTCCTCAACACGGATCTATGGAACGAAAAACTAATCTAATCTAAGTGATGAGTACATAAAGTACAAGTATCACATCCACTTAATAAATCTATTCATGGATTGAGAAGTCTCCACATACCAGATGAGCACTTAATTTCAGCTATAACAATATTGACAGGCAATCATACTGTGTTCATATAAAATAATTTACTAGAGTGAACAATTTCCTGCACAATCTTGATGGAGGAGGAGATAATTTATGCAGAGATTATCAGTCCTCCTTTTGTTTCAAGAATGTCAAAAAGGAAACAACCTTTTTGTGCAATCCATCAGGGTAGTTATTACATGGGTTGTTCAGTATAACAATAAACAATAATGATAAAACATTAGTAAGAAATGTAGTTTTGAATTCCTGAGTAGAAAGTGGAAAAAAATTATCGCCACTTTTAGAAGGATTAAATAACAGCAGTAAGATTGAACAGAGATAGGCATACAATTTTGTGCATTACAATAAATATTATGAACAAAAACACCAACATAAAGACTGTAGCTTATATGTAGTATTATTGTAAATGAAATGGACACAAAGCACATCAAGCAGAGGCAAAATTGTTAAATGCTGCTTGTCAAAAATCCACAGAAAATGGATACAGTCATAGGCATCTACAAAGCGGCTGCAAAGAGCAAAGAGCAGGCACTTGCCTACTCTAACCCCCCTCCCTTCCAGTCACACTGGAATCTGGAATGCAGAGTTTTCATTCGTTACAGAATTCTCATACACTTCTAGAACTGATTTTCCATCATTGCGCTATACCTCTCATTTACCTTAAACCCTCCATCCCCCACCCCGTATGAGATGGACGGATGTCCATACAAAATATTTATAAACGTGCTGTTACTAACAAAGAGACTTGTCTCTTCATGTATAAGTTTAATTCACTATAAGGATACAAAAATGTCTATTTCAAGTACAATAACATCATATCTTAAGATACTCTAACAACTAGTAACATAAAATAAAATCTCTGAAATAACAATAATGATAATAGTAATAACAACCAAAATAGACAGACAATTACCTTTGGCATTTGCAGCAGAAATGAAACTACCATCTCTCAATTTTTTTCCTTATTCTCTAGCTTGGCACATTGCTTGTTTAGTTAAAGAGCAGCTCCATTGAATTGCCACCTTCACATAATTATATATGTCTATTCTATAGGCAATATCATGTACACCCAAGATCTTGTTGATCTTAAATTTCAAATTGTGCTTTTTTCAGTGAGAAATGTATACATCCTTGTTTACAAACTTTCTCTATTAATCAGTGCAATTAACATGTACCTACATTAAATTAAAACTTGAGCAAACAGTCTGTATGAATGTTATCTTTCTTGTCGAAAGCAGACATTTCTGTACTTAAATTACGAATGAAGACACAAATTCTCTCTCTCAGTATATAGAAATAAAACATAAAATATATCAGTACAATCTTTTTGTGAAATAATAGTCACATCTACAACATTGTCAAGTCCAAATGGCCATGACTGAGAAACTTTTAAAAACAAAGAAGGAGAATTAATGATAGATAAAGTGCAATAGCAATTAAAAATCCACAAAAATTGTTTTAAAAAGAACAAAATATTAGCAGACCAAAACTGTTGACAAAAATTATACATTTTTGAAAATATATATCTTCTCCTGCACTGACTTTAATTACATACAAATTTTACAACTAATTAATTTGCCTTCATTTCTGTGCAGTAACTGAGAAATAAGGCACAATAACATGAACAAATTCCATAAAAATTTTCAAAAAATAATACTAAAGAAATAAATTTCAACCATATTATCAACAAAATTCATAGTTTTTGGCAGTATCTGTGGGATTATTACAGCAGTTCCCCCTTTCCCTCTTACACTGACTTTCTACACACCTCATAACAAATTCATTTGCCTTCATTTCTTTAGTGTACCCTCTAGCACAGAAACAAACAATACCCATTTCCTGCGTCCTTTCATGCTTTTTGCAGCATAGCAAAAATGTTGTATGCAGATCTGTGTATGGTAGAAAACTTGAAACACTGAACTTAGTGATAACTAGCACATTTAAAATATAATTTCTGGTAGCTATTCCCAATAATAGCTTTTTTAATGAGTTATGACTTTCTATAAACATAGCGCTAGCAAAAATATGATTTTATGTACAACATTAAAAATAAAGTTGCATGCCATTTTCAATATCAAAATATATCATTTCATACAAAATGTCATGGCATTAAAAAAACTAAACAGCAACTATTAACAGTGAACAACATTCTTAAAAGTGTAATGCCATGCTGCCTTTATCATCTGGAACACATTCTATAATAATCCAATCCAAAGACGGAAGCAGCAAGCATTCACAAATCCTTCAACTAATGACCTGATGTCATCTTGACAAAATTCCAACTGATTTGCAGCATGTCCCCCTTCTTGTGGTTTCCGATACACTATGCACAGATTCTGCAAAAAAAGGCAATGCTCATTAGTCAAAATGAATCAAAATACAGACTACAGTATTAAAAGTTACTGCAAAAAATATAAAAGTATTCAGGGCAGTGTGTGAATGTGAAAAACACAGTAGTTGTTGGGTTCTACAATGAATCTGTCATGGTGGTGTGAAAATCTGTGTACCACATTGTACTTCAAACTTGAGCTCTTGACTTTCACTGACAGCGATTTTACCAGCAATCTTGATGTCACTCACGATCCATCTTCCATTGTACCAGAGCCTTTGTCCCACTTTGCAAACTCCACAAAAAACTCTTCAAATACCCTGCTTGGCTAGCCCTTCTGGGAGAAAGGATATTGTGCTAGGTAGCCTAGAAGTTATTCCTATAATGATTAATTCATTCTCATGCAGAGAATTTGCTCATGTGAAACATCCTGGCATCTCAAGATTG
Source organism: Schistocerca gregaria (assembly GCF_023897955.1). Lineage (NCBI taxonomy): Eukaryota > Metazoa > Arthropoda > Insecta > Orthoptera > Acrididae > Schistocerca > Schistocerca gregaria. Next base: position 220,008,793 of record NC_064931.1, on the reverse strand, counting down.
TGTGGTGTACCACAACTTGAAACTGTGTTCCTTGAATCCCTTGGACAATGTCCTTACAGACTAAACATCAATGTATCGCTCAGCTTCAATTAAGCAACTCTTTCTTTCTGGGGGGAACTGGGACCATAAACAAAATGTGGGCAGTTATCCCAGTCAGTAAAAGCATTGAGAGTGGGAGGCAAGGGTATGGGTCCAACACAGATTTAATATGCCAGGAAGTTTCTCAATTGTCGAACTGCACAATGCATGAAGCCAATAGCCTTTCTTGCTTCTTTTGTGTGATGATCATTTTTGGGAAGGTAAGATGAAAGAGTAAGAGAAATTAGGTATGCTATTATTCCTTCTGTTTCATTTTCTTACACTTATCTTTAACTGTGTGCACAATACTTTTATAACTGACAGTCCACACTCACTGTTGTACATATTATCATGTAGATTATAATCACAAGTTATTTCTACAAATGCATTCACTGCACATTTCCTTACATGTGGATAAGCACCACCAAAATGAAGGATACCTGAATGAGCATGCATGAACTATCAGCTCTGTGATGTAAAGTACTCAATTGCTGAACATGCTCTTCAGCATGACTCAATAAACCTAAGTGCCCACGGCCCTCTTGGACCTATCTATATTACTAAGCGACTATCCCAGAACCCATAATCCAGATCCTAGTACCTGATCCAGGCTGTCTATCTAATGGCTTCCAGAAGCAACAAAAATTTTATTTTCAATATTTAGAATAGTTACTGACCAAAGTCAAACATTTAAAATGCTGTCATAATCTACTCATTGAGGTGTATACTCTAATGTTAAAAGTTTTTGCACAATAAGACAAGTATTACAGTTAGAAACTGCACGTTTGTCTTGAGGCAGCATAGCTGACAGTGTGCAAATACCTGTATTTGAGAATGACAGCACCTAGCGACTTCCAACAACCTTTAAACATTATTTCAAAGTTTTACAAAACTTTTTATCACAGACACCCCCTTAAAAATGATGACAGGAAAAATGTTCATTTCTTACTGCATTTTTATGTTCATGCAGTAAAACTTCAGCATCACGTATGGCATTTTAATTTATTGCTTTGTTACTACAGACTCTATTCAAAACACTGAGTGCAGACAGTATCCACATATACCACTTAATAAACTTACAAAATTATATCAGTGTACAGCACATTGTTCAGGAAACTTGATGTCATAGCTATTTAGAAGCATGAAATCTACGGTATACAGCAAAACTTCAACATCAGGCATGGCATTTCAATTTATTACTTTTTACACACACACACACACACACACACACACACACACACACACACACACAGAGAGAGAGAGAGAGAGAGAGAGAGAGAGAGAGATCAATCGTTCCTCTATTGGTGATTGCTACAATTTTATCTTATTTATTTTTATAATTTTCAATTATCCTTCCATATACATGTTTCTCCTTTTTTCTTTCTCTGTTTATCGCCTTTATTTATATTATTCTTTCCACTTCTTGTCTCAAAATCATTTTTTACTCTTTCACTCTATTCCTCCCTTTTATGTTCTGGGAATTGAAACAGATATTGTGCTTACTAATGTACTGTCTTTGACCTCTTACTCTGACACTCTAGTACAGTGTTTTAGTACTGTTTTTTTTACAGATGCACTTGTTTCTGTGGTGTCTTTGTCTGATGTTAATATATACTTTTGACTCATTCCACATTTCTGAAGGTTGTCCTTCTTTATGGGATCTACGGAACATGATGAATTGATGTATGAATGGATGAACACATATTCCTTCTTTTCTGAATGATGGAACTGTTTTAAAAAAACCACAGTAGGCTGTCAACTCTATTATGCAAGATGGACTTTATTGCACCACATGTATAGGGGATCATCAGAAACAATCTGAAAAGCTTGCAAGGGTGTTGCAGGAGAGGTTGTGCCATGAAAGTATTGCTAGGAAAAAAATTTCGTATGTTGCGCTGCTTCAGAGTTATTCAGAATTGAAGTTAGTCAATGAAGGAGTCGTGTGCAAAATTCAAGCAGCCTGCCAGAGATGGTGTTGCCAAATGCAGTCTTCATTTGGTTTCCTCAAATGGAACAAAAGAGTGATACAAATATCACAACATTCTCTGCTGTGGGAAGTGTGTGTGTCAAACCCACCTGTCATCATCCCATTACTCCTCTTCCCACATAAATTTACAACTAAATGAACACTTTCAACATATCTGGCACCTCCATTCCTGGCAGGCTGCTTGTTTTTGCATGGGCAACAGCCTGACTGGTTACCTCCAATGCTAATTAAATTGGAAACAGTGCAATGCATCGAAGTTTTGTCTTAAAAATTATTTCTCAGTACAATCTACCCAGAAAGATTATTAAAACCTTTTCAGACTGTTTCTGACCCCCCCCCCACACACACACACAAAGTTTTCATATATGGTCTCTCAAATCACAGATTGCTTACAAGCACATGTCATGAAAGTAAAATACTCATAACAATCGGTCTCCAGGTCTTTGTCAAATGCATGAGTGAGCTGGTTCTCCTTTCCAGTCTCCCTGAACTAATACCAGTTTCTTCCCTGTAAAAGGAACCCACGAATCTCAAAGCTATGAGGACTGTTGTGTGTTTTTATGTAATTCTACTGGCCATACCAAGAGCTGTGTCTCCTGAAGCTACATATTTATGCACTAATCTGTCTTACGAATTAACACTATAGAGTATTATAGTTCCCAAAACAAACTTGTTTCTTTGAATTCCAGATGTCAAACTCCTGTTCTCATAATGAGCCAAATGATAATGAAGTAGCAGCACCCATCTTTTAGTTCCGCATCAGCTGGCAATCTGGATTCACCTGACAACTCCAGTTCCTCTATTTTCATTGTTTGCTTTTTACCAATACTCCTTCACCCATTAAATATGGTATTTTTTTCTGTCCATGCTCATCCTGTTCTTTTAATTGAGGATCTTAGCACTAAAAGCATTTCTAGTTTGTCATTTGTGATTGTTTGATGCTGTTTCACTCCTCTTACTTTCCTGTTTCTGTGATCCAGGCTATCAATTTCTATTTCCAGAAATAAATGATCAGTCCATCCTTTTCGATTTAGAAGTGGGGGAGCAAGGGAAGGAGGGGGTTGGAGAGAAGGAGAGCGAAAGGGGGAGGGAGAATGGGAGAGAGGGAGGGACACACACACACACACACACACACACACACACACACACACACACACACACACACACAGAGAGAGAGAGAGAGAGAGAGAGAGAGAGAGAGAGAGAGAGATGTATATATTTTGGTAGATCTCTTCACTGTTTCCCACTTTCCAACTTGCCTTTGTTTGTGTTGCATCCATTATTTCTCTCTCTAAAGTACTTCTAGATATCCAACTTGTAGGTGAATGTTAAGCACTTATGCGCATACAAGCATTCCAAAATACCACTGTGGTAGTCTTTTTAGTTTAATATTTTTAAGAGATGCACTTCTTTCAGAAATTTCTTCAGTTAAATAACATTGTTTTTCCATTATATTAATTCTTACATCTACTATAGACCTTTCTAATCTATTCTGTTCACTCTCCCTGGAAGATTGGTCACTTATAGTACTAACTGTTAGGGAGGTACAAGGCTTGACATGCACATTTCTTTAAAGGGTAAGGAAATAGTTACTTCAAGATATTTAATTTTACTAACATTTTCTCTTTTCACCTATTTGTGTTTCTATATAATTTGGTTATTTTTTTTATGTTTGCCAGGAAGTTTGTTTTTTCACTTCAAATTCAGAGACAAGTTTTGTTGGGATTTTCCCTTGAATATTTATGTGAGTAATTCCTTCCATTAAATTTTTGCAATTATTTTTAGAAATGTTGTTTAACAGGAAGGTTAGAAAAATCTCAGTCATACAAAATAAGGAGCAGAGATAATAAAGCTTGTGTTATGAAAGATCCCACTGGTGTAAAACAAAGCACAGGGCTACAGACAGAAGGATGCTAAAGGAAACATGTTTAACTGTCAAAAGGTCAATGCATGAAGTCTTCAACAACTGCCATAGCAGAAACATCTTTCACAAATTCCAAAGGAATTCTGGTCATATGCAAAAGCTGCTTTCAAATGTTTCCCTACACAGCAAGATTCAGGAGTACTGCCCCAGATTAATTATTGCACCTCTAGAATGATGACTGATGTAGATTTTACTGCCTGAGGCATTCTGAAAGAGCACAATGGGATCATTATCAAATTCTACACATGGTGTCCCAGGAAGAACAGTCAATATCCAGAAATACGCCAGGAAATTCTAGTAAATATGGGCTTTACGATTAGATTACATTTACTTTCTCAACTTACTTAAAATACATTCCCCCAGGGACTCACACCTAGCGAGTACATGGCTGGTGACCACGGGGCCCCGAGCTGAGTCCTGGCATTGCTTCCACTTACTTATTCCAGGATCCACACTTTTGTCTTTCCTATCTGCCCATCCTCGGCCACCTCTTATTTCTTTCTGACCCTGATGCTATTAGGTTTCGAGTGCTAGGGGGTCTTTCATTTTCCAACCTATACTTCTCATCCGGGATGGTCAACGGCCCGGATGGTGGAAGAGGATGATTAGTGACACCTCAATGGCAGAAAGGGCGGAGGAACCACCATCACTAAACACATGATGTGTGTGGTTTACTAGTCCCCCATCGGATGCCTCCCCGGGTGGCAGATAGGGGAATGTCTCTCAGATATGGGTGATACTGGTGAAATGAAATAGCCAGGGTGGACCAAAACTAGTAAACTGTAGTGTCTGTCTCAGAATGAGCGGCTGCAAACAGTGTCTGACTCAGAATGGGCGGCTGAATTTCACACACTACCCCATCAGTCACAACCCCATTATCCTTCAGGATAACAACCCCAGGTGGCAACCAATCCACTCCCATTCATGGGACAAGTAGACCTGTGGATTTTGGGGAGTCTACATCATCATGTCTTAAGAAACCTAAGAATTTCTTGGCGACCATAAATATAAACTCTCTTCTTCAAGTTGGAAAATTGCTAGACATACTAAGAGAAAAAATGTAATGATATCAGCTGTACAGGAGACCAGATTCACAGATGAATGTTGTTTTGAATCAGAAGGCTTTAGAATATACAAAGGAAAACCTGGCAAAAGAGTCACAAAAAATATACCACATCTAGGCACTTGCTTTATTGCCAACAAGAAAATGATCGATTCAGTCTTAGATTTCTCTTCAAGTTGTGGAAGAATGTCAACACTGTCTTTCAAATCTATGAATAAGGCTTATGTGATAGTAAATTTCCATGCTGCCACATATGAATCAAACAAAAAAGAATCAGAATCAGTCAACAAAATTTGGGAAAAACTTGAAGAAACAATTGACAAAGTTCCAAAACACCATTACATAATTTTGATGGGCGATTTTAATATACAAATTGGTAGATAAAAAAGTATAAACAAATTGTTGGTGACTACCCTGCACATAAAAGAACAAATAAAAATGGTGAGTGACTAACTGATATTTGTAAGAACTGTGATCTTTTAAAATCCACAGCTTTCAAGCATCTACCTCGAAAAGCCAAAACTTGGAAACACCCTAATGCAATGTTTGGAGAATTCCAGCTGGACCATGTAGCTATTTCTAAAAAATCCACCAGGGAAATTTTCAATGTTAAAGTTTTGAGGAATGTCAACATTAATTCTGATCATTACTTGTCTTTGTTAAAAATGAATATCATCCCAGATAGCCGAAAGGACCATTCCAATATTTCAAGAATAAACAGACCTTCAAAATTTGATATAAGTAAACTGAAAGATGTCAACAACAAATTTACAGAAACTCTACACAGCAAACCAAATAAAACAGACTGGAACAGCATTAAAGAAGCCATGGTACAATCAGTCACTGAAACTATACTGACCAATAAAAAATATAAACACCCATGGTGAAACGAAGATTGTAATGAAGCAATTGAAAAGTGAAGACAGACGTGGATAAAATGGAATAGCAAGAAAACCTTCAAAAATCACGAAAACTTCTTGAAGGTGAGGAAAGATACATCAAAAGCATCGAGAACAACTAAGAGACCCTTCAACAAAAATCAAACTGATGAAATAGAAACAAATTTTAGAAGATATCACACTCAGGAATTTTATAAAGCCTTTAAATCACAACTATTGAAATTCAAACATTCTACGTTACATATAAGAGGACTCAATGGAAAACTGAATGACAAATCATGTGCTGCAGCTTTTGGAAATTACTTTTCATCCATGCTGAAAATCCAAATGAAAAGCTTGATTTCTATCCTACTGTTCCTCCTGCACATAGTCCCACTCCCACATTACATGAAATCATGAAAACTATACAAAGCTTGAAAAATAACAAATCTGGAGGTGAGGATCACATCTTGGCTGAAATGTGGAAATACACAGGTAATGATACAAAAAAACATCGCCATGATATCATAGTGAAGATTTGGGAAACTGAAACTCTACCCCCAAACTGCACCGTAGAAATTATTCACCCACTTCATAAATAAGGTGATAAGAGTGATCTGAATAATTACCAAGAGATCTCTTTGCTACCAACGACATAGAAGATATTTTCGAGACTGTTGTTAAACAGAGCTGAATCAGTCTTAGGTCAAAAACTGGGTGAATATCAAGTTGGTTTAAGGACATCAAGATCCTGTGCAGAACAGATCCATAACCTGAAATCTGTTATATCATACACCAAATCAAGATCAAAAACGTTTGTTGTGACCTTTGTCGACTTTCAAAAAGCATATGACTCAACTGATTGAGAAACAATAAAGAACACCCTTGCAGTATTTGGTCTAGATAGGAAAACAATTAATCTGATAAACACCACTTTAAATAACACAGTGTCAAAGGTCCAGTTCAGAGGCGAACTATCAGAACCATTTGAAATCTGTATAGGGGTGAGACAAGGTGATCTGCTCTCTCCATTGCTTTTCAACTGTGTCCTGCAAAAGATCGTCAGAGAGTGGAAAACAGCAGTACTGCCAGGTTATGGGATTCAAATTGGACACAAAAGAAATGGCCTCAGTGGAAACTGTTTGGCTTTTGCTGATGATCTGGCACTCATTGCAAATAATATTGATGAAGCTAAGGTTCAAGTGTCCAGCCTACAATCAATTGCTGCTAATACTGGCCTAAAAATAGAATTGAACAGAACTGAATTCATTACAAACATCAAACACACTCCTCCTCATATTGAAATACAACAAGAGAAAATCAAGCAGTCCAAGAAATTTAAATATCTTGGAGAAACAATTACACCTGACGGTTCAGAAAATGCAGCTGTAGAAAGTAGGTGTTCTAAACTAGAAGGTGCATTACATCTGTGCAAAGACTTATACAAAAGCAAAAGCCTGTATTTAAATCTAAAACTTTGTCATAATAACACCGTAATTAGACCATCAGCATTGTATGCATCAGAATGTTTGAACATGACGAAGAAAGGACCACTACAAAAACTTGAAATAAAAGATTGGAAAATTTGGGGAAACTCCTTGGCCCTATCAAAGAAAATGGAGATTTCTGCTGAAGACACAACTGTGAATTATACAAACATACAGAAGACATTGTTACCAGCATGAGGAAGTGGAGAATGATGTTCTTTTTTTGGTCATCTGGAAAGAATGAACCCGCAAAGACTTACTCATTGCATACATTCATCAATTTCAAAAACAAAATTGCATTCAAAATGGGCAAGCCAAGTTAAAAAGGATTTACAGGAAGCTGAAATTTCATTTGATGACATTCAGGATCGAGAAGTTTTCAGACAAAAAGTCAAAATTACTAAAAACCTGATTTCGCTTACTACGCGAGTTCCACAGAGAAAAGAAGCAGTCAGCCAAAATGAAAATCTACTGGCAAAAGGGGAAAACACAATCAGGGAAGAGATAAAAATCTTCGTGGTCCATAGCAGGCCGAAACACCAGAGGGGGGGGTGGGGAGGGGGGGCGGGGAGACTTAAAATACACACCCGAAGAACTATGAGCATTTGTTCATCTTCTCTATTGTGAAACACATCTCTTCTACTGAACATGTGCTTAGAGCTCTTAAGAAATGCATGTTAGGGCCAATGTTTACTAGACAATTTTTTCTCTTTTATTCCGGAAGAAGTGCATTGCAGCACCTAAAATTTTAGAAATTAAGCACTGTGTGTGTGTGTGTGTGTGTGTGTGTGTGTGTGTGTGTTTCTTGTATGCTAAGTACTTTCTGAAGGTATTGTACTTCTATTGTATGAGTAAAAGTGCAGGTGTCATGCCATACAACTTAATTTGGAATAAAAAATAGATGCACATTGATGGAAGTGGGCTTATACATTAATGTTACATTTCCCAATATTTTATTATGCCAACCTTGACTAAAAACGACATATATTTTGATAGATTTTTAAGCATCAGTGAAGCTAAGGATTACATTTTCTTAGCATACAAATTACAATAAGAAAACCATCAAACATGGCACTTTAGCTTCACAATGATGGTATCCAATATAACATTAAAAGTAGTTCTGCATTAACAACTATTTCCTTCTCCTTTAAAGAAATATGCATGTCAAGCCTTTTACCTCCTTAACAGTTAGTACTATAAGTGACTAATCTTCCAAGGAGAGTGGACAAATGTTCTAGTAGTGCACGATCTCATATGGTTTCCCACTGCTCACTGCTGCACATACACAATAAAGCCAATTTGTCAAGTATAAGTGATTGCCACTTCTGTGTTCCTTTATTTCTTCCAGGCAAAGACAGACAATGAAGAGAAATGAATACATTGATGCCAAAGACCATAAGACTGATAAATACCTAATTCTCAACTCTGTATACCGCCAGTGACAAAACAAACTGTTACACTATATGTTTTACTACTGAAGGTGCATAGCCATGACTGTAAGATTGAAACTGAAAAGATAGACAGGAGTTATAGGTGTCAATCCTGGAACTGTAAACAAAGGTGATTATATTGCTATTAAGTGTGCTAACAAAGATTACTGAAGTAGTGGTTAGCAATGCCACGAACATAAACCAAAGTAATGTTCACAGCACAGCAGGCTAACACTTGAAACATGGGTGCTACAGCCTAGGCATTCACTCCCCATTTATTAACTGGCAACTTTCTTTGTGCTTTGCTGTTAGTGTGACAAAGTGCCTAAGTGTCACTTCATTTACCCAATTTTTCTCTTCTTTTTTACTTCCTCCTCCAAAACCGCAACCTATTCTCTTGAAAACTACATATCATGATGACACTCATGTATGTCTGTGGACCTGATCTGATCACATGTGAATACAGCTTCATTATTTAGGTAATCTGATCACATGTGAATACACCTTCATTATTTACCATTATTCAGATACACAATTTATTGACTTCTATGATTTGGTCAGCTCTCCAATCTAATAAAGATAATTAATGAAATCCCTTTTAAACTGCTACTGAACTAAACCGGCTGTACTCTTGTGCTTTCTGGGAAACTATCTGTTCTTTACAAATTATATAAAATCTCTGTTAGTTATATCTGAAGTCTAATTAAATGCCAAAACTATGTCATCCCAACTAATGTTGTGATCTATACCACAATTTATTTAGTTCTATCTACAAAGAAGATAAACACTAATTTAAACACTCAAAAAGCATCTAATTTAACAGTAGACAGACTACCTTAGAGCTATAGTTATGTAATTGAGACTTACACCTCTCGAGGTTAGGAAGTCAATGGAAAGCATCATGAATGCTTCAAGATATCGTGGGTGCAGGATCACAATATGTTGTGTGCTTCCATCTGGTGCTTCAAAATGGCGGCTATGTTCAGAATACTTGTACAGCAGGGTTCTTGCTAAGTTTTCATACCATGTTATGGGCTGACATAACAGTGGACCAAGACGAGGGTCGAGATGACTAAGTGGTTCAGTAACAGCCAATTCACATAATTCACAGAACTCACTGTATGTTAGGTCCGAATTACTTGTCTGAAAACAAAATAAATTTTGATGTCACAATCATGAATGTACAGAGTATCATTTGTACTTACACAAGAAATCAATTTTCCTTAAAACATTCATCAAAGACAGAAATAACTTGTAACAGGAAATCTGAGCTTCTCTGAAACAAATTGTGTTGGTTGTAACAGGGTCTTTAAGGTGTTCATTCCAAGCACAGGGGGGCGAAGGGGGGGGGGGGGTGCAGGGATAAATGTATGCATGGGCTTTATATTAAGGTATTAAAAGATATGTTGACAGCACAGGGGGGGGGGGGCGAAAGGGGGGGGGGAGGCAGGGATAAATGTATGCATGGGCTCTATATTAAGGTATTAAAAGATATGTTGACAGCACTTGTATGAAGGTATTCTGAAACAAGTTTTGTATGAGATAGGAAAAATGCCTTCAGATGCTTCATTATGATGAATGGTAATTAAATATAAGTAAGTGGTCCGCAAGTTTTTGTTGATACCCATTGTTTTCCTAGCCTTATCCCGTGTCTACATATAGTCAGCATGTTAATCTGGATATGGCAATGTTATTTTTACAGGGTGACTGAATGCCCTTCATGTCACCCCCCACTCTCCAGACGGAATTTGTGTATCCCATATGGCTGCATCTAATGTTAACCATACCAAATTGTGTGAACGTTTTGTAAATGTTTGAGAATTGTGTAACTGAGGTTGACATGGGTAAAATCCCAGTATTCATTTAGATGTGGGAAATCGTCAAAAAGCTAAATTCTGGCTGGTTGGCACACCAGCTCTTGTCATGAATCCATCAGGTGGATTTAATGTGAGGCTGGTGCACCTTCCAAAAAAGCCTGAAGCTGTGTGCTAACATGCGAAGCATGACTGTGTATGCCCAGGTAATATCTTATTGAAATAATACCATAAAGAAAGTAGTAATACCAAAACGAAAACAAAGTAAGTATCATGTTAAAATGTAATAGAGAGAGTTAATCTGCAGCACTGATCATTCCCTACGGTAATTTAAGCCCTATCTACCCTTTAAGACTGTCATGGTAAGTCTATGGAATGTGGTCATCATGAGGGGTTCCATTATAGAAGGCTCAGGAATATGAGATACTATTGAGGTAAATTAAATGACTGAAAAATGTGGTTAAAACTAATGAGAACTATTATATGTTCTAACAACTTTCTGCCACAAACTCTTAAATCCCGTTTAGATACTGTTGATGCTGGATAAACAGCAGCAAAATGTGACCTGATTCAGGATGGGTGCTTCATGAGGCTGTTACTAGTATTGTAAAATTTGGCATTAATATTTACTGGAACAGAGAACAACATTACCCTACAATAATACAGTAGTATAGCTCATTCTTTTGAGGAAAACCATTTAGGAGGACGTTTCTGATTTAACAAAGGAAATTTTATTCTGTGGGAGCTGGAGGAAAATTGGCAGCTTCCACGGAAAGAGATGTAGTTAGTTTGCCTTAATGTTGTCAAGATTAGAGTAATACTTCATGAATTCAATTTTTTCCACATAGTCAGCTACATTTGTGACTCACCATAAGACCATCATTGAAAATTCACATACAGGTGTAAGTGATCACACTAGTCTCAGTAGCTAAAGTGCACATAGGGACATGCTTTTATCAATACGTTAATTTGGCCATTGACAAATGATATAAATGACTGCTGTTTCTTAATTTCATATATTTTCTTCAATTCAGATAATTATATCCATTTTAAAACTTAAATTTCCTAACATTTAATGTTTTTGTCTACAAAAGTTGTACAGTCTCAACTCAAGCTGTATGGTTGTTCTAAACGTTTCATGTACTTTTTGCTCACAGGAAATATGGTATGTCTACCATACTCCGCCTTGAAACCACACATTTGGTTTGGACCATGAGGTTTCATATTAAGGAGGACAAACCCTGCTGTTTTATGTCTAGGTAATGCTGGAGAACTGAGTGCCAGCATGAATGCAGCAGTTTTCTTGCATTCACCATTAATTTTCTTCATAATTTTTACATATCTGCTATGCCTACCCTTTCTCAATCTTCTCTTAGTTCCTATACATTGTCATTGCAATTTTCCATAAGATAACGTCCTTTCTATAACTGACAGTGTTTTGCATTTCTCTCACTGCTGGAACTTCTACAAGTAATATAGTATTACAGAAATGTTACACTCAATAAGAAGCTGGTTCTACCAAAAGCATTCAATTTCACAACCACATGAGAGATTTTAGGGCACCTGCAACATCTTGCAAACTTCCTCTTTTCTCGTAACAGAGATTACATTCTTAGGAAGACTCACAGTCATACTGCTATTTGGTAATCTCTCATGAGTGGATCCACTCATTATTGTTCCATCTCATTGGGAGTGTAAGGAGTTTATGAATTAAGAAGCAACTCATTCCCATGAGCCACACATGTTGGCTAAGGGCAGAGCCGAGCCTACGTGATCAAGCCTAATACAACTGAGATGTTGCACATGCCACAGATACTGCCTCGTTTTGAATCTTTTGCTTCAGTACTCATCTAATACATTGGCAGACAGCATATATTGACACTGACCTTTCATGTAAATTCTGCCCCTAGGTTAGCTTTACAACATTCATATTGTTGATTTAGTGGTACTGCATAATGATCATGATACAGTCTATTCAATCTTGAAAAAAACCATAGTGTTCAAACACATTAGGAGAGATGCAAGGTTTCTTGCTTTAAACTGCTGTCAACTCTGTTCATGATATTCCTTTGCTTGCAATTCTCTTATATTCATATTCAACAATACCATCTGAGCCACATCTTACTGAAGTTAAGGTTGCTATCAGTTCAACTGCTGTTGGATGTTTTATATGTTTCTGACATATGGTACCAGTTCTCTTATTTAATGGGTCTAGCATGTCTTGTGTTGCTTTCAGGATATAAAAATTAGTATATTTACCCTTGAATACACAATGGACTCAGTTTTACAATGAGTAAAAGGTGAGGATGTGGTGGTGAGGATTGTGGTTTGATAGGGACTAGACTACTAGATTACAATTCTCTCCACCTTAGATAAACTCTGATGTTAATGATTATGCCGAGAATGAGGGTAAAGAAAATCTTTTTTACTCTCAAATCTATTTGCTATAACACTAATGTAATCCATTATTTGACTAAAGCAATAACAAGCTGGGGAGGAATGTCCAGATATTTTGGAAACATTTAATTTGTAGAGGCTAAAAGAGAGGTAATCCATATAACAAAAAGATAAGTAAATCAAACAATGGAAAATCCAGGATGGAATGTAAGAATATTATGAAAAGGAAAGTTGCTACTCACCATATAGTGGAGATGCTGAGTTGCAGATAGGCACAACAAAATGACTCACAAGTAAAGATTTCAGCTGTTAAGGCCTTTGTCAACAATAGACGACACACACACACACACACACACACACAAACGCAACTTGCACACAACTGCAGTCTCAGGCAACTGAAACCACACTGCGAGCAGCAACACCAGGGGCGGGGAGGGGGAGAGATAGTATGGTGAGGGTGGCAGGCATGGGAGAGGTGGGGAGGGGGAGAGGGGAGGGAAGTAGCGGAAAAGGAGAGAAATAAAAAGACTGGGTGTGGTGGGGGAATGCTGGCCATGTAGCGCTGGGAATGGGAATAGGGAAGGTGCTGAATGAGTGAGGACAGTGACTAACGAAGGTTGAGGCCAGGAGGGTTACGGGAACATAGGATGTATAGCAGGGAAAGTGCCCACCTGCACAATTAAGAAAAGCTGATGGTGGGAAGGATCCATATGGCACAGGACGTGAAGCAGTCACTGAAATGAAGGATGGGACAGTTGGATGTCAGAGATGGGGAGGACCCAGCTGAAGGTTCAATGGGGCCCCTTTTGTGGCAAGAAGTTCTCTCTCTACATCTATCATTCTTAATGACTTAAAATAAAGAATTCTGTAGGAAAAATACTAGTGTCAGTTACATCTAAAATGGAACTATGTGAGGCTAGAATGGTTAAACTGCACTTTGTGTAAAGTGACAGACTTTCTACGAAGCCTGGTAGGAAGTCCTCCATCCACAAGTAGTTTCCTTAATCATTCTTAATTGGTTGTGGGTACTGATAGCTTGCCACTCCATATCCCAAGCTTTCAGGATAATTAGGTTCCTGTGTTGGTATCATTGGTAAGTACCAGCTATTCCCATTTCTAGTAATTCACTTGCAGTCACACCCTTGGCCAATTGGTCAGTAAGCTCATTTCCTGGTATACCAGCATAGGTTTACATCTAGATGAACATGATGGTAGTGTTTTGCAGTTCAGATAGCAGATTCTGACCACTTGAAACTAATGTATTCTTTAGACAGCACTTTTTAACAGCTTGAAAACAATTCAAGCAGTTCAGATAGCAGATTCTGACCACTTGAAACTAATGTATTCTTTAGACAGCACTTTTTAACAGCTTGAAAACAATTCAAGCAGTTCAGATAGCAGATTCTGACCACTTGAAACTAATGTATTCTTTGGACAGCACTTTTTAACAGCTTGAAAACAGCTCAATGAGTTGGAATAGGAACCCTTTCATGTCTTTGGTTCCCAGGCGTTGAAAGGCTCATGTTATGGCTTTCATCTTAACAGTGAACACAATATATGCATTTGGCAGAGACAGTAGTTCTTGAACAACAGTGGACACAAACACATACCAAACTCTACCATTATTTGTAGAACTGCCTGAGTGGATTGTTTCAGAGTACAGCTACTCACATAGGATCAAAAGAAAGATGTCATCTGTAGATATTAGGGTCTGTGTTCCCTTTAGGTTGACAACACAGGTTAAGATGTAGCTTAATTTACATACCAAGGAGGAGCCCCTTGAGAGGATCTGTGCATGAAATTGGACTGGGGAAGCTCAAGTTCATTCCCTAATACTAGGCTCCTGAATGCTGGACAGAACTGGGTGGTATGGATAGCTAGGTGATTATTGAATTATTATGCATAATTAACAAGAAGTTGCTGATGCCAGACTTGCAGCAGCAGCATGCCTGCTTCTGCTAGAAGGCTGTCAATGGGATTTGCGAGAAAGGTTCAGTTGTCAGCCTCATACAACTGTAGTGAATTGGATTTAGCTAGTCCACAGAGCACGTACTCTGTCAGACACCAACAGTTTGGTGATGGCAATAGAACACTTACAGTCGATGTTCAGCTAAAATGGATTCTCGTCTAGAGTCATCCAGAAGGCACTCTGACCTGCCAGTGAACCACAGAATTCAGAAGAAGAATCAGAAGAGGCAAAGAGGGTGGCATACTTGCCGTATGCTGGATCGATCTCTGCTAAGATAAGCAGAATTCTCATGAAACATGACATCAAGATGTCACTCACTAAGATTTGGACAATGTTGGGTAATGTAAAGGATGACCTGGGGTTACGGAAGCCAGGCATTTACAACATACCATGTGAGTGTGGAATGTCATACATCAGCCAGACCACCAGGACTGAGGACATCAGGTATAAAGAACATCAGAGGCGCATCAGACTCAGACAGGCAACCAAATCCACAACAGCAGAACACTGTCTAGAGCTCGGTCACTTGATGAACTACAATGACACCATGATTGTCACACAGGCCCTTAGATTTTGGGACAGTGTCATAAAAGAGTCCATCAAGATCAAGATCACGGAGAATCTAATCAGCCGTGACAACGGATACCAGCTCAGCATGGCCTGGGATCCAGCTCTTGAACTTCTGAAAACTCAATGCAAACCACATGGAGATTTCAGAAGAAGACAGAGCACCAGACACTACAGATTTGTCCCGACACTCCTGAGATCACAACCATGAACCTAGAGGACATCCAAGTCAGGGCAGACGTTGGTCGGTACATCAAAGATCAGAGGCAACCACTGGACCTGCACCTGGCACGTGCGGACCAGAGACAGAACATTCGACATGGCACAGACTGTTTACAGAGTGCCCAGCAAGAGACAGAAGTGGAAACTCAGGAAACAAAATGAAACAGAACACCAGCATTACAGACCAGTTTTGACAGACCTCTGATGATGACCACAACCCCAGAGGACAGCCACACTGGGCACAGGTGGCATTTGGAACACCAATGACCAGAGGGGGCCATGGGAGTCAGGTCTGATGGGCGTGGACCGTGAACGAAACACTCAACACGGAGTGGACCAGTTATAAATCGCCCAGCAAGAAACAGAAGTGGAGACCAAGGAAACAGCCAGGATACAGAACACCAGACACTACTGAGATGACCGCAACCCCAGAGAGCAGCCGAACTGGGTGTGGATGGCAGTGGGGACACCAGCGACCAGAGAGGACCATGGGACCGGCATCTAGTAGGAACGGGCGAGGAGGGAACACCTGATGGCAGAGTGGATGAACTAGGGAGTGCCCAGCACCTTGCAGGTATAAATACTGGACTCGATCTGCCCAAGAACCATTCTCGGATAGCACCTGAAGAAGACAGTGAGTTACACCATTGAATGCAAGAACGACGTGAACATCTGGCAGACGTCCCATTTTTTCAAAATGTCAACAGGTCGGCAGGAAAGCCTGAAGAACTACAGGATTGAGCAAGTTTAATACCAAGGCACTGTGGATATGTATGCAACACATAAACAATCCAAACAGGATAATATTAAGGACTCATGTAGCCACAAAAGAAATGTATAAACAGCTCCCCTGGAGGAGCTACTGAGCAATTTTTTTTCATACAATTAACTTTAACAGGCAGGCATGCAATAACCATATTATCTTCTCATTTTAAGGCTGCCAGATCTCTCCCCAAGTGAGAACGTTTGGAGCATTATGAGCAAGGCATTCCATCCAGCTCAGAATTCCCTAACAAACCCTTGGACAGAAATTGCCACAGTATCCCTCTAAAGGACATAACACAATTCAGTCAATGCCAAGCCAAATAACTGTTTGCTTAACAGCCAGAGGTGGACAAACACATTAATGATTCACTCAATTTGTGAAGCTCTTTCTCTTGAATAAATCATTCAGCATTTCTGAAATTGTAATAATTTGTTTATCTGTACATGTATATAACATCTGCCAATTTCTGCCCCATTTGGATAATTGCTTTGTGGTACTTCCTGTCACCCCCCCCCCCCCCCCCCCCCCACCCACACACACACACACACACACACACACACACCAAGAATGTACATTGTGCAAACAAGGGTTTAGGTTGAAAACTGCTCTTTTTAATCGGGTTACCTTTGTATCTTCGAGTAGCCAGACAACCATCCAGTTCTTACAGCCTCAGTCTCATATGTCTGGGTAAAGCTAAGCATGAGCATGCCACTCCTATTGTCACATGACTACACCAATTAATAGTACTCCTCACGACCAATGTAAATACGGCCAACCAGCAAACTTTGAGTCAGTTCTGCACTCGCATCTGATATTGTCAGTCACTTTCACCACTATACTACAAAATACTGGATAATAACCTAACTTGGCACTTGATTTTTCTGTCTGATTGTGATTCAGATTGTCTCTCTCTTTCCTCTTGACCTGTTGACATTGCTGTGGCAAAGGTTTCTGCTTTGCATTTAACTGTTTACATCAATTGCTTTGGCCTTGTCCTTGTCTGTGTCCTGTCTGTCATCAGGCAGCCATGTTTAGCTCAGCTACTGCTTGGTGTCATATTCTCTTCTGCATGCGGCCCTTCTGCCTTGTGGCTTCAAGTGTTTCTCTCTTGGGTTCACACGCATATGCTGATATCCAGCTACTCGCAGATGTAGCAACATGTCTGTGTTTTAGCTTAACATCCACTGTTGTGTTTTACTCACCTTGGAGTTGAGGGTTTTCTTAGTGAGGATCGTCCCTTCCACAAAACCCGCATGATGAAACCGTTGGTTCCACAGTATGCAACACCCAATATTCCTGCTTAGCATCCAATAACTGATGTGAGGCATGCTAAATTTTAGAGTTAGCAGACCGAGACTCATAATCATTTTCTAGTTCAGAACCTAAAATGTGTCAAACATGTGCTCAGTGAAATTGGGTCTCCTTCCTGTGGAGTGTGGGTGCATGAAATGTGATGCATTGTACATTGTGGAAGAAATACAGAAAAGACAAAGAAAACAAAAATGGGAATGAAATACAAAGGATCTCTGAGTATATCCCCTTCCTCCTCCCTATAGATTGTTTATTTTTGGGTTTCATGAATATGTGACAGAAGTGTATCACCAGGATGAAGAATGTGTCAGATTAACACTGTGATAATCATATGTAAATTGACATAAGCCTTACAGTCTAAATTATATGTGAACAGATACACAAAAAGTTAGGTCCAAATGTTCAAATAATAACTCAGATAATAGTAGTAATAATAGTCACGAGAACAAATTATTAGGCTTACATTCTAATTCATACAATAAGCATTCTTTCAACAAGTTCTCCTTTTCTGGAGAGTCCAGCAACCACATGGAAAAGAGGCTACAATGGCTTTCAGCTAGGTTGTGAGTATTTCTCTTCTTTCTATTCCAGTGTGATATCAGGTACTGAAATTAAGAATAGTAATTGGATAAAATGGAATGCCTGGTTACAATAGCTGCAGTGCACCATGAATAGCACTGATTTGAACAACCATCATTCACTTTTGGCATTTTTATCCTTCCTGTGATGCTAAATTCCCTCCATGAAACATGGACCTTGTCACTGGTGGGGTGGCTTGTATGCCTCAGCAATACAGATAGCCATACCATAGGTGCAACCACAATGGAGGGGTATCTTTTGAGAGGCCAGACAAACATGTGGTTCCTGAAGAAGAGCAGCAGCCTTTTTAGTAGTTGCAGGGGCAACAGTCTGGATCATTGACTGATCTGGCCTTGTAACATCAGCTTTACTGTATTGTTAAATGATGATGGCATCCTCTTGAGTACAATATTCTGGAGGCAAAATAGTCCCCGATTTGGATCTCTGGACAGGGACTACTCAGGATGATGTCATTATCAGGAGAAAGAAAACTGGCATTCTATGAACCAGAGCATGGAATGTCAGATCCCTTAATTGGGCAGTAGGTTCGAAAATACAAAAAAGGAAAAGGATATGTTAAAGTTAGATATCGTGGGATTAGTGAAGTTCGGTGGCAGGAGAAACAAGACTTCTGGTCAGGTGAATACAGGGTTATAAATTCAAAACCAAAGAGGGATAATGCAGGAGTAGATTTGATAATGAATGAAAAATAGAGCACAGATAAGCTACTATAAACAGCATAGTGAACTCATTATTGTATCCAAGATAGACATGAAGCCCACACCTACCACACGAGTACAAGTTCTTATGCCAACTATCTCCATAGATGATAAAGAGATTGAAGAAATGAATGATGCAATAAAAGAAATTATTCAGACAGTTAAGGGAGATGAAAATTTAATAGTCATGGGAGACTGGAATTCAATAATAGGGAAAGGAATAGAAGGAAAAGTAGTAGATGAATATGGACTGGGGATAAGGAATGAAAGAGGCAGCTGCCTGGTAGAATTTTGCACAGGGCATAACTTAATCATAGCTGACACTTGGTTTAAGAATCAAGAAAGGAGGTCATATAAGTGGAAGAGGCCTGGAGACACTGGAAAATTTCAGATAGATTATATAATGGTATGACAGAGATTTAGAAACCAGGTTTTCAATTGTAAGACCTTTCCAGGGGCAGATGGGGACTCTGGCCATAACTTATTGGTTATGAACTGTAGATTAAAACTGAATAAACTGCAATAAGGTAGTAATTTAAGAAGATGGGAACTGGATAAACTGAAAGAACCAGAGGCTGTAGAGAGTTTCAGAGAGAGCATTAGGGAGCAATTGACAAATACAGGGGAAAGAAATATGGTAGAAGAAGAAGGGATAGCTTTGAGAGATGAAACAGTGAAGGCACCGCAGGATCAAGTAGGTCACAAGACAAGGGCTAGTAGAAATCCTTGGGTAACAAAAGATATATTGCATTTAACTGATGAAAGTAGAAAATATAAAAATGTAGTAAATGGAGCAGGCAAAAAGCAATACAAATGTCTCAAAAATGAGATAAACAGGAAGTGCAAAATGGCTAAGCAGGGATGGCTAGAGGACAAATGTAAGGATGTTGAAGCACATATCACTAGGGGTAAGATAAATACTGCTTACAGGAAAATTAAAGAGACGATTGGAGAAAAGAGAACCACCTGTATGAATATCAAGAGCTCAGATGGAAAACCAGTCCTAAGCAAAGAAGGGAAAGTGGAAAGGTGGAAGGAGTAAATAGAGGGTCTACACAAGGGCAATGTACTTGAGGGTAATGCAATGGAAATGGTAGAGGGCATAGATGAAGATGAAATGGGAGATATGATACTGTGTAAAGAATTTGACAGAGCACTGAAAGACCCAAGTCAAAAAAGGCCCCAGGAATAGACAATATTAGAACTACTGATAGCCTTGGGAGGGCCAGCGTGACAAAAAAAAGAACTATCATCTGGTGGGCAAGATGTACGAGACAGGAGAAATACCTTGAGACTTCAAGAAGAATATAGTAATTCCAATTCCAAAGAAAATGGGTGTCGACAGGTGTGTCAATTACCTAACTATCATTTTAATACGTCTTGGTTGCAAAATACTAACATGAATTCTTTACAGATGAATGGAAAAACTGGTAGAAGCTGACCTCAGGGAAAATCAATTTGGATTCCGTAGAAATGTTACAACTAGCGAGGCAATACTGACCCTACAACATACCTCAGAAGATAGATCAAGGAAAGACAAACCTACGTTTCTAGCATTTGTGGACTTGGAGAAATCTTTTGACAATGTTGACTGGAATACTCTCTTTCAAATTCTGAAGGCGGCAGTGGTAAGAGACAGGGAGTGAAAGGCTATTCACAATTTGTACAGAAAACAGATGGCAGTTATAAGAGTCAAGGGGCATGAAAGGAAAGCAGTGGTTGAGAACGGTGTTATACAGGGTTGTAGCCTACTCCCGATATTATTCAATCAGTATATTGAGCAAGCAGTAAAGGAAACAAAAGAAAATTTTTGAGTAGGAATTAAAATCCATGGAGAAGAAATAAAAAACTTTGAGGTTTGCCGATGACATTGTAATTCTGTCAGAGACAGCAAAGGACCTGGAAGACCAGTTGAATGGAATGGACTGTGTCTTGAAAGGAGAATATAAGATGCACATAAGAAAATTCAGAACAAGGATAATGGAATGTAGTTGGATTAAATCAGGTGATGCTGAGAGAATTACATTAGGAAATGAGACACTTAAAGAAGTAGATGATTTTTGCTATTTGGGGGGCAAAATAGCTGATTATGGTCAAAGTAGAGAGGATATAAAATGTAGTCTGACTAATGCAAGGAAAACGTTTCTATAGCAGAGAAATTTGTTAACATCAAGTATAGATTTAAGTGCCAGAAAGTCTTTTCTGAAAGTATTTGTATGGAGTGTAGCCATGTATCGAAGTCAAACATGGACGATAAATAGTTTAGACAAGAACAGAGTAGAAGTTTTCGAAATGTGGTGCTACAGAAGAATGCTGAAGATTAGATGGGTAGATCAGGTTACTAATGAGGATGTACTGGAGAGAATTGGGGAGAAGAGGAATTTGTGGCACAATCTGAGTAAAAGAAGGAATCGGTTGGTAGGACACATTCTGAGGCATTAAGGGACCACCAGTTTAGTATTGGAGGGAAGCATAGAGGGTAAAAATTGTAGAGGGAGACCAAGAGATGAATACACTAAGTAGATCCAGAAAGATGTAAACTGCAGTAGTTACTTGGAGATGAAGAAACTCGCACAGGATAGAGAAGCATGGAGAGCTGCAGCAAACCAGTCTCTGGATTGAAGACCACAACAACAACAAAAACAACAACAACAATGCTAAATTCTCTTGAGCCCCCTGGGGGATGTTTCCAGAATAAAATTTTGAGTTCGAGTGGAAACATTCCCCAGTCGTGGCTAAGCCATGTCTCCGCAATAGCCTTTCTTCAAGGAACGATTATTCAGCAAGGTTCGCAAAAGAGCTTCTGTGAAGTTTGGAAGGTTTTATAACATGATACATCTCTTTTGGTGGACCATTATTTCTTATCTAGTCTAATAACCACCTCTGCTTGGACAAAGCTTTGGTATTATAAACAAACAAAATCCAGAATGGGGATTTCTTGGTCTCCCTCTACAATTTTTACCCTCTATGCTTCCCTCCAATACTAAACTGGTGGTCCCTTAATGCCTCAGAATGTGTCCTGCAGTAGTGTGTGCACTGATATGAAACTTCCTGGCAGATTAAAACTGTGTGTCACACAGAGACTCAAACTCTGGACCTTTGCCTTTCATGGGCATGTGCTGTACCAACTGAACTGCTTAAGCACAACCCAACACCTGTCCACACAGCTTTACTTCCACCAGTATCCCATCTCTACCTTCCAAACTTAGCAGAAGCTCTTCTGCAAACCTTGCAGAACTAGCACTCCTGTAAGAAAGGATATTACAGAGACATAGCTTAGCCACAGCCTGGGGGATGTACTCAGAATGGAATTTTCACTCTGGGGTGAAGTGTGCGCTGATATGAAACTTCCTGTCAGATTAAACTGTGTGCCAGACTGAGACTCGAACTCTGGAGCTTTTCTCTTTGTGGCAACTACTCTACCAAATGATCTACCCAAGCATGACTCATGACCTGTCCTCATAGCTTCCCTTCTGCCAGTTTCTTGTCTCCTACCTTCCAAATTTCACAGTTCTCCTGCGAACCTTGCAGAACTAACATGCCTAGAAGAAAGGATATTGCAGAGGCATGGCTTAGCCACAGCCTGGGGGATGTTTCCAGCCCCAGGATGTGGCTAAGCCATGTCTCCACAATAGCATTTCTTCCAGGAACGATTATTCTGCAGGGTTCGCAAGAGAGCTTCTGTGAAGTTTGGAAGGTAGGAGATGAGGCACTGGTGTAAGTAAAGCTTGAGGATGGGTCGTGAGTTGTGCTTGGGTAGCTCAGTTGGCAGAGCACTTGCCCACAAAAGGCAAAGGTCCAGAGTTCGAGTCTCAGTCCAGCATACAGTTTTACTCTGTCAGGAAGTTTCGTATCTAACAAAACTTTAAAAAAAATAGCTTTAAATAAATCTGGAAATTTTACTTTCACTACAAACTTATTAAGTAAGAATTTAATATTTCTAGAATGCCATAGAAAACACAAATTAATTAAATGAAGTGAGCAACAAGCAGAGTTTTCGGACTGAGTCATTTTCTGTTGAAATTCAACTGGGCACAACGAAAAATTGTATAAAAAATCACATTACCATTTCCTTGGTGTCTTTTGGAGAACACTGTAGTTTATCCCATAACAAATGAGTTCTGCAATCAACCATTCCTTTTGCTACCATGCTCTTTATGCGATTACATGAAGTGGATGCTTGTTCCAAAATAAGCTGCTGCATCAACTGTTCGTGTGACGAATAGTAGCCCAAGTAGTTCACAGATTCTTGTCTGAAAGCAACAAAATTACATAAAAAATGGTTTCTTCTTAAGTTAGTTACCAATGAAAGTATAAGGCAAAAATCATTACAGATTTCCTGAAAAAATTTGTTTTGTTCTACAGGCCACTTGACAAGAAAAAAGAGAGACAAAATGCCCACTACCCTAGCTACAGTCACATTTATTATTTAGTAGCAAACACTGCCACTATGATCATGTGAGTTATTAAAATCTCTTCCCTTCTTAAAGAGGTAGTTTATGTGATTTTTAAATATATGATGCAGATAACTATGATGAATTCATAGTGTCTTCACTACAATGAGGTGACAAAAGTCATGAGATACCTCCCAATATCATGTCATTTTGGCCAGTGTAGTGCAGCAAATCATCATGGCATGGACTCAAAAAGTTGTTGGAAGTCCCCTGCAGAAATATTGAGCCATGATACCTCTACATCCACCCATAATTGCAAAAGTGTTGCCAGTGTAAGAGTTTGTGCAGAAACTGACCTCTCAATTATGGTCCATATATGTTCAATGGGATTCATACTGAGTAATCAGCATGGAAAGATCATTTTCTCGAATTCTCCAGATTGTTCTTCAAACCAAACATGAACAGTTGTGTCCTGGTGCCATGACATCATTGCTTGGGAGCATTAAGTCCATGAATGGCTGCAAATGGTCTCCAAGTAGCTGAACATAAACATTTGCAATCATTGGTGCAGTTCGACCAGAGGTCCCTGTCCATTCTATGTAAACACAACCCACACCATTATGACGACTTAGGTCCATGGCTTTGTGGGGTCTGCACCACACTCAAATCCTACCATCGACTCTTACCAACTAAAATTAGGACTCATCTGACCAGGTCACATGTTTAGAGTTGTCAAGGGCCCAATCAATACGATTACGAGCCCTGGAGAGGCAATGCAGGTGATGTCATGCAGTTAGCAAAGGCTCTCACTTCGGCTGCCTGATAGCAGTGTCCTAGCGGGCATATTCATCATACATTCCACATTGATTTCTGTGATTATTTCAGGCAGTGTTACTTGTCTGCTACCACTGACAACTCTATACAAACACTGCTCCTCCCGGTCATTAAATGAAAGCCGTCAGTCACTGCATTGTCCATGGGGAGAGGTAATGCCTGAAATTTTGTATTCTCAGCATACTCTTAACACTGTGGTTCTTGGAATATTGAAATTCCTAATGATTTCCAAATTGGAATGTCTCATGCGTCTAGCTCCAACTACTATTCTGCACCATGTGGTCATAATCACAATGGAAATTTTCCACATGAAGAAACTAAGTACAAATGACAGCTCTGCCAATGCACTGCCGTTTTATACTTGTGTACCCAATACTACCACCATCTGTACAAGGGTATACCGCTATAGTGTGATTTTTATCACCTCACTGTATATTATTTATATTTTAACACATGAAGATCTAAATGAACAATTTAAATATGACGATACCCACAGCCAATACATGGTAAACCTTTTAGTAATATACCACAGCTCCACAATTTATATGTTTTGTGTCACATCAAGGCCTTTTTAAGGATCATAGCATGTTTATACATACACAGTAGAACACAGTCTCCTTAAAGTTATTTGTGAAAATATTGGTAGACCACAACAAAACAATGTGAGAATCATGCAGACATACTGAGATGATTGTATTTCAGATATTATGCTGGTAGATATGACAATCATTGCTTACAAGGTATTTTCGAGTGATTGATCCACTGTGATAATTATGCATTGGAATGGGCCAGTTGTTACAAGATGATGCTGATTTTTGCATCTCATGTTTGTTTGTGGTTTTGTGTGTGTGTGTGTAGATGACTATGTTAGTGCAAGATGAATGAAATGTTATGTTAGTAGTTCTGAACAAACAAATAGACTGAATGAGAAACTAAGTGAAGCATTGTTGCAGCAGTCTACATTAAAGGTATTTCACAATTCCATAAGGTGATGCAAGAAGATGTAGGGTCTAATCTAGGGTACTTACAAAGTGCTTGTTGATCTAGATTTGTAAACTGTCACTGTTTTTAATTACATGTCTGGGATAGGATACTAATTATGAAATTTTTTCCCCATATCATTACTCAAAACATTACTCTAAAGTAAAATGCTAACACTTTTATCTTGATATGGAAAGCTTATCTATGAAGTACTTTATTTCTCAAAACATATTTAAATTTGTATTGACTTATGAATCACTATTCTATATAGCACATATTTATGGGACATGCCACATATTACTTCACACATATTTAGCAACAATAAGTTATCTGTAAAGTTGTGCTTGGAAGAGCCAACGTCAGCCTAGCATTTATTTAGAATGCGCAAGAGAGCTGTTCAGGTGCTAGTTCACATAACACTGAATTTCCTTCAAGTGCAGCCTGAAAAACTAAGTAAGCTCATACAGCATCTAATTTAGAACACAGAAACATGGCTAAAAGGGCACATTCTAAGCTGAGTCACATTAAGTACTTTCACAGAGGGTTACACTTATTCAAGTTTTTATGCACATAAGACGAAAAGAGGAGACTCTCTTCTAACTCACTGCATGATCAAATAAATTAAATGTGGTATTAATGTTGTAGGAAAGTTCTTGTAGGATGCAAATATTTTAGCATTAAAGGAGACCACTCACTGAAAGGCAGTAGCATTGAGTTGCCAAAAGGCATGCACAAAAGGAAGAAAACTCCTTTGACGATCTAGAGTGAAATACACAAACACACATGCATATACATGCCTATGTTCCTACATGGTGCCAGATAGACTGACAGTGATATTTGATGTTTACTTACAGATTAACATTTGAGTGTGTTCTCTGCTTACAATCATCTTTCAATTAGTCTGAATAATGTAATTGTAAACACCACTTCTAATTTCAATTAAAAAGCCAATTATGTCCACGAAATACCTTATCTGTGTTTGTGTTGGGACACTGATGTCCTTTGTATGTTCTGAACTTGTTGATGATTCAAGCCCGCTGTGAACAGTTTCACTGTCAGAAGCATTCTTATCACTGCACTGGTCATCAGGCAAAGGCTGCTGTGGTTGTTCATGTGTAGCAGTTGAAACTGTGCAGAACTTTCCAAGTTTCCTTTCAATTTCTAGCTTCGGGTACAGTTCCCTGTTTAAAAGTATGTAAAATTACTGAATTCAACATCACACATCCCATCACTTATCTTATTGAATAAAACGAAAAAATAACCAAAATCAGATTTCTTAAAAAAAAAATTAGTTCGGGAGTAGTTTTATGAAATACACAGTGTGTGGCAACTGAGAGGATGTGAATATGCAGGGATTGAATCTGGATCAATGTGTTTACATTGGCAATGTGGGAATGAGTCTGGAGTTAACTGCATGTATTTGATTAATATACAATGAAGTGGTGTATGTAAACTGAAACTGATTTACAATGGATAACCATAATATTTTGAGGTCCTCCCAATAGTCTGCACAACAGTTTCAGTTTATAATTAATTTATATGTGAGAAAGATATTTTTATCAGAATATCATAATCAGTACAAAACTAGTACAGTAAGCATGCAGCACACAGGAAGTTCAGCAAAATGCTGTGAAAGGGAAACACAATCATTAAACACAGCATACGGAAAAGGTTACCACAATAAAATTGACAGACAACAAAGCCATAATAGTTATATTGGTTTGGGGCTTGTGTTTGGTTGACAAAAACACACAAAATTTGACACTGGAAGGAATATAAGGGAATCATAAAATAAGTTATCCTTTTAAAAGACATTTTAAATGAGGAAAGTGATAAGCTAATATGTACAGCACAATATGACATGGACATTGAGGTAGACAAATATAACCTGGGAGTTAAAACATCTATGGCTGCACTTTACTTCACACATCACAGACATAATACAATGTCAAGTCCAAAAATAGAGTGAAAGGAAATGGATGCCTAGAGTTTGATATCTCACGGTCATTTAGAATACTAAAGACAAAACAATAAGTTGGGGAAGGATGACAGTATGAAGTGACCTTGTGTTGTTTAAGAACCAGTTCTGATATTTGTCTGAAACAATTTCAGCAAATCACAGAAAAGTGAAATAGGTATGGCTGAAGATCCAAAGCTCACACTATGCCGTAGCAGGTGTGGCATCTTTTCTGCAAATACAAGCTTAAGTTTGTACAAATGGAAGGATTATTGACCAAGTCATGAGCCTGTTTCTTTAAATACACATGTTAGTAAATAAGCTGAGAAACAGAAACATTTAGTTCATAAGAGTGAACTGCGAAGAGTGGCACAGTGTTTATTCACATTGCGCTGGGAGTTCCTGAGGTATGAGTTTGGTATAATTTACACTCTGTATATTGCAGATGAGTCTTCTCCTCCTTATTAACAATTGAAGCTTGGACAGAAACACATTTGGCCACACATTATTATCTGCATAAAAAATTATAAAAAACAAAACAAAATAATGACATTTGGACAACTAATCATCAATTAATATTTGTTACATGCACAGAACTCACCTGCGGCTTGTTAAAATAATGTAATATTTCAGCCGTAATGTTGTCTCTTCAATGGACTTCTCAGCTTGATCATATAAAAATGAATTATGAGATACAATCAAGGTGATATCAAAATCATCTGTACGTTTCACATCATGAGCATCTTTATATGTGATATGAGGTGTATTTTCAAGTTGAACAAGAACATATTCATTATCCTGTAAAAATAATTGGACAAACTGGTAACATGGTACTTGATGGTGACTTAAAATAAAATAAATTACATCTTTCCCACATGTTATTATACTTACATATGGAGTATCAATTTCATAAGTCACTGGAACCATTCGAAAAACTTCCATCCGATACTGCTTCTCATGACTCAAAAGGTAGTTGAAAAGTTGACGGGCTGGTGTTGTCAGGTCTTCCACATCCAGTACATCTGAAACCAACAGTACTCTTAAGATAAAAAATTCCTGCAGCATTTCTTATCAAATTAGAAGAAAACAGTATAAGCCCAAGTCTCAATATTAAAACTGCAGAGGAATTAGACATTCTTATAATGGGAGGAAACATGATAACAAAAATTGAGAGGAGGATGAGGTCAGAGCTGACCTTCCTACCAACAGCATGGTCGTCATAAATGGACTATTTATTTATCTATACAGTATGGGGAATGCAATTTCCCATACCTCACTCATATGAACTATCCAAGCATTTGCCTGAAGTTGTCTAGGAAAACCATTTGCCTCAAATTGTCTAGAAAAACCACAAATAATTTTATCATGAATGGTTGGACAGGAATTTAAACCTTACTTCTGTCAACATAAGTCAATTTTGTTAACAACAGTGCCAATGTGTGCTCTGCTATGATAAAAATTTCAAAAGCTAAGCAGCAATCATCATTCATTTTTTAAGTGCCTCACTGCCATTCAACATTTCCTCTGTGTAGCAGATGATGTTTTTTCTTCACATCATTATTTTATCTTCCATACATGATTTTCTATTACAAAATAATATACATTTGTATTGTTGTTAGTAATATTATTATTATGATAAATATTTCAGCTTGGTGGTCTGACACTCATGTAGCTAACATATATGTATGAGATTTTAGAATCCCATATTCTGATTTCAGGGGCTGCTAGGATTTTAAAGTTAACATGCAACTGATGCACTGTTCACCATACATTTGACTAGTACAAAAACCCTTTCAGAACTGCCTTAATATTTCATTTTCTTGACGTAGTTAATTTTGAAGAAATACTAATACTACTTCTCAGCTTCTGTTCTTTCAGTAAGTCTTCATTTCTTCTTCTCTTGATTATTTACAGTTTAGTTTGAGACTATTTCAATCAAATAGAAATTTGCAAAATCAAACTTGCACAATAAATCTGAAAAGAAATCCTTGATGTTCTAGTTTAAATAATCTGCCATAGCAGACAACTCAAAAATATATCAATTGATCAAGTGGAAAAATAGTGGCATCCAGGCAGTTGTATAAAATATTCTTGCAGTATAAAATAAAAATAAAGATTAGACCATATGGTGATAATCTTCATCATCTTTGAGAGGAACAACTAGGATACTACAGCAAAAAACTTCAGTCTGACATCCTGATAGCTGGTGAATTTCAAATGAATTTTGTGTGTCATTAGCCTGTTTTGAACCACTGAGCACTTCTACACATCTTAAGTCAGCATAATGCATTGGAATTGACTTCATTCAGGCACAGAATGTACTTATTTAAAAGCAACTTATTTTTCCTGATTTCAGTTTCAAACAGTCACATTCCTCAGGCTGCTGCATTCTCTTTGACATATACTCAGAAATTAATGTTCCAACAGATCACTCAATAAATCCTTTGTCAGACCTGTTACCTTGTCCTCAATGAAAGACTCTGCATTCTAACCACATAAACTTTCTTTACAAATATTTTCAGTCATTACACATTATTACAGGCAGAAAACTATTCCAATTATGACAACCAAGATGATCATTGTCTCTGGTCAGTGAACAGACACTGTGGTCGTGTATGTGTGAGTTGTGCTTGTGTGAATGTGTGTGTGTTGTCTATTTTTAGAAGTAGGTCTTTTGGCCAAAAGCTCACATGTTTAGCAGTCTTTCTGTTGTGCTCATCTGCAGCTAAACATCTCCTCTATATGGTGAGTAGTAATCTATTCTTTTCACAATACTGTCATTATTTCATCCTGGATTTTCAACTGTTTGATTAAGGTAGAAATTTGTTTTATAGACAAGCAGTTACAATCAAATACAAACAATTCACTCTTCTGTGGACACAGAAGATGAATTTATTGTAGATGAGTACATTAAAATTTAATGAAGTATACAAAATAGATCTGTATAATGCATTTTTTCTGGACTATTTTGAGTTACTTAATTGTACTTAAATTGAGAACCAATTCTGGGACACACTGACAAATAAACTTTCATAGTATCAGGAGTATTCAAACAGTATCAGACCTTCTTGTTTCCCGTGTAAGCAAAAGAAGTGCGGAAGACTTACTTTGGTGGAGATATGGTGGGGGACAGTCATGGGTAGTTGAGAATTTTTTCTCACCAGCAGACAGTGTCAGTTTCTAACGGCCAGCCCATGAACATGGACCTGTTGTGAGCACTCATCAGATTCCAGTAAGTTGTTAAATGACAGAAAAAAAAGAGCAGTGAAATAATATCAAATCTTGCCAAAAACTTGGAGTTACCCAAATGCAAACCATTTGCAAGAGTTAACAAGCTTCTGGGGATGATGCCATGAGCAACTCATAGATAAAGGGGTCCTGCAACTGATTCAAAGATGGTCCCACATCAGTTGACAGTGGACAATATTTCATCAGCCCCACAACAAGAGGAAATGACAATGTCATTGAGCAAGTGCAGACACTGGGCATGGAAGAATGTCATATCACAGTACAAGAACTTGCAAATGAGGTAGGTGTAAGAATTGGATTGGTACATTCAGTTTTGATTGAGGATTTGAACAAGAGTAGGGTGTCCACAAAATTCATACTGCATTTGATGATGATAGGGCAGAAGCAACACCATCTGCAAATCAGAGATGTGGGTTTGTGTGTATGACCCAAAAAACAAGATGCAATCATCACAAAAGAAACAGCTGACGTCTTCAGGACCAACAAAATCATGGCAGATCTGTAGCAATACCTGCTCTTTTTTTTTTAACACTAATCGGGTGGTACATCATGAGCACACACCAATAGCCAACCCATCAGAAAGGAATACTACCACAAGTCCTTTTGTCATCTTTATGATGCTGTGTGCTGCCAACGACTGGATATGTCAGCAGTAAAAACTGGGCAGCCCCATCACAATAACACATCTGCCCCTCCTGCAGATCTGATTCAGACTTTATTCACCAAACACAATATTCCTGTGGTTAGTCAGGCTTCCTACTTACCAACATGGCCCCATGTGACTTTCAGCTATCACCCAAGCTGAAAATTCCCCTGAAAGGAACATGATGTGTCAAGACAAAACATCATGTGGAATATGATGACCTAGCTAATCATTATTCAAAAAGACTTAATCCTGAAGTATTTTGAATAATGTTAGGAGTGTTGGGTGAAGTGTGTGCATTACCAAGAAGATTACTTTGAATGGGATTAGGTTTCTGTACCTCAAATCAGTAAATCTATTCCTACCAACCAAAGGCTTCATCCTTTTTAAATAAACTTTGTTGGCAAAAAGACACTGAAAAAACTACAAGAAAATAATTTATAACCATTTAGGGCAATCATGTCGAATTCCAAGTACATTCCAAAGGCTGGTGAGCATCCAGAAGTCTTTTACACAGTCACTGGTTAGATACTAGAATGTATTTTAGCTTCTCTTCCTGTAGACATGCAAACAAAGTACCAATTGTCTTATGCATTGAATGCATAATGTTGCAGTGTTAGAAGTGTCTTACACACCTATGTTTAAATTTCCTTCTATGGAGGAGAACAAGAGCTTGAAAGATTGAGCAGTCATCATTACTTCTTTAGCACATGTGTACTGTATAACATTTTGTTTTAAAGCTGAGTGACTATCAGTGCTCTTAGTCAGTTTATACATAACTATGTATGCAGTAAGATGAAATTCAAATTCGTAAAACAAAACATAAGAAATAAATCTATTTTTAGTATAAGTCTGAACAAGTCTCTCAATTTTAAGAATAATTATTAAATAAATACCAGGAATGGCAGGCAACACAAAGCTGATGAGTGCTAAACACACCACTTTTGTGTCTATTCCTAGGGCAAAAATAAAATTTTCATTTTTCAGACAGTTCCATATTTTACTCATATTGCTCCATAAGAAACAAAAATGTACGTTCCTGCTTAAATTTTTATCAAGAAAAGAGAAAGGGAGGAAGGGGAAGAGAAGAGAGAGAAATATGATACTACTGTCAGCTGACACAGGGTTTTCATACAATATTTAGTGGTTCACAGAATGAACTACTGGAGAAGAAACAAGTTCCTTGTTTTCTTAATTCTCTGCAGTAATATTATGCTTTTTTTTATTATTTATTTTCCGATAATTAATTAGTAAACTTCTGAAATACAATGGCTCAAAAAGAAAACTTACCTGCATATACAAGGTTTCTTGCAAAATTGGGAGCTTTGGAGTAGTACTTCATAAAATCTTCCAGAAAATGGGTTAAATGATAACCCTGACGAAGAAGTGCTTGGCGACCTGATACGTAGCCAGCAATGCTTCTCAAATGGTAATCATATGTGAATGAATGCAAATGCATCAGGATCTTGATTTTATCACATTCATCCAGGAAGCTAAGTGTAAACTGCAATTTCAAATTAACACATTAAAAATGTTTCTAAGTCTACATCTCTTACAGCATTTGACAAATTTCCATAAAAACAAATATGAAATCTTGCATGGGAGAAATAAATGAGTAATATTTCAAGGTTTACAATATTCACTGCAGCCTAAAAAGATCTTTTCCATTTTGAATAGCCTGTTCTGTTTTCGCAGATGATTGCTGAATTAAAGTACATCTTTCAGATGGCTATTAAATTATGTAGTGTTAAGCTGCATCCTTTTTTATGTCCTTTCTTTGTTGATCGTAGTTCTGAGATGGAGTCTTTCACTACCACTACCGGTGCTATTTTCTGTTATATTGGTAGGATTTTTGGCTCGATGGCATTGATGTTCTTATTACCTGTACTAAAATGATGATGTGATGAATGTGATTCAAGTGGTTTAAAGTTACAAAAAGCTATACTGAAACAAAAATAGTTTATTGGGAGTTCTCCTGCTCTCTCTCTCTCTCTCTCTCTCTCTCTCACACACACACACACACACACACACACACACACACACACACAGACAGACACACACACACACACACACACACACACACACAGAGTATAGCATCTTCCAATGTCAGTCCTTAAAAGGTTAGCTGAGAATCCAGATCCAATTTTTAAAAAATCATGGCCAGTTAAAAGATTATGGCAGAAATATGTGATTGGCTGATTGCCAGACAAAAAAAGGTGAGCCAACCACTCTGCAACACATGAAAACTTCCAATCTAAGACCTAACATTGGAACCAGGAATCCACAAATTCCTAAAAGCTTTGTAACACTCATCTCATTATTAGCTAAAACAAACGGTAGGTCCTCCACTTACATTGACTGCTGCCCTTTGGTCTGAATATAAAACACATTCTAATAAATCCAGACACAATCTAGATTTTGATGATTATTTTATTTAAAATGACTGGTTCCGGCCTAGCCTTAGGACATCTTCAGAATATCTCCACCTGCTGAAGTTGATGATGTTCAGAACAGTTAGTAGACCTCAGTTGCTGAACCTGCTTAACACACAGGTTCAGTGACTGAGGCCTACCACGTGTTCTGGCATTGTCAACTTCAGCTGATGGTGCTATTATGAAGATTGCTTAAGACTGGACTGAAACGGGTCATTTTAAATAAAATAACCATTGTGATCTAGACTGTTTTTCACTATTTTTACATAGCTTACAAGAGCACTGTTCTCCAAATATGTTACCAAAAATTCTGTAAGTGTCACGGAAATCTTTGAAACCTTCATCTTAATGACCAGATAGGGATTTGGACCCTGTTCCTCCTGACTGAGTCCACTATAATAACTACTGTGCCAGCTCACAGGATAAAATTTCAAAAATACTGTCTAATACACAGTGTGAGCCAAGTAAGATATAACACCCCTTCCATTTCGTGAATGATTACAAATATCGAAATGTGATTTTTGGCAAATGTTAGAGCAACAAGGGGCACATATTCTTTTGTTTGGTTAATGCTTTTGCACTGGTATGAATGGAGACATTGAAGCAACTACATTTTTTTAAATGGAACTGTGTACTTTTCATAACTGCATTTGAGAGCATAGTGGCTGGAATCAGCATTTGTGGTGCAAAAACTTCCAAGCAGAGCTCTCGTGATATGCTGTGTCAAAAGTCAACAAATTTGTCTGTTTACTGTTCTGCACTACAGGCTGCTCATTTCTGCTTCAGCATTCATTGTATACAGATGTTTAAACCAATTGGAAGAAGTTGGATATACTACTTTTATATGGTGAATGTAAAAGAAATGATGTAAAAACAGTACCACAGTAAAGGGCTAACTACCTGGATCGCCAGTGTCCGCTGTGCCAGGCAACTGCACAAATTATTAAAACGCCACTCAGGACAGGCTGCTTGAATGAGAAACAGAGGACAGGAAAGAAGACAGCAACTGACAGGACACAAAAAACAGTCCTTGCTTATGAATTTGCACAGTGGTATGAGACATATTGCTAAGGAATGTGTAATCAGCCAGATGACTGTCATTTGCATCCCACAACGACATGATTTCAATCCCTATCATCTGTCACCATATCAGGCGCTCGACAACAGTGATTTCAGATGTCATACAGAATTTTGTCGGTTTGCCCTTCAGCAACTGAAAGATGACCCTATGTTTTTCAAAAGTGTGCTCTTTACTGATGAAGCAATGTTTACTAATCATGCTATTGTAAATTTGCATGACAAGCACTCTGTGCACCCCAAAATCCACACTATCTTTCTCAGGTGCAACATCAATGGCTGTGGAGCATAAAAATATGATGGGGCATTAAAGGAAATTGTATTGTAGCACCTTACTTCATCTCACACATTCTAAATGGACATTCATAAGCAAACGTTGTGACAAACATTCTGCCGGTTGTTCCAGGAGAGGTTCCACTGAATATTCGACAGTGTATGTCACTGCAATACGATGGTTGTCCAGCTCACTCGTCCTTTGTTGCAATGCAAATACTGAATGAGAACTTTCCTGGACACTGGATATGACAAAATTCTGTTATAAAATGGCCTGTGAGGTCCCACAATTTGACTTCTCCAGATTTATTTCGTTTTGAGCATTCAAAGATGCAGTCTATGACAAAACATTGAATCACCAGTGCATGCTTTAACATATAATCCACTGTAATTACATCTGTTCATTGTTCTGTTGAATGCCGATTGCAAATGTGCCTTTCAGTCCATGCTCAACAGTTTAAACACATGCTTAAATAAATGATAAAGTTATTCATTTGGAAGACAAAATTTATGTTATGTGATTTGGGTGGTTACAACAACACTGTTGATATAGACTGGGAGACTCAAGCATTTATAATGAGTGGCAGGGACAAAGAAACCAGTGAAATTGTTTAAAGTGCTTTATCTGAAAACTACCTTGAGCACTTAAACAGAGAACCAACTCGCAGTGATAACATATTAGACCTTCTGGTGACAAACAGACCTGAAATATTTGAAACAGTTCAGCGATCACAAAGTGGTTACAGAATCGATGATTTCAGCCATAAATAGAAATATTAAAAAAGGTAGGAAGATTTTTCTGTATATCAAAAGGGACAAAAAGCAGATTTCAGAGTACTTGATGGCTCAACACAAAAGTTTTATCTCAAGTACAGATAGTGTTGAGGATAAGTGGACAAAGTTCAAAACCATCATACAATATGCATTAGATGAGTACGTGCCAAACAAGATTGTAAGATACGGAAAAGAGCCACCATGGAACAACAACAGAGTTAGAAAACTGCTATGGAAGCAAAGGGAACTTCACAGCAAACATAAACATAGCCAAAGCCTTGCAGACAAACAATAATTACACGAAGCGAAATGTAGTGTGAGGAGGGCTATGCGAGAGGCGTTCAATGAATTCGAAAGAAAAGTTCTATGTTCTGACTTGGCAGTAGGTACGTAAATCAAAACAACATGTCCAGACACACTGTGACAAAATGGTACTGAAGCAGAGGATGGCAGATATAAGGCCAAAATACTAAATGTCTTTTCCCAAAGCTGTTTCACAGAGAAAGATTGCACTGTAGTTCCTTCTCTAGATTTAGCGCAGATGACAAAATGGTAGATATCAAAATAGATGACAG
The DNA here is from genome assembly GCF_023897955.1 of Schistocerca gregaria. Lineage (NCBI taxonomy): Eukaryota > Metazoa > Arthropoda > Insecta > Orthoptera > Acrididae > Schistocerca > Schistocerca gregaria. Next base: position 219,972,413 of record NC_064931.1, on the reverse strand, counting down.
AGGGATAGAAAAACAATTAAAATCACACAAAAGAGAAAAGGCCGCTGGACCTGATGGGATACCAGTTTGTGAGTACATGAAGGAACTTGCCCCCCTTCTTGCAGCGGTGTACCATTGGTCTCTAGAAGAGCGTAGTATTCCAAAAGATTGAAAAAGGGCACAGATCATTACCGTTTTCAAGAAGGGACATCGAACAGATGTGCAGAACTATAGACCTATATCTCTAACGTCAATCAGTTGTAGAATTTTGGAACACATTATGTTCGAGTATAATGACTTTTATGGAGACTAGAAATCTACTATGTAGGAATCAGCATGGGTTTCGAAAAAGACGATCATATGAAACCCAGCTCACGCTATTCACCCACGAGAATCAGAGGGCCATAGACACAGGTTCCCAGGTAGATGCCGTGTTTCTTGACTTCCGCATGGTGTTTGATACATTTCCCCACAGTCCTTTAATGAACCAAGTAAGAGCATACGGACTATCAGACTAATTGTGTGATTGGATTGAAGAGTTCCTAGATAACAGAACGCAGCATGTCATTCTCAATGGAGAGAAGTCTTCTGAAGTAAGAGTGATTTCAGGTGTGCCACAGGGGAGTGTCGTAGGACTGTTGCTATTCACAATATATATAAATGACCTTGTGGATAACATCGGAAGTTCACTGATGCTTTTTGTGGATGATGCTGTAGTATATCGAGAGGTTGTAACAATGGAAAATTGTACTGAAATGCAGGAGAATCTGCAACGAATTGACACATGGTGCAGGGAATGACAATTGAATCTCAATGTAGACAAGTGTAATGAGCTGCGAATACATAGAAAGAAAGATCCTTCATCATTTAGCTACAATATAGCAATATTATCTGGGGGTAGGCATTAGGAGTGATTTAAAATGGAATGACCATATAAAATTAATCATCAGTAAAGCAGATGTCAGACTGAGCTTCATTGGAAGAATCCAAAGGAAATGCAGTAGGAACTAGGTTACAGTACACTTGTTCGTTGTTGAAGTTTCAAGAACATACCTTCACCGAGGAGTCAAGTAGTATATTGCTCCCTCCTACGTATATCTCACGAAAAGACCATGAGGATAAAATCATAGAGGTTAGAGCCCACACAGAGGCATACCGACAATCTGCAACATCGATCGCAGCGGAAGAACTATGGCATCATGGTTAAGTGGTCATGGTGTTGGACTGCCAAGCACACGACCTGGGTTCAAATCTCCCTCGTACTGTTTATTTATTTATTTTTTACAAAATTTTGAACTGTCCATCTGCTCACTGAAATGCTTGTCCTCTTTCTGTAGTCTTGGCAGTTGTCATACTCACATTATACAATGGTTATAGAATATGAGTCATGTGGTAAGAATACATTACTGTAACAAGTAATTGTGATGAATAGTCAAGCAGGCAAGATACCACATAGACTCTCACAGAAATGAAAAGAACAAATAAACGTGTGTGAACTATGTTACAACAAAGGAATTCAGGGATCAAAATGTCCAAAGTGGAATGCAACTTCAAAAATGAGAAAAACCATGTTTTAACAGAGCACAGGGCAAACTGTATGATTGTGAAACTGTTGCACTCATTTGTCACAAGTTATGTGACAAACTATTATGTTTTCATCATTTCCTTGGGAGGGAGCACATTCAAATTCATACGAACAGCTAAATCGGGCAAGGACTCATATATCACTCACTCACCAGGCATACAAATTATGTGCATCGATAAGGATTCCTTCCATTTGATACACATACTGTCACTAATGTCACGTATGACACACGAGACATGCTTTCCTGTGGAGGATTTGTTTGACTTGTTGCCTTGTCATTAAATGTTTGCGGTTCCCATTTGAGAGTCACTGCCTTTTGGTTGCTAACAGAGTAGTTGTGCAAAATCAAATTTCATTACAGGTCCCTTTCATACACCCTGCTGTTGCAAACAGATGTTAACCATGATGCAGACACAAATCTGAATAGAGGAAAAAAAAATAAAAAAAATGGTAAGAGCGAACTTTGAACACAGGTTACCTGCCTTACAGTCCAATAAAGTTTCCACTTAACCATGATGCTATGGCTCATCTGCCTTTCTCTATGTCGAAGTTCTTTTGATTGGACTATTCACTGTTTCTATTGCATGTTCTTTTCACAGTTCAGTACACGTTCTTCCTGTTTTCATGCTTGATCTGTGTTCAGTTTTTGATGGTCTATCAAATGGGCCCTCTTACCACTAAATCTGAGAGGTGTATGATGGGGAGTTTCCCTTGTTAGCAACGGTATATGCATTAGGAGATAATGATGAAGCACTCAGCTCAGTAAGTAGCAAGCACACCTGCCAAAACGGTAAGATTCGTGATTCATTTCTTTAAACTGTTTTGTACATCAGTTACTGACTTCCCATGTTCCCAAAATGGGAATTTAAATTTGAATATGACATCAGTTTCCCACATAAATTGTAGACCATTTTTATATTTCTGAATGCTAGTGCTCAACAATGTGACTAGTCTTCAATGTATTTCTTTTACATACTGATTATATATAACTTTGGTCTGATTATATTTAGTTTTTAGGCATTCTGTTATACATCCTTTAATGAACTCTTCTATAATTGCTTCAGTTCTGCAGTAAAGCAACTAGATCTATGCCATCCACAGTTCAGGTAAAATCCTCTTTTCCATCCAGTTACATGATTTAAAACCTTCTTCAAAGGATGCAGAAAGAAGTTATGGTGTCAGCATGCCTAAATCCATTTCAAATAAATCAAGCCAGCTCAACTGCTTACTTTTTCAGTTTTGAATTTTCACTCTCTTCATTTAATCAAGCTCAAGCTGAAGTATTTCTGTAGCTGTTGCAAGATAAATTAATAGATGTAGATTTAAGATGGTTTTTCTTGGGGGATTTAAGCTTGGATTTAACTTGACTTGGCATTTCCTACACCCATTTTCTATTTAGCTTCATCTTGAAGATTGTGTTTAGAATGCACATTTTGTTATTCAGAGTGTTTGAAAATCGACCAATGCAGATCACTAATTTTTACTTGTTCATGGTGTATTAGACAACAGACACTATATCCTTCCTGTTAACAATGTTCTGCAAAACTGATCTTACAATGCAGACTTCATTCTATATCACAGTAACATGTAACAGCAGTTACCATTAGTCATTATTTGCATCCGAGTTTCACATATTAACAATTTATTGTGACACAGACTGTTACAATACGCTGTAACTTTTGGTATTCCTTAGTACATTTGTGTAGATCACTTTTCATAATCTTTATTGTTACTTATTCATAAGCAAGGAAATGGTGAAGAATACGGAAACAGAAAGAGATATACATACCTGAGATATTAGAGCACTAGATGTCTTTGACTGAAGGCGAGAGCATTCTAGTGCGTGCAGCTTTGCAAGCAAAAATGGCTCACAAAATGAGATTTCAAACAGAAGAATTCCGCCAAGAAGTGACTTCTGAAGATACCACACACCTCTCTCTACAAGTTCTGTGGGGGAAAGATTCTGTAAACTCTTCTTCCCATCATCATCATCTTTCTTTTTCTGTGATCGCTTATGACTGAAATTAAATTTTGCACATACATTAGGAAATTGGTCACAAAATACATATGAGGGGCATTTGAAAAGTCCATGCAAAGTCTGAGAGAGGGCACCACCGGCCCATATCAAGGTCATATTTAGTTCGTAGCATCTTTGGAAAGAACACACACCAAGTTTCAGCCATATTGGTCTATTTCTTTGTGTTTGGGATTCGTGTGAGTCAAGGAAGTCAAGTGATTGTCACATAATGGACGAAAAAGAATTTCGTATGGTGATTAAACATTACTTTATGAAAGGCAAAATGCCTCTGCACCTTCGATTAGAACAGTTTATAAGTGGTTTCAAAATTTTCGGAGTGGCCGTATGGGCACAAGTGATGCTGAACGTTCTGGACACCCTGTGGAGGTTACAACTCCAGAAATCATTAATAAAATTCATTGTGTGGTGGTGGATGACAGAAGAGTTAAGGTGCGTGAGATTGCTAGTGCTGTGGGCATCTCGAATGAATGGGTACATAATATTTTGCATAAACATTTGGACATGAGAAAGCTATCCGCAAGATGGGTTTCGTGACAGCTCACGCGTGACCAAAACGGAATCATGTGAAGTGTTGGAAGGATGGTTTGCAGCTGTTCAGGAAGAATCCACAGGACTTTAAATGTCAGTGTGGATGAAGCATGGATACATTACTATACTCCTGAAACTGGACAACAGTCTAAACAATGGGTTACCAAGGGAGAAGCTGCACCGAAAAAAGCAAAGACCATTCCTTCGGCCGGAAAGGTTATGGTGAATGTGTTTTGGGATACACAAGGGATAATCCTCATCAACTATCTGGAAAAAAGTAAAATTATTACAGGTGCATATTATTCATTTTTATTGGACCGTTTTAAAACCGAGCTGCAAGAAAAACGCCAGCGATTGGACCGCAAAAGAGTCCTTTTCCATCACATCAATGCACCAGCACACACCTCAGCAGTTGTGGTCACAAAATTATTGGAAATAGGATTCCAACTCATTTCACATCCCTCCTATTTTCCAGACTTAGCTCCCTCAGACTGCTATTTGTTCCCCAATTTGAAGAAATGGCTGGCACGACAAAGATTTTATTCAAACGAGGAGGTGATTGCTGAAACTAATAGCTATTTTGCAGACTTGGACAATTGCTATTATTCGAAAGAGATCAACAAGATAGAACAGCATTGGACGAAGTGTATAACTCTAAAAGGAGACTGTCGAAAAATAAAAAAGGTTTACCCCTAATATGTAAGCTAATATGAAAGCAAGGGGAAACTACAGCCGTAATTTTTCCCGAGAGCATGCAGCTTTACTGTATGATTAAATGATGATGGCGTCCTCTTGGGTAAAATATTCCCCCATTCGGATCTCCGGGCGGGGGCTACTCGGGAGGACGTCGTTATCAGGAGAAAGAAAACTGGCATTCTACGGATCGGAACGTGGAATGTCAGATCCCTTAATCAGGCAGGTAGGTTAGAAAATTTAAAAAGGGAAATGGATAGGTTAAAGTTAGATATAGTGGGAATTAGTGAAGTTCGGTGGCAGGAGGAAAAAGACTTCTGGTCAGGTGAATACAGGGTTATAAATACAAAATCAAATAGGGGTAATGCAGGAGTAGGCTTAATAATGAATAAAAAAATAGGAGTGCGGGTAAGCTACTACAAACAACATAGTGAACCTATTATTGTGGCCAAGATAGACACGAAGCCCATGACTACTACAGTAGTACAAGTTTATATGCCAACTAGCTCTGCAGATGACGAAGAAATTGAAGAAATGTATGATGAAATAAAAGAAATTATTCAGGTATGGAAGGGAGACGAAAATTTAATAGTCATGCGTGACTGGAATTCGACAGTTGGATAAGGGAGAGAAGGAAACATAGTAGGTGAATATGGATTGGGGCTAAGAAATGAAAGAGGAAGCCGTATGGTAGAATTTTGCACAGAGAATAACTTAATTATAGCTAACACTCGGTTCAAGAATCATAAAAGAAGGTTGTATGCATGGAAGAATCCTGGAGATACTAAAAGGAATCAGATAGATTATATAATGGTAAGACAGAGATTTAGGAATCAGGTTTTAAATTGTAGGACATTTCCAGGGGCAGATGTGGACTCTGACCACAATCTGTTGGTTATGAACTGTAGATTAAAACTGAAGAAACTGCAAAAATGTGGGAAATTAAGGAGATGGGACCTGGATAAACTGAAAGAACCAGAGGTTGTACAGAGTTTCAGGGAGAGCATAAGGGAACAATTGAAAGGAATGGGGGAAAGAAATACAGTAGAAGAAGAATGGGTAGCTCTGAGGGATGATGTAGTGAAGGTAGCAGAGGATCAAGTAGGTAAAAAGACGAGGGCTAGTAGAAATCCTTGGTTAACAGAAGAAATATTGAATTTAATTGATGAAAGGAGAAAATATAAAAATGCAGTAAATGAAGCAGGCAAATAGGAATACAAACGTCTCAAAAATGAGATCGACAGGAAGTGCAAAATGGCTAAGCAGGCATCGCTAGAGGACAAATGTAAGGATGTAGAGGCTTATCTCACTATGGGTAAGATAGATACAGCCTACAGGAAATTAAAGAGACCTTTGGAGAAAAGAGAGCCACTTGTATGAGTATCAAGAGCTCAGATGGAAACCCAGTTCTAAGCAAAGAGGGGAAAGCTGAAAGGTGGAAGGAGTATATAGAGGGTCTATACAAGGGCGATGTACTTGAGGACAATATTATGGAAATGGAAGAGGATGTAGATGAAGATGAAATGGGAGATACGATACTGCGTGAAGAGTTTGACAGAGCACTGAAAGACCTGAGTCGAAACAAGGCCCCAGGAGTAGACAACATCCCATTAGAATTACTGGCGGTCTTGGGAGAGTCAGTCCTGACAAAACTCTACCGTCTGGTGAGCAAGATGTATGAGACAGGCGAAATACCCTCAGTCTTCAAGAAGAATATAATAATTCCAATCCCAAAGAAAGCGGGTGTTGACAGATGTGAAAATTACCGAACTATCAGTTTAATAAGTCACAGCTGCAAAATACTAACGCGAATTCTTTACAGACGAATAGAAAACTGGTAGAAGTCGACCTCGGGGATGATCAGTTTGGATTCCGTAGAAATGCTGGAACACATGAGGCAAATACTGACCTTACGACTTATCTTAGAAGAAAGATTAAGGAAAGGCAAACCTACGTTTCTAGCATTTGTAGACTTAGAGAAAGCTTTTGACAATGTTAACTGGAATACTCTCTTTCAAATTCTAAAGGTGGCAGGGGTAAAATACAGGGAGCGAAAGGCTATTTACAATTTGTACAGAAACTAGATGGCAGTTATAAGAGTCGAGGGGCATGAAAGGGAAGCAGTGGTTGGGAAGGGAGTGAGACAGGCTTGTAGCCTCTCCGCGATGTTATTCAATCTGTATATTGAGCAAGCAGTAAAGGAAACAAAAGTAAAATTTGGAGTAGGTATTAAAACCCAGGGAGAAGAAATAACTTTGAGGTTCACCTATAGAGTCGGCAAAGGACTTGGAAAAGCAGTTGAACGGAATGGACAGTGTCTTGAAAGGAGGATATAAGATGAACATCAACAAAAGCAAAACAAGGATAATGGAATGTAGTCGAATTAAGTCGGGTGATGCTGAGGGAATTAGATTAGGAAATGAGACCCTTAAAGTAGTAAAGGAGTTTTGCTATTTGGGGAGCAAAATAACTGATGATGGTCGAAGTAGAGAGGATATAAAATGTATACTGGCAATGGCAAGGAAAGCGTTTCTGAAGAAGAGAAATTTATTAATGTCGAGTACAGATTTAAGTGTCAGGAAGTCATTTCTGAAAGTATTTGTATGGAGTGTAGCCATGTAAGGAAGTGAAACATGGACGATAACTAGTTTGGACAAGAAGAGAATAGAAGCTTTCGAAATGTGGTGCTACAGAAGAATGTTGAAGATTAGGTGGGTAGATCACGTAACTAACGAGGAAGTATTGAATAGGATTGGGGAGAAGAGAAATGGCACAACTTAACTAGAAGAAGGGATTGGTTGGTAGGACATGTCCTGAGGCATCAAGGGATCACAAGTTTAGCATTTGAGGGCAGTGTGGAGGGTAAAACTCGTGGAGGGAGACCAAGAAATGAATACACTAAGCAGATTCAGAAGGATGTAGGTTGCAGTAGGTACTGGGAGATGAAGGAGCTTGCACAGGATAGATTAGCATGGAGAGGTGCATCAAACCAGTCTCAGGACTGAAGACCACAACAACAACAACATGTAAGTAGTTTTTATTTTTTCATGGACTTTTGAAATGCCCCTCATATATTTCAATGAAATTAGTCTTATCATATTACAAATTAAATACTAAAAGACATAAGCAATATAAGCTTCAGACAATATATTTGTAAATATTAAAATTACCTTTTCTTTACAGCAGCAGGCTTTGTCTGTATTGTAATGAATCCAAGTGTTTGGAGATATTGTTTATATTCAAGAACAAAATTGGCACATAAAGTACTGTGCCATTTTTCTTCTACCGAACGACGTGAAGATGTTTCAGAGCAAATGCTTGAACTATCTTCAGTATCTTTTGCTGTGCTAGCAGGACTGTTATTCTTCTAAAACAAGACAAAACAAAATGTATAAGCATGGCACAACATTAATACTGCCAAAAAATTCCAAAGTAGGGAGCCCAAACAATAAATACTCAAAACATAACAATGTAAGGAAAAAGATAGACTGCTACTTACTGTAAAGATGACATGTTAAGTTACAGACAGGTACTATTAAAAGACACTTACACATTAGCTTTCAGCCACAGTCTTTGTCAAAAATAGAAAGAGAAACACATACCATGCATTCACATAAGCAAGCACACCTCATGCACACGGCACTGCCAACTCCGGGTGTGCATGAGGTGTGTTTGCTTGTGTGAATGAGAAGTATGTGTTTCTCATTCTTTTTGTGATGAAGCCTGTGGCTGAAAGCTAATGTGTAAGTCTCTTTTTAATTCTGCCTGCCTGCTACTTAAAGTGTAATTTTTACAGAATGTAGCAATCGAACTTTTCCTTACAGTGTTGATATTCCAAACTGGAATTTCCATTGTTTAATACTCAAAAAGTTATTTTTATTGCAGAATATAACAAGTGGAGTATTTATTTAATGGCCCTAAACAGACGTAGGCAATGAAATAAAAGTTTTCACAATTTTTACTTGCTCCAGCCATTTTTTCATACAGTGGCGCAAGACAAACACCATCAAAAGGTGCATACTGACATTAAACCTAATTGCTGGCTGCAACTGAAAGTTTATGCAACAAAAATATCAATGGTGGTAGGAATGAATTATTGTCAAATCGAGAAAGAGGCTTTAGCTTTCATTTAAAGTATATTATGTTGCACTAAATTTCATCAGATAATAAATCACAAGCTTCTCATCATCTTGTTTGGCCCAACCTGATCAATGGTGAATCCCACATCATCACAGGCAAATCCTATAACATCAAGGGAAAAGCAGCATTTGCAGTCATGTATGTTGTTTACCTACTAACAAGCCCACATTATTCCTTTTTATGTAGGAATGATCCCACCAGAATGGCTAAGCATATGAATCGACACAAAATAATTGTCCATCTTGGGGCACTCAGCACCAAGTTGGTTAGTATGCTCTACAGCAGAGGTGGGCATGAGAGCTGCCTGTCTGGTAACTAGTAGGCAGTCACTTCAAAAGCATAATGCACACACGTCTCATCTATGGGAAAAGGTTCTGCGGCAACTGCAGTTATCCTGCTCATCGCAGCTGGAAAACATGTACCTCTTTGAGGTTAGAATTTTACCTTACTCAGTTCTGGAACATTGTTATACATTTTTAATTTCATGATCACAATCAGAACACATGGGGAAAAATAAACAAAGTACACATAATACTTATTAAATATGTATTATTGTACTTTATTTTATCAGATAAAGAAGTTTCAAGTGTGACAAGATAAGGCAAACAGGCAATGTTTCCACATATGTGGGGCTTTGAAATGGATGGTTGGAAGAGAAATCCTAAGTGAAGCAGGGGGGAAAGGAAGGGGGGCAGCAGATACAGGAATGAAATGTGAGGTTCTGTAGGCACTCCTGCTTTTGGAAAGATGAAATTAAGTGCACAATAAGGTAAGGCTGGAACTACTGTCTGCAGTCACCAATGAACTTGTGCAAAAATAGCAAACCACAGAGAGAAAACCAGTGACTCATAAGTATGGATTTAGGAAACAATTTTCCTCACCTTTCATTAAGTTTTGTGTGACATGATAACTAACTAATTAGGCAACCACAAGTTTCGTGCTCACTTTTTCCCACAGAATACATTTAGCTCTCTCATTCACCCTGCACCTTGTAGATGAACTTTTGATCACATTGATACAGATGAAGACAGGGGACCTATATGTGAACACTGAGACAAAACAGCAGTGTATGGAGTGGAACACCATCAGCTCATCATAAAATCCTTCAACATGCCACCAGACATGATGTTTGAAGGAGTTTATGATTCCCATCTATAGTGGTAGGAAAGATGCACTGAAGGTTCAGTTTAAGTAACAAGGCACATCAGTCAGTTTAAAAGTATACAGCAAAACTTTAAACATGTTACTACATGATAACAGGAATGTTCACCCATACATAACCACAAACATTTGAGAACATCTTACAAGTTTCAAATGAGAGAGCCCTGATTCAGCCCCCAGTCATTACTACTTCATCTTTAATATGGAAAACAGTCATAATCACAGCATTTTGTTGACAATGTGCTTTATTATGCTGTTCAATCTAAGTTAAGGTCACTGGCAACAGAGTTTTACAGAGAGTGTACACTGAAGGTCATCCATTGCTGCAGTTGCAGAAAATTGTATTGTGAAATAGTTTAAGGGATATATATTTTATGAAAAGAATAACTGCTACTCACCATACAGTAGAGATGCTGAATCACAGATAGGCCCAACAAAAACACTATCACAAAATAAGCTTTAGGCTAACAAGGCCTTTGTCAAAAACAGACCACACACACACAAGTGTTTTTGTTGTTACTATCTGTGATTCAACATCTCTGCTTTATGGTAAGTAGCAACTGTCCTTTTCATAATATTGTTACATTCCATTCTAGGTTTTCCATCTCTCTCTCTCTCTCTCTCTCTCTCTCTCTCTCTCTCTCTCTCTCTCTCTCTCTCTCTCTCTCTCACCTGTGAGTGGTCAGGTGAGTCTTCAACATTAAGGACAGGTGAAGTCCCTGAGGTTGAGAGACTGAGTAAGTGGTCCCGTGTGGCAGCTGCTTGGATACGCCATCTGTTGGTTAATAAAGAGAGTAAAAAATTTTATTGCATGGCAGAAGCAATACATAAAATATATTTATTCACATCCCTATAGATATTATTTTTGTTTCAATTTACACTCTGCAAAGGAAGTATAAGTGTTAAGTTGATGATGTGATGTCTCTGGAACAAAAATCAGTAAAGGTTTCTGGGTTTCACATTGATTCCCCACTATAGTGGGAAGACCATATGTGCCATCACTGCAAAAGAATAGCACAAGTGTGATATCTTGCATGTAAATTGACAGCCTATTCACTAATGAATATCTGAAGATGATACACTGATGAGCCAAACTGTTACAACCACCTCCTTAATATCATGTTGGCCGACCTTTGATATGCAATAAAGCAGCTATTATTCATGGCATGGATTCATCAGGTCCTTAACAGGTTTCTTGAGGTATGTAGCATCACATGTCTATGCACAGGACACACAATTCCCATTAACAGCAAGACAGTGCTTTGTCCATACACAGTTGCTGCCTGATTTTGTCCCATATGTGTTCCATTAGATTCAGATTATGCAAATCTGGTTATCAAGGCATAAACATAAATTCACTATCATGTTCTTCAAAGCACTGTAGCATAATTCTGGACTTGTGAGATTGACAAATATCCGGCTGAAAGATGCCATCGCCATAGGGGAAGACCTCAAGCATGAAGCGACGCAAATGGTCCGCAATACTGCTCAAGGAATGCACAACCATCATAGTGCCTTTGAGTACTACCACACATCTTATGGAAGCACAGATGAATGACCTACATAGCATAATACTGTCCACACCAGCCCGTGTGAGATTGACAAATATCCGGCTGAAAGATGCCATCGCCATAGGGGAAGACCTCAAGCATGAAGCGATGCAAATGGTCCGCAATACTGCTCAAGGAATGCACAACCATCATAGTGCCTTTGAGTACTACCACACATTTTATGGAAGCACAGATGAATGACCTACATAGCATAATACTGTCCACACCAGCCCGTGTGCATGGCACAGCACAAGTTTTGAACAACTGTTCACTTGGATGCAGGATATCTGGACATAAGCATCGACATATTTTGTGTTCAGACATAATGACCTTTCTAGACTCTGAGAAGCTCATTTGCAGAAACCAGCACAGTTTTAGGAAACAGTGGTCATATGAGACACAGCTGGCCCTCTTTGTGCATGATATACAACAGGCTCTAGATTCCAGCTCCCAGGTTGATGCCATATTTTTCGACTTTCGAAAGGCATTCAACTCAGTTCCGCACTGTCACTTGCTCCAAAAAGTGTGCACTTGTGGTCTACCCAATGACATATGCAGTTGGATAGAAAGTTTTCTAACAGACAGAGAGCAGTATGTCATCCTGAATGGGGTGACTGCAACAGAAACAAGCGTAATTTCAGGTGTGCTCCAGGGCACCGTAATAGGTTCGCTGCTTTTCATGAATTACATAAGCAATCTGGTTGATGGTATTGACAGTAGCATTAGATTGTTTGCCAATGATGCTGTAGTCTACAGGAAAGTAGTACCACGTAAAAGTTGTGGACAAATCAATGAGGATTTGCAGAAAATAAATGTGTGGTGTAATGATTGACAGTTATCTCTCAATATTAGTAAGTGTAACCCACTGTGTATAACAATGCAAAAATCCCCATTAATGTACAAGTACAAAATAAATGCCCAGTCTTTGGAAGCGGCAACATCTGTCAAGTATCTGGGTGTGGCTATTCGAAATGATCTCAAATGGAATGATCAGATTACACAAGTAATGAGCAAGGTAAACTCTAGATTGTGGTTTATTGGTAGAATCCTGATGCAATACAGTCCTTCAACAAAGGAAATTGTTTGCAATACATTAGTTCGTCCAGGCTTAGAGTATTGTTCGTCTGTATGGAATCCTTACCAGTTGGGTCTCATTCGAGATATTGAGAATGTTGAAAGGAGAGTGGAAAGATTCGTGACTGGTACATTTAGCCATCACAAGAGCGTTACAAATCTCATAGATAGTTTGAAGTGGGACACACTTGCAGATAGACAACGCGCTAAACGGAATGGGCTGCTCACAAAATACCAAAATCTAATGTTCGACGAGGATGTAGAGCATATATTATTACCACCAACTTTCAAATCGCGCAATGATCACTATTCAAGAATAAGGGAAAGTAGAGCTCATACTGAGGCATTCAGAAAGTCATTTTTCACTCGCGTGATCTGCGAGTGGAACAGAGGGGGGTGGGGGTGGGGAATATGACTTCGGCGTGAATTGTGCTCTCCGACACACCGCTTGGTGGCTAGCAGAGTATATATGCAACTGTGGATGTAGACCTGGTGTAACAAGAAAAATGATACATCCATTAAAGTAACAGGTTTACATTAACCCACAGTCAAATCTCAATTATTCTGTGCCCACTGCAATCATAATTGTCTATGTTGTTGGGTCAGCATGAATGCATGTCGGGGTCATTTACTGTGGAGCCCCATTTTTAACAATGTGCACTGAATGGTGTGTTCCAAAACACTTGTACCTGCATCAGCACTGTACTACATCATCAGATATGATACACATTGCTGTTCATCCCACTTTACAGGGCAGGCAAGTCTCTGACCTCCATGTTCTGTGATAAGCTGTGTATATCAAACACCTACTCTTTCCATCACTTCCCTTAGGTATTTCTGATGCAATAGTGATATGGGGACCCAGTTGTTATGTCAGAGACATAAAAAGTATAGACTGTTGTCTACTTTATATCAAGCTAAATACACAGTTGTAACTCCCATTTATGTAGCACAATTGCATGTTAAAACCGACTAAGAGATTTTCAGACCAAAGTGAACATCTACAATGGTACCCTCTAAGGAAAGTTGGACACTCAGATCCAGAGAACAGATCAAGAATGGCTGCCAATTCACACACAATAATACACGCAAACAAGTTCATTAGAGTGGTAAATTCATACAGTGGCTATATAAACTGAATGTTTATTTATAATAAACAAAATTACATTTTGCATGCTGTGGTGCAGCTACTTTTTTTGTTACTATTGATGAGCATAATATAACAGAGTACCACTGTTTTTCATTATAAATGAACATACAAAAATGTACCTTTTTTCTTTTTACCTGGCACAGTCATCTCTGTCACCCATCCCCCCTCCCTTTCACTCAGTACAATAATTTAAAAGTCAGTATTTATAACAGTTTATTGAAAGATCCATTCTAAAATGCAACACAACTTTTTGACCTAAACAATACAGAGATGTTTAAAAAATTACAGATGCAGAATGATATTTAAATTTCCATAATTCTGTCGTAAAAATACTGATGCACTCCACAACATATTAATCACACCTCTTCTGCTGCAAGTGGTCAATAAAGGATATAGAAACTTGTATTAACATTTCTCAAATACCAACTGATTATTCCAATCCGGAACACTTCATTAAGCCTAAATGAAGCTATCAGTTGGTGTTAACATAACTAACAGACTGTGTACAATTATCAAAGTCTATGTATGCACACCTACATTTGTTGATTCTGATAATAAAATTCAACAGTAAATAAAAACATATATCAATAATGTTGTCTGTGGTGCATTATTTCTCATTCTTATAGAACACAAATATTGAAGTAATCTAAATACTTAAGTCGCTGAAGACTAAGAAAGAAATTTCATTAAATACAGATGGAAAGCAATCCCAGCAGTGTAAATTGACTGTTTCCTTATATGAAGAGGGGGGGGGGGGGGGTACAGATATGAGCATCATCATCACCTGAAACACATCTAAAAATAGCTCCTATTTATAGTGTTAAGTGTTAGTAAACTATGCTCATTATTTCTTACCTTCCACCGATAAAGAGTGCACATGTTATTAAACGATCATGTTAGTTATTCATCACATAAAAAAGGCAGATCAGCATACTATACAATCACAACACATTTTGAATCCAGAATTGCTTTCTTTATTTCTTGAATTACACTCAAATAATGCAACTAGTGGCAAATCATTAATTGTTCTTTTTAAATATGTATGAACATCAAGAGCTCTGTATGCTATTTGTACTAATGCATTCACAACTAACCACATAGATACATTTTTATTTCAGAGTAGTGAATGATAAAGTACAGTAACAGAACAGTCCATGGTTGCACTGCTGGTTCTCAGTGTCCAACAGACACAATATTTTGGTAAGAAACCCTGTTACCATCATCAGTTGAGCTGATGAACTGACCTCCTGGGTGCATGTAGGTACAATTCATGTCTATCCCCTGCCCCTGCCCCTGCCCCTGTATCTCCAGAGTGATGTTTGTCATGAGGTCCACGTTAGAAGAAACACACCAACTGTGTTTGTGGTAGCAGCTGCAGAGGCATAGTGTCAGTGGTATAGCTGTTGGTGTTCCATCCACATTGTTAGTCATCTTGTTGTGTTTGCCAAATATCTCATGCTTCACCTTCATCTTACTAAGAACAGGTTCTCAGTCTTTACTGAGTGTTATCGAGGGCAAAGCATCGAGAGAACCATAGATGCAAGGAATGTCAGAGCTGGAAGCAGTACGCACATTGTTACAAAAGGTAGCACAATTAACAGCAGATAATAGAGAACTGTGCTTTTTGGTAAAACTTGATTGTCACAACAGGTATAGATCAGTCAGTCACAAGTTTAATTGCTCCTTTCTCTGATAAGGCAACCAACGTTGTGCAGACCTTTGTGGGAGACATAGGAAATCTGGTCTGGTTGGTCTGATCAGAAATAACTGATGGCTGAGTGCACCAACCCCGGTCAAAAAGCATGATAACCAAGGTCCCGCAATCATGGTTAAAAGTAAATCGTGTTTAAAATGTTTCTGCAGTGCACCAACGTTAATCGCTGGTCAGCAAACCGTCATCAGCCAACTGTGCATTTGACCATGGTAAACTCTTTACATTGCAATGGAATGTGCCCTGGTGATGCAAAGATGTTAGTAAACATGAAATTGCACTGATAAACGCTGGTGCCACATTCTATCTTTGCTGTTTTTTCCGTGGACAAGCAGAAGTGTGTGTACGTACCTCAGTACCTATTTCTGATCTGTTGGTTTCTTTTTTGGAGAATAATGGAGAATAAAAGAAGAACACCGAATTTCTCGAAGTACGAGATAGATGTACTTCTGGAACTGATGGGTGCAAATGCATCCGTTCTTGAAAATAAGAAAACTGATGGCTGCAGCTTGAAAGAAAAACAGGCAATGTGGTCCCATGTGGAGGTGCAATTTAATTCTACTCCTGGTAAGTTATCTCATAAATGAATAACTTTTCTAGGTTCATCGTAAGTGTAGGATATGATACACACTGGCTTGAAATTTGAAACTGTTATTGGCGTACCACTGAAATACGTGATAGGACTATGTACATTTACGGCTGGAATTGTTTTGTTAGTTTTAAATTTAAAATCCAATGCTGTGCTACTGCTAATTAAATATTATGTGACTAACAGAAGCTTTTATGTTGAAAATTGTGAACATACGTTTCTCAATTAGTCCTGTGCTGTTTTCTCCACATATGCCTATACCACTTTCTTTTTAATGAACTGATATGTAAACAAAAGCCATATACAGATCTTAGATTTTTATTGTAGTTATAAGTTAAGAGCCTCAGAATGCAAAATGGACTTATGAATGTAAATAATATAAGAATTAATTTATGGTACTACAAAATACAACAGTTATTTAACTTCAGGTGTGACAAAAAGATCCTGTGACAGGCTGAAAACCTGTTATGTAAACATGAGAAGAAGACTTCGAAAAGACCTTGCAGAAGAAAAGGTGGAAGTGTATAAAACAGGTGGGGGGAAGCCTACCCAAAAAACCAAGATATATGATCGGGCTAAACCATTAGAAATTGTTGGTTCCTGAATGAAACCGTTAACAAATGCATACGATTCCGATGCACAGTTTAGCATGATTGTGGATGTTGTCAGCATGGAGCGCAGTGCACTGCAGTGTGGTGAGAACACGCCACCTGCTTCAGTTGTCGAGTTAGCAGAGTGCACACAACCTAGCACTTCCTACACACCTGTCATAATACAAAGCAAAGAGACACCAAAAAATGTTCTGGTGGATGTCACCAGCTGCAATCTGTTTCACAGTCTCCTGATCAACCCAATGAAAACATTTGTACACCGAAAAATACATGGCATCGTCGCACAATGCCCGCAAAACCAAGGACATCAGGTTCGGGAACAGTAATCGAAAATGTGTGCAAGAAGAGAGTGGAACTACTGGAGGCCCAATTACACATGATGAAGGCAGAGCACCAAAAGGGGCTGAGGATTAAAAATTTAAAGATTCTGGCCCTAAAAGAAAAACTAAAATACTGGAAGAAGAAAAATGCCAGTGACATGTGACTTGTTTTTCCTGTGACAGTGAATTTTTGTAATTTTTTGTGCTGTGTTGTATTCTATCTAATGTATTAAAGTTGTCTCACAGTTTAAATTGTTTCTCTGTGTTTGTCCTGTTAGTGATACTGCTACTATCCTAGTTGTTGTCTGTCTAATATCTGCTTACAGCTTATTTGGTCTCGACTAAGTTTC
Source organism: Schistocerca gregaria (assembly GCF_023897955.1). Lineage (NCBI taxonomy): Eukaryota > Metazoa > Arthropoda > Insecta > Orthoptera > Acrididae > Schistocerca > Schistocerca gregaria. The sequence goes on along the minus strand of NC_064931.1, from coordinate 219,954,934 downwards.
ATCCAACCACTTAAAATTAAAATTACTTCATATATAAAAACAGATTAGCAACACTGCAGTTTACACAAGTAAGCTACATGTCAGTTGCAGGCCTGCAACCATAACACCAGGTGCCAATTTCTACTTAAGTGACTTAACAATGAGGTAGACTGTTAATGAAACAAAATAATAGTAATAAAGCATCCTTGTTACTCTAACTTTGGAATGAACATATGTGATGTAACAGTTATATACATGAGGCCCAATGTTATCATGTTTTGCATTGTTTATACCAGAAATATCCTAACTTATTAAATTATGAGGGAAAGTGCTCCAAATCATAATTTTGTGTGTGCCATTTTCCGTGCAATACTCTGCACTTGGTAAAGTTTATAATGGGAACCTATATCTTTTATGACAATACAATTTGAAGTGAGGCATTTTGAGAAATACATTGCTGTGGTGGGTTCTCTTTTCTGCAAAAGTAAGCATAGCATATGTGGCTTTCCTAGCCACACCACTTGGTAATGTGTGTGGTGGAAACCTGTAACATTTATCATAACAGTATTTGTAGAGAGGCATTATTGAGTAATACATTGCTACCGAGTGAGGTGGCGCATTGGTTAGACGCTGGACTCGCATTCGGGAGGACGACAGTTCAATCCCGCGTCCGGCCATCCTGATTTAGGTTTTCCGTGATTTCCCTAAATCGCTCCAGGCAAATGCCGGGATGGTTCCTTTGAAAGGGCATGGCCGACTTCTTTCCCCGTCCTTCCCTAATCCGATGAGACTGATGACCTCGCTGTCTGGTCTCCTTCCCCAAAACAACCCAAACCAAATACATTGTTAATATGGACAGTAGTGAGATTAGCATTGTGTGGCTTTTCTAGCAATACTCTGCACCTGTTAATGTTTATAATGTCAGCCCATAACTTTTATCACAACAAAATTTGTAGCAAGATATTTTCGAAATGCATTCCTATGATGGGTCACTGTTTTCTGCTACAGTAATCATAGCATGTGTGCCTTTCTTAGCAATACTCTGCACCTGCTAATATTTATGATGGCAACCCATAACTTCTGCCACAACTGTATTTGTAGTGAGGCATTTTTCTGTGGAACTATGCAATGACAAGGAATTCCCTTCTGTAAAGGTGAGCATTAAATATGTGAAAAAAGTGAATCAATATCAGTGACAGAGTGAGGGAGGGAGTTTCCCTCAGTAATAACTTAAAGTATGACACTTTGTACCGTCAACCCACAGCATTACGGTTCTGCTTTCATATCTTCTGAAGTAGCACACTCCTTAACTAATTATTGCTCTTGCAGTAATCCCCAAAGTATTAGACATTGCTGACAAAATTCCATTGCCTTTTGTAGCAATGAAAACTTGTTTTTGGTGGCAATTTCTAAACACAAATTTGTCTTCAACTTCATGTATTTTTTTAATACCATACAATTGTACATATAATATTGTGTAAAGTGCTGCTACATGCATGACTGACTAGAATTAACAATGTAATTCAATTCTTTGCACAACCTTATAGCCACACATACACACACTTATGTTTGAAGAAAATCATATTGTAAACAAAGGGTAGTGATTAATATGGAAACAATTTAACAAATAAACAATTCCAAACTGACATTTTATGTCATTTTTTTATTTTATTTATTTTGTGCCTATTTGTTTACTGCATATTCACAAGTTTAAGCTAATCTGGGGGATAAGACTGCATTAATACTGAGCAGAAGTGCAGTAAAGTAATCTCTAAACTGAAAGGTTCTAATAATAAAGAATGTGATCTTTTAATATTGCAAAACTGTTGGACATTCACATATTTATTGTTACAGTAGAAAATTTAAGAGATGGTTAGGATCAATAGTGAACATAATACCGAAATATCCATTATATTTTATTCCACTCGCTTTTGCTCTCACACTCTCTAAATGTAATGGAGTCATTTGTTCTCAAATTTAAGTACATACCCAGAAACATCCCATAACTATAATCATAATTTTTCATTACGAACAATGTCTGAGTTTATGTTAGATTATCGGAAATGTTCATTAATTATAGCACGGCGAACTGCTCTTCCAGGTAATGTATCATCACGATACATCTGCTGTACAGGTAGCACTGGTTCATTGTCTTCAATGTTGGGGGCTCTCTCATCACGTAACTGATTTAAAAGTTGACAAATTTCAGGATCTTGTGGTGGTTCTTCACTGCTTGTACTCCTCGCAATATTATGCAAGACAGCTGTACCCACTATTATTGGCATTGCTTTCTGTGGATTACATCTTATTCCTACAGATAATATGGGAAATCTTCTCTTCCACATATCATATTTTCTCTCAACAGTGTTTCTAGTTTTAATATGAGACCTGTTATATCGATGCTCTGCTTCATTTTGCGGATTTAAAAGTGGAGTTAACAAGTAGGATCTACATGCATAACCACTATTTCCCAATAAGTGACCTTGTGGTATTTCTCCGTTTTCAGATTGAACTCTGCGAGTGCAGTTGAGAAATATGGTACTGTCGTGCACAGAGACCGGCCATCGAGTGACAATATCTCTTATTAACAAATTGTGACCACTAATGGTTTGATAGTTAAAGGAAAAATATGATTTCCTATTGCGGAAAAGTTCTGCATTATTTCCTCCAGGAGACTGAATTCTTACATGGGTACAATCCAAGGTACCAAGAATGCCAGGAAATCAGTCCAATTGACTAAAACCATACATCACAGAGCGCACTTCTTCTCTTGTAGGAAATTTTATAAAGCGAGGAGACAGTAATGCTATGATGTCTGATACATCACTGATGATTCGTTGTGCTGTTGTACGATGCACATTACTGTTTTCCTCAATAAGAATGTTGAATGCACCTGTTGCATATGCCCTTAAAGTAATCAAAAGTCTGTTTATCGGAGAAACAAGGTTATTCTGATCAGTAGGAAATTCTAACGTATCATTATTTTTATTTAATAACCATCACACTGTTTCTTTTGACAGACGAAATCTCTCTTCATACTTCCTGTCACTATAATCTTCAAAAGGGTTTCCCCTTTCCACAATCACTCCAACACAATTTCGGTCACAATTTAAATGGTCAAGGTATAACAAATCTTCCTCAATGCCATCCATAACATCAAAACACGCCGCCATCTTAATAGCATATGCTTCTAAAACCGCGGTTATGTCGAGAAAACCTCGTTTAACTTAGATTGATGTTGGTGCACCAGAATATTATGCTGAACAGGATTATATATCGACTTAACTGCAGTTAACTGTTAATCAAGATTGGTGCACTCGGTCATGAGTGTTGTAAAATAGAGACTAACAAGGAAAGCTAAAACTTACACAGTGTATACAGAAGCTCTCAAAGGAGCCACTACATTTGAAGAATTTAAAGATGGGTTAATTCAGAGATATACAATACGAAATAGTGTCAGACACTATAGGGAACAACTGAGGGTAATAACAAAAGGAAATACAGAAACTGTGGAACAATCTGCAAATAGGATAAGGAACTTTGATGGGTGTACCTATGAATTAGGACAGAATGCTGCAGTCAATAAAATTATTTTACACGAAGCTGAGCACAGGATACTCAATGCTTTTGTAAGAGGGTTGCAGGCAGAAACGTCAAGACATGTATGAACAGGGGTTCCAATGGGTTTGCACACAGCAATGCGATTGGCTACAGAGTGTGAGGAGATCGATTTGTCAACTGGAATGCAGGGTAAATGGACAGTGTTTGCAGCTAATATGAAATGCTTCAGGTGTGAGGGAATGGAGTACGTAAGGGGGCAGCACTGCCAGCCTCAGGGGGATGTGGATAAAATAAGAGGAAATGACATTTTTGGTATTAGAGAACCGAGGAAGTACAATGTGTTAAACACCAATGGGAACCACAGGTCCACTTACGGTTATTCCCTGTAAGATTAGATGCTACATCATCATATGCACAGGACTGTGCAATAAGAGGAACAATGTGAAAAATACGTTGCAAGATATTATTGGACATGGGGGCACACGTATTGGTGACAGTAGTGATTTGGTAAAACATAAGCAATGGGATCCACCATGGTATAGATTGCATGGAATGGGGGATAAAAATATCATACCATTAAGATCGATGGACATAAACTTTTGCCTATATATGATTCAATTTAAACAGTGTAGAGTGTGTCCCACATGTGAGTGAGGGCTACAACATGGTTCTAGGATTAGATTTCTTATATCAATATTGTGCCACAACTGATCTTCAGTATCATAGGGTGGAACTTGACGGGAAAATGTTTCAGTTAGGTGAAACCAATGCCAGTGTAGCAATGTCATGAAGGGAGTCTGTCACAAATGACGAACTGATTAAACTGCGAATGATCATACTAAAACCTGATTTGAACAATTGTGCACCAAATGGCACTGGACAATCACTCTGGGTCAGTGTTGGGTCTAGTTTACTGGTAGGAATTTTGTGTGGTGGAACCATTAGAAGAGAATGAAGTATTAGATCAGACAAGTTGCTTAGTTAAAAGAGGTATTGCACAAGTACAAGAAATGAAGGGTGAAAAGTAAGTATCTGTTTCCATACACAATTTTAGTGCAGAGGACATAGGGTTATTAAAGGGGTTGTTAATTGCTAATATGGATATCCTGGATGGAGAAGAATGGGACACGAGGGGTGTCAGCCATGGAAAATCACCAGGTCCCATTGAAACAGCATTATGAGGAAAAGTGAAGCACCTAGAGGAAAGCAACAGGGAACAGATAGAAAACTTATGTTTGGAATTTAAGGATGTATTTTTGCCAAAAGTGCTATTACCAACTATGCATATTGCACAGCATCGCATACCAATGGGAAATGAATCCCCAGTCTACCACAAACCATACAGAATACCTAGGTACTTACAGACAATATTGGAGGAATTTATAAGTCAACAGCTAAAAGATGGAAGAAATGAAGAAAGTAATAGAGCATGGACGGAACATGAAAATATTGGTTTTGTTGTGATTATAGACATTTAAATGAGAAAGCCATAATGGGCACCTACCCTGTGCCAAACAGCACAGGAACCTTGGATCATTTAGGGGGATCAACATATTTTTCAACAATGGATTTGAGGAATGGTTATCATCAGACAGAGGTTGCACCACAAGATCGACACAAAACACCATTTTCAACAAACTGGCAACGCTATCAATTAAGAAGAATGCCATTTGGATTAAAAAATGTGCCTGCAACATTTCGGAGATTGTTGGATGGAGTACTCAGAGGTTTAAAACCATGGCAATCCTTAGTGTATGTCAATGACATAATTGTCTGTGTAAGAGATATGGAACAGTATATGAAGTAATTAAGGGAAGTATTCCTAAGGCTAAAAGCAGCAAAGTTAACAATGAGTACAGAAAAGGGTAACTATGTGATGGAAGAGGTACCATACTTAGCTCATATCATAAGTAATGATGGGGTTAAGACAGACCCAAGATTAATCAGAGCTGTCTGTGAATTTCTTGCACCAGAACCTGTAAAGGATTTGCAATCATTCATAGGAGTCATGAACTATTATCATCGGTTCATAAATGGATTTGCAGATATTGCCAGACATTGACACAATTGTTAAAAATGAGTACTAAATTTCCTCGATCAGAAGAGTACCAGCATGCTTCTAAGGAGCTAAAAGAAGCTTTGACACTGAGTCTGATATTGGTATTTCCAGGTTTTAATAGAGAATTTATTTTATCATGTCATACCTCAGACCAAGAACTTGTCTGTGTGTTGTCATAGAAGGCAGAAGGTGTAGAACATCCAGTAGCTTATGCATCAAGAGAACTAAATTTTGTATAAATAAATGATTCCACAATTGAGAAAGAGATGTTAAGCCTTATTTATGGAATCACATATTTCAAATGTTATCTGTATGGTTAAAAGTATAGAGTATTAACAGATCATGCAGCATTAAAATGATTGTTGGGGTTGAAAGAGCCTTCTAGTAGGTTGACAAGATGGGCAGGAAAACTAAGTGAATTGGATTTCGAAGTTGTGCGTAAACCTGGGAAGAAGCACAGAAATGAGGATGGCTTAAGTAGAAAAGTAACAGTATTACATACTGGGGATAACGAACATAAGGAATGGCAAACTGCACAAAGAGCAGATAACGAATGTAAGCAGTATTTTAAGCAGTCACAGTTTTGTCTGCAGTATGGGTTGCTTTACAGAGAAACCAAGTTGTGACTGCAGGTTGCAGTACAATTGAAGCTAAGGAATAGAGTGTTACAAGAATCTCATGATCACAAATTAGTGGGTCATCGAGGTTGCCGATCTACCAACAGAAGAGTAGCAAAAAGCTACTGGTGGAGGAAAAGGCAGAGGGACGTAAACCAGTATAGCAGAATTGCATACAGTATGCACACAGAGCAGATTTGTTTCGAACAAGAGTACCATTACAGAGGTTACCTGAAGCAATAGCACCATTCTAATTTCTGGGGATTGATGTTTTAGATCCATTCAATAAAACACCTGCTGGGAGTACATGTGTACTCACAATCATAGATAATTTTTCAGGATAAGTGGAAATGGTTGCAGTGCCAAACCAACAGGCAGCAACAGTGGCACCAGCACTTGTGAAAATTGTACACTGAAGTTCGAAGTGCCTGAAAAAACAGTAACAGATCAGGGGACAAACTTCATGCGAAGTTCAGAAGAACGCGAAATCCCAAAGATGGGCTAAAATTTACAGACGCGTGAAATTTGGCACGTACTTCGATGCGAGATGCCTTTAATAGGTTCCACAACGAAACATTGTCTCGAAACTTGGTAGAAAATCCGAAGAAATTCTGGTCATATGTAAAGTACACAAGCGGCAAGACGCAGTCAATACCTTCGCTGCGCAGTGCCGATGGTACTGTTATCGACGACTGTGCCGCTAAAGCGGAGTTATTGAACGCAGTTTTCCGAAATTCCTTCACCAGGGAAGACGAATGGAATATTCCAGAATTTGAAACACGAACATCTGCTAGCATGAGTTTCTTAGAAGTAGATACCTTAGGGGTTGCGAAGCAACTCAAATCGCTTGATACGGGCAAGTCCTCAGGTCCAGATTGTATACCGATTAGGTTCCTTTCAGATTACGCTGATACTATAGCTCCCTACTTAGCACTCATATACAACCGCTCGCTCACCAATAGATCTGTACCTACAGATTGGAAAATTGCGCAGGTCGCACCAGTGTTCAAGAAGGGTAGTAGGAGTAATCCATTTAACTACAGACCTATAACATTGACGTCGGTTTGCAGTAGGGTTTTGGAGCATATACTGTATTCAAACATTATGAATCACCTCGAAGGGAACGATCTATTGACACGTAATCAGCATGGCTTCAGAAAACATCGCTCTTGTGCAACGCAGCTAGCTCTTTATTCGCACGAAGTAATGGCCGCTATCGACAGGGGATCTCAAGTTGATTCCGTATTTCTAGATTTCCAGAAAGCTTTTGACACCGTTCCTCACAAGCGACTTCTAATCAAGCTGCGGGCCTATGGGGTATCGTCTCAGTTGTGCGACTGGATTCGTGATTTCCTGTCAGGAAGGTCGCAGTTCGTAGTAATAGACGGCAAATTATCGAGTAAAACTGAAGTGATATCAGGTGTTCCCCAGGGAAGCGTCCTGGGACCTCTACTGTTCCTGATCTATATAAATGACCTGGGTGACAATCTGAGCAGTTCTCTTAGACTGTTCGCAGATGATGCTGTAATTTACCATCTAGTAAGGTCATCCGAAGACCAGTATCAGCTGCAAAGCGATTTAGAAAAGATTGCTGTATGGTGTGTCAGGTGGCAGTTGACGCTAAATAACGAAAAGTGTGAGATGATCCACATGAGTTCCAAAAGAAATCCGTTGGAATTCGATTACTCGATAAATAGTACAATTCTCAAGGCTGTCAATTCAACTAAGTACCTGGGTGTTAAAATTACGAACAACTTCAGTTGGAAGGACCACATAGATAATATTGTCGGGAAGGCAAGCCAAAGGTTGCGTTTCATTGGCAGGACACTTAGAAGATGCAACAAGTCCACTAAAGAGACAGCTTACACTACACTCGTTCGTCCTCTGTTAGAATATTGCTGCGCGGTGTGGGATCCTTACCAGGTGGGATTGACGGAGGACATCGAAAGGGTGCAAAAAAGGGCAGCTCGTTTTGTATTATCGCGTTATAGGGGAGAGAGTGTGGCAGATATGATACACGAGTTGGGATGGAAGTCATTACAGCATAGACGTTTTTCGTCGCGGCGAGACCTTTTTACGAAATTTCAGTCACCAACTTTCTCTTCCGAATGCGAAAATATTTTGTTGACCCCAACCTACATAGGTAGGAATGATCATTAAAATAAAATAAGAGAAATCAGAGCTCGAACAGAAAGGTTTAGGTGTTCGTTTTTCCCGCTCGCTGTTCGGGAGTGGAATAGTAGAGAGATAGTATGATTGTGGTTCGATGAACCCTCTGCCAAGCACTTAAATGTGAATTGCAGAGTAGTCATGTAGATGTAGATGTAGATGTCAGATCTACTCATGGAATTGCATACATTATTGAATGTGAAGAAGTTAATGACGAGTCCTCTCTCTCCACAAGACAATGCAAGAAGTGAAAGACTGAATAGAACAATCAGGAAGATGCTTGGATATGTTGACTCACATCAGACCAACTGGGATGTCTATTTGAGGTATCTTGTCTCCACCTACAACTCAAAACAGCATATGAATACAGGATTATTGCCACATGAAGTAGTATATGGTCGTATAATATCATCACTGTTCAAGATATTGAAAATAAAGAAAGGGATGATTGGAAATTCTGTTAAGAAATTTTCCAGACTGATTGGGGAAATTTGGAATAGAATACAAGAAGAATTAGTGGGCCATATGGCAAGAATGCCATAGTATAAGGTGGTCAGTGGGTGATGCTATCAACTTCGTATATGCCGAAGGGAGAGACAAAGAAGTTTTTTGCAAATTATCAGGAGTCATATCAAGTGGTTGAGACTACATGCCAGTAAATATCAATATTCGAGTGCCACCGAGAATGACAACTGTGTAAGTAGGGCAGTTGAAACCTTGTCAAGGGAGACAGGAGGTTATTCTAGAGGTAGGAGACGTGGATCAGAAAGGGAGAGTGAAGAGAAAGGCATTGGAAGATAAACAAGAGGTTGTGAATGACATGGTATAGAGGAACCCATACAGATTAAAGTCTGAAAGATCATCATTTAATGAAACTTCCTGACAGATTAAAACTGTGTGCCGGACCGAGACTCAAACTCAGGACCTTTGCCTTTCACGGGCAAATGCTCTAGCAACCGAGCTACTCAAGCATAACTCACGCCCTCTCCTCACAGCTTTACTTCTGCCAGTACCTCATCTCCTACCTTCCAAACTTTACAGAAGCTCTCCTGCAAAACTTGCAGAACTGGCACTCCTGAAAGAAAGGATATTGCGGAGACATGGCTTAGCCACAGCCTAGGGGATGTTTCCAGAATGAGATTTTCACTCTGCAGCAGAGTGTGCGCTGATATGAAACTTCCTGACAGATTAAAACTGTGTGCCAAACCGAGACTCGAACTCGGGACCTTTGCCTTTCGCGGGCAAGTGCTCTACCAACTGAGCTACCCAAGCATGACTCATGCCCTGTCCTCACAGCTTTATTTATGCCAGAACCTTGTCTCCTACCTTCCAAACTTTACAGAAGGTCTCCTGAAAAATGAATTAAACGTGGGTGGTTTGCTACTAAACAGAACAGCGTGCGAGATAATGGGGCCTACTTTCCATCTGTGCACCATGATTTTAGGGATAACTCACCTGAATATTTTGTGGCCTTGTTTGTGTTGGCCAGAGGCGCCAATGGAAATGCTGCCTACTGCAAATCTAACCAGCTTAAATCAAAATCTAAGGCCAGATTTAATGCAATCTATAAACACACTTCTGAACTAGAAGGAGGGGTGGGTCTCCCTCGAAACCTATAAATTTATATCAGGAAAATCAGTACTAGAAAGAGACAGCATTGATTATTGTCATACAGACCACCACAGTCCCTGGTTTGGTACATAGAAGATGAAGTACAAGACTGACATCAGACCCAGCCATTGTTCAGATTCCAGTGAACTGGATACTCTGAGCATAAAAGTAGCCGAAGGAAGATGAACTCCTAAGGGCTGGTATTAATGATAATTTATTCATTTTGCCTTATAAATTTGGAATAGAGAGTTAGAAGTTCCTGTGCAAGAAGCTTAGTAATGAAATAAGTTGCATGGTGTTTGAGTAAAGCAGCAGGGCAAAGGGCCCTGTAGAAATGTGTAAGATTAAGCAACAGAATTAAGGAAACCAATTGTTGGAATAATTCTTAAGAGCTGAAATAGGGCCAGAATGGCCAATCACCAGGAACTCTAGGGTAAAGGATAATCTATTTTGGTTGACCAGAGGGACCAGGTCTTATGTAAAAGAGAGGGCAATGTAATGTATCGGCCGTACACAGTCGAAATGTGCACCAGAGCAGAAGTGAGTTGGAACAGAGTCAGCTGCAGGCTGCATTGCAAAGCAAAACATGGCCGACAGGCAATGTGAAACAGAGCCAGCACAGTACTCCAACAGCCAATGCTGCAATATACTATCAGGAGGATGGAAGACTTTCCTCACTTGCCATGGTGGGAGTGTTTAGAGTACGTGCCTTAAGCCCTAAACAAACATAGTCTGGAACATGTAAGTACTCAGCCATTTGTGTACTAAAATATTCTCATCTCAGTACCACAACTTAACCACAAATCTGTGACACCCAGAGTGACATCCTGGAAAGTAGTAAGGTCTATGCCATTTGGCTATGGAACAGGGTAGCCTGTCTTGATTCATAAAAGCAACCACTGCCTGAGCAGAGAGCCGACTGCTTGCTAGGGAGTGGTCACAGCCACCCCCACAGTATCACCAGCTGCACTGCTATGCTGTCATGATGGTTGCAGCCAGAGATGTCATTTACAGCAGCATTTCAGGGTCACCATGCTCGGCCCTGCTCTCTGCACTCTCAGCAATTCTAGACGTCTATTGTTTCGCGTGAGAAGCAACTCGACACCTCTACCAAGCTCTTCCAGAGTTTGAGGGTCATAATAAAGAAGTTAATTAATCAAATCTACTGTTGTCCTGACATCTCATTTCACTATCCATGAATCATCTAACATTGGCATTGTCTGAGGACCCATCCAATCTTTATTGTGAAGTTAAGACAAATTTCTAATAAGCACAGCATACATGCAAAGTAAAATTCTAGTATCAATACATACATAACAACATGAACTATGATGGTTCAAATGACTCTAAGCACTATGGGACTTAATATCTGAGGTCATCAGTCCCCTGTGAACTATGAGTCTTTCAGCAATATGTTATTCCAGTCATAAGAAGTAAATAAATAACCTAGTATGCTTACAAATATTTGATTGATGGGTCAGAAAAGTAAGGTATTTGGAGGCAGCAGAATCTGGAATACCGTACATGAACAGTCAACAAAACACAACTGTTCATATTTTGATGAGTACAACATTGGCGCATATTATCTGTAGCCTTTACCAGAACTATTGTAGTACAAGCTAACAAAAACTTTATCACAACATTTTAAACAAAATTCATCTAAGTTAGAGTAAGGATATTTGTTTTACATGAGCAAGATAACATTATTATTTATGAAATATGTGATTTTGGATTAATCATACGTCTACCAAAATTTAATCTTTTACGAAGCCCATATTTCAAATGTAGGTGAGAGTGATTAATTGGATAATTATTTAGTTCATTGGCATCAATGAAACTGGTAATGATGTACTTTTTATCAAATTATGCACGCAAAAGTGTCAAGTCCAACAGCAATCCTCGCTTCCTTTTATTCAGGAACACTAAAAATCACTATCGTGCTCAATTTCGAAAAGAGTCAGGTCGAAATTAAGCTGCCAAAGAGAGAGTTTTGTCTATATGCATGAAACTTTTCCCACAAGTAGCAGACAGAATGGGAATGCAGATAAGGCAGCAAAAACATTAAGATGAAATTGAGTAAGTGGGAATAAATGTTTAATGATAATCTCATGGATTTTGGTGTCAAAGTAAAATTACAAATATGCTGGGAAAAAGCCACCTACATCTGTATCCATACTCCACAATCCCTCTTACAGTGTGTGTTGGAGAGTACTTTGTGTACTGCTGTAACCCACCCCCCATCACCCCTTTTCCAGTCACAAATAGTTCGCAGGAAGAACTATTGTTAGTAATCTTCTGTATGAGCTCACCTCTTTCTAATTTTATCTACATGTTCTTTACATGAGACATATACAGAAGGAATCAATATATTTGTTGACTCTTCTAGGAACTCAAGCTTTCAGAACTTTAACAATAATCCACCCCATGATGCAGAACACCTCTCCTGCAGCGTCTGGCATTGAAGTTGGTTGATCATCTCTGTGACACTTTCATGCTTATTAAATGAACCTGTAATGAAACATGCTGCTCTTCTTTGGCTCTTCTCTGTTTCCTCTATCAGTCCAATCTGGCACAGATCCCATACTGATGATCAATATTCAAGTATTCATTGAATGATTGTTATGTAAATTACTTCCTTTGTTTATACATACATTTCCTGAAGATTCTTCCAATGAATCTCAGCCTGGCATCTGCCTTACTCTCCATTAATTTTATGCAGTCATTCCCATTTAAAATTGCTCTCTACACAAACTCCAACAAATTTTAAGGACATAACTGCAGTTGTATAATAATACAAATAACTAGTCTTTCTGTCTATGTATTCATGGTATGTTGAGGGTCAATTTTATAAATGTGGAGTGGTTTGTCCCATGCTATCAGGCTCTCGTGTGTTCTTTGTATCTGGCATCACATGTTCTGCCTGTTTGTCCTATGTATCTTCCATCACAAGTATTACACTGTAATTGATATATACCTGCTTTCTTGTATTTTACTGATTATTCTGTGTAGTAGTTGTGATACTGTGAGTTTCTGATTGTGTTTGGTTCTGTTGTGATGTTGTCAATGGTTTCGTGATTTCTGATTTTATTTTACTTTTAATTTTGTTGTTAAGCTTTTTTCCGTCATGGTATTTAGAAGTAGGCTATTCTACCCCAGGAATCTTCTGGGTATGTCGGCCGCTGTGGCCGAGCGGTTCTAGGCACTTCAGTCTGGAACTGTGCTGCTGCTGCAGTCGCAGGTCCAAATCCTGCCTCAGGCACGGATGTGTGTGATGTCCTTAGCTAAGTTAAGTTTAAGTAGTTCTAGGTCTAGGGGACTGATGACTCAGATGTTAAGCCCCATAGTGCTCAGAGCCATTTGAACAATTTGAATTTGTCTAACATGGCAGCCATCATTGTCAATTGAAATAATGAACACATAATGACGAGATTTACACAAAACAAACATGCAATATGCAGTGTGAGAGATTTACACAAAACGTACATGCAATATGCAGAGTGAGGAATAGCTCATAACGAAATTCTGTTTTTATAATGGGAACTAATTGATTTCAATGTAAAGGAAGCAGTTACCACAGCAGATATTCATTGGTAATAAGTTGTGGTATACATTTGTAGAATGCACAAGGTGTTCAGCATGCTGGGATAAATGATACAGGATGTAGAAAATAAATTTTTACATTGGAAATACAGATATACAGAAATTTCTCAATCGTTACTCTTATCCCACATGCATGAACTAGGAATTGATAAATAAACTGATTATAGTAAACAGGTGTCATTTTGTATGTGAAACAGTGCATTTCCTCCATGTAGGATAAAGAGTTAATCAGGAGATGATCCCAGACTTGGAAAATTGTATCATACAGCATGTTTTCTGTGGGCCCTTCCGAATTTGATTGAGGACCAAAAAGCAGTGCTAAAGAGCAGGGTCCTTTGAGCTGCTGACATTTTGTCACATCAACAATGATGACAACTTACAGTAGTGTAGAGTAACAGTTATAAAACTGTACAAAACAGAATGAACATTACAGTACAGAGTTGAAATGGCCGAACTTACTGGAAAGAAGAAACAAAGAAAGCTATCTTCAGGTGCCATGGCGATTGGCACCATTTACGAGAGTGTCAAATGTGGACTCTGTGTAACTATGTACTTTCAAATTTTGCATATGTTCTATGACACATTAAAAGATAAATAATGAAGAAGAATCAGGTTAATCTGCAACATGATAATTCCTATACCTACATGATGGAAGAATTTGGCGGGCATGGTTGGAAATCTGTACATGTTCTCTCTGGGGTCCAACTGCAACTTCTTCCAATTAATACTTGCTTGACTTTATAAAATCTGATATAGGGAAAATATAGGGTTTTACAAATAATGTGGGGCTGTGTAGCTCCAGCAGAGTACTAGAGAAGAGGTACTTGGAAACTCAGAATTGTGGACTAAGTTCGTCCACAAGAATATAAATTTTACTAAACATTTATAAGTATATGCACTTTCAGTGGCATAGGTTTTCTTCCTACACTCTAATGTCTCCTTGCCTTAAAAAATGGTAATCGTAACTTATGATATGACCTTTGTATTCAATATAGACATTGTAAGACAAAGCATTCACTGCACTGACCTACCTTGGTAAAAACAGCAATGGAGTTAGACAATAATGAATTACTCTTGAATGACTTTTAAAGACATCAATAATATCCTCATCCAGTGGTATGTTTGGAGTAGCACCACGCGTTTGCCACATTATATACAGCTTCTTCTGGTCTTCTACAAAATTAAAAAGTAGATAAGGTGCTGAACCAATCCATCATAAATGAATAGTGATATGAAATATGACCATAAGAAAACTTCCACTTGACATAAAAATTACATATAGCACAACACAGTAGTTATGAACTAATAAACTTGTGGCATTCCATATCACAAAATCTTTCATAATCACAATATATGCCAATAAAAATGCATGCACATATAGCATTATATGCCTGAGAACAATGAAATTTCAGTTTGCAGAGATTTAACGAATGACCTGACAGAAATATAATTGGATTGTAAGCTGAAACATACATCATGAAGTACACTACTGAAACTGAATCTGCACTCTGCTTCCACATTCTACCTTCTTTATAATGTGAGTCACAATAGGAGCACACATCCATTTACAGTAGAGGTGTTCAGATGATTTTTTTAAGTGTAAAAGTTCATATTTTAAAGTAACATACATGTCAGCAACAGAAGGCTTGATCATAAGATGTGTAAAAACTGTTAACAATGATGTGTTTATGGTATATAGCTTTTAAAATAAAAAGCAAAACAAAATAAGACTTGAGAAAATATTAATAACTACTCATGAGTTACTAGACAACTGATAAACTGATTTTAATTCAGCTGAGATTTCAACCATGTGTATGAAGTATAGTCATCATATTATGATAGGAAAACTCTTGTCATCATCCCCCACATAGAATTTTATAGGCACATGAAACAGCATAATGAACCAGATCACAAGTGGATCACACTAAGATACAAGTGTAAAATAGGCAGCACACTTTCACATAATTGTAAGATAAACCCAAATGATCCAACAATGATTCCATCATGAGGAGGCATGAGATAGGCAATGAAGTATTCACACAATGAAGTATTCACAGAGATATTGTGTCCTTCAGAGCTGTCTTTAAATGACATTTTACAAATTGTGGAAGGTTTTGAGTTTATGTAAGGAACAGAGACAAATTGATCAGGTTCTTATAATAAAACTGGATTGCAGTCAAACTTGGGTAAACAGGAATTTCCAGTTCAGCAAATCATGATATTTGTTAACTCATTTAAAAATATGCATAAACACCAATATAGGATGAACTTTATATATATTGTTTGTACAAGTAGTTTCACTTTGTATTCATCTTCCCTTTTTCCGTAACCTACCATACATTTTATCCTGCCTAATTATACTCAATAATACATAATTTACTTCCAAACCATAACCTAAAAATTTTTAACGCTTTCAACATAACCGCTGCTATAACATCCACTGTTCCAAGTTTACAAACATTTCGTGTAAACTCGTGAATACTATTTCACAGCTTCAGTTCCTTTCACCCATTAAACAACCATCTCAGTTATTTCCAACAACTTTCGTTTTATTTCCATTCTCGTTTTTCCCGCATAACCGATCATTTTTTAGCAGCTTCCCACAGGTTTAAACGTTATTATTTCTTCATCAAACAATTGTTAGCCTCATTCTCATAACCTGCCAGTACACAACCAGTCCTTTGAATACATTTACACACATATTTTTTGAGATTTTATTCGAAAAAATTTTTCCAATTTTATTTTTTCGGAAAAAATTTTTTTCGAAACTTTTTTCTAAATTTTTATTTTCTTTCGAAACTTTTTTCGAAATTTTCTTGAATTTCCCCACCCTTTAACGTGATCTGGAGACAACATAACTACCTAACCTTTGCACCCATTGTTGTTCACCAACCTAAGTTCAGCACAGGATCAACATAGCTCATCTCAAACCAACACTTTTTCGACTTTTTTCACACCTTTATCTCTCCCTATATAAATTTCTATTTACTTTCACTTTAACCTCATATTACCCTTTCCACCTTCTAATACCATGTCAACCTCACAACATCTCTACAACTCTTTGCCTTTAAATATGTCTGCTTGTGTCTGTGTATGTGCGGATGGATATGTGTGTGTGTGCGAGTGTACACCTGTCCTTTTTTCCACCTAAGGGAAGTCTTTCCGCTCCCGGGATTGGAATGACTCCTTACCCTCTCCCTTAAAACCCACATCCTTTCGCCTTTCCCTCTCCTTCCCTCTTTCCTGAAGAAGCAACCATCGGTTGCGAAAGCTAGTAACTCTGTGTGTGTGTCTGTGTGTTTTGTTCATTGTGCCTGTCTGCCATAGCTTTCCCGCTTGGTAAGTCTTGGAATCTTTGTTATATATATATATATACTTTCGACATTACAGTAGTTATAATTTTCAACAACAGATGGTGCTGCAAGTGATGTGAAAGATATAGAAGACAACGCAGTCTGTGGGTGCACCATTCTGTACGTCGTCTTTCTGCTGTAAGCGTGTGCTGTTCACAACGTGCAAGTGTGCTGTGGACAACATGGTTTATTCCTTAGAACAGAGGATTTTTCTGGTGTTGGAAAAGTGTGTGTATATATATATATATATATATATATATATATATATATATATATATATATATATAAACTTTCGAAATTACAGTAGTTACAATTGTCAACAGATGGCGCTGCGGTCTGGGAAACTCTATAGTATGATATTTTCCACATATCCACCATGCGTAGCAATAATATGGCGTAGTCTCTGAATGAAATTACCCGAAACCTTTGACAACGTGTCTGGTGGAATGGCTTCACATGCAGATGAGATGTACTGCTTCAGCTGTTCAATTGTTTCTGGATTCTGGCGGTACACCTGGTCTTTCAAGTGTCCCCACAGAAAGAAGTCACAGGGGTTCATGTCTGGCGAATAGGGAGGCCAATCCACGCCACCTCCTGTATGTTTCGGATAGCCCAAAGCAATCACACGATCATCAAAATATTCATTCAGGAAATTAAAGACGTTGGCCGTGCGATGTGGCCGGGCACCACGAGGTGTTTGCAGTGTCGTCTAAGGCAGTTTGTACCACCACAAATTCATGAAGAATGTCCAGATAGCGTGATGCAGTAATTGTTTCAGATCTGAAAAATGGGCCAATTATTCCTTTGGAAGAAATGCCGGCCCAGACCAGTACTTTTTGAGGATGCAGGGACGATGGGACTGCAACATGGGGCTTTTCGGTTCCCCATATGCGCCAGTTCTGTTTATTGACGAAGCCGTCCAGGTAAAAATAAGCTTCGTCAGTAAACCAAATGCTGCCCACATGCATATCGCCGTCATCAATCCTGTGCACCATATCGTTAGCGAATGTCTCTCATGCACCAATGGTAGTGGCGCTGAGGGGTTGCCGCGTTTGAATTTTGTATGGATAGAGGTGTAAACTCTGGCCCATGAGACGATACGTGGACGTTGGAATCATTTGGACCGCAGCTGCAACACGGTGAACGGAAACCCGAGGCCGCTGTTGGATCACCTGCTGCACTAGCTGCGCGTTGCCTTCTGTGGTTGCCGTACGCGTTCGCCCTACCTTTCCAGCACGTTCATCCATCACGTTCCCAGTCCGTTGAAATTTTTCAAACAGATCCTTTATTGTATCGCTTTTCGGTCCTTTGGTTACATTAAACCTCCGTTGAAAACTTCGTCTTGTTGCAACAACACAGGTTCTAGGCAGTGGAATTCCAACACCAGAAAAATCCTCTGTTCTAAGGAATAAACCATGTTGTCCACAGCACACTTGCACGTTGTGAACAGCACACACTTACAGCAGAAAGACGACGTACAGAATGGTGCAACCACAGACTGCGTTGTCTTCTATATCTTTCACATCACTTGCAGCACCATCTGTTGTTGAAAATTGTAACTACTGTAATGTTGAAAGTCTGTCCGCCTGAAAATGTACTGTTGTCCCAAGCATATTGCAACAAACGGTGTATTTCTATTGCTGCTCGTTTGGTTTTTATTTCAAATATACCGGTCATTTTTGAAACACCCTAACCACCTTACAATGTGTGTCATAGGATATTTCGTGGATCACTATCACCTCCACACTGCCCTGTTCCATTTGTGAATGGTTCATAAGAGGAACAATTGTAGGTGACCTTCTGAGTGAACTTAATATCTCTAATTTTATGGTCATAGGCTTTTCTTGAGATATACGTAAGAGGCAACAATATATTGGTTGACCCCTCTAGGAACATACATTCTCAGAATTTTAACAGTAAACCACACCTTGATGCAGAACACTTCTCTTGCAGAATCTGCTGAGGAGTTGGGTGTGCATCTGTGTGACACATTCCTGATTTCTATTTCCTCTGTCAGTCCTATCTGGCATGGCTGTCAGACTGACAAGGAAAATTCAAGTACCTGTTGAACGAGTGTTTTCTGTGCTACCTGCTTTGTGAGTGGATTAGCTTCCTAAGGATTCTTACAATGACTCTCAGTCTGTCATCTGCCATAGTTGCAATTAGTTTTATGCAGTTGTCCCATTTTAAATTGTTCAGTACACATAGTCATAGATATTTTATGAATTTGACTGCTCCCAGTTATTGTTCTGCAATAGAGTGGTAATACTAGAATGGATCTATCTGCCTGTTTATGTGCAATACTATGTGTTTGTTGATGTCATGGGTTAACTTTCAATCCCTGCACCAAGCACCAAGCTCTGCAGATCTTCCTGAATTTCGGTACAGTTTTCTAGCAATGCGACTTCTCCTTATGTAGCAGTATAACCCACAAAAAGCCCCATGAAACTTCCAACATTATCCACTTGGTCATTTATATATATTGTTAAAAGTACTGGTATCGTAACATTCTCTTTGGGTATACTCAAAGTTACTTTTATGTCTGAAGATTTCTCTCCACTGAGAATGACATGCTGTGTTCTTTTTATTAGAAACTCCTCAATCCAATCACACTGCTGGTTTGATATTCCACATGCTCTTATTTTGTTCATTTGGTGATGGTGTGCAACTATCTGAACAAAACCCAGGAACACAATATCAACCTGACTGCCAGTATCTACTGCTGTCACGGATAAACAGTGAGACCTGGGATTCACACAATCATTGTTTTCAAAACCCTTGTTAATCCCCACATAAGAGATCTCCAGTCTCCATAAATGTCATAATCATAAAACATGTTTCAAAATTCAACAACAGACTGATGGCAGAGATATAAATCTACAGTTTTGTGCAGCTGTTTGAAATCCTTCTCGAAAATGGAAATAACCGTTTCTCCCCCCCCCCCCCCCCCCCCCCCCCCCAAATACTGAGAACACTTCGCTGCTTTGTGTGAAGGCACCCCTGTCCCATTGACAGCCTACTACACATTAAGCACCCTGGGGTTCCAGCTTCCTGTCAATGGGGGCTGGTCCATTTGTGGTCTCGAGTCCATTGCCACAGCCAGCTGTTCCGATCAGGCCACCTCCACTGACCCCCTCGCCATCATTGCCTCATCCATTGCTGGCAGTGGGTCTAGCCCCATCTCCTCTGCACTAGAACATGCCTGCTGATGATGACACAGAGATGGTGATGGCACACTGTCATCAGGTGTTGCACAGGCCCACCACCCTCGGGCATGCCCACATCTCCACACATTTCGGCCCTACGCTTTGGTGCCCGCCTGGCACATCATCCCACCTGCACCATCAGTGGCTGCTGCCACTCCAAATACAATGGATGTGTCTCTTGTCGAGCCACCGGTGTCTCCTCCATTTTCTGGGTTCCCTCTTCAGTGAGGAAGAAGTGTGCTATATCTTGCTACTAGTCCACGTGAGTGTGAGTGCGCTGAGTGTAGTGTTACCACGCATGTGTACTTAAATCAACCACCACCTGTATCAGTGTGGGATGGCCACTAGAGGCCACCTTAGGAATTGTGCACACAGCATGGTCTCCACTGCGCTGTCTACTGGCGACTCATGCCTACATATTCACTCTCACTATTTTCTTTCAATTTTTATCTCTAACATCAGTTGCTCTGTTTGTCACTTATGTTGTACCTTCTGTATGATTCTTTTGTCTTGTGTGGAGTCATGAGAGATTTATTTCCATTATTGTTCAGAGGTATGTGAATAAAGCCCTATTTGTGTTACTTGGATTGGTTTCACATATTACTATACACACCACCAAAACATAATTAATGTACAGTAATGAAATATATTTGTCTAGGTAACATATTTAAGTGATTAACGCTGCAAGATCACAGGTTAATGTAAGCATAAGATAAACCACTGCAAATGTGAAAAGCTGCTAAATTAATAACTACTGTAACCACCAGAATGTTGAATGCAAACATGCATGGATTGTGAGGTACAGCTGCTAGATGTCAATTTGTGGGATGGAGTTCCATGACTGTTGCACTTAGTTGGTCAAACAAAATACAGGGATGGTTAATGCTGTTTGTGGATGTCACTGGAGCTATCATCTGATGATGTCCCATATGTGCTCAATTGAAGAGAGATCTGATCGATCAGGCGAGGGCAAAACAGTTCAACACCCTGTTTCGTTATAACAGTGGTACGCAGATGAGTGTTATCCTGATGGGGAACACCCCCTGTAATGTTGTTCACGAATGGTAGCACAAGACCTCGACTCACCAGACTGACGTACAAATTTGCAGTTAGGGTGCGTGAGATAACCATGAGAGAGCTGCTGCTTTCATACAAAACTGCACCCCAGAGCATAGCTCCAGGTGTAGGTCCAGTTTGACTAGCATGCAGACAGGTTGGTTGCAGGCCCTCAACTGGCCTCCTTCCAACCAACACATGGCAATCACTAGCACTGAGGCAGAACCGGCTTTCATCAGAAAACACAGCAGACCTCCACCTTGCCCTACAATGAGCTCTCGCTTGACACCAGTGGGGCCACAAATGGCGGTGGTTTCGGGTCAGTGGAATTTACACTACAGGGCATCAGGTTCGGAGCTGTCCTCGAAGTAACAGATTTGTAATTGTTAGTTGTGTCACTGTGATGCCAACTGCTGCTCAAATTGCTGCTGCAGATGCAGTACTGTGCGCCAGAGACATATGCCGAAACGACGGTTTTCCTCCTTGGTGGTGCGATACGAGTGTCCAGAGCCCGATCTTCTCGTGACTGTACATTCTCATGACAAGCACTGCCAGTAATCGTGTAGAGTGGTAAAATTCCTGCAAGCCCATCTGCAGTAATGTAGAAGGAACATCCAGCTTCTCGTAGCCCTATTACGTGACCTTGTCCAAACTCAGCGAGTTGTTGATAATGGCGTCTTTGTTGCCATAAAGGTATTCCTGATTAACATCAACTCACCACATCCAATCTGAAAGGCATCTAATGCTCATGAGCATTACAGCACGTATTTAAAGCAAAGTGATTTGCATCCTCATAGCGGCACTACTGGTATCACTCTTATGCAACTGAGATGAAATTTGAAGGGACACCATCCTTTAGATGTAGAAACATGCCTATCAACTTTCATTTATGATGCCAAACTCCTTCTTTGTGTTGTAATTTTTTTCCATCAGTGTAGTTCAAAATGTTGTTTTGTAGTTTAAGTATTTCTATCAGAAATACTAGTGATTGTGCTTCTTCCACCTAAGTACAGGCCAGTCATTTTGTGTGTGTGTGTGTGTGTGTGTGTGTGTGTGTGAGAGAGAGAGAGAGAGAGAGAGAGAGAGAGAGAGAGCAGTGTTTTTCCAGGACCATCAGCTCCAAGCCACTGCTTTGAATACTGACTCATTTTCGGCATAAAATGTGGCACCCATGTGTATGCCACAGTAACAAATCAAGACAAAAATCTGGGACCCATATGTCTCCCACAGTAACAAATCAATACAAAAATTTGGTAGGTTTATTTTTAAAACAATCCAGATATTTCTCCAAAACAATTTTTGAATTTTACTTCGGTTGGTATTCAACAAATGTGACAAGCTTCTTGAACACAGTCTTCTCATAGTTAACACTCTGCACAAACTGTAGCGCACTCGTGACTAGAATGCCAGCTACATCACACACTTGTGGTGTGATGTGCTGTGGTGGGATTATCAAATACCACATTGTGTCGTTTCTCAAACTCTTTAACTGAGGCTACAGTTTTTCAGTCACCAAAAGAGAAGTATAGCATTATTTTAAATTCAGTTGTCCAACTTATGGCTAATGAAAACATAGGAGTAGACTGCTTATAAACTTCATGAATAGCATATACAGGGTGTTACAAAAAGGTACAGCCAAACTTTCAGGAAACATTCCTCACACACAAAGAAAGAAAATATGTTATTGTGGACATTTGTCCGGAAATGCTTACTTTCCATATTAGAGCTCATTTTATTACTTCTCTTCAAATCACATTAATCATGGAATCGAAACGCACAGCAACAGAACGTACCAACGTGACTTCAAACACTTTGTTACAGGAAATGTCCTCCATTATTGAGGATACATGCATCCACCCTCCGTTGCATGGAATCCCTGATGCGCTGATGCAGCCCAGGAGAATGGCGTATTCTATCACAGCCGTCCACAATACGAGCACGGAGTGTCTCTACATTTGGTACTGGGGTTGCATAGACAAGAGCTTTAAAATGCTCCCATAAATGAAAGTCAAGAGGGTTAAGGTCAGGAGAGCGTGGGGGCCATGGAATTGGTCCGCCTCTACTAATCCATCGGTCACCGAATCTGTTGTTGAGAAGCGCATGAACACTTGGACTGAAATGTGCAGGAGCTCCATCGTGCATGAACCACATGTTGTGTCCTACTTGTAAAGGCACATGTTCTAGCAGCACAGGTAGAGTATCCCGTATGAAATCATGATAATGTGCTCTATTGAGCATAGGTGGAAGAGCATGGGGCTCAATCAAGACATCACCATCACCAACAATGCCTGCCCAAACGTTCACAGGAAATCTGTGTTGATGACTTGATTGCACAATTGCGTGCGGATTCTCGTCAGCCCACACATGTTGATTGTGAAAATTTACAATTTGATCATGTTGGAATGAAGCTTCGTCCATAAAGAGAACATTTGCACTGAAATGAGGATTGACACATTGTTGGATGAACCATTCGCAGAAGTGATCCTGTGGAGGCCAATCAGCTGCTGATAGTGCCTGCACACACTGTACTTGGTACGGAAACAACTGGTTCTCCCGTAGCACTCTCCATACAGTGACGTGGTCAACGTTACCTTGTACAGCAGCAACTTCTCTGACGCTGACATTGTGGTTATCGTCAAATGCACAAAGAATTGCCTCGTCCATTGCAGGCGTCCTCGTCGTTCTTGGTCCATACATCAAATGGGCATCTGCCAACTCCGCATTTGTAAACATTGCACTGACTGCAAAACCATGTTCGTGATGAACACTAACCTGTTGATGCTACGTACTGATGTGCTTGATGCTAGTACTGTAGAGCAATGAGTCGCATGTCAACACAAGCACCGAAGTCAACATTACCTTCCTTCAATTGGGCCAAATGGCGGTGAATCAAGGAAGTACAGTACATACTGACGAAACTTAACATGGAAATTAAGCGTTTCCGGACACATGTCCACATAACATCTTTTCTTTATTTGTGTGTGAGGAACGTTTCCTGAAAGTTTGACCGTACCTTTTTGTAACACCCTGTATATTTCTATTAGCAATTAACTAAGAAAGTACAGCAGCATGGTAATCCAGTCATTATTTGAATGAAGAACACACAACACAATTGTATTAAATAGCCAAATAAATAAGACCATTCCACAGATTAAATTGACACGTAACTTACAGTACTACACAACATGTACCAACATAACAAACACAACACTTCATTTACATCAATGCAAATTCTATACCACACCAATAACTTTTCTTCTAATCATTGTATTCCTACTCAAACATATGTTTTTATCTTTATTATCTGTTTTTTTTTTCTTATGGAGAATATGGAGAAAAATATTGCAGGAGTTATAGTTTTTAGCTACACATAGTAATATCTGAAAGTGAAAGAAAATTTTTGAGATTACTGAGCCAAAATATACCTCTCTTGTCCATATTCCGTGCTTCCATCATTTGCTGAATGATATGGAAAACTGGATCAGAGGTTGACGAATTTTTAAAGGGTTGTCGACTGACTTTACTGTCACGAAAAACATTTCGAGTTACTGCATTGAGGGAATGTGTGCTCGACATCTGACGCCGAGAAGGTAAATCTTTCAGCAATGCTGAAGTTGGTGAAAATTTTATTAGTTGCTCCACTTCTGTCATGTGTGACATGTAGATATTCATGCTCTATAACAAAAGAAATAAAGTTACTTCATATGTTTGCAGACAACTGAATAGCGTGAATAACACATGTGTCTATTACAAAAAGATTATTTGTTACTACAGAGAAAGAGAATGGGAAGGGGGAGACAAGAAGTATGGGAAACGGGAGACAATAAGTTATACAGCTGGAGAGGGTTTAGAGGAAAACTGATACAGGTGGGCGATAATTAGGATACATTATTAGTCAGTTAGTTCAGCTACATGCATTAGATAACTAAAAGATAAACAATTTATCTGAGAAACTGGGATTTGAAGCACTGAAAGAATCTTGGTAGTAGTAAAGCCAGAAAATAGAAATCATTATTGTCTGTGAACAGAACTAAACACAGTTACAATATAATTTAGAAGAGGAACAACTAGGTCAAGAACTTTATATTGATGGCTTTTGTCAAACAACTGAAATAAATAATATATAACTGTGCAACATTTTTCTTGACTGTACAAGAGAGTTTAATTATTACTTTCCTCTCCCATCCAAAACCTGAGCTTTAGAGATGAACCTGAAATGCAGTAAATATGTGAACATGTGTGTGCATTTACCCCTACCCTCACCCCTTCCCCTCACTCACTTTTCCTCCCCTTCCACTCACACACAAAGCAACAACAACTCTTGCCATACCATAAAAAAAATTCTTAAAGATAAGAGGAACTGATAAATAAAATACATAATATATGTTCCTCATTAAAACAATGAAAAAAAAAGCCCCAGGACATGAAATTCACAAAGTATCAGCACATGCATCTGAGAGGTACAGACTACTACATGATTCATGACTTCTTAAAACTACTACTATTGCCCTAGAGATCAAGGACAATGTTGTTTGTGCCATTCCAGGTGACCCTCCACACTGGTTCTCACTCACAGTCTCTTCTGCATGCCACTATAACCAACAAAATCGAATTTTATTGCATCAAACTACATCATTTTGTCATGAACACCTGTATCTAAGCTGCAACATGAGTCATCTGTAATAATGATGAAACGGAGATCTTATCACCATGAAGGAAAACAGCAGCCCAAGAAAATACAAAAGATAGTTTATATCTGTCTTGGATTTGCAAAAGTAGTACACAATTTCTACACTCCTGGAAATTGAAATAAGAACACCGTGAATTCATTGTCCCAGGAAGGGGAAACTTTATTGACACATTCCTGGGGTCAGATACATCACATGATCACACTGACAGAACCACAGGCACATAGACACAGGCACCAGAGCATGCACAATGTCAGCACTAGTACAGTGTATATCCACCTTTCGCAGCAATGCAGGCTGCTATTCTCCCATGGAGACGATCGTAGAGATGCTGGATGTAGTCCTGTGGAACGGCTTGCCATGCCATTTCCACCTGGCGCCTCAATTGGAGCAGCGTTAGTGCTGGACGCGCAGACCGCGTGAGACGACGCTTCATCCAGTCCCAAACATGCTCAATGGGAGACAGATCCAGAGATCTTGCTGGCCAGGGTAGTTGACTTACACCTTCTAGAGCACATTGGGTGGCACGGGATACATACGGACGTGCATTGTCCTGTTGGAACAGCAAGTTACCTTGCCGGTCTAGGAATGGTAGAACGATGGGTTCGATGACGGTTTGGATGTACCGTGCACTATTCAGAACCCCCTCGACGATCACCAGAGGTGTACGGCCAGTGTAGGAGGTCGCTCCCCACACCATGATGCCGGGTGTTGGCCCTGTGTGCCTCGGTCGTATGTAGTCCTGATTGTGGCGCTCACCTTCACGGCGCCAAACACGCATACGACCATCATTGGCACCAAGGCAGAAGCGACTCTCATCGCTGAAAATGACACGTCTCCATTCGTCCCTCCATTCACGCCTGTCGCGACACCACTGGAGGCGGGCTGCACGATGTTGGGGCGTGAGCGGAAGACGGCCTAACGGTGTGCGGGACCGTAGCCCAGCTTCATGGAGACGGTTGCGAATGGTCCTCACCAATACCCCAGGAGCAACAGTGACCCTAATTTGCTGAGAAGTGGCGGTGCGGTCCCCTATGGCACTGCGTAGGATCCTACGGTCTTGGCGTGCATCCGTGCGTCGCTGCGGTCCGGTCCCAGGTCGACGGGCACGTGGACCTTCCGCCGACCACTGGCGACAACATCGATGTACTGTGGAGACCTCATGGCCCACGTGTTGAGCAATTCGGCGGTACGTCCACCCGGCCTCCCGCATGCCCACTATTCGCCCTCGCTCAAAGTCTGTCAACTGCACATACGGTTCACGTCCACACTGTCGCGGCATGCTACCATTGTTAAAGACTGCGATGGAACTCCGTATGCCATAGGAAACTGGCTGACACTGACGGCGGCGGTGCACAAATGCTGCACAGCTAGTGCCATTCGACGGCCAACACCGCGGTTCCTGGTGTGTTCGCTGTGCCGTGCGTGTGATCATTGCTTGTACAGCCCTCTCGCAGTGTCCGGAGCAAGTATGGTGGGTCTGACACATCGGTGTCAATGTGTTCTTTTTTCCAATTCCAGGAGTGTAGTTTCAAGACAATATGACCATCTTCTGCTGGTATGTAAGCCATTCTCAAGATAGTGGCAGTATTATTCACCTGTCCAATGTGGGACATTGTGTGAGGGTGCACCTTATAGGTAAGAAATAATGTGGTCATGTTATTTACTAGCAATCCTGGCAATGCCTTGCAACTGCTAAATATGTACAGGGATTGTATATACAACCTAAAATGCTTCCCCATCTCTCTCACAGACCATCTCCTCCTCCCCCCTCTCTTCACCCATCTCCTCCTCCTTCTCCCTCCCTCTGTGCATCACATATTCACTCTTCCTCTACCCATCCCCCCCCCTTCCCCCCCCCCCCCCCCCCCCCAATCTTCTCCTCATCCCTTTCACAGCTGTGTGAACGATATTTGCTAAAAATTATACACAAGGAGAAAGAATACACGTGGGAGAAGCAATTTGTCTAATGGTTTGCATTCCCTGCTATCACAGTTAAAAATAATTGTGAAAAAGAAAACAGAACCTCTCTCTCTCTCTCTCTCTCTCTCTCTCACACACACACACACACACACACACACACACACACACACACACACACACACACACGCACACACACACACACACACACACACACACACACGCACACACGCACACACGCACACACACACACACACACACACACACACACACACATTGTCCATATGGATGTTTATTAGAGCATAATGTAAAAATTTGAAGTAAATTGGTGGTGTACCTTTCAAGATTTTTGGTAAGAACACTAGATAACTTGTATTTATATAGTATTATGAATATAGATTACCTCTACACCATGAATTCTTTCAATTTATCATACACTGTAGATTAAATGAAAAATGCTGGTGACATGCCAGAAACAGCATTTGCACAACCTGAAGACGATCATCATTGACTGTAACTACAAGCAATAAATTTGGGAATAAAAACCACAGAATAAAAAACTTTTTTTCTGCAGTAGCTAAAAAACATGCCTGATAACTGTTTCCTACAGTACACTTACATGTTTGGATATGGAGCCACCAATGGTAGTAAAAGTAAATATGCCAACTAGCTACACAGATTATGAAGAGACTGAAAGACTGTTTGTTAAGAAACAAGGGATTTGTAAGTTTTAAGTGAGATGATAATTTAATTGTGATGGGGGGACTGGAATTCAATAGCATGAAAAGACAGAAGGAGATACAGAAAGTAATAAAAGGGGAGCTATCTAGTAGCTTTCAGCACAGAGAACAAATTAATCACTGCTAGAATTAGCTTTAAGAACCATGAAAAAAGGTTGCATACATGGAAAAGATCTGGAGCTGCTGGAAGGTTTTAGATAGATAGTATAATAGTAATACAGAGTCATAGTACCAGATTTTAAATGTTTCCAAGAGCAGATGAGGACCCTGACTATTATTGGTTATGAACTGCAGAAAGGAAATTAAGGTGAAAGAACTGAAGGTTGTTGGAGGTTTCAAAGGGAGTATTAAGTAACTACCAATGATATAGGTGACATAATTACAGTAGAAATTGAAAAGATAACTTTGAGAGATGAAACAGTGAAGCCAGTGGGGGTAAAAGTAGGAAAAAAGTCAGATCCAGTGAAAATAATTTGATATCACAAAAGATACCATTTTTAATTAATAAATAGAGAAAATATAAAAATGCAGCAAATAAAGCAGGTAAAAGGGCACATCTACAATTTAAAAATCAAATTAGTTGAAAGTGCAAAATAGTAAAGTAGTGTTACGGCACAGAAGAGTAAGGGGCAGAAATTGGAAAAAAATTATTAAAACTAACTCGCACTGCCACAAGTAAAATCAAGTCATGCCAGAGACAGAGGGGAAAGCAGGAAGTGTGCTAGTATGTTGCCACAGGATTACCTCATTGACGCACTATGGCACTGTCTGTTAAGTTAGGATACACATTCAGCAGATCCGACAGAAAACCAAATGAAGTGAGACAAGTATATTTGTTCGCTCGTAAGACATGTTGCAAAGAACTCTATATCTTTCCCAAGAGCACTTGACAGGGAACTGACACAGCAGTTAACAATCTGTTAAGCGAATATAGCAGAAGAAGGAGGACATATGTGGTCATTACGAACCGAGCCTCACACCATAGCCTCACACTATCTCCCTTTAAATACCCCAGCTCTCATCATAAGCTGATCATTGGGACTGAAGGCATTCACAGTAGTAGCACTTGATTCCATGATTATACACTCCTGGAAATTGAAATAAGAACACCGTGAATTCATTGTCCCAGGAAGGGGAAACTTTATTGACACATTCCTGGGGTCAGATACATCACATGATCACACTGACAGAACCACAAGCACATAGACACAGGCAACAGAGCATGCACAATGTCGGCACTAGTACAGTGTATATCCACCTTTCGCAGCAATGCAGGCTGCTATTCTCCCATGGAGACGATCGTAGAGATGATGGATGTAGTCCTGTGGAACGGCTTGCCATGCCATTTCCACCTGGTGCCTAAGTTGGACCAGCGTTCGTGCTGGACGTGCAGACCGCGTGAGACGACGCTTCATCCAGTCCCAAACATGCTCAATGGGGGACAGATCCGGAGATCTTGCTGGCCAGGGTAGTTGACTTACACCTTCTAGAGCACGTTGGGTGGCACGGGATACATGCGGACGTGCATTATCCTGTTGGAACAGCAAGTTCCCTTGCCGGTCTAGGAATGGTAGAACGATGGGTTCGATGACGGTTTGGATGTAACGTGCACTATTCAGTGTCCCCTCGACGATCACCAGAGGTGTACGGCCAGTGTAGGAGATCGCTCCCCACACCATGATGCCGAGTGTTGGCCCTGTGTGCCTCGGTCGTATGCAGTCCTGATTGTGGCGCTCACCTGCACGGCGCCAAACACGCATACGACCATCATTGGCACCAAGGCAGAAGCGACTCTCATCGCTGAAGACGACACTTCTCCATTCGTCCCTCCATTCACACCTGTCGCGACACCACTGGAGGCGGGCTGCACGATGTTGGGGCGTGAGC
This sequence comes from Schistocerca gregaria, assembly GCF_023897955.1. NCBI lineage: Eukaryota > Metazoa > Arthropoda > Insecta > Orthoptera > Acrididae > Schistocerca > Schistocerca gregaria. The sequence goes on along the minus strand of NC_064931.1, from coordinate 219,924,488 downwards.
GGAAGAGGCCTAACGGTGTGCGGGACCGTAGCCCAGCTTCATGGAGACGGTTGCGAATGGTCCTCGCCGATACCCCAGGAGCAACAGTGTCTCTAATTTGCTGGGAAGCGGCGGTGCGGTCCCCTACGGCACTGCGTAGGATCCTACGGTCTTGGCGTGCATCCGTGCGTCGCTGCGGTCCGGTGCCAGGTCGACGGGCACGTGCACCTTCCGCCGACCACTGGCGACAACATCGATGTACTGTGGAGACCTCACGCCCCACGTGTTGAGCAATTCGGCGGTACGTCCACCCAGCCTCCCGCATGCCCACTATACGCCCTCGCTCAAAGTCCGTCAACTGCACATACGGTTCACGTCCACGCTGTCGCGGCATGCTACCAGTGTTAAAGACTGCGATGGAGCTCCGTATGCCACGGCAAACTGGCTGACACTGACGGCAGCGGTGCACAAATGCTGCGCAGCTAGCGCCATTCGACGGCCAACACCGCGGTTCCTGGTGTGTCCGCTGTGCCGTGCGTGTGATGATTGCTTGTACAGCCCTCTCGCAGTGTCCGGAGCAAGTATGGTGGGTCTGACACACCGGTGTCAATGTGTTCTTTTTTCCATTTCCAGGAGTGTATTACTGTGATGAATCTATGTCCTCCAGCAACTTGGCATTTTGGGGTACACATATCTGTTCAACACTCAGGTACCTCTGGGTGCTGAAACCTACCAGGGCTAACTGAACACACGACTGAGACCAGGTACATCGCGGATAGGTCATCAAGAGACATCACAGAATTTGGAGTGGGACTGAGGACTCTCCAGAAGCCAAAAAGAGACCACTTCACTCTGGGCAATGGCTGTGTGTGGTCGTCGGCAACCTGCCATGACACCATAGTCACTAAACCTCACCTGGTCAGGCAACAATGAAACTGATTGGATAGATGTCAGCTAGAATCCAACGAATAGCTGAATGAGCAACAGCCAAGGCTGATGCAGAAGAATGACAACTTGTAAATGTTGAGAATAAATGACTGAACTCTAATAATATTTTACTAGCATTATTGATGCTTCACAGGTCCACAACAGGTATCCTGATGTCACACAGTTGTGTGTCTACTTGGCCCTCTGCAGCAAATAATAGCTAGAGGAGAAATGCAGAGCTGTAGAAGCATACATTACTATTATGAAGATAGATGCTATAGGAAAACCCAAAGTATCAGTGTAAGATCTTTAGAAATTCCACCCATAGATGACATTATTAAAATTGTAGTGATCAACTGCCAAAGCATTCGCAACAAAGTGCCATGGTTTGAAGCACACCTAAAAATCAGTTGAGTTCATATAACACTAAGTACAGGAAGTTGGTTAATATCTGAAATATATATTACGGGTTTTTTGGGGTAAGTTTATGTTTTTATTGAAAGGCTAGGACAATGGGAAATGGGGGTGATGCATTTGTCACATTATACAAGGAGCTGAAATCCACCGAGATAAAAATTCAACCTGCATGCAAGGCTGTTTGGGCGAGGGTCAGTTTTAAAGGTAGAATCTAACTTGTAATTGGATTTTGTTACTGCCCACAAGACTAACCACAAGATGTAACTGACAATTTTTCAGAAAACAGCAATTTTTAGTATTTATTTTCTCTGATCGTACTATATAGAGATGAATGGGGAATTAATCTACTGATGATACTGGCTGCAAATATGGAAGTCCACTGGCAGATTGTTACAGCCTGGTGCCTGGGAAGTAGTATATCAGAAATGGTGAATCTGGTTAGCTGTTCCCATGAGCATCTATGGAAAGTGGTTGAAGGATGGTGAAACCACAAGTAGGTGACAAGATGTTGGATGTCCATGCCTGTCAAGAAACTTGCTTCTCATGTAGGTATGTCAAATATGTGTGTGTCAAGTATTTGACACATCTACTTGGTAAGTGGTGTGATGGATGTTTCACACTGTTTCCAACTTCTGGCTGAGTTTATAGAGGAGGTTTGGTAATGATTTTGGCACCCACATCATGATATTTTATGGGCCTCATGGTTACTTTGCAAGGTTACATTAAGGATCATGTGACCATTTTGGCTGATCAGGTCCATCCCCTGATATAACATTTGTTCTCCATGAGGATGCTCTGTTTCCAGACAACAGTGCTCCTGTTCACACAGCTCAGCATTGTCCAGCACTGCTTTTGTGAGCAGAAGGATGAATTGTCACATTTCTCTTTGGCACAACAGTCACCAGATCTCAATATTATCAAGCCTTTGTCATCTACTTTTGTGAGAAGGGCATATGATTGCTATCAACCTTCATCATCATTAGCTGAACTTGCCACTATTTGGCAGGAATAATGGTATAAGATTCCATTTGAAACTATACAGGACTCGTATTTACCCATTCTGAGATGATGGGAAGCTGTTTTGAACATCAACAGGTTTCCCACACTGTTTTAGGTATGGTACTGTGTTGAGTTTTTGGTGCTTCCATATTTTTGTCCGCCCCAGGAACAGCATGAAGAGCAAGAATGCCAGCACACTTTCCTAGGGCACAACTGAAGTTACTTCTAGATCTGTTAATGACTCCCTATCCCAGATAACATGCTGTATCCTCCCTAACAATCAAATTACAAGTTTCCCTTGATACCCTGTACAATTCTACCTTTGATAATGAACGTAGGTAAAGCAGATGCCAGACTGAGATTCATTGGAAGAATCCTAAGGAAATGCAATCCGACAACAAAGGAAGTAGGTTACAGTACGCTTGTTCGCCCAATGCTTGAATACTGCTCAGCAGTGTGGGATCCGCACCAGGTAGGGTTGATAGAAGAGATAGAGAAGATCCAACGGAGAGCAGCGCGCTTCGTTACAGGATCATTTAGTAATTGCGAAAGCATTACGGAGATGATACATAAACTCCAGTGGAAGACTCTGCAGGAGAGACGCTCAGTAGCTCGGTACGGGCTTTTGTTAAAGTTTCGAGAACATACCTTCACCGAAGAGTCAAGCAGTATATTGCTCCCTCCTACGTATATCTCATGAAGAGACCATGAGGATAAAATCAGAGAGATTAGAGCCCACACAGAAGCATACCGACAATTGTTCTTTCCACGTACAATACGAGACTGGAATAGAAGGGAGAACCGATAGAGGTACTCAGGGTACCCTCCGCCACACACCGTCAGGTGGCTTGCGGAGTACGGATGTAGATGTAGATGTAGATGTAGGTGTGGTACTACTCTGTAGGAATAAATATGGATTCTGGAAACAGCGATCGTGTGAGACCCAATTCGCTTTATTTGTTCATGAGACCCAGAAAATATTAGATACAGGCTCCCAGGTAGATGCTATTTTCCTTGACTTCTGGAAGGTGTTTGATACAGTTCTGCACTGTTGCCTGATAAACAAAGTAAGAGCCTACAGAATATCAGATCAGCTGTGTGGCTGGATTGAAGATTTTTTAGCAAACAGAACACAGCATGTTGTTCTCAATGGAGAGACGTTTACAGACATTAAAGTAACCTCTGGCGTGCCACAGGGGAGTGTTATGGGACCATTGCTTTTCACAATATATATAAATGACCTAGTAGATAGTACAAAATTGTTAAGACTTTCGTGGCCACTTGTTGACAAACTGCTTATTTGCTTCTGTCTCGGGTTCTTCGGCCGACGTTCGTGTGATGATTTTGCTGACGTTTCGCCAGCACGAGTGGCTGGCATTGTCAAAGCTTCACCCTCCATTGCCGGAGGTGAACTGGAGCCGGGCTCGCGGCCGCAGACTATATGTACCTTGCGCGCCAACGTCCGAGGGCTTCTCCGCGGTCATTTCCGGTGCGTTTCTCCTCTTGCTACCTGCTATGGTCGTTCTCTGCAGTACGGGAAGCCAGGAGCCGTTTACCTTAAGGCTTTCTTCTTTCTTGTTGAAGCTGTTCCCGTGTTTGTGTATTTCTACAGCTTCTCTGTACAAGCGGGTGCGATAGTGCTTCTCTACAGCCAGAACTTCCGTGTCGGTGAATTTTATTACATGTACCTGGTCGGTCTCACTCAGTGCGTGTTCTGCCACGGCCGATTTTTCCACCTGTCCCAACCTGCAATGTCGCTTATGTTCTTTGATCCTGGTGTTGATTGATCTTCCAGTCATTCCGACATAAACTTTCCCGCATGTGCATGGTAAGCGGTATATTCCTGACATTGCAAGTGGGTCCCTTTTATCCTTTGCCGATCTAAGACATTCTTTGATCTTCCTTGTCGGTTTGAAAATTGTCTTTACGCCGTGCTTGTGTAATATACGGCCGATTCTGTCCGTCACTCTGGGAATGTATGGCAGAAAGGCCGTACCCGACATTTCTTTTTCTGGTTTCTTACTTCGCCGGTGGTTTGGCTCTGTTACACTTCTAATATCATTTGTGGAGTACCCATTGCTCCTCAGAACACTTTCCAGGTGTTGCATTTCGCGTTTAAGGTGCTGCGGCTCACATATTCGTGCTGCTCGCGTTACGAGCGTCTGAATCATGCCTCTTTTCTGGCTCGGGTGGTGGTTTGACAGTTTGTGCAGATATCGGTCCGTGTGCGTCGGTTTTCGGTACACGCTATGTCCCAGGTTTTGGCCATCCCTTGTGACCAGCACATCTAGAAATGGTAGTTTTTTGTCCTTTTCCACTTCCATGGTAAATTTTATGTTGGCGTGGAGGTTGTTCAAGTGTCTTAGGAAGTCACCGAGCTGTTCTTCACCATGGCTCCACACGACGAAAGTATCATCGACGTACCTGTACCACACCTTAGGTTTACAAGTCGCCGAGTCCAGTGCCTGTGCTTCGAAATGTTCCATGAAGAAGTTGGCCACCACTGGACTAAGAGGACTACCCATGGCAACGCCTTCCAGCTGTTCGTAGAAATTGCCATTCCACGTGAAATAGCTCGTGGTGAGACAGGCATGGAAGAGCTTCATGATGTCTTGCGGGAAAATGGAACCGATGTGCTCCAGAGCGTCACTGAGTGGCACTTTCGTAAACAAAGAAACAATATCAAAGCTGACCAGGATGTCGTTTGGTGCAAGTTTTAGTTTCTTCAGCTTCTCGATGAAATGTCCTGAGTCCTTTACGTACGTGTCGGTCTTCCCCACGTGCGGCTGGAGCAGAGAGGCCAAGTGTTTTGCCAGTTTATATGTCGGTGAGCCAGGAGCGCTAACAATCGGTCTTAATGGAACGTTGTTCTTATGGATCTTAGGTAATCCATACAGGCGAGGTGGTAGGGCTTCTGTGTTGCGCAGGTATCTCTGTATGTCCTCCGGAACAGAAGATGCCTTGATTAACCGATTCGTATTCCGTGTGATACGCTGCGTCGGATCTGCGCTTAGTTTTCGGTACGTCGTCGGATCTAATAGGTCTCGGATCTTTTGTTCATAATCTTCGGTCTTCATTACGACGGTCGCATTCCCCTTATCGGCAGGCAGTACCAATATACTCTTGTCAGCGTTAAGATTCTTAATAGCTTGTACTTCTTCTTTCTTCAGATTGCATGCTGGTGGTTTAGCTCGGCGCAGTATCCTGGCTGTTTCAGTGCGTATTTCCTCTGCCCTTTCACAAGGAAGGGTCCGAATGGCCGCTTCGGTGTTAGCAATGATGTCCTCCACAGGTATAGTTCTTGGGATGACAGCGAAACTCCCTCCTTTTTGAAGAACGGATACTTCCTCTTCGGTCAATTGTCGTTCAGTGAGGTTGACCACAGTGCGTGACATGTCGGGAATCGCCTTGTCAGTCTTCTTCCGGAATCCTTCAAACTTTTTCTTCTGTCGCTCTGTGCAGCGCTCGAGTTCATTCTGCATGCTCCTGTAAGTGATGCTGTCGATCTTGTCCCAGTCGTCTCGATGCATTCTGCTACTTAGTTGGTAGAACATGTCCAAAAGTTCCTGATCCGTTTTTGCCAAGTTTCTCCGTATTGTGTGAATTCGCTCACGAAGAAAAGCTCGTTCCATTCTGTTGTAGATACGATGAGCTTGGGCGGTGGTGAATAGGCGCTTACATTTCAAGAACTTCGGTGTAGCATCTTCATCTCTGCACCGCGAAAGGAAGGCGAGAGAGGACATCAATCGCGCTTTCTTCTTCCGTTGTTGGTCAAGGCGTCGGTACAATCTGCAAATTTCCTCCCCGTAGAGGCGCAATACAAAATTGTTAAGACTTTCGTGGCCACTTGTTGACAAACTGCTTATTTGCTTCTGTCTCGGGTTCTTCGGCCGACGTTCGTGTGATGATTTTGCTGACGTTTCGCCAGCACGAGTGGCTGGCATTGTCAAAGCTTCACCCTCCATTGCCGGAGGTGAACTGGAGCCGGGCTCGCGGCCGCAGACTATATGTACCTTGCGCGCCAACGTCCGAGGGCTTCTCCGCGGTCATTTCCGCGGTCATTTCCGGTGCGTTTCTCCTCTTGCTACCTGCTATGGTCGTTCTCTGCAGTACGGGAAGCCAGGAGCCGTTTACCTTAAGGCTTTCTTCTTTCTTGTTGAAGCTGTTCCCGTGTTTGTGTATTTCTACAGCTTCTCTGTACAAGCGGGTGCGATAGTGCTTCTCTACAGCCAGAACTTCCGTGTCGGTGAATTTTATTACATGTACCTGGTCGGTCTCACTCAGTGCGTGTTCTGCCACGGCCGATTTTTCCACCTGTCCCAACCTGCAATGTCGCTTATGTTCTTTGATCCTGGTGTTGATTGATCTTCCAGTCATTCCGACATAAACTTTCCCGCATGTGCATGGTAAGCGGTATATTCCTGACATTGCAAGTGGGTCCCTTTTATCCTTTGCCGATCTAAGACATTCTTTGATCTTCCTTGTCGGTTTGAAAATTGTCTTTACGCCGTGCTTGTGTAATATACGGCCGATTCTGTCCGTCACTCTGGGAATGTATGGCAGAAAGGCCGTACCCGACATTTCTTTTTCTGGTTTCTTACTTCGCCGGTGGTTTGGCTCTGTTACACTTCTAATATCATTTGTGGAGTACCCATTGCTCCTCAGAACACTTTCCAGGTGTTGCATTTCGCGTTTAAGGTGCTGCGGCTCACATATTCGTGCTGCTCGCGTTACGAGCGTCTGAATCATGCCTCTTTTCTGGCTCGGGTGGTGGTTTGACAGTTTGTGCAGATATCGGTCCGTGTGCGTCGGTTTTCGGTACACGCTATGTCCCAGGTTTTGGCCATCCCTTGTGACCAGCACATCTAGAAATGGTAGTTTTTTGTCCTTTTCCACTTCCATGGTAAATTTTATGTTGGCGTGGAGGTTGTTCAAGTGTCTTAGGAAGTCACCGAGCTGTTCTTCACCATGGCTCCACACGACGAAAGTATCATCGACGTACCTGTACCACACCTTAGGTTTACAAGTCGCCGAGTCCAGTGCCTGTGCTTCGAAATGTTCCATGAAGAAGTTGGCCACCACTGGACTAAGAGGACTACCCATGGCAACGCCTTCCAGCTGTTCGTAGAAATTGCCATTCCACGTGAAATAGCTCGTGGTGAGACAGGCATGGAAGAGCTTCATGATGTCTTGCGGGAAAATGGAACCGATGTGCTCCAGAGCGTCACTGAGTGGCACTTTCGTAAACAAAGAAACAATATCAAAGCTGACCAGGATGTCGTTTGGTGCAAGTTTTAGTTTCTTCAGCTTCTCGATGAAATGTCCTGAGTCCTTTACGTACGTGTCGGTCTTCCCCACGTGCGGCTGGAGCAGAGAGGCCAAGTGTTTTGCCAGTTTATATGTCGGTGAGCCAGGAGCGCTAACAATCGGTCTTAATGGAACGTTGTTCTTATGGATCTTAGGTAATCCATACAGGCGAGGTGGTAGGGCTTCTGTGTTGCGCAGGTATCTCTGTATGTCCTCCGGAACAGAAGATGCCTTGATTAACCGATTCGTATTCCGTGTGATACGCTGCGTCGGATCTGCGCTTAGTTTTCGGTACGTCGTCGGATCTAATAGGTCTCGGATCTTTTGTTCATAATCTTCGGTCTTCATTACGACGGTCGCATTCCCCTTATCGGCAGGCAGTACCAATATACTCTTGTCAGCGTTAAGATTCTTAATAGCTTGTACTTCTTCTTTCTTCAGATTGCATGCTGGTGGTTTAGCTCGGCGCAGTATCCTGGCTGTTTCAGTGCGTATTTCCTCTGCCCTTTCACAAGGAAGGGTCCGAATGGCCGCTTCGGTGTTAGCAATGATGTCCTCCACAGGTATAGTTCTTGGGATGACAGCGAAACTCCCTCCTTTTTGAAGAACGGATACTTCCTCTTCGGTCAATTGTCGTTCAGTGAGGTTGACCACAGTGCGTGACATGTCGGGAATCGCCTTGTCAGTCTTCTTCCGGAATCCTTCAAACTTTTTCTTCTGTCGCTCTGTGCAGCGCTCGAGTTCATTCTGCATGCTCCTGTAAGTGATGCTGTCGATCTTGTCCCAGTCGTCTCGATGCATTCTGCTACTTAGTTGGTAGAACATGTCCAAAAGTTCCTGATCCGTTTTTGCCAAGTTTCTCCGTATTGTGTGAATTCGCTCACGAAGAAAAGCTCGTTCCATTCTGTTGTAGATACGATGAGCTTGGGCGGTGGTGAATAGGCGCTTACATTTCAAGAACTTCGGTGTAGCATCTTCATCTCTGCACCGCGAAAGGAAGGCGAGAGAGGACATCAATCGCGCTTTCTTCTTCCGTTGTTGGTCAAGGCGTCGGTACAATCTGCAAATTTCCTCCCCGTAGAGGCGCAATACAAAATTGTTAAGACTTTCGTGGCCACTTGTTGACAAACTGCTTATTTGCTTCTGTCTCGGGTTCTTCGGCCGACGTTCGTGTGATGATTTTGCTGACGTTTCGCCAGCACGAGTGGCTGGCATTGTCAAAGCTTCACCCTCCATTGCCGGAGGTGAACTGGAGCCGGGCTCGCGGCCGCAGACTATATGTACCTTGCGCGCCAACGTCCGAGGGCTTCTCCGCGGTCATTTCCGCGGTCATTTCCGGTGCGTTTCTCCTCTTGCTACCTGCTATGGTCGTTCTCTGCAGTACGGGAAGCCAGGAGCCGTTTACCTTAAGGCTTTCTTCTTTCTTGTTGAAGCTGTTCCCGTGTTTGTGTATTTCTACAGCTTCTCTGTACAAGCGGGTGCGATAGTGCTTCTCTACAGCCAGAACTTCCGTGTCGGTGAATTTTATTACATGTACCTGGTCGGTCTCACTCAGTGCGTGTTCTGCCACGGCCGATTTTTCCACCTGTCCCAACCTGCAATGTCGCTTATGTTCTTTGATCCTGGTGTTGATTGATCTTCCAGTCATTCCGACATAAACTTTCCCGCATGTGCATGGTAAGCGGTATATTCCTGACATTGCAAGTGGGTCCCTTTTATCCTTTGCCGATCTAAGACATTCTTTGATCTTCCTTGTCGGTTTGAAAATTGTCTTTACGCCGTGCTTGTGTAATATACGGCCGATTCTGTCCGTCACTCTGGGAATGTATGGCAGAAAGGCCGTACCCGACATTTCTTTTTCTGGTTTCTTACTTCGCCGGTGGTTTGGCTCTGTTACACTTCTAATATCATTTGTGGAGTACCCATTGCTCCTCAGAACACTTTCCAGGTGTTGCATTTCGCGTTTAAGGTGCTGCGGCTCACATATTCGTGCTGCTCGCGTTACGAGCGTCTGAATCATGCCTCTTTTCTGGCTCGGGTGGTGGTTTGACAGTTTGTGCAGATATCGGTCCGTGTGCGTCGGTTTTCGGTACACGCTATGTCCCAGGTTTTGGCCATCCCTTGTGACCAGCACATCTAGAAATGGTAGTTTTTTGTCCTTTTCCACTTCCATGGTAAATTTTATGTTGGCGTGGAGGTTGTTCAAGTGTCTTAGGAAGTCACCGAGCTGTTCTTCACCATGGCTCCACACGACGAAAGTATCATCGACGTACCTGTACCACACCTTAGGTTTACAAGTCGCCGAGTCCAGTGCCTGTGCTTCGAAATGTTCCATGAAGAAGTTGGCCACCACTGGACTAAGAGGACTACCCATGGCAACGCCTTCCAGCTGTTCGTAGAAATTGCCATTCCACGTGAAATAGCTCGTGGTGAGACAGGCATGGAAGAGCTTCATGATGTCTTGCGGGAAAATGGAACCGATGTGCTCCAGAGCGTCACTGAGTGGCACTTTCGTAAACAAAGAAACAATATCAAAGCTGACCAGGATGTCGTTTGGTGCAAGTTTTAGTTTCTTCAGCTTCTCGATGAAATGTCCTGAGTCCTTTACGTACGTGTCGGTCTTCCCCACGTGCGGCTGGAGCAGAGAGGCCAAGTGTTTTGCCAGTTTATATGTCGGTGAGCCAGGAGCGCTAACAATCGGTCTTAATGGAACGTTGTTCTTATGGATCTTAGGTAATCCATACAGGCGAGGTGGTAGGGCTTCTGTGTTGCGCAGGTATCTCTGTATGTCCTCCGGAACAGAAGATGCCTTGATTAACCGATTCGTATTCCGTGTGATACGCTGCGTCGGATCTGCGCTTAGTTTTCGGTACGTCGTCGGATCTAATAGGTCTCGGATCTTTTGTTCATAATCTTCGGTCTTCATTACGACGGTCGCATTCCCCTTATCGGCAGGCAGTACCAATATACTCTTGTCAGCGTTAAGATTCTTAATAGCTTGTACTTCTTCTTTCTTCAGATTGCATGCTGGTGGTTTAGCTCGGCGCAGTATCCTGGCTGTTTCAGTGCGTATTTCCTCTGCCCTTTCACAAGGAAGGGTCCGAATGGCCGCTTCGGTGTTAGCAATGATGTCCTCCACAGGTATAGTTCTTGGGATGACAGCGAAATTCCCTCCTTTTTGAAGAACGGATACTTCCTCTTCGGTCAATTGTCGTTCAGTGAGGTTGACCACAGTGCGTGACATGTCGGGAATCGCCTTGTCAGTCTTCTTCCGGAATCCTTCAAACTTTTTCTTCTGTCGCTCTGTGCAGCGCTCGAGTTCATTCTGCATGCTCCTGTAAGTGATGCTGTCGATCTTGTCCCAGTCGTCTCGATGCATTCTGCTACTTAGTTGGTAGAACATGTCCAAAAGTTCCTGATCCGTTTTTGCCAAGTTTCTCCGTATTGTGTGAATTCGCTCACGAAGAAAAGCTCGTTCCATTCTGTTGTAGATACGATGAGCTTGGGCGGTGGTGAATAGGCGCTTACATTTCAAGAACTTCGGTGTAGCATCTTCATCTCTGCACCGCGAAAGGAAGGCGAGAGAGGACATCAATCGCGCTTTCTTCTTCCGTTGTTGGTCAAGGCGTCGGTACAATCTGCAAATTTCCTCCCCGTAGAGGCGCAATACAAAATTGTTAAGACTTTCGTGGCCACTTGTTGACAAACTGCTTATTTGCTTCTGTCTCGGGTTCTTCGGCCGACGTTCGTGTGATGATTTTGCTGACGTTTCGCCAGCACGAGTGGCTGGCATTGTCAAAGCTTCACCCTCCATTGCCGGAGGTGAACTGGAGCCGGGCTCGCGGCCGCAGACTATATGTACCTTGCGCGCCAACGTCCGAGGGCTTCTCCGCGGTCATTTCCGCGGTCATTTCCGGTGCGTTTCTCCTCTTGCTACCTGCTATGGTCGTTCTCTGCAGTACGGGAAGCCAGGAGCCGTTTACCTTAAGGCTTTCTTCTTTCTTGTTGAAGCTGTTCCCGTGTTTGTGTATTTCTACAGCTTCTCTGTACAAGCGGGTGTGATAGTGCTTCTCTACAGCCAGAACTTCCGTGTCGGTGAATTTTATTACATGTACCTGGTCGGTCTCACTCAGTGCGTGTTCTGCCACGGCCGATTTTTCCACCTGTCCCAACCTGCAATGTCGCTTATGTTCTTTGATCCTGGTGTTGATTGATCTTCCAGTCATTCCGACATAAACTTTCCCGCATGTGCATGGTAAGCGGTATATTCCTGACATTGCAAGTGGGTCCCTTTTATCCTTTGCCGATCTAAGACATTCTTTGATCTTCCTTGTCGGTTTGAAAATTGTCTTTACGCCGTGCTTGTGTAATATACGGCCGATTCTGTCCGTCACTCTGGGAATGTATGGCAGAAAGGCCGTACCCGACATTTCTTTTTCTGGTTTCTTACTTCGCCGGTGGTTTGGCTCTGTTACACTTCTAATATCATTTGTGGAGTACCCATTGCTCCTCAGAACACTTTCCGAGTGTTGCATTTCGCGTTTAAGGTGCTGCGGCTCACATATTCGTGCTGCTCGCGTTACGAGCGTCTGAATCATGCCTCTTTTCTGGCTCGGGTGGTGGTTTGACAGTTTGTGCAGATATCGGTCCGTGTGCGTCGGTTTTCGGTACACGCTATGTCCCAGGTTTTGGCCATCCCTTGTGACCAGCACATCTAGAAATGGTAGTTTTTTGTCCTTTTCCACTTCCATGGTAAATTTTATGTTGGCGTGGAGGTTGTTCAAGTGTCTTAGGAAGTCACCGAGCTGTTCTTCACCATGGCTCCACACGACGAAAGTATCATCGACGTACCTGTACCACACCTTAGGTTTACAAGTCGCCGAGTCCAGTGCCTGTGCTTCGAAATGTTCCATGAAGAAGTTGGCCACCACTGGACTAAGAGGACTACCCATGGCAACGCCTTCCAGCTGTTCGTAGAAATTGCCATTCCACGTGAAATAGCTCGTGGTGAGACAGGCATGGAAGAGCTTCATGATGTCTTGCGGGAAAATGGAACCGATGTGCTCCAGAGCGTCACTGAGTGGCACTTTCGTAAACAAAGAAACAATATCAAAGCTGACCAGGATGTCGTTTGGTGCAAGTTTTAGTTTCTTCAGCTTCTCGATGAAATGTCCTGAGTCCTTTACGTACGTGTCGGTCTTCCCCACGTGCGGCTGGAGCAGAGAGGCCAAGTGTTTTGCCAGTTTATATGTCGGTGAGCCAGGAGCGCTAACAATCGGTCTTAATGGAACGTTGTTCTTATGGATCTTAGGTAATCCATACAGGCGAGGTGGTAGGGCTTCTGTGTTGCGCAGGTATCTCTGTATGTCCTCCGGAACAGAAGATGCCTTGATTAACCGATTCGTATTCCGTGTGATACGCTGCGTCGGATCTGCACTTAGTTTTCGGTACGTCGTCGGATCTAATAGGTCTCGGATCTTTTGTTCATAATCTTCGGTCTTCATTACGACGGTCGCATTCCCCTTATCGGCAGGCAGTACCAATATACTCTTGTCAGCGTTAAGATTCTTAATAGCTTGTACTTCTTCTTTCTTCAGATTGCATGCTGGTGGTTTAGCTCGGCGCAGTATCCTGGCTGTTTCAGTGCGTATTTCCTCTGCCCTTTCACAAGGAAGGGTCCGAATGGCCGCTTCGGTGTTAGCAATGATGTCCTCCACAGGTATAGTTCTTGGGATGACAGCGAAACTCCCTCCTTTTTGAAGAACGGATACTTCCTCTTCGGTCAATTGTCGTTCAGTGAGGTTGACCACAGTGCGTGACATGTCGGGAATCGCCTTGTCAGTCTTCTTCCGGAATCCTTCAAACTTTTTCTTCTGTCGCTCTGTGCAGCGCTCGAGTTCATTCTGCATGCTCCTGTAAGTGATGCTGTCGATCTTGTCCCAGTCGTCTCGATGCATTCTGCTACTTAGTTGGTAGAACATGTCCAAAAGTTCCTGATCCGTTTTTGCCAAGTTTCTCCGTATTGTGTGAATTCGCTCACGAAGAAAAGCTCGTTCCATTCTGTTGTAGATACGATGAGCTTGGGCGGTGGTGAATAGGCGCTTACATTTCAAGAACTTCGGTGTAGCATCTTCATCTCTGCACCGCGAAAGGAAGGCGAGAGAGGACATCAATCGCGCTTTCTTCTTCCGTTGTTGGTCAAGGCGTCGGTACAATCTGCAAATTTCCTCCCCGTAGAGGCGCAATACAAAATTGTTAAGACTTTCGTGGCCACTTGTTGACAAACTGCTTATTTGCTTCTGTCTCGGGTTCTTCGGCCGACGTTCGTGTGATGATTTTGCTGACGTTTCGCCAGCACGAGTGGCTGGCATTGTCAAAGCTTCACCCTCCATTGCCGGAGGTGAACTGGAGCCGGGCTCGCGGCCGCAGACTATATGTACCTTGCGCGCCAACGTCCGAGGGCTTCTCCGCGGTCATTTCCGCGGTCATTTCCGGTGCGTTTCTCCTCTTGCTACCTGCTATGGTCGTTCTCTGCAGTACGGGAAGCCAGGAGCCGTTTACCTTAAGGCTTTCTTCTTTCTTGTTGAAGCTGTTCCCGTGTTTGTGTATTTCTACAGCTTCTCTGTACAAGCGGGTGCGATAGTGCTTCTCTACAGCCAGAACTTCCGTGTCGGTGAATTTTATTACATGTACCTGGTCGGTCTCACTCAGTGCGTGTTCTGCCACGGCCGATTTTTCCACCTGTCCCAACCTGCAATGTCGCTTATGTTCTTTGATCCTGGTGTTGATTGATCTTCCAGTCATTCCGACATAAACTTTCCCGCATGTGCATGGTAAGCGGTATATTCCTGACATTGCAAGTGGGTCCCTTTTATCCTTTGCCGATCTAAGACATTCTTTGATCTTCCTTGTCGGTTTGAAAATTGTCTTTACGCCGTGCTTGTGTAATATACGGCCGATTCTGTCCGTCACTCTGGGAATGTATGGCAGAAAGGCCGTACCCGACATTTCTTTTTCTGGTTTCTTACTTCGCCGGTGGTTTGGCTCTGTTACACTTCTAATATCATTTGTGGAGTACCCATTGCTCCTCAGAACACTTTCCAGGTGTTGCATTTCGCGTTTAAGGTGCTGCGGCTCACATATTCGTGCTGCTCGCGTTACGAGCGTCTGAATCATGCCTCTTTTCTGGCTCGGGTGGTGGTTTGACAGTTTGTGCAGATATCGGTCCGTGTGCGTCGGTTTTCGGTACACGCTATGTCCCAGGTTTTGGCCATCCCTTGTGACCAGCACATCTAGAAATGGTAGTTTTTTGTCCTTTTCCACTTCCATGGTAAATTTTATGTTGGCGTGGAGGTTGTTCAAGTGTCTTAGGAAGTCACCGAGCTGTTCTTCACCATGGCTCCACACGACGAAAGTATCATCGACGTACCTGTACCACACCTTAGGTTTACAAGTCGCCGAGTCCAGTGCCTGTGCTTCGAAATGTTCCATGAAGAAGTTGGCCACCACTGGACTAAGAGGACTACCCATGGCAACGCCTTCCAGCTGTTCGTAGAAATTGCCATTCCACGTGAAATAGCTCGTGGTGAGACAGGCATGGAAGAGCTTCATGATGTCTTGCGGGAAAATGGAACCGATGTGCTCCAGAGCGTCACTGAGTGGCACTTTCGTAAACAAAGAAACAATATCAAAGCTGACCAGGATGTCGTTTGGTGCAAGTTTTAGTTTCTTCAGCTTCTCGATGAAATGTCCTGAGTCCTTTACGTACGTGTCGGTCTTCCCCACGTGCGGCTGGAGCAGAGAGGCCAAGTGTTTTGCCAGTTTATATGTCGGTGAGCCAGGAGCGCTAACAATCGGTCTTAATGGAACGTTGTTCTTATGGATCTTAGGTAATCCATACAGGCGAGGTGGTAGGGCTTCTGTGTTGCGCAGGTATCTCTGTATGTCCTCCGGAACAGAAGATGCCTTGATTAACCGATTCGTATTCCGTGTGATACGCTGCGTCGGATCTGCGCTTAGTTTTCGGTACGTCGTCGGATCTAATAGGTCTCGGATCTTTTGTTCATAATCTTCGGTCTTCATTACGACGGTCGCATTCCCCTTATCGGCAGGCAGTACCAATATACTCTTGTCAGCGTTAAGATTCTTAATAGCTTGTACTTCTTCTTTCTTCAGATTGCATGCTGGTGGTTTAGCTCGGCGCAGTATCCTGGCTGTTTCAGTGCGTATTTCCTCTGCCCTTTCACAAGGAAGGGTCCGAATGGCCGCTTCGGTGTTAGCAATGATGTCCTCCACAGGTATAGTTCTTGGGATGACAGCGAAATTCCCTCCTTTTTGAAGAACGGATACTTCCTCTTCGGTCAATTGTCGTTCAGTGAGGTTGACCACAGTGCGTGACATGTCGGGAATCGCCTTGTCAGTCTTCTTCCGGAATCCTTCAAACTTTTTCTTCTGTCGCTCTGTGCAGCGCTCGAGTTCATTCTGCATGCTCCTGTAAGTGATGCTGTCGATCTTGTCCCAGTCGTCTCGATGCATTCTGCTACTTAGTTGGTAGAACATGTCCAAAAGTTCCTGATCCGTTTTTGCCAAGTTTCTCCGTATTGTGTGAATTCGCTCACGAAGAAAAGCTCGTTCCATTCTGTTGTAGATACGATGAGCTTGGGCGGTGGTGAATAGGCGCTTACATTTCAAGAACTTCGGTGTAGCATCTTCATCTCTGCACCGCGAAAGGAAGGCGAGAGAGGACATCAATCGCGCTTTCTTCTTCCGTTGTTGGTCAAGGCGTCGGTACAATCTGCAAATTTCCTCCCCGTAGAGGCGCAATACAAAATTGTTAAGACTTTCGTGGCCACTTGTTGACAAACTGCTTATTTGCTTCTGTCTCGGGTTCTTCGGCCGACGTTCGTGTGATGATTTTGCTGACGTTTCGCCAGCACGAGTGGCTGGCATTGTCAAAGCTTCACCCTCCATTGCCGGAGGTGAACTGGAGCCGGGCTCGCGGCCGCAGACTATATGTACCTTGCGCGCCAACGTCCGAGGGCTTCTCCGCGGTCATTTCCGCGGTCATTTCCGGTGCGTTTCTCCTCTTGCTACCTGCTACGGTCGTTCTCTGCAGTACGGGAAGCCAGGAGCCGTTTACCTTAAGGCTTTCTTCTTTCTTGTTGAAGCTGTTCCCGTGTTTGTGTATTTCTACAGCTTCTCTGTACAAGCGGGTGTGATAGTGCTTCTCTACAGCCAGAACTTCCGTGTCGGTGAATTTTATTACATATACCTGGTCGGTCTCACTCAGTGCGTGTTCTGCCACGGCCGATTTTTCCACCTGTCCCAACCTGCAATGTCGCTTATGTTCTTTGATCCTGGTGTTGATTGATCTTCCAGTCATTCCGACATAAACTTTCCCGCATGTGCATGGTAAGCGGTATATTCCTGACATTGCAAGTGGGTCCCTTTTATCCTTTGCCGATCTAAGACATTCTTTGATCTTCCTTGTCGGTTTGAAAATTGTCTTTACGCCGTGCTTGTGTAATATACGGCCGATTCTGTCCGTCACTCTGGGAATGTATGGCAGAAAGGCCGTACCCGACATTTCTTTTTCTGGTTTCTTACTTCGCCGGTGGTTTGGCTCTGTTACACTTCTAATATCATTTGTGGAGTACCCATTGCTCCTCAGAACACTTTCCAGGTGTTGCATTTCGCGTTTAAGGTGCTGCGGCTCACATATTCGTGCTGCTCGCGTTACGAGCGTCTGAATCATGCCTCTTTTCTGGCTCGGGTGGTGGTTTGACAGTTTGTGCAGATATCGGTCCGTGTGCGTCGGTTTTCGGTACACGCTATGTCCCAGGTTTTGGCCATCCCTTGTGACCAGCACATCTAGAAATGGTAGTTTTTTGTCCTTTTCCACTTCCATGGTAAATTTTATGTTGGCGTGGAGGTTGTTCAAGTGCTGAAGAAACTAAAACTTGCACCAAACGACATCCTGGTCAGCTTTGATATTGTTTCTTTGTTTACGAAAGTGCCACTCAGTGACGCTCTGGAGCACATCGGTTCCATTTTCCCGCAAGACATCATGAAGCTCTTCCATGCCTGTCTCACCACGAGCAATTTCACGTGGAATGGCAATTTCTACGAACAGCTGGAAGACGTTGCCATGGGTAGTCCTCTTAGTCCAGTGGTGGCCAACTTCTTCATGGAACATTTCGAAGCACAGGCACTGGACTCGGCGACTTGTAAACCTAAGGTGTGGTACAGGTACGTCGATGATACTTTCGTCGTGTGGAGCCATGGTGAAGAACAGCTCGGTGACTTCCTAAGACACTTGAACAACCTCCACGCCAACATAAAATTTACCATGGAAGTGGAAAAGGACAAAAAACTACCATTTCTAGATGTGCTGGTCACAAGGGATGGCCAAAACCTGGGACATAGCGTGTACCGAAAACCGACGCACACGGACCGATATCTGCACAAACTGTCAAACCACCACCCGAGCCAGAAAAGAGGCATGATTCAGACGCTCGTAGCGCGAGCAGCACGAATATGTGAGCCGCAGCACCTTAAACGCGAAATGCAACACCTGGAAAGTGTTCTGAGGAGCAATGGGTACTCCACAAATGATATTAGAAGTGTAACAGAGCCAAACCACCGGCGAAGTAAGAAACCAGAAAAAGAAATGTCGGGTACGGCCTTTTCTGCCATACATTCCCAGAGTGACGGACAGAATCGGCCGTATATTACACAAGCACGGCGTAAAGACAATTTTCAAACCGACAAGGAAGATCAAAGAATGTCTTAGATCGGCAAAGGATAAAAGGGACCCACTTGCAATGTCAGGAATATACCGCTTACCATGCACATGCGGGAAAGTTTATGTCGGAATGACTGGAAGATCAATCAACACCAGGATCAAAGAACATAAGCGACATTGCAGGTTGGGACAGGTGGAAAAATCGGCCGTGGCAGAACACGCACTGAGTGAGACCGACCAGGTACATGTAATAAAATTCACCGACACGGAAGTTCTGGCTGTAGAGAAGCACTATCACACCCGCTTGTACAGAGAAGCTGTAGAAATACACAAACACGGGAACAGCTTCAACAAGAAAGAAGAAAGCCTTAAGGTAAACGGCTCCTGGCTTCCCGTACTGCAGAGAACGACCGTAGCAGGTAGCAAGAGGAGAAACGCACCGGAAATGACCGCGGAAATGACCGCGGAGAAGCCCTCGGACGTTGGCGCGCAAGGTACATATAGTCTGCGGCCGCGAGCCCGGCTCCAGTTCACCTCCGGCAATGGAGGGTGAAGCTTTGACAATGCCAGCCACTCGTGCTGGCGAAACGTCAGCAAAATCATCACACGAACGTCGGCCGAAGAACCCGAGACAGAAGCAAATAAGCAGTTTGTCTAGTAGATAGTGTCGAAAGTTCCAAGCGGCTTTTCGCGGATGATGCTGTAGTATACAGAGAAGTTGCAGCATTAGAAAATTGAAGCAAAATGCAGGAAGATCTGCAGTAGATAAGCACTTGGTGCAGGGAGTGGCAACTGACCCTTAACATAGTCAAATGTAATGTACCGCGAACACATTGATTGGTTTGTGGGATTAAAGGGACCAGACTACTACGGTCATCGGTCCCTTGTCTAAAAAAACTCCTAAACAGAAGAGAAACGACCAACAGGAAAGACGGGAGACGACACAAGACAAGAAATACTCAGACAAAGAACAGGCAAAACAAAGTAAAACCACACAGAGTGTAGCGGTGGTTGGCCGACCATAGGGATAAAAAAGGGAAAAGCCAACCACCAAGAACACATTAAAAACTCAGTTTAAAATCATAGGCCAAAGGCCAGAATCAACACAATACAATAAAATGAAACAGAAACACTCAGATTAAACGATAAAAACCCCCTGACCGAATAAAACGTAAAGTTAAGTCAGCCATAGCAGAGTCATCTGTTAAAAGTGCAGGGAGCGTGTCAGGCAGTGCGAACAACTGCCTGAGCACAGCTAAAAGTGGACAGTCCAATAAAATGTGGACCACTGACAAAACGGAGCCACAGCAACATAAAGGTGGGTCCTCATGTCGCAATAGGTGGCCGTGTGTCAGCCATGTGTGCCCAATGTGCAGCCGGCAGAGGACAACAGACTCCTTGCGAGAGGCCTGCAAGGAGGAGCACCACACACCAGTAGCCTCCTAGATGGCCTGAAGTTTGTTTCGTGAAGGCAGGGCGCGCCATTCAGTGTCCCAAAGGTCCAGAATTTTGCTGCGTAGAAATGCTCGCAAATCTGTCTCCGGGAGGCCAATGTCCAGAGATGGTTTACTGGTGGCCTCTTTCGCCAGGCGGTCAACATTCTCATTGCCGGGTATCCCAACATGGCCTGGGGTCCACTCGAAGACCACAGAGCGGCCGCAATGCCCAAGAATATGCAGGGATTCCTTGATAGCCATCACCAGACAAGAACGAGGGAATCACTGGTCGAGAGCTCGTAAACCGCTCAGGTAATCGCTACAGATAACGAAGGACTCACTTGAGCAGGAGCGGATGTACGCTAGGGCACGAAAGATGGAGACCAGCTCAGCAGTGTAAACACTGCAGCCAGCCGGCAACGAACATTGTTCAGAATGGTCCCCTAGAGTTAGTGCATAACCGACACGACCAGCAACCATCGAACCGTCGGCGTAGACAACGCCAGGGCCCTGATACGTGACCAGGATGGAATAAAAACAGCGTCAGAAGGCCTCTGGAGGGACTGAGTCCTTCGGACCCAGTGCCAACTCGAGCTGAAGGCAAGGGCGAGGCACACACCACGGGGGTGTACGCAGAGGGGCCCGGAAAGGAAGTGGAACAGGGAAACACCCAAGCCCGTAGAGAAACTGTTTGACACGTATGGCGATCGCACAACCCGACCGGGGCCAATGTTCTGGCAGATGGACGACTGACTGCAGGAACAGGACACGATAACTTGGATGCCCGGGCAAGCTAAAAACATGGGCAGCATAAGCAGCCAGTAATACTTGGCGTCGTAACCGCAGTGGAGGGACACCTGCCTCCACAAGTATGCTGTCCACAGGGCTGGTTTGGAAGGCAACAGTGGCAAGGCGTATCCCGCTGTGGAGGATTGGGTCCAGCACCCGCAACGCAGATGGGGATGCTGAGCCATAAGCCAGACTCCCGTAGTCCAGACGGGACTGGATTAACACCTGGTAAAGCTGTAGGAGAGCCCACCTGGTGTGGCTCAGGCATTGCAGAGCATTTAGATGCCGCCAACACACCTGTTTAAGCTGCCAAATATGAGGCAGCCAAGTCAACCGGGCATCAAAACCCACCCCCAAAAACCTATGTGACTCCACCACTGTAAGAAGCTCACCGTCGAGATAAAGCCGCAGCTCCGGGTGAACAGTGCATCGCCAGCAGTAATGCATAACGCAGGTCTTGGCTGCCGAAAACTGAAAACCATGCGCTACAGCCCAAGACTGCACCTTGCGGATTGCGCCCTGTAGCTGACGTTCAGCAGCTGCAATGCCAATAGAGCTGTCGTAAAGGCAGAAGTCGTCAGCATACAGGGAAGCGGAGACAGAATTTTCCACAGCCGCATCGAGCCAGTTAATGGCTATTAAAAACAGACAGACACTTAGAACAGAACCCTGCAGGACACCGTTCTCCTGGACTTGGGAGGAACTATATGCGGCCCCGTCGTTCACGCGGAAGCTACGATATGACAGAAAATTGCAGATATAGATCAGCAGAGGGCCCCGAAGACCCCATCCATGAAGCGTAGAAAGGATGTGATGACGCCATGTCATATCATACACCTACCGCATGTCGAAAAAGACAGCAACCAGATGCTGATGGCGGGCGAAGGCCGTACGGATGGCCGACTCCATGCTCACCAGATTGTCGGCGGCGAAGTGGCCTTTACGGAACCCACCCTGAGATGGAGCCAGGAGGCCCCAAGACTCCAGTACCCAATTCAAGCGCCAGCTCACCATCCGTTCAAGCAACTTGGAAAGAATGTTGGTGAGGCTAATGGGACGGTAGCTGTCCACCTCTAGAGGGTTCTTCCCCGGTTTCAGAATGGGGACAACAAGACTTTCCCGCCATTGCGACGGAAACTCACCCTCGACCCAAATGTGGTTGTAAAGGTCGAGGAGGCATCGATGGCAGTCCATTGAAAGGTGTTTCAACATCTGAGAGTGGATGCTATCTGGCCCAGGAGTGGTATCAGGACAAGCGGCGAGGGCACTGCGGAATTCCCACTCACTGAATGGAACATTGTACAATTCAGGATGGTGGGTGCGAAAAGAAAGACTCCGACGTTCTATCCGCTCTTTAATGGAGTGGAAGCCCAAAGGGTAGTTGGTAGAAGCGGAATTCGGGGCAAAGTGCTCTGCCAAGCGGTTTGCAATGACGTCGGAGTCAGTACAAACTGCTCCATTCAGTGAGAGCGCAGGGATGCTGACAGGGGTCCGATAGCCATAGAGGCGTTGAATCTTGGCCTAGACCTGCGATGGAGTGACATGGAGGCCAATGGTGGACACATACCGCTCCCAGCACTCCTGCTTGCATTGGTGGATAATGTGGTGGGCTCGCGCACGCAGCCGTTTGAAGGCGATAAGGTGTTCAATTGACGGATGTCGCTTGTGACGCTGGAGTGCCCGCCAGCGAGCTTTAATCGCTTCAGCGATCTCAGGCGACCACCAAGGCACAGTCCGCTGCTGAGGGGACTCAGAAGAACGGGGAATGGCAGATTCGGCAGCAGTAATGATGCCAGTGGTGACCGATTGAACCACTGCAGCAATGTCATCGATAGAGAGAGGCTCAATAGCGGCAGTGGACGAGAACAAGTCCCAGTTAGCCTTATTCAGAGCCCATCTGCTAGGGCGCCCAGAAGATTGACACTGTGGCAGTGACAGAAAGATCGGAAAGTGGTCACTACCACACAGGTCATCATGCACTCTCCATTGGACAGACGGTAAGAGGCTAGGGCTACAGATGGAAAGGTCAATGGTGGAGTATGTGCCATGCTCCACACTGAAGTGTGTGAAGGCACTATCATTTAATATCGAGAGATCGAGCTGCGCCAATAAATGCTCAACGATAGCGCCTCGACCTGTTGCCACTGACCCACCCCACAGATGGTTATGGGCATTAAAGTCGCCCAGTAACAAGAAAGGTGGCGGCAATTGGGCTATCAGAGCAGCCAGGACATGCTGCGCGACATCACCATCCGGTGGAATGTAAAGACTGCAGACGGTAACAGCCTGTGGCGTCCACACCCGAACAGCGACAGCCTCTAAAGGTGTTTGGAGAGGTACACACTCGCTGTGAAGAGAGTTCAGGACATATATGCAGACGCCACCAGACACCCTTTCAGAAACTGCCCGGCTCTTATAAGAACCCCGATAGCCACGGAGGGCGGGGGTTCGCATTGCCGGAAACCAAGTTTCCTGCAGAGCAATGCAGAGGAAAGGGTGAAGGCTGATAAGTTGGCGGAGCTCAGCTAGATGGTGGAAGAAACCGCTGCAGTTCCACTGGAGGATGGTGTTGTCCATGGCTGAGAAAGGCGTGACGGGACTGGGAAGGCAGATTACGCCGCTGGGTCACCTGCTGCCTCCAATGGAGCACCAGTGCAAATGCTATCCATTGCGTCTGAGGGACCGGCGAGAGCGAGGTCCTCAGCACATGCAAGAATCTCCACCTCATCCTCAGACGCAGAGCTTGTAGGTAGTGGTGGAGTAGGAGCCATCGCAGGTGCCTTGGTCTTACGGGGCTTCAGTGTCGTTTTGTCTCGCTGTTCCTTTGACTCCAATAAGCCCTATCAGCAACGGCAACCAGTCTCCGGAACCGAAGATGATCGCGAAGCTCGACGACCAGCGGCCTGTGGCTTCTTCAGCCACTGGTTGGTGTCTGCTGTGCCGCTGGTAAGAACCTGGGAAGGGAGTGACCCAAGGGATCCCTTCCGAGCGAGAGAAGCCGAAGAAGTGCAGACTGGTGTCCCTGGTGGTTTAGTGGGTGCTGCTCCCGAGGTAGATGATGTGGGAGCAACAGCAAGAGAAGGGGCCCCCATCGTCAAGGAGGCAGGTGAGGTCCTCTGACGCTGAGAGCTGACTGTCTGTGGTGCAGCTAAAGGAGCTGGAGCAGGAGTGACAGTGTAGGCATAAGATGACATCATGCACACGAGATGTAGCCATTCAAATTTCCGCTTAGCCTCAGTGTAAGTCAGTCAGTCCAGGGTCTTATATTCCATGATTTTGCGTTCTTTCTGTAAGATCCTGCAGTCTGGCGAGCAAGGTGAATGAGGCTCTCCACAGTTGACAAAGATGGAAGGCGGAGAACATGGAGTATCGGGATGAGATGGGCATCCGCAATCTCGACTTGTGAGGCTGGAAGTACAGCGGGAAGACATATGGCCAAACTTCCAGCACTTAAAGCACCGCATTGGGGGAGGGATATAGGGCCTGACGTCACAACAGCAGACCATCACCTTGACCTTCTCCGGTAATGTATCACCCTCGAAGGCCAAGATGAAGGCACTGGTAGCAACTTGATTGTCCCTCGGACCCCGATGAATGCGCTGGACGAAATGAACACCTCTATGCTCTAAGTTGGCGTGCAGCTAATCATCAGACAGCAGAAGTAGGTCCCTATGGAAAATAACACCCTGGACCATATATAAACTCTTATGTGGTGTGATGGTGACGTTAACATCCCCCAACTAGTCACAAGCAAGCAACCTGCGTGACTGGGCGGAGGATGCTGTTTTTATCAAAACTGACCCAGAGCGCATTTTAGACAAGCCCTCCATCTCCCCAAACTTGTCCTCCAAATGCTCTACAAAGAACTGAGGCTTCATGGATACAAAGGATTCCCCATCAGCTCTGGTACAGACGAGATACCTGGGCAAATACATGTCACTATCATTCATTGCCTTTCGTTCCTCCCATGGTGTGGCCAGGGATGGGAACGATTTGGGGTCATAAACATTAGCTTTAAAATGAGCCCTTGAACGCTTAGAGACTGCTGGTGGCTGGCCACCAGCAACAGATGATGTACCACGCTTCATTGCGGGACATCCGCCCTGATGCCACCTACTCCGACCAAGGGCCCTCCCCATGGGTGCCACCCAGCCACAGCAAGAGACACCTGGCAGGATGGCCATTGCCAGGAGTCCTGATGCCCCAGGGAGATGGCCATCTACTCCTTGGCATACATGGGGAGTAAACGGCGCAGGCATCAGTAGAGCGATCCCTGTGTTGTCAGGGGGCTACAACCAACAGGGTACATGGTGGCCCCACCACAACAGACTGGCTACCATGCTGGATCTTAGGTGCAAAAATGTATAAGGTCGTCATCGCAGCGAAAAGCAACACTGCACAGTGCAGCGTGGTAATCGCACCCAGGGACGTATTCTCGCCGAAGAGATGGAAAACGAGTGGGACACCATTGCAACGATGAGAAATCCGGCTAAAGGTCTCAATGCATGACAGATACAGTGCTCCATGTAATGTGCCCTTTCCCAAGTGGCTCGCTCTTCGGAACAATTTAGAAAGGTGGAAGTCAAACCCGAGAGGGGACCATCATATAAGGCAGAAAAGGTTGAGACTCCTTTTAGTCGCCTCTTACGACAGGCAGGAATACCGCGGGCCTATTCATACCCCCGAACCCGCAGGGGGGCGCGAACACATAGAAAGAAGGATCCTTTATTGTATGATTATATGATAGTGGAACAAACACTGGTAGCAGTTACTTCTGTAAAATATCTGGGAGTATGCATGCGGAACAATTTGAAGTGGAATGATCATATAAAATTCATTGTTGGTAAGGCGGGTACCAGGTTGAGATTCATTGGGAGAGTCCTTAGAAAATGTAGTCCATCAACAAAGGAAGTGGCTTACAAAACACTCGTTCGACCTATACATGAGTATTGCTCATCAGTGTGGGATCCATACCAGATCGGGTTGACGGAGGAGATAGAGAAGATCCAAAGAAGAGCGGCGCATTTCGTCACAGGGTTATTTGGTAAGCATGGTAGCATTATAGAGATGTTTAGCAAACCTCTCCAAGAGAGGTGCTCTGCATTGCGGAGTAGCTAGCTGTCCAGGTTTCGAGAGGGTGCGTTTCTGGATGAGGTATCAAATATATTGCTTCCCCCTACTTATACCTCCCGAGGAGATCATGAATGTAAAATTAGAGAGATTCGAGTGCGCACGGAGGCTTTCCGGCAGTCATTCATCCCGCAAACCATACGCGACTGGAACAGAAAAGGGAGGTAATGACAGTGGCATGTAAAGTGCCCTCCGCCACACACCGTTGGGTGGCTTGCGGAGGATAAATGTAGATGTAGATGTACTGAGCCAAATGATTTTCAGGAAGCAAGCAATATTGCATCTACCTGACTGCCTCAGTCCATGGCTTTTTGGATGTCATAAGAGAAAAATGTGAGTTAGGTTTCACATGATCGATGTTTTTGGAACCCTTCCCAGTTGGCATGGAGGAGGTCATTCTGTTTGGGACACCTTGTTGTGTTTGAGCTCAGAATGTATAGTGAGATTCTGCAACAAATGAATGTCTATGATATTATATGGTAGTTTTGTTGACCACTTTTACTACTCTACTTGTGGATGGGTGTGACTTGTGATTTCTTCCAACTACTGGCCACAGTTTTTTGTTCAAGTGATCTACCATAGATTATTGTTAAACGATGGGCTAGTGCAGCAAGAAATTTGGTTAGAATATGACAGGGATTCCATCGGGCTCTAAAGCTTTGTTCAATTTTAGCCATATCAGCTGTTTCTCAACATCACTAATACCAATTTTAGATCTCTCTTCTTTGAAGTGATGCAAAAGTTAAACTTGGGATTTTTCTTTCTAAAAAAACATTTGAAAACTGAGTTCAGCATTTCTGCATTTGGTAGACTACTCTTGATCTCAGTTCCTGTCTTGTCCATTAGAGTCTGGACACTAACTTTGGTACCACTAACAGCCTTTATATGTGAACAGAATTTCTCCTATGAAGCAGATGGTCAGACTCTTTAGGCTCACCAGTGTAGAATGGCATTAAAGGATCAGTCTCTCAGTAGTTACATGCCAGACTAAGGATCCAAAAGTCTGGGTTTTTATGCCTAATCCATCCTAAAAATTGCATCTGTCATTTATAACTTCTTTTACATTTCACAGCCATTGTTTCACAATTCAGAGTTCATGTTATACTGTGGATCCTTATTTAACTTTCTGGATATGTCAGTTCAATGATCAAAGAGAAGCAAGGACATACCACCTCCAATAGCAAAATTCCTAGTAACACACTGTGGTGTCCATATGCATCCACAAGTGGGGGCAACGGAGGGCATTTGTCCTCTCCTCGAACCTGGAGTATGGACTTTAAATTTGTTACCGAGTTATCACTCATTTCTAGAAATAATTGTCTGTGTACCTGCTAAACCAGTAGGACGAGAAGTCCTCGGGCTTTAGCAGAGACTGTAGAACCTAGGTTTGCTTGTCTGTCAGGCTTTCCAGAAGAAATTTGCCATTATTTGGTGTGATGTTACTTTCAGTGTTGTCTCAGAGTCAAGATTGTTGTGAACATTTACAGAACAGTGTTGAAATAGTCTCCAATATTTTCTCCTTGACTCCATCATATAGCACTTATCTAGCTGTGACTAAGGACTGGTCTGACAGCAGACTGCAGTTATAAGAGTTGATGGATATGAAAGGGAAGCAGCAGTTGAGAAGGGAATGAGTTGTAGCCTATTCCCCATGTTATTCAATGTGAACAGTGAGCAAGCATTAAAGAAAACCAAGGAGACTTACAGAAAAGAAATTCAAGTTGAGGGAGAGGAAATAAAAACTTTTAAATCTCCCAATGACACTGTAATTTTGTCAGAGACAGCAAAGGATTTCAAAGATCAGCTGAATGGAAAGGACTATGCATTGAAATGAAACTATAGGATGAACACAAATAAAAGTAAAACAAGGGTAGTGGAGAGTAGCTGAATTTCATCAAGTGTCACTGAGGAAACTGAATTAAGAAATGAGACATTTTAAGTAACAGACCAGTTTTGCTATTTGGGGAGAAAAATGCAATCAATGGCAGAATGAGAGAGAGGATAAATTGCAGACTAACAACAGCAAGAAAAGCTTTTCTGATAATATCTTTCTGGGTTGTCGCTTTATATGCAAGTGAAATAAGGACAATAAGTGGTACAGACAAGAAGTGTTTGAAATGTGCTGCTATAGCAAAATGCTTAAGATTAGGTACGTAGCTCAGATAAGTACTGAATCGACTTGGGCAGAAAATAAATTTATGGAACAACTTGACGACAAGAGTAATAAATCGAGAGCACGTATCCCAAGACTTTGGGAAATTGATAATTTGGTAATGGGCATAAGTGTGGGGGAAGAGGAAGACCAAGGCTTAAGTACAGTAAATTTGAAGGTTGCAGTAGTCATGAAGATGTGAGGAAACTTATACAGGATACTCTACCATGGAGAACTACAATAAAAAAGTTTTTATTACGAGACTTTTCAAGATGTGTAACTTACATGCACAAAAGAAGAATAGATGGAAAGGAGATAGAAATTTAATGGTCTATCAACAAGGTCATCTGAGGTGGAGAATAAACTTGGATAGGGTATGGACGGTAAGGAAACAGTATGTCCTATTCATTGGAACCATTCACTCTGATCGATGTAGAGGAATGTGCTTTAATGTGTTAACAGACAAAATAGTTTAGTCTGTGGGGTGCAAGAATAGTAATGTACTAGGCAATATTACCTAGGAAATGTGTCACAAACAAAATATCAGTATAGCATCCCATTGCTATGTTTAAAAATACGGGCCACTCAAGCATGCAGTCAGCAATGATGTTAGTGTAAGTAATGAAGGATAACAATGTTCATGAGAAGCTTGTATTGATTCATGTGGATCTGTGACTGCCCATAAGTTTCAGTTTTGGAAAAAAATGTATTACACAGCATCCAAAAATAGTGTACAATCTGTGAAGCTAATAATGCATTTACATATGAGCCAATGAGTAAACATGATATGTGCAAGAAAATTTTGAAGCTATGAGGCTGGCACATGCTAGAACTGCTAATGATACAGCTTCTGTTTTTACAATAGTTTCTTTAGAATGGTGTGGAAAACACTAGTAGAGCAAAAAGTTTCCATTTGAAGAATGTACAGTCCACAATTAGTATGCCAATCAGGAAAAATCTCTGTGAGGATGGAAGCAATCATCACACTGACATTCCCATTTGGTAAAACACTGTGTCCTGCCACATAAAGAAGTCTGTAACTGTCTGCTGCACATCCCCATCAGGCAGGAATCTTTGACCCTTCAAGGCAATTTTTAAGGGACCAATGGTGTGATAGTAGCATGGGAAGAGATCAAGACTACAGGATAGGTGCTCAAGTGTCTCCCACTTGAGCTGACATAATTTCTGCCTAACAACATTTGTGATATGGGGACATGTGTTATCATGAAGCAGCAGCACCTCTTGCTGCAATTGGTTTTCAACAGACATGTTGCCCAATACACATTCTTCATTATCCAATAGATGTCTACAACTGTTTGTCCTTCAACAGCCAAGAAAAGAATAACAGATGTTGGCACTGTTTGAATGCATTTGGTAACATCGTCACCATAGTTCACATTTCTGCATTTACCGCACGCATTTTGGAAAGACATGACTACCACACTAATCCATTGCCTACATGCCACTGCTTGCACACCAGCATTGCAGTTGCATTATGCTGCAGCAACGTTCCCAAATGGAAACTTTTTTAATGCTCTTTGTACACAGTTGTCAGGAACGGTTTGAAAAGCTTGTAAGAGTTTTGCACGATACGTCATGCTGAGCAATAACTGCCAAGGCAAAAATTTGATATGTTGCATCATTTCCAAGTTAAGTAGCATTGAAGTTAGCCAATCAGGCCATTGTGAGAGGAAATTCAAGTGACCCACCAAAGACAGTGTTGCCAAACATGTTCTTTGTTCAGTTTCCTAAAACTGAAAATGACAGTGATACAAAAATTGGACATGTAAAGGTAGTAAGGATCAAACCCGAGCCAAAGGCTGAGCAGTCCCATGTGCTATCATCTATGCTATGAGAACAACTGATACTAACTGTATCTTGTGGCCTGCTAAATTTGCGTACATAGCATCCTGATTGGCTAACTTCAGTGCTAATTAAGTCAGAAATGGCACAACATATTGAATTTGTTTCTTAACAATCATTTCTCAGCAGAACCTACCATGCAACATCCTTTTAGCTTCTCAGACTGTTTCTGATTACCCTGTAAATTCAAGATCTGTTCTTAGGTTTCTGAAGCACAATACCTTATCATTAAAAGTTGTGTTTTATGCTTGACCTCTGTTAAACCTCAACATATTATCGACTTGCAGGCATAAAAAATATTAGTGTGGTCAACTGTCTTAACAAATAATTCTGCGAAATGAATGGCCTCTCTCCCTTTAGTCATCCCAGTAACTAGAGAACTTACTATGCAAATGACTATTAGTATCAGAACTGGAAATGAAGTCACAACTCAGATTATCTCCTGCAGGATAGAATAATATATATAAATAGCAGGTTATTAAAACTGAAATCACTGTTCTGAAAATGTAATGAACATAGAACTTATTAGTAATTCTCGAAACTATAGTTGTATGACGTGCACTCTAATCTTTACAACTTGGTACTGACAGTAACTTTGGTAAAGTTGAATAGATTTATGCCATAAAAACAAGGCAACTTCTAGAGTTTTACAATGAATTAACAAGCTGGTAAATCTGAGATCTGGGAATTATGCATGTCCTCAAGAGGCACTGCCACAAATATCTTCAGAATTTTGGTTGAATCTGACAGGGTGCCACAACACAACGATAAGAAAATAATGTTGACTATACCGAACACCTAAGCTGACACTAATGTTAGTGACTAATGAAAACCACCTCAGTTGTATTTTAACACAGTGATAAGAAACATACAAGGATGGCAATAATCATAGGATAAAGGTGGAATTTAAGAACTATAATTATGATTACAAAGACCTACTGTTAGAAACTAGAAGTAAATACATAGCAATGATGTTAAGAAATTCCAGCAAACTGCCACAGCTCTTTTAGAAATTGTAAGGACAAGTCAGCCAGTGATTTTACCATTGACTATAAAGGGGGTATCATAAAATGCAAAATCAGATTGCAAATGCTTTTATAAGTACTTTTCTTCTGTTGGAAAATCCATCAATGACCACTTCAATAATCTCCATTTAAGATATACAAACATTACAGCTAAACAAAGCATATACTCAACTTAAGCTAACAGCAAGGAGATAAAATACATGGCAAGATCACTTAGTGACATTAAAAAGGTGGCTAGCAACATTTCTGATGCAATGGCCACAGCAGTAAATCATATTATTGCATCACATCGTTTCTCAAACAATCTAACAATGGCACAAGCAACCCCAATTTAGAAGAAAGGGGATAGATCTAAAACTGAAAACTACTGACCAATCTCAATCTTACATGCATTTTCTAAGGTAACTAAGAAAGTTATTTGGATGAGAATACTGAAACCTAAACACA
Source organism: Schistocerca gregaria (assembly GCF_023897955.1). Lineage (NCBI taxonomy): Eukaryota > Metazoa > Arthropoda > Insecta > Orthoptera > Acrididae > Schistocerca > Schistocerca gregaria. The sequence goes on along the minus strand of NC_064931.1, from coordinate 219,893,273 downwards.
CTTCTAACACTGCAGAAAAAAAAACTGTAAGAATAATTTATGGTGTCAAACCAAGAGAATCATGTCGGATACTGTTCCCGAAGTTAGGTGAGCATACCATTAAAGCTGTATACATATTAAAAGTAATATTGCTTATGAAAACAATAAATCCAAACTGACCTACATCAGCATAATACCACACAAAGATTAAGAAACCATGTACATAGCCACAGAACAGCTATGAATTTCATGCTGGGCTCCAGCTAGTGAATGCCCTACCTGAAAATCTCACAGCCTTTCTAAACAGAATTTTAATTGAAAATACATTTATTCCTTATATGAGTTCCTTATCTTTATGAGAAATGCTTTGTAAGTATGTCTGGCTCGTAGCTGTATGTAATTCATAATTAATCTAATGATAACAAAATCTGTACTCTGTTTCTAATATGTTAAAAAATGCAAACTGTATTAAAATGTAATTTTTTTTTAAACACAGAACTTCAGTTTATAAATTGTAAACTGATATATTCATAAGAATAATCTGTACAATGTCCTGAAAACAGTTTTATTTCTACAGACTGCATCTGATTATTTGTTGTTGCATAAATATTATTATTATTATTATTATTATTAATGTCATTATTATCATTATTATTTATTATTATCATTATTATTATTATACTATTCTGAACTGTGTGTTATGACTGGTGAGGCTAAACAATTAATTTTTCACATAACCTTCTAATATATTGTTTTTTTTGTCATATTGGAAACTGAAACCTTTCATAGAGGCTGAATATCTGAAAATTCCTTAAAAAGCTTAATGAAATTTGAAAACAAAAATTATATTTTCAAAATAATTTGTATTGTCACATAATTTTTAAAAATCTGTTCCAGTTTTTTCTTTATGATGTTCAGTTCTTCTGTCAGTATTTACATGTTGAATTTTCAATGTGAGTGTACTGAGATTCATATTGACTTTATATCAAAATATTGTGTATATCTCATCATTCTTTTAAAAAAATTGTTTGTGTCAATGAAATGTCATGAATTTGTTCTTTGCACATTCACCGCAAGCTTGTTATTTTTTAGTTTAACTTTTATTCACACTATTTGGAATTTTCATACAAAATTTGCTATTAACCTATGGCTTCCCATTTTTTGTATTCATTCCATGTCATTTGAACAATCTTGCATAATTTCCCTTGCCATTTTTTATAGTTGGCTGATTAGTGAGCTGACCAAAGGCAAGTTCATGTTTGTCATAAAACACTCAGGTTATTGGTGACAGTATGGATCACCTATTATTATTATTATTATTATTATTATTATTACAACAAGCATTTTGGAGGTTTAACTGTCACAGTTCATAAATAAGATAGTGGTTACTTAGACTGCCTACTGTAGTAGGTTCCAGTTGTATGGTGTCAACTAATATTATAAAAAAAATAGAAAAATAACAAGCCTGAATATATGTTAGGTCGTACCTGAGGATGAAGACCTGTATGCCGTTTTCGAGCAACTTCCTGGTTGTGAAACAGTCCAAGTTTTTGTGCTGTCAGACACGTGAGCAGGCCTGAACGTGCACTTAGCCACTGTCCCAAGAGATGAACCTGTTTATTCAAATTTTCCACTCTATCTTTTGACCAGTTATATGTGTACACAATCATCTGAAAATAAATATCTTCTTTGAAATAAAATTTATGCTTTTGGTAGTGATCAAAAAAAGTTAATAATCATACAGTTAATATAGCTATGTTTCAATGTAAGCAAGGTCATCAGCACCCATACAAGTGTGGTTATGAGTTGTGAGAAGCATGCAACATAATGTCAATTAGAAAATGTAATCCGTAGGCACTCTCTATTGAGCTCATACAAAAGAATATGTCAGAAATCTTTCGATTTCTCCAATAGGCATTCCATTTTCTAGCAACCACAGCTCCACTGATTATCTCCAAATTACAAAACTGAAGCAACAACAATGAACTATAAATAAAAAATTACAATCGATAAATAAACCCATAGCAACTGGAATACCAACATGGAAAAGAAAAATGCTACGAACTTATGTGCCAACCCAGCACATTATTGTGAATGCAGATAAAAGTTCATTTTACATTTTTATTTGAGCACTTTGCTATATCTATGTGTTTCAACTGTGGCATCAATAGCTTGAGCTCATTGCTGCGACAGAGTTCATCAGCTGCCACAAGGCAGCATAAGGATGCTATCACATGGGTAGAACCATTTAGTCATATGGCTAACAATACTTGACATCTAGTGCAGCACAATCACTTCAGACCATTGTATTGTATGTATCTGGGGACCTAGAAATGACAAACAGGCTTTTACCCTGCCGTAACCCACAGTGGCACACAACCCCACAATAGGCTACAGCAGTCCACTCACCCCACCGCCGCCCCACACCGAACCCAGGGTTATTGTGCAGTTCAGACCCCAGTGGACCCCCCAGGAATGTCTCACACCAGATGAGTGTAAACTCAATATTTACTTGGTAGGGTAATTATGGCGTATGTGCTCATGGAGAAAGTGTTTGCGCAGCAATCACGGACATAGTGTAACTGAGACGGAATAAGGGGCACCAGCCAGCATTCACTGAGGCAGATGGAAAACCACCTGAAAAACCATCCACAGACTGGCTGGCACACCGGACGTTGACACTAATCTGTCGGGCAGATTCGTGGCGGGGACCTGCATGCCTTGCTATCCGGAAAGCAGTGCGTTAGACCGCACGGCTAACTGGGCGGGCCACTTCAGACCATACTTGTTCTTGCTGATGACTATTGGTGACACCTAGCACCATTCTACCTGGCTGTGATTTAAGACACTCTTGAGGTTATTTATTGGATATGATGGTTGTCAGGACTATGAATTTTTTTGGAGGATTTTTATGCTGGCTGTCTGTTACATTTATAACATCAAAGCACAGACTTCTTTTTTTAACAATCGTATTGACCAACTAGGATCATGTTAACAACTTCAGTTCCTCTTCTTCCTTTGTTGTTGTTTCCTATGTTTCCAGTATTCCCTCATTTTGTCCTCATAAAGTCTCTTCCTTTCTTCTGCTCATGCTTGCTCCTGACTTTTTATTTCTTCAGCTTTGAAAGCCTTACAAATTTATTATTTTAATTTTAAAATTGTTTCTTTTTGCTATTTCTGATTCTTTGATGTTGTTTCTTTCTAAATCTTTCCTTACTTCTGTAATCCATGCTATTGTCGATTTCTTCTTCCAGAAATATAGGAGTATTTGTTTTGTTAGTCTATTTCCATCCATTCAGTAGAGGTGTCTGAAAAAGTTTAATCTTTGTTTGGCCATTACTTCAGATGTTTTCTCTATATTTTTGTAGATCTCCTCATTACTTCTTATTTTCCAACCATCTGCAGTCTTTATTGCACCCATTATTTTACTAATAATCCTTCTCTCCAGTACCTCTAGTATGTCCATCTTATAGTTCATCATTAGGCATTCAGATCCATATAAACATTCTGATAGTGACACTGTGGTGTAGTGTTTTAGTTTTGTTTTTCTACATATACATTGTTGTTGTTGTTGTGGTCTTCAGTCCAGAGACTGGTTGGATGCAGCTCTCCATGGTAATTTATCCTGTGCAAGCATCTTCATCTCCCAGTACCTACTGACACCTACATCCTTCTGAATCTGTTTAGTGTATACATCTCTTGGTCTCCCTCCACAATTTTTACCCTCTGCGCTGCCCTTCAATACTAAATTGGTGATCTCTTGATGTCTCAGAATATGTCCTACCGATCGATCCCTTCTTCCAGTCAAGTTGTGCCACAAATTTCCCTTCTCCCCAATTCTATTCAGTACCTCCTCATTAGTTATGTGATCTACCCATCTAATCTTCAGCATCCTTCTGTAGCACCACATTGCAAAAGCTTCTATTCTCTTCTTGTCTAAACTATTTATCATCAACGTTTCACTTCCATACATGGCTACACTCCATACAAATACTTTCAGAAAAGACTTCCTAGTTCAGATGGTAGAGCACTTGCCCGCGAAAGGCAAAGGTCCCGAGTTCGAGTCTTGGTCAGGCACACAGTTTTAATCTCCCAGGAAGTTTCATATTAGCGCACACTCCTCTGCAGAGTGAAAATCTCATTCTGGAAAAATCCCTCAGGCTGTGGCTAAGCCATGTCTCCGCTATATCCTTTCTTTCAGGAGTGCTAGTTCTGCAAGGTTCGCAGGAGAGCTTCTGTAAAGTTTGGAAGGTTGGAGACGAAATACTGGCAGAAGTAAAGCTGTGAGGACCGGGCGTGAGTCGTGCTTCGGTAGCTCAGATGGTAGAGCACTTGCCCGCGAAAGGCAAAGGTCCCAAGTTTGAGTCTCGGTCGGGCACACAGTTTTAATCTGCCAGGAAGTTTCAGACTGGTTTTTATTTAGTTATGTTTTATTTTTTATGTTGCTTAAATAGCAGTGAAATAAATCACTTTTGTTACACTGATGAGGTGTTGCAGTGGCAACTAGGACTCAAACTCAGTGCACAAGTAAGAATATCAGTTCAAATTTGAGTTAATATGAATTCAGGATTCATGAAACTGTGTCAGCAACAGCTACAACTTCAAATGTAACAACAGGAACAGCAAACACAATAACAAAAGGCAGCAGCAGGCCATCATTGAGCAACAAGCCAAGCAGGCTGGACAAAAGCAGCTCACACTAGTGTGTCTCAGTTGTCATGGGAATGTTCATCAGCCTATCCTCGCTGTAACAATAGGAAGGCTACATACCCAGGTTGTGCTAACTGATTTTCAAATCACTTTCATGTTCGCTGCCTATATAAGAACACGCTCTGTGGATGTTTTTATAAAGAGGTACATGTGGTGGAAGTCTCCGGTATTGCAGTTAGTCATTCCTATTAGCTAAGTCCTGACAACATGAATACAGTGTAAATGTCCTTCTCCCACAGCTGACTCCTTTTACAGAATGACCACAAAAGTTCTCTCTTCTATAAATAATTCACAATCAATCATTAAATTTTCTTCGAAATCCCAATGCACCACTTGCTATCATAAATGACAAGGCCTATGCCCAGGCTGGTTCACCATCATTTCACCCTACATCAGAAAGATTTAAATCCTATAGCAAACATTTCATCGTATTTTGCAGTGAATCTACAGTAACAGTATTGTATAAAAAAAGTTATCCATTCACTAATAGTTTTCGCAATGCCTTTGCCAAAGGCACAAAAAGTATTTGGGGCAGACATTTTCACAACTCTTGGGTTTCAAATAATACATGACACTAACATCATACTGTGACGGTAGCATTAAATAAGTTCGGATCACTAAGCCCTGGACTTTCTGACCTCTTTCCTCTCGGTTTAGGGTGCATCAACAATTATGGGGCTTATATTAATTTAAAATCTTCTGCAAACACCTCATTACTTCCTAGCCAACCAGTCCCAATAGCATTGTGATAGAATCCCAAAAGTGAGTTAAACTGCTCAGTGAAACGAGATATCCTCACACATATCATGAATAGTCAATAAGCAACATTGCTGGAAGTTTCACAAACCAAATGGTTGTTTCTAAATTTGCAACGTTTCAGAACGGCTGTACAAGCACTGGACATTGATATCTGTTCCATTCCATGGCCAGAAGAATTTGTGTCAAAACTATGTGATGGCCTGTATTTGTCCTAGACCTTTGTAGCTGCCACTAGACAGTCATACAAATTCATGGTAATTAACATGCCCTTCAAGTTGTACAGATACAACATATAATTTCTCAGAACTGATAGTGCACCAACATTTTCCGAAGTTACTTAGAACAGCTAATTATAAAACATCCAAAAGCAAATAACTACTTTAATGCTACAAATTTTTGCTGGGGCTTTGGCACACAGTACAGCAAAATTGATTAAAATGTAATATAAACAAGTGTCACTTTCAAAAAGAAGTTGAATGCCTTAGTGACATCTTGACTCACAGAGGTCTGAACAAAACCCATAAACATGCACAAGCCATAGATGATATTTGAGTGCTCCCAGACCTAAAAGACATCCAATGATACCTTCAGAAAAATAATTATTACACTAAATGCAAACCTAACACAGTTTGCATTATGAGATCACTCAATAACTTATTATGTTAAGACCAAGGAAAAGAAAGGTCCCACCAGTGCCAAAACACTTTTAAAAAATTACAAGGGTGTGCTAAAAAGTAATGTCTCTGAATTTTTTATGTGACAACTCTTAAAGCTTTTTAAAATAAAACAGATATTATCAACATTCTACATCTTTATTCTTCATGACTACGTACATATTTCTCAGCATAGTCACCCCTGGCGATGAACACATTTCTTCCAACGAGAAACCAATTCGTTGACACCCTCCCTTTAGAATGACTGACTTTATTGACAGGGCCACAGCCTCACCTTTGCTTGCACCACTTCATCTACATCTACATGGTTACTCTGCAATTCACACTTAAGTGCCTGGCAGAGGGTTCATCGAACCATTTTCATACTGCTTCTCTACCATTCCACTCTCGAATCGCGCATGGGAAAAGGAACACCTAAATCTTTCTGTTTGAGCTCTGATTTCTTTTATTTTATTATGATGATCATTTCTCCATATGTAGGTCGGTGTCAACAAAATATATACGCATTCAGAAGAGAAAGTCGGTGATTGAAATTTCGTAAACAGATGTTGCTGCAAAGAACACTGCCTTTGTTTCAGTGAGGAGGACGATGGTTCAATCCCGTCTCCGGCCATCCTGATTTAGGTTTCCCGTGATTTCCCTAAATCGTTTCAGGCAAATGCCGGGATGGTTCCTTTGAAAGGGCACGGCCGATTTCTTTCCCAATCCTTCCCTAACTCGAGCTAGCGCTCCGTCTCTAATGACCTCGTTGTCGACGGGATGTTAAACACTAACCACCACCACCACCTGTTTCAGTGACTGCCACCCCAACTCGCATATCATATCAGTGACACTCTCACCCCTATTGCATGATAACAGGAAATGAGCTGCCCTGCTTTGCACTTTTTCGATGTCCTCCATCAATCCTACCTGGTAAGGATCCCATACTGCGCAGCAGTATTCCAGCAGAGGATGGACAAGTGTAATGTAGGCTGTCTCTTTAGTGGGTTTGTCACATCTTCTAGGTGTCCTGCCAACAAAGCACAGTCTTTGTTTCACCTTCCCCACAATATTATCCATGTGGTCTTTCCCATTTTAGTTGCTCATAATTGTAATTCCTGGATATTTAGCCAAATTGACAGCCCTTAGGTTTGTGCAATTTATCGTATACCCAAAATTTATCAAATTTCTTTTAGTACGCATGTGGCGAGGCCATCCTGGTTGCTAGTTAACACCCAAAAAGACAAACATTTTGCATGGAGGAAAGGAAAGTAGGTGTTTAACTTTCCATTGATGAGGAAATCATCACATTCAGAACAAAAGCTGATGCTTGGGAAGGATGGGCAATGACATCAGTCACAACCATTTCATAGGAACCATCCAAGCATTTGCCTTAAGCAGTTTAGGACAACCACAGAAAAGCAAAATCTGGATGGCCAGATGGTGATTTGAACCATTGATCTCCCGCATGTGAATCCAGTGCATTGCCACACGGCAGCCTCACTTGATAAATGTCACATGGAGTTATGATGTCCACCAGACAGCTTTGTACATGCTTACAGTTCACTGGTACTGAGTGCCGAGGTACAATGATAGGGTTGTTGATTACTGAGAACACCTGGGACATTTGCACACAACCGTGTGTTTACTGAGTTGGTGCGCAAGCAGAGAAATGTTATCAATTTAAATAAAATGGCAGTAGGAACATTCTATGCAACAACAGCTGACAAGAAGTACTGCTGGATTTCATCTTCAAAAGAAACAGTACAACTTGGGACTCAACAGCTTTTGTGGGTAGTTGTTACGCCTGTGAATAGTTAAAATTTCATCCTTACCACATTTTCTCTGGTCTGAAGGAATATTGCTTTCTGTTCAGTATGATGGTTTGATTCCTAGGTTTGAGTGGCATCCCTCACGCCATCCACAATGGAGTAGCTTGTGAGAACATCTATACCATCTAAATCTCCACTACAACCTTCATTGTGTTATAATTAATTTGTCCTGAACAACAGTTAGATAATATTTAGCCTCCTATCCCTATACCCACTGAACTCTCTTGTCCTGTTCTCTTCCAGTCTATTCTGGTTTGCCTGTTTTCTTTTTAAATGTATTCCTTAGATGCCCCCCCCCCCTCTCTCTCTCTCATCCCTCACTCTCACTTTTTTTCAGTTTTTGGTTGGTTAAAATTTCCTCACCCTCCTTGCATGAAATATGACCCCTGTCTTAACGTAACTCTGGCAGCTAGCTTTGTATCTCTATTCCTTTACCTGCTTCTCCACCTCCACCCAATTCCATACAAGCTTCTGTGATTCTTTTTCCTTCATGTATCTTTCTTGTCAGTCCTCCTCAGCATAGAACATCATGTGCACTGGTTACATTGAAGCGTCAGAAGTGTACATGTACACTAGCCTCTATGGCTACAATATTTATCTGTTCTTATTCCAGAAAGTAATCACTTGTCACATCGTCATTAAGATGGTGACTGGCTTGTCCTCTCAATTGTCATTCTCATTTCAAACAAGAGAGAAGCAACTGCCCATGTTCCTTTCAAGGGAATCATCACATACTTCTGTGTTATGATTTAAGCAGACATCAAAAGACCTGATTCAGGGCAGCAAGCCCCAAGTTTGAATGCAGTTCTTCACAAGTAAGAATTCTGATTTTACTGATGTTCTGCTTTCATCACATTTGAACTTTCTTTCTATTTTACACACCAAAGTGTTTTATGTTGTGGAGTGATATAAGAAATGAGAGTTTTTAATTATATCATAGGAAATACATTAAAAAGTGGAGAGTATGTTAAATAAAAATGACAAGGAAACTGGCGATGTAAAAACCAAAAGGCACAAGTGTCTTTGAAAATAATAATAATGAAGGAAACTGGAAATGTAAAGACCAAAAAGTACATATGTCTTTAAAAATAATAATATTAAAAATAATAATAAAAAATACACATACCCACAAATGGACCTCATGATTCAAAAATTGAAACTAAATTTACTTCTCTAATAATTACTATAGATGTATATTTTCTGCACATCAACATGAAACCTATGAATGAATATGAGGATGATGAAATGAATTTAGTAGTCCACTATTATAGTGTAGGAAAAAACTGGTGCAGCTAAATTTATAAATTTTATGCATTAACATTACCTGCAACTCATTTAAAACAGCAAAAAGAAACCTCTGACGTGGCACAAAACATGTGTTCTCTCCCACTAACTCAAGAAGGGGTGGAAACTTTTGAAATCCTTTCTGGGCTGCAAAAGAAAAACGGTAGTTTCAGTCAAATTACTTAAAAGTCTTAATAAATTTACTCATACATCATTTGCAGCACTACCATTACTGAACATGTAATTGTACAAGCCAAAACCAGTTTGAATGTTCCTCACACAGAATATTTGATCACACATTACTCTGTGCATCACTTCTGTTTCACTAAGAAGCACAAAAAACAAGTATAGTACAAAGCACAGTTATGGTAGGAGTACAGTGTGAGCAATGTGGTTACTTCACCCACACCACTCTTCTCCCTGGAGAATTCTATGAGTGGGACATAGTGGGATGGGACAGTTCATGTCTCCTCCTCTCCCTGTGAGAGAACCTAGAATACAATTACTATTCACTCTCTTTAAGAGTGCACAGTAGCTGTATTCCAGTTATCTCTAGATCATACCATCGACTACCCTTCCCCCTCTCTGACTAGCATTCTCTTCAACTGCAATGAAGACTGAAACTGTCACATAGGTGTAATCCATTCACTACTTAGTCAATTTTGTGGGCCCTCTTCATACTGCATTCCCACGTCCCGTCACCTAACTTTCTTTAAGAACCTTCCCTATATTATTTTCCTACTTTCTCTTTGTCTCTTATTCTTTCCCAATATGACACAACATTCATTAAACTGACTGAGCTAATCATGAATTCTTTGAGTCCAATTTTTTTATCCACCACATGCTTAGTGTCACTTTTTTCTCATGTGAAGAAGATAGAGATCTTTAATGACTAGCTCAAAAATGTTTTGCATAAGCTGCATGGCTACCAAAGTGTGTGGATTTATGTTCAAGGGGGCTAAGAAATGAAATAACAAGCCTTATGAACCTAAAACATAATTTTACTGTGAAATAAAAACAAAATATATACTGAAGCAAGAGCAATCTGTCAAATGTACACATATTTGAAATCAAAATCTGCTGCTGGGTAACATTTGATACCATGTTGTTACATCCCATGTATTGTAACATGCTTGGATCCACCTTGGAATGCTGTCCGCAAGGTGGCTGAGACATTATTGCTAAGTCTGTCCATACTGAGATCAACAGAATACACAATGTAAGTACAAACTGGTCCCAGGTGGGTGTAGTGTATTCGTACATTATCATCTTGAAAGACAAGCTAATTGCCAACATATTGACTGTGGGTTTGGATGGTAGGTTGGAGTATTCTAGACCAATACAGTGCAGCCTCTGAATTACCCACTGCATTGTACGCTTAAGGCAAAACTGGTACCTGGACACCTTCATATTCTTCTAAACCTGACACCACTGATCCCGGCTTTATTCCAGGTATTCCCTTGTCCACCACCTTCACACAAGAAGGTGCTGGGGGGTTTGTACTGTTGTTCACAATGTGTGCCTAGAGGCCAACTTGATGAAATGGAGCTGATGGTGTACTACTGTCTGGGAAGTTGCAGCCCTCCCAGTTGCCTTCAAAAAACGCAGCACACAGTTCTGTTGCATTCTCTTAGGATAAGTATGGGCTATAATTTGTAGGTAGTGGTCATCACCTGTTGTTGACCACAGCTAACCCCTACAAGGTGGAAATTCAGTGTTTTGTATCTCACAATAGTGTTCAGATGACATCACTGTGGTGTTGACAGTTAAACATTGTCCCATTCATGATAGGAAATGCAGTGCATTCCACTGACCTGCAGTGAGAATGCACGTTTACTTTAAATCCATTACACTGGTTTCTGTATATACCAAATTTTGTGGTCAAAATGAGTACTGAGAGAGATATTTCTGATCACAAAACGCAAACTATATAAAGCATAAAAGTGGCACAAAACTTTTTTTTGAGCAATTTAATATACTGCAAATGTGTGTGGTTCATTTAACACTAACCATTTTAAATACAAGTCTGCACAAACATAATGTGGATGTCTCTTTCAATTATTTTGATTTTATAGGTGAAATGACAAGTTAAAATGTAAGCACAAAAAAGATTAAAAATATAATGTTTTTATGTGTTTCAAAAGTTGGGGGACAGGTGTGCCACACACATAAATGTGATTAGGAGACTCTTGGGAAGAAGTGGATACTGAAGAGTGTCTGTGATAGGCTATGACATGAATAGTGAAGTAATGGTTAGTGGAATAGGAACAATTGCAAGTTCTTGTGAAAGGAGTGGATGTAGCTGCATGTGGGGATCTTTTTAGGTAAGGTTATAGTAGGGGCTACAATGAGCATCACAGAAATTCTGGGAGAGAATACAGGTTTGGAATACTGCCAAGGACTCACCTCTGTAGCCAAGGTCATTAACACACACCTGTACAGTGGTGCTCGACTTGGAGATACACTAGTTCAAATCCTGGAGGTGAAAAATTTTCATTGTGATTATTTGGCCAGTTAGAGGAAGAGAGCCTAAAGTTTCTGAGCCTAAAGTTTCTGAGCACCAGTATACGCAAAAATGTCCTGGATTAAATTCCAAATCTCTCTGCAGTGTCTCACGAAGTGAAGGTTTGTGACATTGTTAACAAAGATCAAACTGTCAGACATGGACATTAAGTCTGGCAGCCCGCTTGGTGCAATTCGAGAGGAGTAGGTTTCACCCTCTCTCTTCCCTTCATCCATAACAGAAACTCAACACTGTGCTGCACAAGCACTCACCACGGTCATCCACAAGACAGAGACACGCACTTGACACTTCATACCATGTCAGAGGAAGACAACGGCAAACCATTTCCTCTAGAACATTGACTAACACAGCGACGCAGGATTCCTGCATTTGTTCCCCTATGCTTGTTTCCCAGGGTATGGGCGTACTTTGATTTCTAATATTGCCATGAATAGGGGAACTTTTCTGAACTGTCAAATGCAAGGGGAACCAGCTCCAGAAGAGGATATCTCACAATTGGTGTGTAGGATAGTGAGTTCTGCTTATAGTTAATAATCAACCTCAAACCTGAAAATTGTTCAATGATGGCATCCATGTCTCCGATACATCTACATCAGCAGCTGTTCAGCCCTCATTGTATGAGGTTAATTTTTCTTATTAAAAATTTTAGGAATAAGAAGACCAATCATACTGGAAGGAATTTACACTACTGGCCATTAAAATTGCTACACCACGAAGATGACGTGCTACAGACGTGACACGGAGAAGATGCTGCGATATGCAAATGATTAGCTTTTCAGAGCATTCACACAAGGTTGGCGACGGTTGTGACACCTACAACGTGCTGACATGAGGAAAGTTTATAACCAATTTCTCATACACAAACGGCAGTTGACCGGCGTTCCCTGGTGAAACGTTATAGTGATGCCTCGTGTAATGAAGAGAAATGCGACTTTGATAAAGGTCGGATTGTAGCCTATTGCATTTGCGGTTTATCGTATCACGACATTGTCGCTCGCGGTGGTCGAGATCCAATGATTGTTAGCAGAATATGGAATCGGTGGGTTCAGGAGGGTAATACGGAATGCTGTGCTGGATCCCAACGGCCTTGTATCACTAGCAGTCGAGATGACAGGCATCTTATCTGCATGGCTGTAACGGATCGTGCAGCCACATATCGACCCACGAGTCAACAGATGGGGACGTTTGCAAGACAACAACCATCTGCACGAACAGTTCGACGATGTTTGCAGCAACATGGACTACCAGCTCAGAGACCGTGGCTGTGGTTACCCTTGACACTGCATCACAGACAGGAGCACCTGCGATGGTGTATTCAACAATGAACCTGGGTGCATGAATGGCAAAACGTCATCTTATCGGATGAATCCAGGTTCTGTTTACAGCATCTGTGTTTGGCGACATCGCGGTGAACGCACATTGGAAGCGAGTATTCATCATCGCCCTACTGGCGTATCACCTGGCGTGATGGTATGGGGTGCCAAGGAGAGCCAATTGCGACATGGGCAAGCCGAATAGATGAAATGCAAAGGGATTTCAGGGAAGCAGTAAGCAGAGTTACGGCTAGGGAGAACTTAAAGGGCGCAATAGAACTGGTTGATTCACTAGGAAGAGCATGCTTTATACAAGGGTTAAGCAATGATAGAATACAGACGATAGTAAGAAGTAGAGGCGATGAAATCATGCTAGCAGCGGCCATGGAACTAGCATTGCAAGAAGAAAGTGCAATACTGTCAATGAAAGAGCGGGGACTAGCCCCAAGAGTAACTTTCAACCGGGGAAAGGAAACGGTGAAGAATACCAGAGATATTAGAGATTTGAAATGTTTCAATTGTGGATTGAGAGCGCACATGGCAAGCAAGTGTAGAAAGAATAGGCCAGAGGGAAGAGTACGGATAATGACGGGCAAAGAGTTTACGAATTTTTGTTACGGGTGCGACAAGCCAGGACATACAGACGCGGAATGCCGGGTAAGATTAAGAAAAATTCAGCCGATAGATACAAGAGACTTTAGAGGAAATCATAGGGAAGCTGATGGAGGATTACGAGAGTGGAGGTGCCCACAATGTAATCTACCAGGGAACTGTGGATTTCCGTGTACGAGGGTAAAAGACGTTGCTTGTTTCAAGTGTAAGCGGCCGGGACATTACGCGAAAGATTGTCACGCAGGGCCCTGGCACGCATGGAGAAAAGGCAGGGTGCCAGTATCAAGCAAAACCGGTAAAGTGGTGCAGGGAAACTAAGAGGCGGCAAGGCCGCACAGTCGGGCCTTGTTGCGATAGGTAAACCCTCAGTTAGGGTAATCGACTGTGCAACAGAAAATGACGTTTTGGTTTTATACTGCATAGAATTAAAAAGATATTTGAAGTTGCTAATAGACACTGGAGCACAGTTGTGGCTGCTCAAGAGAACGAGTATTCCGATAAATAGTACACTTGCAATTAATGAAGCGGAAAGGCTTCGGCTAAAAGGTGTAACCAGTGAGGCCGTCAGCACAATAGGTACGGTACAGGTACACTTAAGTGTGGACGGTTCTGAGCAAGTAGGGCAAAAATTTCACGTGTACGGGAGAGTATTAGATATTCCGTACGACGGACTGATAGGCAGAAATTTCTTGACAGAGCATAGAGTTAAGTTAGACTATGCAGGTAAAATAGTGAGACTAAAAGGGCGAGATATACCCTTAGTAGTAGAGGAAGAGCCAAAGGGACATGAGAACGAACAAGATTCAGAAGTAGGCGGGGAAATAGGGCCCCGAGAGGAAAAAAATAATGTTATTAAAGGTGGAAGGAAATGTAAAAAGGGGAATCGAAAAGGAAATGATTATTCCTAGGCAGGAGATTGCACAAGGGGTACATGTACCTGAAGCGTTAGTAAAAGTGCGAAATGGGAAATGCATAGTAAGTGCATTAAACTTGTCAGAAGACAGAGTGCAGTTAGGAAACGTCAGGTTAATGACGGAAGAATTAGAAAAAGTAGGGAAAATACGCGAAGTAAAATGTTGTACTAATGTCATAGGAAAGACAGAAAGTCGTACTAGTGTGTTGCGAAGGCAATTAAGAATGGATCATTTGAACGCTGAAGAGAAAAGCGCTCTAGCAGAGGTTTGCGCGGAATATGGAGATGTATTTCATCTACCAGGGGACAACCTGTCCTATACTTCCGCAGTGAAGCACAGAATACCGATTGCACCGGAACACGCGGGAAAGGTAGTAAACGCTAGACCGTACAGGATCCCGGAAGCGCAAAAGGAAGTGCTAAGGGAGCAAATAGAGCAGATGCTAAGAGATGACATAATTGTCGAGAGTAAGAGCCCTTGGAACACACCGTTACTGTTAGTTCCAAAGAAGCTAGACGCTAGTGGCAAACAGAAATGGAGAATCGTAGTGGACTACAGACGATTAAATGATATCACTGTAGGCGATGCATTTCCACTACCGAATATCTCCGAGATACTGGATCAGTTAGGGCAAGCTAAGTACTTCTCGACGCTTGACCTCGCAAGCGGGTACCATCAAATATTGACGGACGAGAAGGACAGAGAGAAAACGGCATTGAGCTCAAACTATCAGCATTACAAATACAAATGAATGCCGATGGGACTGAAGGGAGCCCCAGGATGTTTTCAGAGACTGATGAATACAATCTTGGCAGGTTTACAAGGAGTGAAATGCTTTGTATATCTAGACGACATAGTATGCTATGGGAAAAACCTGCAGGAGCATAACGAAAAGCTCCGGGAAATATTTGACAGGTTGCGAGAGCACAATTTGAAGCTGCAACCAGACAAGTGTGAATTCCTGAGGAAGGAAGTAATCTTCCTAGGTCATTGCATCACTGACAAAGGAATATCACCAGATATGGCGAAGGTGGAGAAGGTGAAGTTCTTCCCACAGCCAAAGACAACTAAGGAACTAAAAGGGTTTCTCGGATTGATAGGTTACTACCGCCGTTTCATTGCTAACTTCAGCAAGATTGCGAAACCTCTCCATGAGCTCTTAAAAAAGGGAGTGGAGTACCGATGGGGCGAACGTCAGAACAATGCGTTCAAAGAACTAAAAGAGAAATTAATAAACCCTCCGTTACTTCAGTACCCTGACTTTACGAAACCGTTCATCATTACAACGGATGCGAGTAACGCAGCCTTGGGTGCAGTGTTATCGCAAGGTAAGAAGATTGGCGAAGACTTGCCCATCGCATATGCATCCAGAGCATTGAACAAAGCCGAACTAAATTATAGCAAAACGGAAAAAGAGTTGTTGGCTATAGTTTACGCAGTAAAACAGTTCAGACCATATGTATATGGCAGAAAGTTCACTGTAGTGACAGACCATAAGCCACTAACGTGGATATTTAGTGTCAAAGATCCGAGTTCGAGACTCCTGAAGTGGAGACTGAAACTCGAGGAGTATGATTATGAAGTAATATACAAGCCAGGAAAGTTAAATAGTAATGCGGATGCGCTGAGTAGAATAAGGCATGAAGGGAAGGAAGAGATAGATGCGAAGCAGAAGGTGGAGACAGAGATCTCAGCAGCAAAAGCAAATGGGGAAGAAAGTTCCGTAAACGTGCGGCGAGCACAAGTGTCGAGTGAAATAGAACAGGAAACGGATAGTGGTGAGGAAATTAGTCCCGAAGAAAAAGAAAATATACTAAAGGAAATGCATGACAATCCCTTGGGAGGTCACCAAGGAATGCACAGGACACTCGAAAGAATTAAAGCATACAAGCAGTGGCGCGGAATGAAGCGTGACATTGAAAATTACATTAGGAAATGCCCATCGTGTCAAAAGAATAAAAACACGCAAATGAAAACTAGGATGCCCTTAGAAATTACAGACACAGCAGAAACAGTATTCGGAAAGTGTGCGATGGATATAGTGGGTCCACTAGATGTATCTAATACAGGAAAAAGGTACATGTTAACATTCCAAGACGATCTGAGTAAATTTACCTTAGCAATCCCAATTGACAAACAAGATGCCGAAACAGTAGCTGAGGCATTTGTGGAAAACGTAGTATTAAGGTATGGAATTCCATCAGTATTATTAACAGATCAAGGGTCTAACTTTCTGAGTGATGTATTTAAAAGTGTATGTAAATTGTTGAAGGTAAAGCGTATAAATACTACAGCGTACCACCCTGAATCAAATGGTGCACTAGAAAGAAGTCATAGAACTATTGTAGAGTATCTCAGATACTTTGAACAGGAGATCAAAGTTCTTGGGACAAATGGGTACCGTATGCAATTTTTGTGTTCAACACTACACCACACAGCAGCACAGGATACACACCATTTGAATTACTATACGGAAGAAAGGTTAACATACCAGGAGTACTGCAGCAAGAAACACAGCAGGTAAGTTACAATTATGAAATGTATGTAAATAAACTAAGAGCGAGAATGCAGGAAGCCCACAGAGTGGCCAGAGACTCGATTATAAGAAGTAAGAAAATCAGTAAGGAACAGTATGACATGAAACAAAATCCAAAAAACTTCAAGGTAGGAGATAAAGTATTACTGCACGATGAGTCGGTGAGACAGGGTAGATCTCGGAAATTAGATTCACAATGGAGAGGTCCATTTGAAGTAGTAAAAGTGGAAGGTCCTAACGTAGTAATAAAAGTTAAAAGAAATAAGGAAACAAAAGTACATGCCAACAGGCTGAAACAATTCTTTTAAATTTCAGGTATGGCACTCAAGTGGCAGGTCGTGAAATTCGTCATAGTGATAACAGCATACTACATCACTGCATCAGAGCATGCAACAAATGAGTACCAAGTGACGCCATTTCCGAGTTCATCAGGACTATATTACGATAATAGAGGACAGGTAGAAATATACAGTACCACATAGAGAATAGTCACATACGTAAATCTAGATATAATAACAGAAAGGTTTCAGAATGCAGAGAGGTATGGTAGGGCAGCGGTACAAAGGTGCCGAGAAACACTAACACAATTAAATGTAGGATTAATAGAATGCAGGGTACTAGACCAACAAGTAACCCATCATGTGGAAAAAATCACAGGATTGCAACTTTTAGTACAGCAGCTAACAAAACACAAGACCAGAAGGAAGAGAGGAGTATTCAACTTCGTCGGGCAGGTAAGTAAAATACTGTTCAGGACGTTGGACGAAGCAGATGCAGCATACTATAAGGAAAGAATAGACGCTATGGAGAAAAACTCAGAAGGGTTGTTGAGGCTAACAAAGGAACAGGTGGCAGTGGTAAGAGCCACATTGGCGGGAGTAAACAGGACGGTATATACACTAGAGTCAAATGAGCACGTTCTGAAGACAGGTATGCAAAGACTAGAATGATTCATGAAGGAATACGTGAAAGAAACCGATATAGGGTTTAAACGTGTAGCGTCCTTCGCCACAGTAACAGAGCAAGTATTACAACTATCGGCAGTGTTTGGTCAGATCGAAGAGGAATACGAACAAATGATAAATGCCATTGTAAATGCTCAGAAGGGAATACTACAGCCTCATATAATTAATCCAGTCCAAATTGTAAAATACCTAAGTTTAATACAGGAAGAACTAAAAGATGTAAAGTTTCCTGTTCCTCTTACGGAGTCCTCAGGTTATCTATTGTTAAGAATAATTGATTTAGATGTTTTCATCTCGGGTAGCATACTAGGATATGTAATTAATATTCCATTAATAAATAATAACAATTTCAATTTGTATAGAGTACTCCCACTACCAAAAGAAATTCCAAACATGAAAGGTAAATATGTGTACATACAGCCAGAGAAAGAATTCTTACTAATAGATGAATCCAAAAGGCAGTACGCGAAACTTTCTGCAGAGGAACTAAAATGCAAGGAGCTAAGTAAAAATAGGAGACTGTGCAAACAAGCATTCGCCTTGCTGTCAACATTCGACCACGAAGAGTGCGAAGCCAAATTGTTGCAACCGGTAAGAGAAATTCCGGAAGATTGTGTGCGAAAAATAGTCGCACTGAATCAGAGCCTTTGGACTCATCTAAACAGTAACGAATGGCTATATGTAGCACCGAAGGAAGAAGGCTTAACAGTATTGTGTGGAAGGGAACCACCAAAGGACCTAGTAATAAAAGGGGTAGGAAAAATTAGTTTTTACAGTAAATGTAAGGGGTATGGCACTAGAGTGTTCATACAAACAGATAGAGTGATCCAGAGTAATGTGACGAAGAAAGACATAGTTCCGCAGATCAATCTAGAATTCGATTGTTGCGTGGTAAACAAGGAAAAAAGGAATGTCTCAACGTTAGCATTAGATTTGCCATTGGACCAGGTAATAACACAGTTAGACGACTTGAAAGTCGCAGGAAAAAGACTGGATGATGTCCAGAAGATGGTAGAGAGACAAGAGGAGGAAATGAAGTACTCCAGGTACTTCACACATTACTCCATAACTACGTATGTAGCCATATCAATAGTTATTCTAATCATAATAACATGCTGTTGTAAAAACTGTAAATGTTGTAAAGACTGTTTTAAAAGTATATGGAAATATTTTGAAGACAGTGATTGTTGTGGAAAAGTATGTATAAGAAATACCATAGTGAACCAATACCCAGAGACTAGTTCAGCTAGAAGACACAGTAATAAAGAAACTGAAGAGATAGTAATTTATGAAAGATGTGGAAAAGACCAAGGTGATATGGTCGCTTTCAGAAACTGACGTTAAATAACTGTATTTGAAATGTGTAATTGAAATGTAACTGTATTTGAAATATGTAATTGAAATGTAACTGTATTTGAAATATGTAATTGAAATGTAACTGTATTTGAAATGTAATTCTAATTGAAATGTGAATGTATGTATCAATGAAAGTGTCTTTTGATTTTAATGCAAATGCTTTTGACATAACTGAATGTTAGGCATGTATAATGTAATTGTATTATTGTGTGTTTAATGAATTTGACTTTACTAAATGAAAATGAAAAATATAACATATCAGATGCTAATGTAATAAACAAATCTGTCAAGCATGTAATGGAAAAAAAAAAAAATAAAAGAGTCACAATTGACGCTACTCTGAGGAGTAACGCCAATTTCCCTGGCGGGGGAGGTGTTGTAACCACAGAAAAGCCAAGTCTAAATGCAGTTGTTCTCAGATGATACACCAGAAATCATACAGGGAGATAGAGTTAACAGGGGACGCCAGGCGTGTCAGAGGGGTCACAAAAGATAACGACGCAGCCAGATAGCCGAGGCGGCGGTCCAAGCGGCCAGGCAGCTGCGCGTGATAAGCAAGGAAGCAGACTCAGCTATTAAGATAAACAGGGCGCTCTGGGCAGGTCCCTTAATAAACAATAACTTGCAGAATCAACACTCTTGGCTAGAGGGAGAAGTCTGGGAGCGGAGAGAGAAAGAAAGAGGGCCCTAGGTGGGGACCGCACTATGTCATGAGGAGCCAATGAAGGGCTCAGGACGCAGTGCGTGACCATATAGGGAGAGGCCCCTCTACCCCTCCACCCAGCTTCTGAAGAAAAGTACTGAAGTTAATACTAAAACAATCCCTAATAAGGAAAAGTTGCACTCGACGCTACGTCATGCCAAGCGCTGGCGGGGTCGAAGGGGAAGAGCTAACAAAACTCGGAGGCACGCCGCTCCGGGGATCTCTCTCTCTCTCGGGTTTAGGCAGCGACGGTAGTCAGCGTGAGTAGCAGCCGACTTGGGCTGAGGGCGGGCTGCAGGCAGACAGTTGGAGATAGTCGCCGATGAGCGTTTAGGCAGCGGCCGCGGGACTCTGACGTAGGGTGCTAGTGTGGGCAGCAAAGTGCTGGAAAGTTCTATCAGGCAGCCAGAATGGTGGAAGTCAGTCACCGTCTCTGTAATGGGCTTGGCTATTCTGTAGGTACAATCACTACGCAGTTAGGGTGATCTGTATTCTTTATGAATAAATTAGAACTTTTATAACGTCCATACGAGTTTACTTCTACCAACATCCTAGCCTTGTACCTTCACACCAGGGAATTTAACATCTTAGCCAGATCAAAAGTCTCCCTCTCAATTAGGTCAACCGGCTAATTCCCGTTTACGAACCGTGTCGCTCAATCCCTCGCAAAACCCACGCTTGGGACGCGACATATGGAAGACATCTAAGCTAGCATTATCTTATCTACTTCTCCCAGTTCTCCCTCATTCCTGGTACATTAAATTTGCCATCTGGGATTTTGACTACACATAATGCTTACATACAGGACAAATGTTCTACTAATTTCACATTCTTGTTAACATTGGTCTAGCTGTAGAGTTTTATTTTTGCAAACATCTGCTCTCCTACAATGACCCATCGCTGAAGGAATAAATTCTACATAATGCTTATTTTGTCTCATGATTGAGTCTGACAACAGTGTGCCACATTATGATGAATTAAATAGATTTAGCTCACAATAATTTCTCAAAATTCCCAGAAAGATATACAAGGGCTTGCTAAAAAAGTAATGTATCTGAATTTCTTATGTAAAAATTCTTACAAATTTTAAATAAAATAACTTTATTGACATCATACATCTTTACTCTTCATGTCTGTATATTTATTTCTCAACATAGTCACCCTGGTGATGAACACATTTCTCCCAACAATAGATCAGTTTGTTAATACTGTCATTGTAGAATTTGACTTTGTTGATGGAACCACAACATCACCTCTGCTTGCACTGCTTAATCACTGCCAAAGTGGAGTCCTTAAAGGTGTTCCAATTGGTTCAAATTGCTTTGAGCACTATGGGACTTAACATCTGAGGTCATCAGTCCCCTAGAAGTTAGAACTACTTAAACCTAACTAACCTAAGGACATCACACACATCCATGCTCTAGGCAGGATTCAAACCTGTGAACGTAGCAGTCACGCAGTTCCAGACTGAAGCACCTAGAACCACTTGGCCACAGTGGCTGGCCAAAGGTGTTCTTTAAGTTTTGGAAACAGATGAAAATTGGATGGAGCCAAGTCAGGGTGGTACACAGGATAATTAATGACAATGACTCAAAGGTGACAGTTTGTTGCAGATGTTGTAGTGTTCGTGTGTGGTCTGGTTGAAAAAGAGGGTGGTCCATGTGTGGATGAACTTTTTGAATTCTTGCTTTCAGTTTTCCGAGGGATACAGGATGCTTTTTCTCACACACTGACATAATTACATAACACACCACAATGTTGCACTCTACAGTTCAGAGCCATATAGTGGCAGAAAGCTGAAACTACGTAAACATGAAGAATAAAGCGGTAGTATGTTAATAACATTCGTTTTATTTCAATTTAATACGTGAATATATACACTCCTGGAAACTGAAATAAGAACACCGTGAATTCATTGTCTCAGGAAGGGGAAACTTTATTGACACATTCCTGGGGTCAGATACATCACATGATCACACTGACAGAACCACAGGCACATAGACACAGGCAACAGAGCATGCACAATGTCGGCACTAGTACAGTGTATATCCACCTTTCGCAGCAATGCAGGCTGCTACTCTCCCATGGAGACGATCGTAGAGATGCTGGATGTAGTCCTGTGGAACGGCTTGCCATGCCATTTCCACCTGGCGCCTCAGCTGGACCAGCGTTCGTGCTGGATGTGTAGACTGCGTGAGACGACGCTTCATCCAGTCCCAAACATGCTCAATGGGGGACAGATCCGGAGATCTTGCTGGCCAGGCTAGTTGACTTACACCTTCTAGAGAACGTTGGGTGGCACGGGATACATGCGGACGTGCATTGTCCTGTTGGAACAGCAAGTTCCCTTGCCGGTCTAGGAATGGTAGAACGATGGGTTCGATGACGGTTTGGATGTACCGTGCACTATTCAGTGTCCCCTCGACGATCACCAGAGGTGTACGGCCAGTGTAGGAGATCGCTCCCCACACCATGATGCCGGGTGTTGGCCCTGTGTGCCTCGGTTGTATGCAGTCCTGATTGTGGCACTCACCTGCACGGCGCCAAACACGGATACGACCATCATTGGCACCAAGGCAGAAGCGACTCTCATCACTGAAGACGACACGTCTCCATTCGTCCCTCCATTCACGCCTGTCGCGACACTACTGGAGGCGGGCTGCACGATGTTGGGGCGTGAGCGGGAGACGGCCTAACGGTGTGCGGGACTGTAGCCCAGCTTCATGGAGACGGTTGCGAATGGTCCTCGCCGATACCCCAGGAGCAACAGTGTCCCTAATTTGCTGGGAAGTGGCGGTGCGGTCCCCTACGGCACTGCGTAGGATCCAACGGTCTTGGCGTGCATCCGTGCGTCGCTGCGATCCGGCCCCAGGTCGACGGGCACGTGCACCTTCCGCCGACCACTGGCGACAGCATCGATGTACTGTGGAGACCTCATGCCCCACGTGTTGAGCAATTCGGCGGTACGTCCACCCGGCCTCCCGCATGCCCACTATACACCCTCGCTCAAAGTCCGTCAACTGCACATACGGTTCACGTCCACGCTGTCGCCGCATGCTACCAGTGTTAAAGACTGCGATGGAGCTCCGTATGCCACGGCAAACTGGCTGACACTGACGGCGGCGGTGCACAAATGCTGTGCAGCTAGCGCCATTCGACGGCCAACACCGCGGTTCCTGGTGTGTCCGCTGTGCCGTGCGTATGATCATTGCTTGTACAGCCCTCTCGCAGTGTCCGGAGCAAGTATGGTGGGTCTGAGACACCGGTGTCAATGTGTTCTTTTTTCCATTTCCAGGAGTGTATATTGTGAGGCTATAGTGAAGATCTCTAGCTCTTTAAATAAGTATCTGCAGCATGATCTCGGATGAGCTCCAGCAATTATTCTGATTACACACTTTTGTGCAATGAACACTCTTTTAATCAATGATGAGTTACTCCAGAATATGATGCCATACGAAAGCAGAGAATGAAAATAGGTGTGGTAAGCTAATTTTTTTAGATGTATATCGCCAATATTTGCAATGACCCTAATAGCATAACTAGCTGAACTCAAACGTTTCAGCAGATCCTCAGTGTTTTTTCCAGTTCAACCCCTCGTCAATGCATACACCTAGAAATTTTGAATATTCTACCTTAGCTACCGATTTCAGATCGAAGTCTATATTTATTAATGGTGTCATTCCATTTACTGTGTGGAACTGTATATACTGTGTTTTGTCAAAGTTTAATGAGAGCCCATTTGCAACCACTTAATGATTTTCTGAAAAACATTGTTTACAATTTCACCAGTTAATTCTTGTCTGTTGGATGTGATAGCTATACTTGTATCATCAGCAAAAATACCAGCTTTGCATCTTCGTGAATATAGAATGGCAAGTCATTAATATGTATTAAGAACAGCAGAGGACCCAAGACCGAACCTTGCGGCACCCCATTCTTGATTGTTCCCCAGTTTTTTTGCATATTATGTGAACTGCTTATTTCAACTTTCTGCAGCACTCTTCCAGTTAGGTATGATTTAAACCATTTGAGCACTGTCCCATTCACATCACAGTACTTGAGCTTATCTAGAAGTATTCCACGATTTACACAATCAAAAGCCTTTGAAAGATCACAAAAAATCCCAATGGGTGACTTCCGGTTACTCAGAACAATTATGGGTATGAGCTCTCTCTCTCTCTCTCTCTCTCTCTCTCTCTCTCTCTCTCTCACACACACACACACACATATATATATATATATATATATATATATATATATATATATATATATATATATATATATATATATATATAAATTGGGCATTTATCAACTCCAGTGTACCAACTTTGATGTTCTGTACACAGGGCAGATCAGAAAAACATCTGAAACAAATATAAAGAAAATAAAGAGCATGGAAGTTACACCAATCATTCAGCATTTGCAGGAACACATCTGACAAGAAAACCTAGCCTCCAAGCACAACAGAAACAAGTCTAAAAGTTATGAAACTGAAAAAAAAAACCCAAAAACTACAAGAAAACTTCCAAATTCAAAACACAATTACAGAAAAGAAACACATCATATATATGACCAAACAGACATTAGCAATGAAACGTAACACTCTCTCCTCTCTTTCTCTCTCCCCCCTCTCCCTCCCCCCCCCCCCCCTGTCCCACCCTCTCTCAATCCCTGCCTTGTGCCAGTACTGCTGCTCGATGTAGATGAGGGGCTGTGTCAGGCGTAGCAAGTGAAGTTAGTGAAAGAAGAGAGGAGCTGTGGTTAGGAGGAAGAGCTGGGGTAGGGTGAATGACAGTCAGGAGCAAAAAATGATGTGAGTAATAATTGTGATTTAATACTGTTTAATAATAGCAATGTAAAACATAAGAAGCGCTTACAACGTTGAAAAACAGATTTGTAAGACAAACAAATTTTTGCAGTGACCATGAGAGTAGCCTTCTACCACGATTTCTTCTTCTCATAACTTTTTAGTGTCAAAATTCCTGTGAGGGCTTATCTACTGAGGGCGTATGAATGGAAGGAGAGTGAGCAGTCCTGGGACCCACAGTCTGCCCTCCTTTCAGCCACTGGCTGGCATGGGGGCGACCTGTGGAATTCTGAGGAGAGGGTTCCTGAGAGGGAGCCTCTTCACTGGCAGGTGCTGGAGGAGGGTGCTGCTTCTCTGGCTGAGTGCTTATAGTGGTTCCATAAGACGGTGCCAGAGGAACCACAAGCTGGGGCTGGGGAGAGCTATTGTCAAGTATTTTTTTGTGTGACAGCCAGGTGTCGACGTTAAGAGAGTCACTGCACTAGGTACTGCTGACAACCCAGTGACAGTAGTGTAATGGAAAAGTTTGGTATCACTGAGACTGGGTGCAGATGATGGTATTTTTTGAGCTTCAGAATTCAAGAGGCAATCTGCAATCTTCAGTTCCTGGATTTTGTGTTTCTTGAGTACATTAGCACAGAATGAAATTTTCATTCTACAGTGGAGTGTGCACTGATATGAAACTTCCTGGCAGATTAAAACTGTGTGCCAGATCGAGACTCGAACTCGGGACCTTTGCCTTTCACGGGCAAGTGCTCTACCAACTGAGCCACCCAAGAACAACTCACGCCCCGTCCTCACAGCTTTGATTCTGCCAGTACCTCGTCTCATACCTTCCAAATTTCACAGAAGCTCTGCTGCCAACCTTGCAGAACTAGGACTCCTGGAAGAAAGGATATTGCGGAGACATGGCTTAGCCACAGCCTGGGGGATGTTTCTAGAATGAAATTTTCACTCTACTGTGGAGTGTGCTCTGATATGAAACTTCCTGGCAGATTAAAACTGTACTGGAACGAGACTCGAACTCAGGACCTTTGCCTTTCGTGGGCAAGTGCTCTACCAACTGAGCTACCCTAGTACGACTCACGCCCTGTCCTCCTAGCTTTAATTCCGTCAGTACCTCGTCCCCTACCTTCCAAACTTCACTTTTACATTAGCACACTTTGGGAATTGGGGAGATAGTTGATCCCACAACTGACACAGGCAGATGGTAGTACACATGATAAATTTTCGTGAAATGTTCGACAACAGTCTCCACAAACTGGGTCGGTTGTACGCCAGGAACACATACACCTGAAACCCTGGCATTTAAAACACTGCATTGGGGGTTGGAAATATGGCTTCACATCACAATGGTAACACACAGTTTTTGACACTTTCTGGAAGTGAATCCTCCTCAAAAGCGAGGATGAAAGCACCAGTGTCTATCTTATAGCCTGATGTGCCTCGATGTACATGATGTACGAACTCAATCCTTCATCTTTCCAAGTGTTCATGTAGTTCTTCATCCATCTGCAGCATTAGGTTCTGGTGAAAAATTAATCCCTATCCCATGTCAAGGTTCTTAGGGGGTGTGATGGTAAAACGTTTATCACCGGTGAAAAGAATTTGCCAAATACGTTTTCAATACTTTCCACAAAAAAACACTGGTTTAATAGAGAGAAAAGACCCTCCATCTGTTCAGGTGAAAACCAGGAACTGAGGGAAATGACTGTGTGCAAGTTGCTTGGTTTTGTTTTCTTCCCATGGTGTTACCAAGGAAGCAAACTCCTACAGTCATAACAATTGGCACTGAGTTGTGGTCTGTCTGAAGAGAGTACCAAGTCCTCAAAACCACTGGTTGGTAACTTTGGCAAATTTCATGACACCAAACATCCACCACAATGGTACTTGCTCCAAACAAGTGCTACCCCCAGGAGTACTGCCTAGCCACAGCAAGGGTCACCAGGTGATGGCCAGACCCCAAATGGACCTAACCCTTGGCATGTGTTGGGAGATGACATCTTGGGCATCAATAGTGCAATCTGTGTTTGGTCAGGTACCACCTCTGTATGTGTACAAGGCAACCTTCTACACATACCTGCTACCATGTTGGGTAGTAAGTGACCTTTCCCACACTGCTCGCAAAATCTCTAAAAAATGTAGAAGGTTTGAGGTCAAACACAGATGTGGGGACTGAATATAAATTAACCAAAATATGTGATGTAAAATAAGGAAATAACAGAGTGAGAAGCCAGGATTCACATCCTATGAGTGAGCTAGGTTTGCTGCAGAGAGTCTGTCCTGCAGGATAAGCCAGAGAAAAGAAACAGTCGTCCAATAAAATTGCATACAGGATAGCAAGAAGTACTGCAATGCCTTGTGGCCCCATGCTTGCCACAACCATACCCACAAAAGAGTAGTGAGCCCCTGGGAGGGGTTTCCTAGCAGAAGTCAATATGAAGGTTAGATAAATGTTATATAGGATTATAAGATGCTAATGTTTATTTTCATAATACACAGGATGAGGTCTGTCCTATGACTCAAGCACTGTTGAATTTTTCCACATGCCTTATAAAATTTTTTGCCATGGGTGTCTTACATTGCAATTTGTGTAAACTACATTTTCTAATAACATGCCAATTAAAATTTGTACTCCTCTCAATAAATGGGTCAGTTTTTACCTTTTGGATCTAGGACATCATTGTCAAAAACTCCATCATCTGTTAGGCATGCCTTCCACTGTGCTAGGTTTCTGCCTACGATAAGGCTTTTGGAATCAGTCTTTGGCTGATCATGTATGTCACTATCAGACACACTCACAGGAACAAATACATCTTCCTCCACCTCAAGCTGATTTTCATTTGTTACTCTGTTAAACACTAGTGCAGTTGTGTCTTGTGCATTCAAGACGACAAGATTCTTAAGCTCCTTAACTGTCACAGACAGTGAATGCCTAAAAAACCAAGAAGAACATAAATATTTTAAGAGGCAGCCATATCTAAGATGTCTGACATAGTATATTTCCATACTCTTAATGAAAATCAAGTATTTATTTGCTTATAAGTGGTATATTCAAAATGTTTCAGTAATCATTTATAAACAAAACTCTTATTGCAAATTCATCATTGTAAGTTACATTTTCTTCAAACAACTTTTATCCCACATTTATACACTTGTACCGACATTCCTACAACTGTTAAAATGCTCCTTCAAGTTTTATCACTAAACGCTTTCAACTTCTATAGTGTCTATTAATTTTCAGTTTTAACCACTGGAAGTGCAAGGAAATTGGCAGGTGCAGTATCTGAAGAGTAGAGTGCTCTTTCCACTGTAGTAATACACTGAAGAGCAAAAGAAACTGGTATACCTGCCCAATATTGTGTAGGGCCCCTGTGAGCATGCAGAAGTGCTGCAACACGACATGGCATGGACTTGACTAATGTCTGAAGTATTGCTCGAGGGAACTGACACCAAGAATACTGCAGGGCTGTCCATAAATCTGTAAGTGTATTAGGGGGTGGAGATCTCTTCTGAACAGCATGTTTCAAGGATCCCAAATCGGGGGAGTTTCATGGTCAGTGGAAGTGTTTACACTGAGAAGAGTGTTCCTGGGGCCAATCGGTAGCAATTCTGAATGTGTGGGGTGTTGCATTGTCCTGCTGGAGTTGCCCAAGTACGTCAGAATGCACAATGGACATGAATGGATGCAGGTGATCAGACAAGATGCTTACATACGTGTCATGTGTCACAGTCGTAACTAGACATATCAAGGGTCCCATATTACTCCAAGTGTACATACCCCACACCATTACATAGCCCATGCCATTACAGAGCCTCCACCAGCTTGAAAAGTCCCCTGCTAACATACAGGGTCTATGGATTCATGAGGTTGTCTCCATACCCATACATGTTGATCTGCTCGATAAAATTTGAAATGAAACTTGTCCGACAAGTTGTTTCCAGTCATCAACAGTCCAATGCCAGTGTTGATGGGCCCAGGCAAGGCATAAAGCTTTGTCTCATGCAGTCATCAAGGGCATGTGAGTGGGCCTTCAGCTCCGAAAACCCATATTGATGATGTTTCGTTGAATGGTTTGCATGCTAACACTTGTTGATGGCCCAGAATTGAAATCTGCAGCAGTTTCCAGAAGGCTTGTACTTCTGTCATCGTGAACAATTCTCTTCAGTCATCGTTGGTCCTGTTCTTGTAGGATTTTTTTCCGGCCACATCAGTGTCAGAGACTTGAGGTTTTACTGGATTCCTGATATTCACGGTGCACTCGTGAAATGGTCGTACAGGAAAATCCCCACTTCATCGCTGTCTCAGAGATGCTGTGTCCCATCGTTCATGTGCTGACTATAACACCACATTCAAACTCACTTAAATGTTGATAACCTGCCATTGTAGCAGCAGTAACCAATCTAACAACTGCACCAGACACTTATCATCTTACTTAGGCTCTGCTGACTGCAGCGCCGTATTCTGCCTGTTTACATATCTCTGTATATGAATACGAATGCCTATACCAGTTTCTTTGGCACTTCAGTGTATAACTACTTGCAAGGTAATCTTTAAGCAGAAATTACTAGTGTGCCGAGGTTCTGTCATGTGATAAAACTGAATTATTTTCTGTCAAATTTTCTGGATTTTTTTTCATCAAATAGCATCTGTAGTGTCATAGAGGGTGTCCACAAAACTGACATTAATTATTTCTCACATGTATACAGAGAAGATCTGATGAATGTGCCCACTGTTTTCATCAATGGTGGAAGTGGATTGGCAGCCACTATGGGTACCACATTTAATGTTTATGAAAATTCATAAAAATGTTTGTTCAACTTGAACACTACCAATTTTTTCACTAACTCACTTTTGTAGGTTTCTATCAACATCTGTTGAGACTCAGAAGATGTTTTCTCTACCAATGACCAAAATAAAACATTTTAACACTCTATAGTAGGTGTAATTTACATAACAGTGTACAAAAAGTCTTGATTATAGCACTAGTGAGTCAAATAATGGCACCTGCACAATACTCCTCAGGAGCTGTACATACCCTCTGCTCGTTGAGTCACTCCAAGAAATACAAAATTTTCAGTGGAAGGCATAAAATTTCTCAGTGAAAAGCAATTACTGTGGACTCATTGGTAAAAATAATCTGAACTAATACAAGGGCATTTTAGGCATAGTTTTTCAAAATAAGTTTTGCATATTTTAAAACAGCAAATCATTGTTCTGGAATGAGATTTTCTGTTTGACAGCATAGCTCATGAAAAGGCTGAAAAACAGACAAACACACTGAAATACAACTTACTGAAGGAAGTGACTAAATTTGTATATCAGTTTGACTCAATTTAAAAAAAAATGTTATTATTATGTCAAATTAAAGCTTAAGTACATGCGTTTACAAAGTTAAAAATAGACTGGACACAATTTGTTACTTTAATATGAAAGTAATATGTAGTTTGAAAATTTACAATTGTAATAGTCACAAATAAGAATAAAATATGTACCTTGATGTTAGGGTAACACAGAACCTTTTCACAGCTGGAACTCCAATCTGAACAGCAAATTCAAGCCACTGATTAATTACACTGGCATACATCTTATGCAGAATACCACTTTCTCCAGATTCATACTCATTTAAAAGGTCCCCAGCTACAGCTGTGTCATCTTCCTGAAACAATGTTATATTGTGTTACTGTCTCATCAATGTGTTAAGCATTTAGTGTCAAACATTGTACAAAGAATCCACAAAACCCCAAGTGCACATGTGCATCTTGCACAGACAGAAGGAAACATTATGACAAAGAGGGGAATACAACTAAAAGGAGCCAGAAAAGTTTATCAGCGGAAAATGGGGACATGACGAACAGGAAGAGTGCAAAACCAGACATTTAAATTAAGTCAAGACAAAAGGAAAAGAGGAAAACATACTACTGGCTAAACAATGTGTAAGTAAGCCTTTTTTGTATTAGAAAGATGGGGTGAGTGTGAAGAAATGATAAAATTGTGTTACACCAAATGCAGCTGCTAGGACTCCAAGAAAAGTATTCACAGCTCTGACATCAATGATTAGCATACAATGATCCTTACATGCTGTGGTTGGTTTGTGAAAATCAGTGTTACATACAGTTTGGACTTCATTCTCTGTTGTTAGACACCATACTTAACTAAAAACAAATGATGAGGCATTTCTTCTGTACTGGACATACCAGTGGAATATCCAGTGAAATATAGTGGTATAAAGCACTGTCCACAAAAGACAGGGATCTAGGTTTCAGTACCAGTTAAACAGAATTTTGTCTAGATCGCAAATTATTTTATTACTGAATTTTTCTTTGGATACCATTTGGCAATCTGAACACAAGAGGAAAATGCATATGGAACAAATCAGAGTAAAATAGAATGCTGTATAAGACTGGCTAGCAAAGCCATCACAAGAGGATGAAAACATACCACAATAAAGGAACATTAATATATGGATAGAACAAGTCTTGTCAAAGAATACCTCACATAAACAGATAAGTGCCAAACTGAAGATTGTGATAGCTAAATGAGATAAAACAATAATTTTGCCACTATGTGGCAGTACAGTCATATTACATGTTACCATTCCAGTTACATGTTACCATTCCATTTGAGCATTAAATAAATGGCAAAATAAAATGACTCAATGAGATGTAATGATTTATGAAAAAAAAGAACATAACCTCTTCATTATATAGAATGCAGGTTACTAAATGTAGTTCTATATTAAACAGTACTATAGAATAAATTTTTACCATAAAGGTTTAAAACAAGACATCTGTCAATTGACATAACGGTAAAAGGATAGGTCATAGCATCTATTTCCTTAATTTATGACATGTAAAATTAAATTAAATTTTAAGATGAATACAAAAGGTCATGCCTTTTGCATTATCAAAGGGGGATATCTTAATTATTACTCTTTTAGTATAAAAAACCTGTATTTTACACATGAATACAATCATAAATATCTATTAAATTAATTAAAATAAGTAAGCAAAAATGGCAAGAGATGGAGAACTGTACAAGTATAAGTCGTCACCTGGCATATGAAATGACACCAGACAAGTTGACATTACCTCATGCACAGTTGTGAGGTGATCACCATGCAACACACTGGCCCAAGGAATAAGCATGCCATGAGCTTTTAAAAAATAGCAAACAAGGTTCCTAATGAACTCATTCTTCTCACAGAGCAGAAGCTTTCATTCCATGTGAATCAATTTCTAATTCCTTTTCCATGGATTTTCTGTCTTGCACTGTTGAATACCAGTCCTTCAAACAAATTTAGTCCATCTAAAATCTTCATGTCTTAATAATGCAATGTCCTACTCAAAAGTGCATGTCGTAAGTGCCCATGTCATAACATTAGAACACTAGTATGAAAAAGAAGTTAAAAGCGACTACATATTACGCCAAATTGACAGAAGGAAGGAGAGCTAAGAACAAGGACTTCCTCTTGGAGAAAAGACCACAATGCACACTGTAGTGACAGTGGAGGTCCTGAACCAAACATTAAACACTCAGGTGGCAAACATACATTAGAACGTAAGTGGTTAAAAAAAGTGCATTCAATCAGGAAATGGTGAACACAAAGTGGTGGGGGATCGCCGCTTAATAAATGGTGATGGCTAAAATGACAGTATGCAACCTAGCCAAAAAGCATTGAGAACAATATCATAATTCCACACTACTGTCCTGTCAAGGTCTCAGAGGTGGTTTGCCATCCCCTTCTGACCTGGTGTAAAATATCAAATGTCTGTCTGTATCATATAAATGACTGAAGTAGGTGTTTTTGCAGTGTCTGAGCAATTATGGAGGATTATAGAATGAAATAAATGGAGAAGGTGAAGCTTGAGAAAATCACATACTACTTTCTAAACAAAGGAAAAAGAAAAAGATAACAGTTCACAATTTTGTTCAGGTACTGAATCACTGATTGGCACATAAACAGGACTGACACTGTTGCTAACTTCTGGATGAATTACCCTGACCAACTACATTGTGATAAGTCTGTAGCAGCTCGTGTGAAAGGTTGTGTTTGGTGGATGGAACAAAGTGAGACAGGAGGCAGGGAGTTTGAGGGTGGGTTGGGAAAGGGTGGCTGACAGCTGGGAGGGAGAGGTAGTAGGTGAACAGGGTGTGAATGTGACACCAATGTACTCATTCTGGCTGCAGACAGGGGGAGTTATGCAGGCTTAACAGTCACATGGAGGAGTGGACTGGGAGGAGGAGTAGAACAGAAAAAGAGGAAGATAGCAGAAAGAGGGTGTGAGTGCAGGATGTTTGAAGGTAGGGTCATGGCACAGGGCTGGATGTCTGTATTGATCAGCACTTAGTGGAGCTTCGGCATAAAGGATTACGAGATCAAAGGATGTGTTGTAAGGACAATTCCTATCCATGTTATTCAGAAAATCTGGTGAAAGGAAGGCTCCAGATGGTATGGGTTGTTAGGCAGTAACTGATCCCATCCCAGCACTTCATCATAGCCTCTAATCACTACTCAAACCCTTAAAGCCATTCCTGAATCTGTCCCCTAAATCCAACTGCCTCCTCAGCCCAACTACTGCTTCACACACCCATTTCCTACATGCTTCCTTAAGTCCACAAACCTAACCACCATGAACACCCCATTGTATTTGGTTACTACATTTCCACTGAAAAAATCTTGGCTCTTGTTGACCAATATCGTCAACCCAGAACCCTGCCTATCTTCACATATCAAAGACATGAACCAGTTTCTGCACTGTCACAACCATTCACACCCCACTGCCACAAGGATACCTACTCATCACTGTTGATGCTACCTCCCTATAAAGCTATATACTCCATACCACATGCCCACACTTTGGTGCTATCAAACATTACCTCCACCAACATCATTCCGAATTCAAACTCATCATCTCATTCCTTATACAACTGATGAACTGTATCCTTATGCATAACTATCTCTCCTTCAAGTGTAAGATATACAAACAAATCTGGGGCACTGCCACAGGCACCGTTTGGCATCCTCCTGTGTCAGTCTATTTATGAGCCTCTAGAAAAAACCTTTCTATCTACATAAAATTCAAAATATTTTGCCTGGTTCAGGCTGATTGATGATAACTTCAGGATATGGACCCAGGTCAAGACACTTTATCTTCATTCAACCATTCTCAACACCCCTCCCATCTGTCTAACCTGGTCCTCCTCAGCTGAGCATGCCACTCTCCTTGACAGCTGCCATCCCTTCCACAATCAAAGTCCCCCCCAATACAGTCCAGCACTCGTGGATGATGTATCTGCAGTGACGAGCAGTCCCTTGCCCAGCATGCTAAAGCCATTACTGAGACCTTCACAGAAAGGCATT
This sequence comes from Schistocerca gregaria, assembly GCF_023897955.1. Classification (NCBI taxonomy): domain Eukaryota; kingdom Metazoa; phylum Arthropoda; class Insecta; order Orthoptera; family Acrididae; genus Schistocerca; species Schistocerca gregaria. Next base: position 219,858,961 of record NC_064931.1, on the reverse strand, counting down.
ATGTCCCAAATGTAGTCTGTAAATAGATACCCCATTGCATATGCACAGGTGCCCCTAATTCTCCATCCACAACCAGGAACCAGCTGCAGAGGAATACCCACCTCATCACCCGTCATCACCCCAGACTCGTTCAACTTAAACATAAGGTTCATAAGGACTCTGACTCCTTACTCACAAGTGATATCCTGGTCACATTCGTTCCCACAACTCCCAAAATGGTATTCCAGTGCCCACCCAATCCATCAAATATTCCATTCCATCATATCTACTTCCATTGCCTGTGGAAGACCCCACTCCAAGATTTGTCTGATACACTAACCCACCGCAGCCTACTCTAGTCCCATCACTGGCATACCTATCCTATCAGAGGTAGGACCACTTAAGAAAGCAGTCATATCATATTTGAGATCTGCTGGAACTTCTGCACAGCATTTCATGTGGGCATAACAAACAACCAGCTGTCCATCAGAATGAATGGCCACTGCCAATGCATAGTCAAACTCAGGGTCAAACACCCTGCACAGCAGAATATCTTCATTCATTACTTCAATATCCTCATTCATTGTTTCAAAATCTGTACCATCTGGATTATTCTCATCACACCAGAGTCTCTGAATTACATGTAAACACATGCTTTGATCCCATAATCCTTCTGGCCTTATATTCTGTTAGCTCCTGCCCCAGATCAACCTCCACACCTACCCTGTCACCCTGACTTCTCTCATCTTGCACTCACATCCTCATCGCCATGACTTCCTTCTACCTTTGCTCTATCTTCTCCTTCCAATCCACTCACCCATGTCACTGTGCACTTCGCACAAGTCCCGCTTCCAGCAGCCAGGAAAGCTTACAGGTTGCATAGTCCTATCTTGTGTACCTGCTGCTGCCTCTCCCTCTTGAACATTAGCCACCTTACCCCAACACTCCATCCTATTCCCCATCTCCTTTCTCCCCTCACCCACTCCACTCACCACAACCTCTCCTCTCAGATGCAGTGTCAGCAAAATGTTTGTTTGTGTGTGTGTGTGTGTGTGTGTGTGTGTGTGTGTGTGTGTGTGTGAAATGATTCAACCGCTAGCTACCAACATTCTCAGTCTTATTTATGTGCCCGCTGATAACTCAGCAACTATTTGGTAAGTTGATACATCTACTCATTTCATTGTTTACATTTCACCTAGGACTTTCTATTAATATATCTTCTACTTTCTAAGTGAGCTGTAGAGCTTAACATGCCCTTTCTTGGAAAAAAATTTGAGTTTTTAACCACAACATTCGTAGAGAGCAGGAGTGTGAAATTAAATGTCATGAGATTGCTCAATGCATAATAAATTAACACTGATATTTTGCGATAGTGAGGGATGGTTGTGGAAGTACCACGGAACACAATTTCAAGCTCTCTTTATATTCAGCTAGCTGTGAAGCAACTTGGTGCCAGTTTTGTTATTTATTAGTCAACAAACAGATTCAGAAGGATGTAGGGTGCAGTAGTTACTTGGAGATGAAGAAGCTTGCACAGGATAAAGTAGCATGGTGAGCTGCATCAAACCAGTCTCTGGACTGAAGACCACAAGATGTTAGCCACTTGTCTATAGCATGTGACTGAACGAAATCAGTTGTTTCTTCTCATGTAATCAATACAATTTTGAATTGCTACTCCGCTTCCTTAAACAGTAGTTTTAATTGTTCAGTAGTTTTAATTTTAAGTGTGCTATAAAAATATTCATGTTTTTTTTGTTTTTTTTTTTTTTTTTTTTGGTACTAAAATCAGTCCTGTTATCTAGTATCATGGAATTCTTACAGTATAACAGAATCTTTAATCACAAATGACAGCTGCATATTTCAAAGTCTGTGCTATGCTAATACTAAAATTAATGTTACACTGTTTCTTCCAACTGAAGTCTGACTGAACAGGGAAGGGAGGTAATTACTGCTTTATGGATTATATAATGAAGAAATTATATTATAAAACCAAGTTGGTGGGCATAAATTATTTTCTATTTATGTAAATTAAATTCTTTACTATCACTTAAATTATTTACTATTAATTTATTCACTACTTATGTTGAACAGTTTAGGTAAATATACTGATCTTCAACTAACCATATTCTGCAAGTCATAGCATACATTAGAACAAAAATATACACCACTAACCTTCATGGGCATTTTGGTTGACATTTCTTCAGCAACAGCATCTAAAAAAGAAATAAACACAATATAATAGCTCTTGTATAAAATCACAAAGTTTGATCTGACAACTAAATATATGAATATAACAACATCAGATTTTATTTTGCTCACAATTACATAATAAAATCTGTGAATTATGTCTTCAGGACAGTCTCTTGACTGGCTAAGTGCTTTCTCAAGATGTCCAAGAGTGACCTCTTTCAATTGTTACATTCTATACAAATCAATGGGTCACTGATCCTTTTTATGGGAAACCTTAACTGCCCACATCAAACCATTTAACAAACTCCCTACGTTACATAATTTGAAATGACAAAAATGAACACAAGGACAAAGAAAATCAAGAAAATCTCGATTAAGAAAACAAATGTGATTCTAATTTAATGTGTGTTTGTTTTAAGATTCCTCTGTGCCATTCCAGGCTTCTCTTACTTGACATTACTTCTTCTGCATTTACTGCTTGCAAAATCACTGTCTTCTAACTAAATGCTTCTGGCATTGCTCATCTGTAATGGTTTTCCTTTCTTCCTGTTTCTCACATATATAATCGCTCATTGCTTTGTCTCTTGTTCCAGTCATCATTTATTAACCACTGCCTCATTTTTTCTTCTTTTCTTTTCCTCTCCTCCATTTTTAAGTCTTTTTGTTCATTTCACCTCAGTGTCGCACCTACCTTGTCACCTTATGAAAGATTCCCTCCCCCTCCCCCCCCCCCCCCAATCGTATTGACCAACTCAGATCACATTAACAACTTCAGTTCCTCTTCTTCCTTTGTTGTTGTTTCCTATGTTTCCAGCATTCCCGCAATTTCTCTCCATGAAGTCTCTTCCTTTTTTCTGTCCATGTTGCTTCTCATTTTTTTTCCTTCTGCTTTGAAAGCCTTCCAAATTTAGTATTTTATTTTTAAAACAGTTTTTTTCTGCTATTTCTGATTCTTTGATGTTTCTTTCTAGATCTTGCCTTACTTCTGTAATCCGTGCTATTGTCGATTTCTTCTTCCAGAAATATAGGAGTATTTGTTTTGTTTGTCTATTTCCATTCATTTGGTAGAGGCATCCGAAAAAGGTTAATCTTCGTTTGGCCAATGCTTCAATGTTTTCCCTAAACTTTTGTAAATCTCCTCATTACTTCTTATTTTCCAACCATATGCAGTTTTTATTGCACCCATTATTTTTCTGATAATCCTCCTTTACAGTACTTCTAGTCTGTCCATATTATAGTTCACTGTTAGGCATTCAGATCCATATAAACATTCTGGTCGTGCCACTGTGGTGTAGTGTTTTAGTTTTGTTATTCTAGATATACATTTCTTGTTGTAAATTTTTTGGTCAAACCATATGCTCTTTCCATTTTGTTAATTCTTACATCTATTGCAGATTTTTCTAGCCCATTCTGCTGCATACTCTCTGCAAGATATTTAAATTTATTTACTCACTCTATTTTACCTATTTGAGTTTTTATGAATTTTGGGGCATTTTTTATATTTGTCATGAATTTTGTTTTTTCAGCTGAAATTTTGAGACCAGTTCTGTTTGCTATTTTTTCCAGGAGGTTTATCTAAATAACTGCTTCTGTCAGGTTTTCTGAAAGTATTGCAAAATCATCTGCAAAAGCCCAGCAGTTTATCTTGATTCCATTTCTTTTCCTTTCAAAGTTATTGGTTCAATTTTGTGATTTTTTAGCTCCAAATTCCAGATCTTTAAAATTTTTTCTAGAACAAAATTAAAACAGTAAAGGTGATAAACCATCACCTTGTCTAACATAAGTTTTTATTTCAAATGGCTGAGATACTTCTCCCATAAATTTGACTTTAGATATTGTACCTGTTAGTGTTTCACGAATTATATTTTGTAATCTTATGTAAGATTATATGTTAGTTTCATTTTTCTTTGCTGTCATTGTTTTCTTTTCTTTTTCGATTTATTTCCTTTGAGTAATTTCATATCCAGTGCCTATGCTGTTTGCTGCTATTCAGTGCTCACCAACTCTATGATATCCCTCTCTCCCAACTATACAATTTTCATAATTTTTTAAACGTTTTCTTGTCTTTTGCATATAGTTAAGTCTGCTATGCTATTATGATTTTAATAATTATCTCTTGGTATCTTCCTCAAAACCAGTTCTATATCCTCGTATGTTCCTTTTTTTCTTTTAAACTGATTGCTTATTTACACACAGGGAATTTTAAACTTACTTATTGCAAATTAATGTGGTAAAAGCTGGTATTTTTAGCAGTGCAAAACAACAAAATGCCCAGACTTGTACTGCATAATGTAAGCACCTGTTGGCTGGCAAAGAACAAGAGTAGGGCACATATACAAGGTTAAGGTGAAACTCCAAGATCCCTAGATAAATACTCAAAACTTAACACATGAAGTGCAAAAACCATTTCACAAATAATTTACAGAGAATGCAAATTTTCACATGCAAGTTTCAGAATGCACTTGCCTTTAGGAAAATGGCACATATTGTAAGTCTCTACAGATCACCAAGGGGTGACATGTCTGTTTTCTTTGAGAAATTTGAATTAATAATGGAAAAGTTGTTAAAATCTAAATCAAAAATTGCTGTCTGCGGGGACTTCAACATAGAAATGGGAAATGATTGTGAGCAAGCCACAAAGTATTTTTTCAACCTCCTCAGAATGTTCAATCTATATTGTAGCAATAGAAATGCCACACGTGATGGAGCATGTATAGATAACATCATTGTTAACTTTGATAGGGATTTGTACACTGTCAGTATTGTAGGTGGGGGATTTGCAGACCACGATCCAATACTCCTCACACTCAACCTGAACAAAACTAAATGACTCCCCTCCAACACTAGTGCCAATGCTAAGGAAAAGGTGACTTGGGTTAGAGGGCAGAAGGAAGAATTGGTATACCAGTTCATTCAGAAACATCAGAGATATTAACTGGGACTGTGTATATAACTGTCAAGTGGGAATAAATAAGACTGAAGCTGCTTTTGAGAACTTCATTAAAATATATTTAGATTTGTGGTATTCTTGTTCTCCTCTTATAAAAATCAATCATAAAAGTCGACCTAAAAAGAAAAACATTAAGTGGTACACAGATGAACTTACCAATGTGAGGGAAAATATGTTATCATTGTACCACATGTATAAAAATTCTCTTAAATATGGAACGGAGCAGAAAGATGAATTGTACAAAGCGTATTTTGAATGTAAGAGAACCTACAGAACTAAGCTTAGAATGGCAAAAAGAACAGCATACGAAAGATACATTGAAGGGGCTACTAATAAGTGCAAAGCTGCATGGAATGTTGTTGCACAAGAGCATTGCAGGAATGATGAACATAGCGTAGCTCTTGACCCAGATGTAGTCCATCGTTTTTTCATGGACTCTGTAACTGATATTAGAAACAAAATTGAAACAACAAACAGTAATGCAAGTGATCTACTTAAGCAAACAGAAGCTGGGAACTATACCTTTAAATGGAGGACAATCACACCCACTGAGATCACAAAGGTAGTGGCAAAATTCTCAAACTCCAAGAGTATGGACTACTCTTGGTTGTCCAATAACATAATTAAAAAAAACAGTCCATATAATTAGTGAACCATTGGCCTTTCTGTTTAATAGGTGTCTAGAGTTTGGAGTTTATCCTACATATCTAAAAATATCGAAAGTTATCCCAGTGTATAAAAAAGGGGACAAACAAGATCTCAAAAATTACCGACCAGTTTCAATAGTTCCCATTTTCTCGAAAATATTTGAATCTCTTATTTATAACCAACTAAACTACTACTTTGAGTCACATAACTTACTCTCTAATAGTCAATTTGGCTTCCGCAAGGGAAGAAATACCACCAATGCTGTTCTTTCGATTGTGAATGAAGTAATAACAGCCTTTGAGAATAAAAATAAAGCATCACTTCTTTTATGCGATTTAAGTAAGGCATTTGACTGCATTTCTCATGATATCTTACTTGCAAAACTCAAATTCTATGGTGTACAAGACTCTGCATTGGCAGTAATTGAATCATACCTAAACAATAGGAAGCAGTTTGCCTCTGTCGGAAACAAAGACTCACAATTGCTAGATGTTAAGACAGGAGTTCCACAAAGTTCTGTCCTTGGGCCCTTCCTTTTTATAATTGCAGTCAATGATTTACCCCATTGTATCCCCAATACTGTTATCTGTTATGCTGATGACACAACTTTGCTTGCTCAGCATGAGAACATGTCAGTTCTGGAAGATATGATGCGAGATGGCCTGGAAGCGGCACTAAATTGGTTCTCATCAAATACACTGCTTTGCAATCCTGATAAAAACCAGCAGATTATACTTGGATTGTCAAAAGAGATAGAGGTGAAAGCAGTTAAAATTCTAGGAATTCATGTAGATTCTAAGTTAACGTGGGAAACACACATCAACCATATCTGCACAAAATTGTCTCGAGTTATGTATTTAATGTGGAAACTGAGAAGCCTAGTGATGAAAGAATATTTAAGAGTTATTTATTTTGGACTCTTTCAGTCACATATAGAATATGGACTGCTGATATGGGGACACTCTCTTCACATCACTGAAGTTCTAAAAATTCAGAAGAAAGTGATAAGGGCAATGAGCAATTCTGGTAGATTAGAGCACTGCCGGCCACTGTTCATTCAGCTGAAAATATTAACAGTTATTAATCTTTATATATACACCTCAGCATTGTATGCAAAAAACAATATAGCAGATTTCGAAATGAGAGAAAACATACACCACCATAATACCAGAGGCAAAACAAAATTAGACATACCTAGGCACAGGCTGACAAGAACAGGAAATGCCCATCTAATCAATAGTATAAAAATATTTAATAAACTTCCATTTTCTTCTCGGTTGGCTCACATAAGTAGCTTCAGGAGCAAGCTACTAAAATGGTTACTAATCAATCCTTTTTACAATATAACAGAATTTATGAATATAAAATCAATTGACATTAATTTTTAAGTATTTCATTATGTGATGTCACTGAATGTATTTATCTTATGTTATGGTGTATGTTAGCATCTATGGGTACTATTTGCAATGTTCATTTAGCTTTAAGATATTATTCAAGGAAAGTGTTACATTATATTCATGTAAATTGCCTATTCCACCTCAGGTGGTCAATGGTGAATAAAGAATATGAATATGAATATGAATATGAATCCATAGCAGTCACCAAGAGCTTTGTGAAACCTGATTAACAAGTTCAAAATATGCTGGACTGCTGTATTTACATCAAAAGGTTAACTTTTGAGCTGTTGTCATTTAATGTTTTTTTCAATCAACTACCTTGTCTTTCTACCCACTTTAAACTCTTCTAGTATGTTACACAATGTACATCTATCTGTTGAGTTAAATGTTGTTTTGAAGTCTATAAAGGCCATCACAAACTGTCTGTCCCTTGCATGTTTATTGACACACTATTAATGGTATGGTATATTCTCAAATGACTATTCTAATTAACCAGTTTGACAACACAAATGTGAGAGATATTTTATACCACCTGGCAACAATTTAAGGTGACCTTGAAGCCACTGGGAGCAAAGGGATAGAAATAAGTAACAATGTGGTCTATTTTATTTTATTTTCTTGCTATTATGCTCAGCTATGCAATGCAACTGAACTTATTTTCTTGATATGCTTGCTTTCTTCTTCTCTGGAAATCGCTTCATATTATCACTGTGGTTTTGCCTATGTTCCAAATAGGATCTACCTTCCCTAAACACTACTTCCCATTGACGCGCAAGTCGCTGAAGTGGCGTCAAATCAAAAGACTTGCACCAGGCGAATGGTCTACCCGACGGGAGGCCCTCGTCACATGACATTTCATTTTCACTTGATATTTGCCAATCAAATGACCTATTTTTGACTCAAACTACACTGCTGGGAAAAAATTACTACACCCTTTTAGACGTTTCCAATTCACTCAAGATTTATTGTTGCAACAGTTCATCTGGCTTACATGAAATGATTACATGTCCAGATTAATAGCAAATGCAGTTCTGAGGTACCAGGTATCGACTCCTGCTGAAACATCATATTAGTACATGGTGTAGCCTACATGTGCGGGAAGGCAGGTACTGACTCTGGCATCTAGCCAATCATCCAGGTTGCAAATACTGTCCTGGGATATGTTATGCCACACATGCTACATCTACATCTGCATCTACATACATACTCCGCAATCCACCATATGGTGCGTGGAGGTGGGTACCTCATACCACAACTAGCATCTTCTCTCCCTGTTCCACTCCCAAACAGAACGAGGGAAAAATGTCTGCCTATATGCCTCTGTACGAGCCCTAATCTCTCTTATCTTATCTTTGTGGTCTTTCCATGAAATATAAGTTGGCGGCAGTAAAATTGTACTGCAGTCAGCCTCAAATCCTGGTTCTCTAAATTGCCTCAGTAGTGATTCATGAAAAGAACGACTCCTTTCCTCCAGAGACATCCACCCGAGTTCCTGAAGCATTTCCGTATAAGTAATCAAACCTATCAGTAACAAATCTAGCAGGCTGCCTCTGAATTGCTTCTATGTCCTCCCTCAATCCGACCTGATAGGGATCCCAAACGCTCGAGCAGTACTCAAGAATAGGTCATATTAGTGCTTTATAAGCAGTCTCCTTTACAGATGAACCACATCTTCCCAAAATTCTACCAATGAATCGAAGACAACTATCCACCTTCCCCACAACTGCCATTACATGCTTGTCCCACTTCATATTGCTCTGCAATGTTACACCCAAATATTTAATCGACGTGACTGTGTCAAGCGCTACACTACTAATGGAGTATTCAAACATTACAGGATTCTTTTACCTATTCATCTGCATTAATTTACATTTATTTATATTTAGAGTTAGCTGCCATTCTTTACACCAATCACAAATCCTGTCCAAGTCATCTTGTATCCTCCTACAGTCACTCAACAATGACACCTTCTCGTACACCGTAGCATCATCAGCAAACAGCCGCACATTGCCATCCACCCTATGCAAAAGATCATTTATGTAGATAGAAAACGACAGCGGACCTACCACACTTCCCTGGGGCACTCCAGATGATACCCTCACCTCCGATGAACACTCACCATCGAGGACAACGTACTGGTTCCTATTACTTAAGAAGTATTCGAGCCACTCACATATTTGAGAACCAATCCCATATACTCGTACCTTAGTTAGGAGTCTGCAGTGGGGCAGGGAGTCAAACGCTTTCTGGAAGTCAAGGAATGTGGCATCCGTCTGGTTCGCAAGATATAATGTGAAAAAAGGGCAAGTTGTGTTTCATAGGAGCGATGCTTTCTGTAGCTGATGTATGGACAGCAACTTCTCTGTCTCAAGGAAATTTATTATATTCGAACTGACAATATGTTCGAGAATCTTGCATAAACGGATGTTAAGGATATTGGTCTGTAATTTTGAGGATCCATCCTTCTACCCTTCTTATATACAGGCATCACCTGTGCTTTTTTCCAGTCGCTTGGGATTTTACGTTGGGCAAGAGATTCGCGATAAATGCAAGCTAAGTAAGGAGCCAATTCAGTAGAGTACTCTCTCTAAAACCAAATGGGAATCCCATCAGGACCTGGCGATTTATTTATTTTCAACCCATTCAGCTGCTTCACAACCCCAGGGATGTCTATCACTATGTCCTCCATACGGGAATCTGTACAAGACTCAAACAGCGGTATGTTTCTACTACCCTCCTGCATGAAAGATTTCTCAAATGCTAAATTTAAAATTTCAGCTTTTGTTTTGCTGTTTTCCATTGCCAGGCCAGACTGATCAGTGAGTGACTGGATGGAAGTCTTCAAACTGCTTACCGATTTTACATAAGACCAGAATTTCCTTGGGTTTTCAGCAAGATCTTTTGCTAAGGTATGACGGTGGTAGTGGTTGTATGCTTCATGCATCACTCTTTTTACAGAAGCACGAATCTCTACTAACTTTTGCATGCCTCATTCTCCCGATCTTTCTTGTACTGCGAGTGCAACTGTCTTTGCTTTCTGAGCATCCCGAATTGCGCTGTTAAACCATGGTGGGTCTTTTCTGTCAGTAACCAATTTTTTCGGCACCTACTTCTCCCGTGTGTTTAAAATTTGCGCATAATTCTCCCATGTCCATCGTAACAGAAGTAAATGAACTCAATTCATTTACTAATTGGGATGCTAACAACTGCAAGCTGTTTACATAGTTTTGTAAGAGGTGTTGGTTAACGAGTTACACAAGTCACTTCTCATCCCATTATATCCCATGTATCACACATGCTCAATTGGAGACATGTCTGGAGACCATGCTAACCAGGGAAGTTGCTGCATGTCTTAAAAGAGCATGTTGAGTTTCATAGGCCATGTGTGGGTGAGCAACATGTCACCTTCCCGTTGCAAGATCAGCAAAAGAACAGGTATAACAACATTCTACACATACCCAGCACTGGATAGCATCCCCTCCAGAAACACCAATGGATGAATGCACTCTATGAGACAGCACTCATTATGTCTACATTTTGCATGTAAATGACCAACACTTACACGCAAGCAAAATATGCTTTCATGGGTGAAGACCATGACATGCCATTCCGTCTTCTAATTGATCCTCTGACGGTACCAGTAGAGCTGTGCACATTGATGCTGTGGCATGAGTGGAAGACAGGCTACAGGTGTGCATACCTGTAGGGCCACAGCTAATAACCAGTTCATGTTGACATGTCTGGGCTCACAAGTGCTCTTATCTGCACTCTGGTAGCTTTATGATCTGCCACTGCTGCATTTACTACATGATGATCCTGGCAGGTGTCTGTAGTGTATGGACGTCCAGAATGTCGTATATGGGTGTGAGAATGTTCATGTGACCACGATACCAGCATCATTGCACAACGTACACAGCACATCCAACTTGTGTGACAGTTCTCGGAAAGAACCATCCTGCCACTTGGAAGGCCACTATTTGACCCCTGTCAAACTCACTCAGTTCATTGTAGGAAGGACAAGTGCATATTTGTGGCATGGTTACCTGGTTGGTTCACACATTTTCAACACAGTGAGCCTTGTGATGTGAATGTTCCCTATTAAATAGTAGACACAGATGGCACTATGGTAGATTTACCACTATGATATCTGTTGGTGGATGACGTTGAAACCCCAGGTGTATTAATTTTTTCCCACCAACAGTGTATCTAAGTATGATTTTTGAAAGAATTTGTAAGTAGCTGGCAGCAATGCAGTTATTTATATCTGTTTTGTTCTCTTTCTTGTGAAGTGGGTGCATTACAGCATACTGCCATTCTTTAGGGATTGTTTCTACCAGCCAAATATATATAACAGCTTCATGAAGTTTCTGCATGCGATTTTTACATTCTATTTTCCATATTTCTGCTTCTATCCCATCTTCCCCTGGAACTTCATTGTTTCTAAGTCATTGTGCTTTGTCAACTTGTAGTTTGTTAAAAGTTTACAATCCTCTTTATAATTTGTTTCCAGAGCCCCGACCAGCCATCTAAAACTAAGATGGGGACCTGATATGTTGACATTTCTTTTCTAATGATTCACTGTGTTATTTTTCTTGAACTTGTCCTGTTTGTGCTAGTCTGGTTTTATCATAATGGTGCTTTACAAACTGAATGATATTTGAAGACTGTTTCTGTATTGCTGTCGATTCATGCACTTTTGTGCAGTTTTATGGAAATTCCGGACTTTACAGGATTTAATTCTCTGCTCTATGAGTTTGTCACAGATATTATTCTACCTCCTATATTTACATTTCCTTGGAGTGTACTAGTACTTTGGGAAGCTTGTAAAGAAATATTTTTAAATTCTGACCAGCTGGCAGATTCTTGGCTGAAGATGTGTGCAGAGGAGATGTTTGAAATTTGTTCGCTTTCTCAGTTTGGTTCTATTTGACTGGAATTTAATTAATGACAGGTGGTGATTAGAACGGATGACTCCTTTTTTTTTATTTTCACATTCAAATCTCTTTTCCATTTCTCTTGGGATGGTTGTATATTGTATTTTTAATTCTCCAAATGCAGTTTGGAGATCTCGAAGTTTGTTCTTGTTAGGACGTGACAGAAAATGTGTTGACACTGATTTCATTTCAAATACTTTTCAAAAGTTGATTAGTCTCTCTCCATTTTTACTAGTCCTTTGGTAAGCAAGATAGAGTCCTACAATTGTTATGAATTTGTTTTCCTTGCTAATTTGTGCATTACAGTATCCCATAAAAATTTAAATATGGTGACAGGGAGTAGCAGCTGTAATTTCTTCCATGAATTCCCAGAATTCCTTCACTTTATGTGGTTCTTTTTGGTTACAGTAGTTTCTGATGCATGGGCATTAATTAATAAACAAACTTTGTTTTCTGATTTGATTGAGAATAATGAAATTCTTTCAGAAGATGAAGTAAAGTTCAATGTCATGGTCACCGTAAAAGCATCAGTTATTAAAGGAAGAAAAATCTTTCCATGTTACTTGTAGAGTTTTACATTGTCTAAGGGATGCAAGAAATTGGTAACTTTCTATCCACAATACCAAATGAGAACATTAACTTAAACTTAACATGTATATATGCTATGATCTCATTATTTGTCCCAATGACTTGTGCTTTATTGAGAAGCTCATCTCACCAGAAACACAAGAACTTCATGTAATGCGTAAAAATGCAGTCCAGGTTTAAACACTGTTGTGTCTGCCATAACATATGGCACACCACTATATACACAGGAGGCACCACATACCAGGCCAGTCTCTAGCGTGGCACCACATCAATGGTGCACATAACAGTGACCTTATTATGCGGCTGTTGTAAGTCATATCCATCCACCGTAGTTATGATATGATGCCACAGAGTGTGCTGATAACAGGGAGTATATCCTGCTTCCACCTGGTGTCAGACAAATAGTTCAGAAATGAACACCCATCCAGCAACTGCAGATTTAAGGGGACAGTTGTCACATTGTCCCAGTCATTACACAGTGTCGCAGTAATCACTGCGTACAACAGAGTGAGTCATTAACAGAGACAGGACTTAGGTACTATCACAGACAGCAGAGTAAGACTGGAACTATTATTGCATTAGTAAGTCATCATTTACTGAGATAGATTTAGACCAGTGTTCAGAACTTTAAAATCAGCACTATGTCTTTACATTATAATCACATCAGTGCTGAGTAACTGTGTACAGGATGTTTCAAAGTCTTGGCATCAAATGTCTAGGGGTGAAAGATCACATCATTAGGAACAACTTTCGTTAAGACACAAAATGTTTGCTCATGTTACCCAGGGCCACTAGGCATCTTTTTATTATTGTTAGGCCCCTGAGCGGAGGCAGGGTGGAGGAAACCTGTGACTTGTGTATGTAATGTGTGTTGCCTGTAATCCACTGAGCAAAATTAAAGCTACTGATTTTCCAGGTAGATGCACTCATTCTCAAGGTTGAATACATATCATAAGGGAAAGGCAACCACTCATCTATAGTGGACTAATGTGTGGAGCACAAAACCACATAACAGAAAACAATATCCATACTAGCTTTCGAGCTAGGAAGCATCATTCATTTAAAATGGTCAAGTTTTCCCCACACAGACAGTATGCTGTAAATTGCAAATGCGGGTTAGCAGAAACAATTTACAGTCCAATATTTCCAAAAGACATCCAGAATTTTTCTGTGCTACTGGCTGATAACAAAGGTAAAATCATATGGAACAATTTCTGACATGTTTCTCTATTGGTGGAATGGACAGCAACATCCTACAGAGACAATGTTTGGCAAAAGCAAAGGTTGCACTGTGAATGTCCCAAGAGTGAATGATCACAACTGCTCTTGTTTGAATGGTGTTCCAAATATTGTGAACAATGCTGCGAGCTATGAGATTGATGACTATGTTGTTATGCATAAGCAAATATCTTCATTGATTAATTAAAGGGATATTCTGTAAGACAAAGAAAAAATTTGCAGATAGTGTAATAAATAACAACTTACCTTAAAGTAAACATAAGACAATGTCATTGCGCAGGAGAAAATATATGGTATTGTTAAAGTACTGCACTCTTGGGAAACCAATACATAACTTTAGATTAATTAAAGAATACTGGCAAAATTTGATGAAGAAGATGAAGTAGTCATTACAAATCTCATGTTTGTGTTCAAGGCAGTAGTAATACCATCACTTGTATGCTCTGTCACGCACTATGTTTAACGGAATATTTTACAGCACCTGGCATACATATTAACTACAGTTCAAAAAACTGTGAACACTTCATAGTATTCACTTTTAACAGCTATACGCATGGAATAAAGATCATCTGAAACAATTTTATGTTTTTGATTAACAGTTGAAAACATTTGTTGTGACACAGATATTTTATTTTTTCCCCTGATAAGTCACACAGGTTACTCTGTTCATTTAAATTACTAGAATTAAATGTTTCAACAGATATTTGATTTTTTTTTTTTTTTTTTTTGGAATGTGTAGATGGAGTCAGTCCAAATAAATACTGCTCATTACAGGTGAATTTTAAAATTTTCCCAGCAAATTGTGTGTTCAAAGAAATTTCGGGTGCCTGCAAGTCTGAAAATTCTGTGAATGCTCATTATGTGTTGCATGTGATCCCGAAGTGAACTGAAAATGCAGGTTTGTTTCTTAATGGAAACAAAATGTTTTTTAAAGTGAAATTTTATGACCCTATTCAATAGAATAGATCCAAAGTAGTCTAGTGTGATATTCGGTTTAATATGGTGTGAGATGGTACATGAGACAGGACAACACAGGCAAAGAAGACATGACATACAAGTGGTTATGAATATTTTGGTTTCTTTTGTTTTACTGAACTGGATTAAAGACTAATTAAGAGACAACCAGGTAGCCACTATACTAATACAGCTCATAACAGTACCACTTTCAAGATATTTTCATGGAATAGTTTAGTGTTACATTTTCCATATTCCTCTCATTTTATTATGCTCTGTGATTAAAATAACCACTAGCTCCGTTTCCTCTAGAACTTGTAACACATGGAAATGTTTGTTTGCAATGTTTCCTTTGCCCAAGCTGGCCCATCTTGTTTGACAGCCTGTGCCATGCTGCCTATCTGCCAGTGCCTCACAGCACTGCTACTCACTTCACTGCAGGAAGACTGATTATTCTTCATGTTTTGATTTCACTGTTAACACATATCATCAAACCAAATATTACACTACATGAATTTGGGATCTCTCTATTAAATGGGGACATCAAATTCCACTTGGAGAATAAAATTATTTGTGACAATAAATGTATTAACAGGACAGCAAAAGTCTAAGAATAACCATATAACAACTGAGTAATACTGCTGCATGACTGAAACAGACAGCACAGTGCTGGCAGGAACATGAGGCAACATGGGGCGAGTGGGCATATGGAAATTGAAATATCAGGCCATTCAGCTAAGACATATTGAAAGTAATATTGTACCAGGGTGCAATAGTAATGTCATTATTGGCTTTCTGTCAATTAGTCAAAAATAACAACAGACATTGAGAGATCGGTAAACATTTGTTTGCCACATCTTACTTGACTGACTTGCCCTGTCTCATAGAGTGTCATATTCCAGTCCACACTGTGCTGTCTGCTATTCCCATGCAAGAGCAGTGCTGGTTACTCTTTTAGTTTTGCTGTTTCTCTTAAAACATGTATGTAAAGTTCCACTGCAGAAAGTATTTTGTTCATTACAAGAAAAAGCTAACATTTTTCACGGACACTGCATTGCATGAAACCTGTGATGAACAGTATTTGTTTGGGCTGATTCTGTCGATGCATTGGAAAAACTTAACTGGAATATCTGTTAACACACACACACACACACACACACACACACACACACACACACTTACACACACACACACACTCCCTCTCTCTCTCTTCCCTCTTCCACTGGTCTTTGTTTTCTTCCTTCATTTCTGTCCTTTTGTGGAAAATATTCGATGGATATTCAGATGACCTTTCCTGAGTAAAAAATCATTATATGTATGAAACAAACAATCACTGTAAGAAATAAAATTCATACCTTCATCAGGAAGAGATGATTGTCTTTCAACAGTAGATGCTGTCTTCAGGTTCACAGCAGAAGTCAGAGGAACTGTAAATGGTGCTGTAAGCAGGCGATACTCTGTTAGTAGATCCCATAAAGCATGCCGAACAGATGATTTTATTTTCAGTGTCAGAGATTCAATGTTAACTCTGCCTTGTTTCCATATGCGGAATTCCATAAATGCCATTTCTTCTGTAAAAATGAACAAATAAATAAATGAATAAATAAATTCATATTTGCCATCTTTCTAAAAAGTGTGAATTATATACATCAGTTACAAACTATATAAAGGAACTATATTGTCATATTCCCAAAGGAAAAAAAAATCATGTAGAATTAACAAGGCCTGTGAGGCATACATCTGAGTTTGAAATGTAAATGAAGGACGTTGAATTGGGGTCCAAAATTTGAAGTGGTTTAGTTGGATGTTTAATATAAAGATGATGTAGGTCAAATATTTTAATGGCTCCATTATTTGCTCTTATATATGCAACAGTAAGGTTAAGTTGTGATCAGTGGAGGTTGGTTCCTAGTATTATATTTATGAATGCTATTATTATTTTCAAATAGTACCTTATTCTTCGCAGCAAACTACATCGGATAGTAAATGTGTTGTGAAGTGGTTGTTAGGCCTAATTTTATAAAAGGTTGCCCACATGAAGTTCGAGGATCGACACTAGATATTAGCCACAGAGTACATTTCTGTGCAATGAATACTTTGTGCCTACTTGTGCAACTGTCCCAGAAAAGTATATCATTCTGAGCTGTGTTGGCTTACCTGAATTTCTTTTTCCACCTGCTGGCATGAACTTTTGTGCTAGTGTTCTGCGAGGTGTCACTTCAGCTATTGGTGGGCACCCATACTGGCAGGGAGAGAGATGAGTTGAAGTTGCGCAGCCTACCAGGCCAGAGGCAGAGCTTGGCAGTATGTAACTGACATTCAGCACAGCTCGCGCTATTCGTCCACGAGACTCAGAGGGCCTTAGACACGGGTTCACAGGTAGATGCCGTGTTTCTTGACTTCCGCAAGGCGTTTGACACAGTTCCCCACAGTCGTTTAATGAACAAAGTAAGAGCATACGGACTATCAGATCAATTGTGTGATTGGATTGAGGAGTTCCTAGATAACAGAACACAGCATGTCATTCTCAATGGAGAGAAGTCTTCCGAAGTAAGAGTGATTTCAGGTGTGCCGCAGGGGAGTGTCATAGGGCCGTTGCTATTCACAATATACATAAATGACCTGGTGGATGACATCAGAAGTTCACTGAGGCTTTTTGCAGATGATGCTGTGGTGTATCGAGAGGTTGCAACAATAGAAAATTGTACTGAAATGCAGGAGGATCTGCAGCGAATTGACTCATGGTGCATGGAATGGCAATTGAATCTCAATGTAGACAAGTGTAATGTGATGCAAATACATAGAAAGATAGGTCCCTTATCATTTAGCTACAAAATAGCAGGCCAGAAACTGGAGGCAGTTAATTCCATAAATTATCTGGGAGTACGCATTAGGAGTGATTTAAAATGGAATGATCATATAAAGTTGATCGTCGGTAAAGCAGATGCCAGACTGAGATTCATTGGAAGAATCCTAAGGAAATGCAATCCGACAACAAAGGAAGTAGGTTACAGTACGCTTGTTAGCCCAATGCTTGAATACTGCTCAGCAGTGTGGGATCCGCACCAGGTAGGGTTGATAGAAGAGATAGAGAAGATCCAACGGAGAGCAGCGCGCTTCGTTACAAGATCATTTAGTAATTGCGAAAGCGTTACGGAGATGACAGATAAACTCCAGTGGAAGACTCTGCAGGAGAGACGCTCAGTAGCTCGGTACGGGCTTTTGTTAAAGTTTCGAGAACATACCTTCACCGAAGAGTCAAGCAGTATATTGCTCCCTCCTACGTATATCTCGTGAAGAGACCATGAGGATAAAATCAGAGAGATTAGAGCCCACACAGAAGCATACCGACAATCCTTCTTTCCACGTACAATACGAGACTGGAATAGAAGGGAGAATCGATAGAGGTACTCAGGGTACCCTCCGCCACACACCGTCAGGTGGCTTGCGGAGTATGGATGTAGATGTAGATGTAGATGCTTTGTATGACTTGTCATGCTTGCTATTTCCTGTTCAGAAACAATTAGTGGAATAATCGACTATGTGCCTTTTGAGAGTTATTCACGTGTTGCTTATGTGACCTGTTTTCCCTGACTTCCTTGTATCACTGATGCATGACTTTAGTGGGTAAACCTTATGGCTGTTGGTTCTGTGGGCCTGCTCACCACTACATAATGGAGTGTTGCTCTGGCCTCCATTGCTCTGAGGTGGCTTACTGCCTTGTCAGTGGCTTACTGTGTAATTTTTCTGGTGTCTCACTGATGTGTACTTGATATTTGTAAAAGGTTTTTAAGTGCAGTCTACCTTTCAGGTTGTGTTGTGGGAGGGCTTGCTCATCTTACATATTGGTTTAAACACATTATTTGTTTAAACTGTCCTTATGGATATGTTAAAATGTTGCCTTTTTTTAAAAAATCCTGTATTTATTATGGTACTTACCTGTTTTTAATCAAATATGTTATAAACTATGTTTTGATATCCTGGTGTGCACCAGCTATGCATGTGTCAATGTCTTATTGACCTTAACCAGGTGCAACAGGAGATAATTAATCAACTGCTAAGTCATGTAAATGAACTGTTAATCAGTGTTAGTACCGTGGGATTAGATGAGGTATTCCTGCTACTGGGTACTTAAATAAGGGGTTAAGCAGTGTAGGTACCTCCGATTTTGACAGATATGTCCCTGACTCTTTTGCTAAATCGACTAATCCCATCAGGCATTTGTTGCAAGGTATTTCAAAAACCGTTTATTGATCAGCTGTGCCAAGCTGAGAGCATATTATGGTTGGCACTTTGAACTTCATGTCGATGCCTTACAGATCACTCACGTCATTATACTTAGTTTGCTGTAGTCATTAGTTCACAGATTGTTAAGTACTTTCTTTCGTGAGGTTCTCCAGACTCAGGCTCATCTTATGGGACCTGAGACGCTGCATAACATGAAAGAAGTTATCCCCATGTATCAAGAATGAGTTGGACCTGTCCATTACTGGCACATGCAAGCACATACTGCACCTTTACTTGAATATATTGAATATATCTAAATTGTAGTTGCTGTCTTGCAGATGACAGTTAAGGAGCACAATATCATTCTGACTATTTCGGAGGGAATGTGACCAGAAGATCATACACGTGGTTTTTGACCGTAAACCCACCACATTCAATGTTGTTTGCTAACAAACAACATGATCAGGGGAAGGAAGGCTGCGCTGATGTTTCTTCTTCTATCATTGGTGAAAACCCGCTGTCTCACATGGGCAGCCTGGTAAAGGTTGTTTTTTGGTGTACTTGAGGGTACCATTTTGTGCATGAACATCTGGTTGGGTGTCCCCCAAGACCTAATAGCTGACACCTATGGGACGGCCTCCGGTAGGGGGGGGGGGGGGGGGGGGGGCGGGGGGAGGGGCTAGAGAGGTAGCAGGCTATGTTCAAGGCTATCAAACTGTTGCATCCTAGGATGTTTCTCATTTCAATAATAAGTTTATCATTCAAACTGATGCATCCAATGTTGGGATTGTGGCAGTACTTCTCCAGGAGGACTCGGGAGAGACGCATTCCCTTGCTTATGTATCAAGAAAATTGTCTGGGTTAGAGCTCAAGCATTCAGTTTATGAGCATGAAGCCTTGGCCATGTTGTTTGTCCTTGAAACATTCAAGTTTTATCTTGAAGATGGGGAGTTTGACCTGGTGACTGACAGTCATGTCTTAATCTAGGTTTTAGCATGTCCTTTTGTCAAAGGCATTCAATTGTGTAAACCACAACATCCTTTTAAATAAATTAGAATTCTATGGTGACACGTGCAGTGCTGCAAAATGGTTAAAGTCATACCTCGCTAACAGGAAACAAAGGGTGTCAGTGCAAGGGACTAGTGAATTAAGTCATCACTCATCATCAGAATGGGAAGAAATAACATGTGGTGTCCCACAAGGATCCATCTTAGGGCCATTGCTTTTTCTTGTGTACATTAATGATCTCTCATCAGTTACACTGCCAGAAGCAGAGTTCGTTTTGTTTGCAGATGACACAAGTATTGCAATAAATAGTATGTCGAGTGTAGTTCTAGAAATATCTGCTAATGATATTTTCATGGATATTAATAAATGATTTAAAGCCAACTCACTGACATTAAACTTCGAAAAGACTCACTATATGCAACTCAGAACCTGTAAGAGCTTTCCACCCAGCATATGCATAAAGTAAGAAGAAGAGCAAATAGAAGAGGTTGACAGTCTTAAATTCCTGGGATTACAACTTGATAATAAATTCAGTTGGGAGTAGCACACCACAGAACTGCAGAAATGCCTTAACAAATCTGTATTTGCAATTCGAGTGTTAGCAGACATAGGTGACATAAAAGTGAAAAAGCTTGCATACTTTGCCTACTTTCATTCCATAATGTCATATGGTATAATATTTTGGGGTAACTCTTCAAGTCAAACAAAAGTTTTCCGAGTCCAAAAGCCTGTAATATGTATTATTTGTGGAGTAAACTCACGGACGTCTTGTAGAAACCTCTTCAAAGAACTGGGTATACTAACTACTGCCTCTCAGTATATTTACTCCTTAATGAAATTTGTCCTAAATAATATATCTCTTTTTCCGACAAACAGCTCAGTTCACACATACAATACCAGGAACAAAAATGATCTGCACAAGGACTTAAAAGCACTTACTTAAGTTCAAAACTGGGTCCACTACTCAGGAACACTCATCTTCAATAATTTGCCAGCAAACATAAAAAATTTAGTTACAAATAGAGATCAGTTTAAAAGGAGCCTGAAAGACTTACTAGTGGCCAACTCCTTCTATTCCATTGACGAATTTTTTAATAGAAACAAATGATGTGTTGTATATATTTATACTATTAGTATTGTTATTTCAGCTTAAAAAAAAAATAAAAAAGGTGACATGTTCCGCATCCACGAGGATCTCCTCAACACGGATCTATGGAACGAAAAACTAATCTAATCTAATCTAAACTAGGAGGATCAACAGGTGGGCAGTGGGCATCTCTGCCTTTTATTTTCAGGTGTGGCATATTTGAGGCTCTCAAAACTTAGTTGCTGATGCACTGAGTCATGTTTAGGAGGGTAGTGAGTCTACTTCTTAATATTCTTCTTCCTCTGGTGCCCCTGTATGTAGCATCTTAGCCAAGGTCTCCCAACTTTTAATGGACCTTAAGTCCAAGCAAGATCAGAATGCCCATTTATCCCCTATTAGGAAGCAGCTTTGGCAGGTGTCAGGTTCCAGGTTATTTGTTAAGGAAGGGCATTCTTTGTCGCCCTTACTGAGATTTCTCTTCCTCCACAGAACACCAACAGCTCTTATAAAAGGCTTTAATATGACTTTAATGTTAAAATATGTTTTTGTAAAGCCTCTGAGCCTGAAGATGGGGTATTCCCTGAAACATGTTGCTCAATAAATAATACAGTAGTAACAAATTTTGTGACTGGTAGCGGTTATTTAAATAAACTTTTTCATGAGGAGGAGAATGTTTTGGTTTCAGTGGGGGGAAGTTGAGCCATGCCAGCTTGCCTTACTTCCCCTTTTAGTTCCTCTTTTGACCTTCTGGCACAATCATTCGCACTTGTGCTCTGTGAGGTGGTG
This sequence comes from Schistocerca gregaria, assembly GCF_023897955.1. Classification (NCBI taxonomy): domain Eukaryota; kingdom Metazoa; phylum Arthropoda; class Insecta; order Orthoptera; family Acrididae; genus Schistocerca; species Schistocerca gregaria. The sequence goes on along the minus strand of NC_064931.1, from coordinate 219,836,974 downwards.
CTTCAGCTCTTGGTGAGCAGCTGTAGTGGCAAGGGCAGAGAGAGGAGTTGAAGCTGGACATCCTTCCGGACCAGATGTGGAGCTTGGCAGTGTGCAACCGGTGTTCAGCATATGCTGATTTTTGGATCATGGCATGCTTGCTACTTCCTGTTTGGAGGCAGTTGATGGGTTATTTACACATTGCTTATGTGACCTGTTCTTGCTGTCTTGCTTGTATTTCCATTGCTTGTGTTTTGACCTTGTGGCTGTTAGTCCTGTGAGCCTGCCCACCACTTTGTAATCAAGTGTTACTCTGGCCTCCATTGCTATCAGTTGGCTTACTGCCTCATTAGTGGTTTACTGTGTAATTTTGCTAATGTCTCATTAATGTGTGTTTGATATTTGTAAAAGGGCTTTTGAGTGGAGAGTAGATTTCAGGGTGTGTTATGGAAAGCTTGCTCATCTTACATTTTGGTTTAACTACCTTATTAGTTCAAACAATTTTTTTTGGATATGTTTAAAGGGTTATCTTTTTAAATTCTATATTCATTATGATCATTACCTGTTTATAATCAAGCATGTTATTGAACTATGTTTTAAGTGTCCTGGTGTGCACCAGCTATGCACGTTTGTTCATGTGTCTATAAGTTTACTGAACTCATATTATTTAAAGTAAGCTTGATGATGTGGACTTCCTGCCCACACTGCTTTCCTTCCAGTTTTCTGTTTTAAATATTCTTATTTGAGCTCAGTACCTTCAGGCACATCTGTATGTACATTTAATAAGCTCATTTTTGCTATTTATTGTATTGTTTGTTATTTCCCCATCAAAGTTCTGGTAATTTGACTCTACTAGGGGTTGGACAGAAATAATGAGGGGCCTTTCATTAGATTATTTGGGTCACACCTTCCTGTTATTGAAGGTCGATATTTCTAGGTCATGTGATTTCACTTATGTACCTTTGATACTTGTATTTATTCTTCAGGGTAAACTCATTGTGGCTTCTTGTCTTTTGTGGGAGTGCTGACCAATGTGTACTTGTGTGAGGTGGCTGCTGGAAGTGGTCTATAGTGAAGTGCAGCTTTTGTCAACTCATTGCAGCATGCCTTCGCTGTGTGTTGTAATCACCTGTGTGGTGGGTTGATTGCGGCCTCCCTTCCCGAATCTTGGCCAGCTCTCTGCAAAGATATCTAAATTGAGTTTCTTGCCTTATTCCAGCCTAAATTGGTGATCATTAAATTATTTTGGGATGTGATCATTATTTCATTTAATTAGGGAGCAGGGAGTGCCTCTTCTCCTCTTAGCAATTCTGTAACTGCCATCAGAAAAAGCTTGGGTTTTAAGGGAGAATGTTATATGCTTATGGTTTTAAAGGTTCTTATTTTACTTACTCGTAATTCTTTGTCTGCTGTCACCCAGGTTAGCCCACTAACTTATTGTAATTAATTGTGCATCCTTTTCAAATATTTCATTGTCAAGATAAACTGAATTATTCACTTGATTTCTTGTAATTGCCAGTAATTGCTTTTTGACATTAAACAAATTGGGTTTGAATAATTATTTTATATCTGTTCTGGGGACTTATCCATTTATTGTTAATGATATCTTTAAGGGCATTTCACTTGCTACTTGGTAAAACCATTGAGCACTTTAACTGCTGTTAAACTAGAACTTTTCTTAAATCTATTTCCAAGTCCTATCCTCCTGTTGTTCTGGAAGTTCTACATCTGTAACTAGATTACATTGTAACAAATTTTATTCATTGTGTTTACTGATTGTTTAAAGGTCGCTTCTTTGCCTTAAAGCAAGCTTGCAGATATGTGTGAATAAGTTGTTGTACCGATTGTTAACATTCTACTAATTGATAGTAAATGTAATTATTGTAGTTGAAGGAATGGATGATATCTAATTGGGGCCCAGCCCTTTCAAGATTACCTGGTATCCTTCTGGTTCTGTATCCTGGGGCAATCCATATGTCACATCAAAGGATGCAAGTAAGCAAAGTTAGCTAATTTTCTGATGCCTTCATTACCAAAATTGGCAGTTATACACAGAGCAAATGTTGCTACTCTCAAGTGCTAGAAAATATCTAAAATGTGTGATTTCCAATTCACATTCTGAGCATTATGCATGCCAAAGAATTTTCAACAACCTGTTTTATGTATTTCCTTTTCCCGTGTTGTATATCTATTGATGATGATATATCCTGCCTTGTAAAGAGTTGAATCCACTGTTTTTTCTAAGTTATGTGAAAGATCATTCACCAAGAGGTTGGGTTGGGTTGTTTGGGGGAAGAGACCAGACAGCGAGGTCATCGGTCTCATCGGATTAGGGAAGGACGGGGAAGGAAGTCGGCCGTGCCCTTTCAAATGAACCATCCCGGCATTTGCCTGGAGGGATTTAGGGAAATCACGGAAAACCTAAATCAGGATGGCCAGATGCGGGATTGAACCATTGTCCTCCCGAATGCGAGTCCAGTGTGGATCATCCACCAAAAACTAATCAATAATAGTTTTGAATATTTCATTTATTGTTCATTCCATTGCTGCAGCTTTGTTAGGCTTCATAATGATGCTTGCACCATTAGCACATAGCACATTTTTTTGTGTTATCAGAGTACAATGGAAAACCATTTATGTAAAGTAAGAATAGGAGTAGTCCCAGAATTGAATCCTTTGAAATATCAGTAGTCATTCATACCCACTCAGAAGATAAGTAATCATGAGTGCTGCATAAGTTACTTAACATGATCCTTTGCTTCCTGTCAGTTAAACATGGAGTGAGTCACTTTGTCATTATACCTTTAAATGTATTCAAAACAATTTTGCGATTTGCAGAGTCAAATGGCTTACCCAGATCACAAATAATGCCAGCAGGTGAAAGAGGGACAGAATTGATAGAGGAGACTGCAAAGAAGAGGGTGAAGGTGCAGGATCCTAAAATCCCACCAGGCTCAACCTCCACTCACACCTAACTCACACCCAGTTCCATCACTGCCACATAACCCCAACCTCAATCATTCTGCACCCACACCCCCTTCCCTGTAGTCTCTCTCTTCTTCTGGTCTATCTCCTCCTACCAATCCATTTCTCCACATCATCATGCACTGTAAACAACTTCCACGGTCTGCAGCCAAAACCAGCTCACCAGTATCACATTCCTACCCCACATACCTGCTCCTCCCTCTCCTTTCCACCTGCCTTCCACCCTTCCCCATCGTCTCCCACTCTTCACCTCCTCTCTACCCTCCCACACCCCATCAGATACAGCCCCTCACTCCATCGAGAAGCAGTGCTGGCACAATATAGTCAACTGGGACAAAGGAGGCAGGCGTGTGTGTGTGTGTGTGTGTGTGTGTGTGTGTGTGTGTGTGTGTGTGTGTGTGTGTGTTAAATAATTTGTATTCCAAGGGCTTTCCAGTACTATATTGTAACTCCACGGTTATAATCACATAACTTTCTCATGTGGGGCCATTGCTAGATAGCAAACAACAAACAGCTGTAATCCCAGAGTATCACTGAGTATTTAGTATGCCACAACAACTACAAGATTCACATAATCCAGAAAACTACTTACTGGACAAAAAATGTGTTTCCTTTCTTTGGCAGAATCTAAGAGTTTGCTTTGCTTTCTTTCTTTCTTCTTTCATTTCTGGGTCATAATGATGTCTTCAACTTTTGTTTGTTAAGATAGGATGGCTCCAAAAGTATGAGGGGAAGTCACAAAGTAAAGTTATGCACTATAGTTATAATAGGGGTAGGGATGGGGGTGGGGTGAACTGACACTACTGAAACCTGGCTTCATCCCATAGTGTAATAATGATGTGCTGTGTGACATTATACATGCACTAACAATAACAGAACAGAAAACTGACTTTTTTAAAATCTCTATTTTTCTGGGATTTATGCAGTGGTAACAGACTGATCTGTACAACAGCCTGAAGTATAGCCTTGGTTGAAAGGTGACAGTTTGGCTGTGATGTGATTCACTGAACTGTATCATAGCCTGAGACCTAGTTATGTTGAATAGTGACAGTTTGGTTGTCACTTGGCATAGCAGTATTGCAAGCTTCAGTTAATTCTAAAAATGATGTATATCAAAATGTGCTAAGGAATCAAAAGTGCAGTACTGCAGTGATAATGCCTCCCTCCACACAATATAAGGTGCCATGACCAGTAATACAAGTTTCCAAAAAGATCTCTCTCTCTCTCTCTCTCTCTCTCTCTCTCTCTCTCTCTCTCTCTCTCACTCACTCACACACTCACACACACACACACACACACACACACACACACACACACACAATTTATCATTGCAGGCAGTGCAGTAAAGGACCGTAAGCATGGTAACAAGCAAACCTGAATCATCAGAATTCTCTTCATAGCTGGGTAACACACATGTCAGTGAATCAAAGTCTTCAGGATTTACTTCTTGACTGTATGCATCTCTTGATGGTTTTGGGTACCTTGAATGATGTAAGAGAAAACCAGAATGGTCTACCACTGCTATTGCAATACATGCAATTCCCTTATTTCCAGATGCAGGGCTCTGGTTGTATAGGAATATATCAGTTTCAGGTACTCGTTTCTCTGATGTTTCTGCCTGCGAGTAATCCTAGAAATGAGAAAGAAATGACAACAATACCAGAAATTTCAGTGTTTTGAAATTTCATATTTCAATAACTAATTTGTAGAATTACATTAAACAAAATACCTGAAAATGGTATTCAGGGCGTGGATCTGTGTACTTTGGAGTGTACAAAAACTGCAGTATATTCTGGCGTAGATAGTACTCCAATGCCTGAATATGTTCCAGTGCATGTTTTGGTACACTAAACTGTAAAATCAAAGTCATTTTGTTAGTCATATAATAAAGGTACATTACTCTATATTCTACAATGTGGAGTACATGAACTCTGAAGGTAAACATAAATACACACAAGTATTACATTTATTATAACTGCTGATAATTCATCTAAAGAATAGTGCTATGTCCTCCTATCCTTCAATCATACAGGCTAGTATGAAATATCTTCCAGATTTTTTTAAATATCACATTTTCATAATCCTGGTTTACAACCTTGGTTTTGGAACATGGAATTAGTACAGTTCTGAACTACAGTCTAATGCTCATAAAACAAAAAGACCAAGGATGCAAACACTGGCCATGAAAGTCTGCATTGTTTGTTAATATAGTTAGATTCATCTATGACTCCTCAGTACATTCTGATGAAATTAAATGTATGATTACTGTACAGTTAGGCAAAACTGAATACAATCAAGAACCAGATTGTGTACCTTCACTATTGATTCTGGATATTTATAGGGTTTTTGTATAAAATGCACATCTTCAGGCGTAAGTTTGCACATTGGATTCCTTGCTAGCATCACAGAAAGAACTTCCAATATTGCATCATCTAAACGGTTTTGAAGAACTTGGATGAGTTCTTCTTTTATTTCTGGACCTGAAGAGAAACAATGCAAAAAGGAAAGCAACACCAAATAATTCAAGCTCCAAAATTACATTACAACAATTGCAAAAAAAGGAGACACTCACAATTAAACATATTTACTAATGCAGAAAAAGCACGAAACAAATCATGTCCACAGTTATGTTTACCTCATACAACAGCCAAAGATGTGTGTGGTTATTTCTTTTGTACACAGCACTTCCTTTTTGGCTGTTATTTACAATGAAGCGGTATCAGTGGTAGCATAAGTCTAAATATCTAGCTTTATATGAACACAAATAATATTCACTCACATACAGAATCATTTATCAATGTTTATGTTGTGTTATCATAGTTTTTAGACACAAACTAGAGTCCCTAGTTGCATTAAAATTTTATAGTACCTGCATGAATTGTCTTTATGATACCAAAGGCTACACAGAGCAAGGTATTATAAGCTTACTGGACAGAATATAATGTTCATGTTTGAGAAAGCAAACTAGCGCAATACAACAGCATATGTTTGCAATCATATTGTACCTGTATTACATTTTGAAGACTTAAAAGCTTAATACAAAAAGAAACAGATGACAACTGCATTTATAAAAGTCACTATCAACTTGTTCAATTCATCACGAGAAAGGATGACAGCCAAAAACAGTTGCAGCCATGTTTAAAATCTTGTTCAATTCATATAATTACATAATGAAATATTTTATACCAAAAATTATTGGAAGATGTTTCAGAGCCACCGGACTATGCACACTGATTCAATGATAGATTTAGAAAGCAATATTAGAAAGTATGAGGGAGTCTCAATTCATTTCAAAGATGTCTTAGTCAAGAAGGGGGATAAGATGCAAAATGAAACTGTGTGCTGGAGCAGGACTCTAACATGGAACCTCTGCCTTTCGCAAGCAAGTGCTCTATGACCTGAGCTACGGAGGCATAACTCACAACTCACCCACATAACTTTACTTCTGCCATTACCTCATCTCCTACCTTCTAAGTTTCAAATCAGTGCACACTCCATGGCACAGTGAAAATTCATTATGGAAAACTGTTGCAGTGATGGTACCCCAAAAATGAATAGTTGCAGCAGATGCAAACAGATATTGCTACAATAACCCAAAACTGTTAGCAAATAAAACAGAAACTGCTGGCTATATCACACTGTCATGCATAAAAATCATTACAAAAGGAATCTCACACAAAAAGGTGTGAAAACATTTAAGTACTTCCGGAATTAATAACGAGATAAAGAAAGAGTAATCAGGAAAAGAAATTCCGTCTCACATTAAATTCTGCTGCTATGCAATTGCATAAGTAAACAAACCACACTGTATTAACCTAACACTGTAATCATAATACCAAGAAGTGGAAGGATACACAGAGTATTCAGTGCCATTTCTGATATGAACTGTGGTTATACAGATAAAACGCTCTGCTAACTCTATCTACACAAACCTAAAAAACAGTTTTCATCTCTTAACTTTTCAATGAAAAATGTGCATGGAAAATTTGTATAAAATCAGCATTGAAAGGAAACAGAAATGCACAAGACAGTGTCAATGAACACATAAGTAACAAAATGAGACACTGTATTACAAAATATCTATGGAATGGAAAGAAAATTACAGCACAAGTATTTACATGTGTGAAATATTGTAAATGCCACACAGCAGAGCTAGTCAGTCACAGATCTATACCACTTCAAAAACAATTTTGGTTTTGTAATGAGTAACAAACCACAGCTCTCTCTCTCTCTCTCTCTCTCTCTCTCTGTGTGTGTGTGTGTGTGTGTGTGTGTGTGTGTGTGTGTGTGTGTGTGTGTGTGTAGGAGGAGGAGGACACACACACACACACACACACACACACACACACACACACAGAGAGAGAGAGAGAGAGAGAGAGAGAGAGAGAGAGCTGTGTGTGTGTAGGAGGAGGAGGACACACACACACACACACACACACACACACACACACACACACACGCACGCAATACTGCCTTGCTCTACTGAGATTCAGTGCGAGTGCGATGACATAAATGACTTTAGAAATTTCACAGCCAACTTAAGGATGTGATGATAATCTAACTCAGCTAAACATGAACCAAAATCTGTTTAATCTATGACACACTCATGTAACATTTAAATCTATTAAACTACCAACAAATATGCCTCAGGTTATTTAGCACTGATTTAGCATGTTTTTATACCATACAGTCAAATGAAATAACTACCTGCTTCAGAAATACCATGGACTTTTAAAAATATAACATCATCAGGCTTCACAGCAGGTGGTTGTGGTGTGGCACAGGCTACTACACCATCATTGGAGCCAGAACCATTAGGCACAGCAGGTGCATCTCTTTCCCCAAATGATTTTCTCCTAGCTAGTTCCTCTGCCTGTTTTTGGAATGGAGGGAAAATTATGTGTATTACTGATCATAAATTCTACTAACTTTATATTCACAAGTGATCAAGTGGTGCTACAATCTTGAATATAACTCACTTGACTACTGAGACCATCTTCTGAAACGAAACTGGGCTGCTTTCTGGTTGAAATGTTTAATGAGGTCAATGATGAGCTTCTTGATACAGGCCCAGGTGAATTATCATCAGTGTCTGATTTAGGAGGTCCAGTGAGACCAAGCTTGCAAGATAAATGCACATTTTCATGTAACCTATAAAAAGAATATTTTTAAAAGTCATTGTAAATGTATATAGCTATTATTACTGATGTCATCAGATATATAAAATAGGCAATAGATTAGAAAGAGGATAACAAGTTATACAAAATGCAATTAATTTCAATGTGTTTATAGAAATATACTGAATTATAATACCATCTAGATCAACATACATAGACAAAGTCATTTGAGATGGACTTTCACATAACTATGTTTCCATCACTACACATATTACATAGACAAGACCAACATTTTTTTATGCCCAAACCAGGTATGTCCCTCACTGCAGTGGGGACATACTAGAAAAAAGCTTTCAGTAGTCCTCATATGACTTCTGAGGGAATAGAAAAATTTTATACATGAATTTCAGTTGCAATATATCATGATAGATTAATTACAAAATCATTTTGTTCAGCTGACTTTCAACTTGAGAAAAAGTATGAAACAACAGGGAGCATCGAGTAATGTCCCCAGCCCCACACCCATCAAATTTCATACTCATTTATACAGCTGAGAACAGGGTAACCTGACAGATAAAGTACAATATGCAGAGTACACAATGACGTTTTGCCATCTAACAGTCTCAGAGACAATCATGGAAATGAACTGAAGAGCAGACAGCAAACACTGACCAATACAAGCAAGTTTCACAGGAGCATACACATAGTACACGGTGTCTGGAAGGAGAAAGGGGCTAATTCACCAAAAACTGAGTCATTGAGCCTTCAACAGGAATAAACAAGACTGAGACTTTTTGTTTGAATGTGTGGTCTCTGTTCCTTCAAAAGAACAGACATCACACAGATCCCACGGATGTGAAACATAACATCTAAATTGAAGGGCTGCAGCTGACAGTAGAATCCCCCCTTCAATTTACATACAAGGCTGAGACAGTTGCAAGCTTTTGTGTGTGAAAGGGTGACTGAAAGCTGAGAAAGAGAGGTAGCAGGTACACAGGACGAGAATCTGGCTCCACAGAGAGGACATAGGCTGCACACAGTGACATGGAGGAGTGGGCTGGGAGGTGGAAATGGAAAACAGCAAGAGGGAGACAGTGGAGAGAGGGTATGACTACAAGGGTGGAGGTGGGTGTGGGTATGGACATGGGACAACAGATTAGCAGAGATTGATGCCAGAAGGATTACATGTTGGTGTGATTAGATTTTGGTGGTCGCAGACCACTGGGCATGTGACATATACAAAATTATTCCTATTTACCAGAAGGGTAACAAGACTTAGGCACAGAGCTAAATGCTTACATGACTAACACGACACGGTTTCAGACTTCTAGAATATATATGCTGCTCAAATGAAATGACTTTCAAGAGTTATATTTCAGCGCCAGTACACATTTTAAAAGCAATAAGCATGTGAAACTCTTCTTAGTCAAGAAACGCCGAAGAGTATATGACCTATTTTGAAGCCTCTTAATGCAGTTCTGTACTACAGCAGATTTCATAAGACATGTAAATGCACAAGGGCTGCTATTCAGGTAGAAGTCAATATGTAGTGTCAGTTGAAGACTCGTCATCATCATCATCCATTTGTCACCCACTGCTGGATGCAGGACTCCCCCAGTCATTTCCATTGATTAATATCTTCAGCTTCTCACATTAAAATTTGCCTTGCCTGTTGCTTCACACTGTTAATCAATCTTGCATTAAGTCATCCTCTAGGGCTTCTCTTAACACGAGGACTCCTACACAGAATTTCTTTATTCATCCTTCTCCCAACATTCAACTCATTATTTGCCCCATTTATCTCCATTTCAGTTTCTTAACAGTAAATATTATGTCATCAACTTCAGAGTTTTCTCCTAACCATTTGTTGTTTTTCTGTCCCTTCTTTCTAAGCCCAAGGATTGTTTTAGGAGAATTCAATATGAATTTCAAAATGAAGATTATCAGAAGAAAATATAATAGCAGGTGTGCCTGACAAACATGTGACTGCATCCCTCCTCTTTCACAAAATATATAAAAGAGCTGATTGAAAATGTCACCAGCTATTATGTTCATACATGGTTACTGCTACTGTCAATAATAGGTATAGTGTCCCACACAAACTGTCAAAAATATCAATAGCTGGCCTTGAGTCAGAACAGTGCTAGTTGTGGTGAGTGCCAGCTTTCTTCAAATGTAAGTATAGTAATACATGTAAGTAGATGTAAATAAATTCTGCCCTGTTTGGCTTCAGCATTAGGTGTAATACAGTGGAGTCAGTGATGCTGTTTAAACATCTCAGTGTAGTCATCAGGATTTTATGTACATCACATAAATGTTAATGTGGATAAAGCTAATGCCAACCCACAATTAATTAACATGGTTCTGTGAAGTGGTAGCTTCTCTGCAGAGGAAGCAACATCCCAGAAACCCAGGCAACCCGCCCTCCGGTACAATTTACTTGTATGGACAGTGTATCATGTTGGACTGCCTGGAGCAACTCAAAGAAGAACTATGGTAGATTCATATGGATGGTACTAAAAATTTATAAAGAGGTTCACAAACTCCAATTGGACAACAAATACAAAGTTCAGTGTGTAGCTCTTAAAATTTTTGATATAGCACTAGCTTAGCTAGACAAGGATAAGCAAGCAAAAAGTGATATACTTATTAAAAAGTGTTTAATAAGAGGGTTATCTGGATAACAAAGTCACAAAGCATAGAAGATCTAATTGAAGTAATATATTTTTTGCTTTAAATTAAGGTATGTTTAGTCATGTTTCCACCTAATTTCCACAGACTGCACCTGCACTCTCAGATAACTTTGTGACTATCACTTAAACATTATTGTTCTCTAGAACAGTATTAATGTTTTTAATAGTATATTTCCTCCCCCCCATGAACCATAGACCTTGCCATTGGTGGGGAGGCTTGCGTGCCTCAACGATACAGATAGCTGTACCATAGGTGCAACAATAATGGAGGGGTATCTGTTGAGAGGCCAGACAAACGTGTGGTTCCTGAAGAGGGGCAGCAGCCTTTTCAGTAGTTGCAGGGGCAACAGTCTGGATGATTGACTGATCTGGCCTTGTAACACTAACCAAAACAGCCTTGCTGTGCTGGTACTGCGAATGGCTGAAAGCACGGGGAAATTACGGCCATAATTTTTCCCGAGGGCATGCAGCTTTATTGTATGGTAAATGATGATGGCATCCTCTTGGGTAAAATAGTCCCCCATTCGGATCTCCGGGCGGGGACTACTCACAAGAGGACGTCGTTGTCAGGAGAAAGAAAACTGGCGTTCTACGGATCGGAGAGTGGAATGTCAGATCCCTTAACCGGGCAGTTTAAAAAGGGAAATGGATAGGTTAAAGATAGATATAGTGGGAATTAGTGAAGTTCGGTGGCAGGAGGAACAAGACTTTTGGTCAGGTGAATACAGGGTTATAAATACAAAATCAAATAGGGGTAATACAGGAGTAGGTTTAATAATGAATAAAAAAACAGGAGTGCGGGTAAGCTACTACAAACAGCATAGTGAACGACTTGTTGTGGCCAAGACAGACACAAAACCCACACCTACTACAGTAGTACAAGTTTATATGCTAACTATCTCTGCAGATGATGAAGAAATGTATGATGAAATAAAAGAAATTATTCAAGTAGTGAAGGGAAACGAAAATTTAATTGTCATGGGTGACTGAATTCGAGAGTAGGAAATGGAAAGGAAGGAAACGTAGAATTTTCACAGAGCATAACTTAATCAAAGCTAACATTTGTTTCAAGAATCACAAAAGAAGGTTGTATACATGGAAGAAGCCTGGAGATACTGACAGGCTTTAGATAGATTATATAATAGTAAGACAGAGATTTAGGAACCAGGTTTTAAATTGTAGGACATTTCCAGGGATGGATGTGGACTCTGACCACAATCTATTGGTTATGAGCTATAGATTAAAACTGAAGAAACTGCAAAAAGGTGCATTTAAGGAGATGGGACCTGGATAAACTGACTAAACCAGAGGTAGTACAGAGTTTTAGGGAAAGCATTAGGGAACAATTGACAGCAATGGGGGAAAGAAATACATAAGAAGAAGAATGGATAGCTTTGAGGGATGAAGTAGTGAAGGCAGCAGAGGATCAAGTAGGAAAAAGGACGAGGGCTAGTAGAAATTCGTGGGTAACATAAGAAATATTGAATTTAATTTATGAAAGGAGAAAATACAAAATTCCAGTAAATGAAGCAGGCAAAATGAATACAAATGTCTCAAAAATGAGATCGACAGGAAGTGCAAAATGGCTAAGCAGGGATGGCTAGAGGACAAATGTAAGGATGTAGAGGCTTATCTCACTAGGGGTCAGATAGATAATGCCTACAGGAAAATTAAAGAGACCTTTGGAGAAAAGAGAACCACTTGTATGAATATCAAGAGCTCAGATGGAAACCCAGTTCTAAGCAAAGAAGGGAAAGCAGAAAGGTGGAAGGAGTATATAGAGGGTCTAGACAAGGGCGATGTACCTGAGGACAATATTATGGGAATGGCAGAGGAAGTAGATGAAGATGAACCTAGAAGATACGATACTGCGTGAAGAGTTTGACAGAGCACTGAAAGACCTGAGTCAAAACAAGGCCCCTGGAGTAGACAATATTCCATTAGAACTACTGACAGCCTTGGGAGAGCCAAAACTCTACCATCTGGTGAGCAAAATGTATGAGACAGGCAAAATACCCTCAGATTTCAAGAAGAATATAATAATTCCAATCCCAAAGAAAGCAGGTGTTGACAGATGTGAAAATTACCAAACTATCAGTTTAATAAGTCATGGCTGCAAAATACTAACGCGAATTCTTTACAGACGAATGGAAAAGCTGGTAGAAGCCGACCTCAGGGAAGATCAGTTTGGGTTCCATATAAATATTGGAACACGTGAGGCAATACTGACCCTACGGCATATCTTAGAAGCTAGATTAAGAAAAGGCAAACCTATGTTTCCAGCATTTGTAGACTTAGAGAAAGCTTTTGACAATGTTGACTGGAATACTATCTTTCAAATTCTGAAGGTGGCAGGGGTAAAATACAGGGAGCGAAAGGCTATTAACAATTTGTACAGAAACCAGATGGCAATTATAAGAGTCGAGGGACATGAAAGAGAAAGCAGTGGTTGGGAATGGATTGAGACAGGGCTGTAGCCTCTCCCTGATGTTATTCAATCTGTATATAGAGACATGAAAGAGAAAGCAGTGGTTGGGAATGAATTGAGACAGGGCTGTAGCCTCTCCCTGATGTTATTCAATATATATTGAGCAAGCAGTTAATGAAACAAAAGAAAAATTCGGAGTAGGTATTAAAATCCATGGAGAAGAAATAAAAACTACGAGGTGCACTGATGACATTGTAATTCTGTCAAAGACAGCAAAGGACTTGGAACAGCAGTTGAAGGGAATGGACAGTGTCTTGAAAGGAGGGTATAAGATGAACATCAACAAAAGCAAAACAAGGATAATGGAATGTAGTCGAATTAAGTCAGGTGATGCTGAGGGAATTAGATTAGGAAATGAGACACTTAAAGTAGTAAAGGAGTTTTGCTATTTGGGGAGCAAAATAACTGATGATGGTCAAAGTAGAGAGAATATAAAATGTCGACTGGCAATGGCAAGGAAAGCGTTTCTGAAGAAGAGAAATTTGTTAACATCGAGTATAGATTTAAATGTCAGGAAGTCGTTTCTGAAAGTATTTGTATGGAGTGTAGCCATGTATGGAAGTGAAACATGGGCAATAAATAGTTTGGACAAGAAGAGAATGTGGTGCTACAGAAGAATGCTGAAGATTAGGTGGGTAGATCACATAACTCATGAGGAGGTATTGAATAGAATTGGGGAGAAGAGGAGTTTGTGGCACAACTTGACTAGAAAAAGGGATCGGTTGGTAGGACATGTTCTGAGGCATCAAGGAATCACCAATTTAGTATTGGAGTGCAGCGTGGAGGGAGGACAAGAGATGAATACATTAAGCAGATTCAGAAGGATGTAGGCTGCAGTACGTACTGGGAGATGAAGCGGCTTGCACAGGATAGAGTAGCATGAAGAGCTGCATCAAACCAGTCTCAGGACTGAAGAACACAACAACAACAGAATAGTATTTCCATCCAATACTCCTCTCACTTCTGAAAGAAGCAAAGACTAGTTGTGTGGGATATGAAAGGTAGAGGGAAGACATCACAACTGCCCACTTGAATGGCCATAACATCTTCTGTGTGTCATGAGTTTTGGGAATATGGAAACGAAATATTTCTTCTTATCTGTCATTCGGAGCTTCTGTAGTGTCAGATTAAGTTCCAATCACAGTCTGAACCACAGTCCACTCACTCTTAGCACTGTGCGATGTGTGAGACCAATCACATCATGTATTGTTCTGTAAATTCCTCCAAAAAGTTTGATGGCAGACCTAAATTATTTCTATTCACAGTTGCACAGATACTATCATGCTAATTAAGGCTCACCAACCTCACTTTGACCTCCCAGACAGAATTAAAATATTCACTTCAGTTAATAGTATCTCCTCCAAACACAAAACACAAGGTGCAAGAAAGGAGCCTCCCCAAAGATTGCGATGCTTGTGATCAGGACAATAAAAGCAATTGGGAATACTCTGGGAAATGTCAGTGCATGATGACTAGCACTTTCATAACAGAAACATCCATACTGGAGCCTATTTCAGGTCACAGTTAACGACTATTAACATAGAAGGAATAACACTAGCCAAAGAAAAACTGCTGCAAGAAGTGTGCAGTCTACACCAGCGCCATATACTGTGCATACAGGAAACACATGCACAGACCGAAAATAGATGGAATGTGTCTCACCACTGAAATACCACATGATAAATATGGAAGTGCTATCTTTGTTCACCCAGGTATCCAGACTGTATCCACAGTAATCATGGAGCAAAACAGCATTGAAATTCTCACTCTAGAAACAGCTAATTGCACCATTTCATGCCTTTATAAACCACCTGGTGATGAATTTACTGTTAACAAACTATCAAATTTTCAAAATAAACATGTGCAGTTTGTGATCAGCAATTCCAACAGCCATAGCACTGTTAGGGGCTGTGATCATGAAGATGAGAATGGGACAGCAGTACAAGAATGGGCAGAATTGAGCCACCTGAACTTAATCCATGGCGCAAAACTACCAAGATCTTTCAACAGTGGCATGGGGAGGAAAGCTTACAATCTTGACCTCATATTTGCCAGCAGCAATACCAGCCAACAATGTGTAAAATCTATATGTTCCACAATATCCAACTCACAGCTTAGACCAATGACATGCCCGTTATTTGCTCCCATTAGACCTCCTCAGAAACCATATTTCTGGAGGTGTTTTAATTTTAAAAAGGCAGGCTAGTCCACATTTGCAGAATTATTTGATGTCAAAGTATCCACTATGACACCTTTACCATGGCTCTAAAGTGCCTCTCTCTTGCAGCTGTTAAACATCTTATAACCCTGGGCTTACGTCACACTAACCCCCCCCCCCCCCCCCCCCTTACTCGCAGAATAAAGCAACTTATTTGAAGAAAATCCTTTCAGAGAAGTGACCATGGAAGTAGGGAAAAATCTCATTTCCTCGATAAGGCAGACACAATGGAATAAATGAATACAAACTATAGAAAATTTGGATCTGAAAATAGACAGCCATAAAGCTTGGAGTCTTCTGAGATACCTAAGCAATGATCTAAGACTGTTGCAGCTAATAGTACCACTGCCAATCAAACAGCACATCAGTTACTGCTGAAGGCAAACCACAAATCACACAAACCAAAACTGCAAAGGAAAGAGCATGAGGAGAGAAGTGACCTCACAACATCATTCAGCATGGAAGAATTAGAAAGGGCTATCAAACAGAGCAAAAATAGAAAATCTCCTGGAGTGGATGATATACAAACTGAGCAAATTAAACACTTTGGGTTAACAACAAAGAAATGGATTTTCCAACTTTTCAACAATTGCATGAGCAGAAGCCAAATCCCAAAGATATGGAGGAAGAGCCACATTATCACTTTGCTGAAACCTGGAAAAGAAGGAAATAATTCAAAAAATTTTAGACCAGGTGCACTATATGTCACTTTTATAAATTGCTGGAAAGATTGATTCTAAATCACCTATTATCTATAATTGACACTTTACTTATACCTCAGCAACCTGGATTTTGACTGGGCACAAGCTGAAAGGACAGCTGCAAAATCTCACACAGTTTAAAGAAGATGGATTTGAAGCTCAGAAGGTGTCAGAAGTGGTATTTGCTGACTTCCCAGCAGCATATGACACTGTCAGTCAACTACTTTTAGCAAAGAACTGCATCTATATAAATGACCTGGGTGACAATCTGAGCAGTTCTCTTAGGTTGTTCGCAGATGATGCTGTAATGTACCGTCTAGTAAGGTCATCCGAAGACCAGTATCAGATTGCTGTATGGTGTGGCAGGTGGCAGGTGGCAGTTGACGCTAAATAACGAAAAGTGTGAGGTGATCCACATGAGTTCCAAAACAAATCCGTTGGAATTCGATTACTCGATAAATAGTTAAATTCTCAAGGCTGTCAATTCAACTAAGTACCTGGGTGTTAAAATTACGAACAACTTCAGTTGGAAAGACCACATAGATAATATTGTGGGGAAGGCAAGCCAAAGGTTGCGTTTCATTGGCAGGACACTTAGAAGATGCAACAAGTCCACTAAAGAGACAGCTTACACTACACTCGTTCGTCCTCTGTTAGAATATTGCTGCACGGTGTGGGATCCTTAACAGATGGGATTGACGGAGGACATCAAAAGGTGCAAAAAAGGGCAGCTCGTTTTGTATTATCACGTAATAGGGGAGAGAGTGTGGCAGATATGATACGCGAATTGGGATGGAAGTCATTACAGCAAAGACGTTTCTCGTCGCGGCGAGATCTTTTTACGAAATTTCAGTCACCAACTGTCTCTTCCGAGTGCGAAAATATTTTGTTGAGCCCAACCTACATAGGTAGGAATGATTATCAAAATAAAATAAGAGAAATCAGAGCTCGAACAGAAAGGTTTAGGTGTTCGTTTTTCCCGCTCGCTGTTCGGGAGTGGAATAGTAGAGAGATAGTATGATTGTGGTTTGATGAACCCTCTGCCAAACACTTAAATGTGAATTGCAGAGTAATCATGTAGATGTAGATGAACCTGACCAAGGATTTTAGCCTACCTAGGCTAACTGCCACTCTCTTGCAGAATTGTTAGTTCTTCATTGACTTCCAAGATCAGCACAGCCAATGGAGAGTACAAAAAAATGGCATCCTGCAGGGAAGTGTGCTGGTTGCAATTCTGTTCAAGATGTACACAAATCACCAAACCATAGAACGCAACAAGAGGAGCTTCTTGTATGCCCATGACCTTGTTCAGGCCACCCAGTACACAGATTTTGAATCAGTAGCAAACACCCTCACGATTGCAATTAAACAACTTTCCAGATAATACAACACAAATCAACTTAAACCAAATTCCCGAAAGACAAAAATGGGTGCTTTTCATTTGAGAAAAGGGGGAAGTAGTCAGAAATTAAAGATATTATGGTCAGATTGTGAGACCCAAACTACACTCCTGGAAATTGAAATAAGAACACCGTGAATTCATTGTCCCAGGAAGGGGAAACTTTATTGACACATTCCTGGGGTCAGATACATCACATGATCACACTGACAGAACCACAGGCACATAGACACAGGCACCAGAGCATGCACAATGTCAGCACTAGTACAGTGTATATCCACCTTTCGCAGCAATGCAGGCTGCTATTCTCCCATGGAGACGATCGTAGAGATGCTGGACGTAGTCCTGTGGAACGGCTTGCCATGCCATTTCCACCTGGCGCCTCAATTGGAGCAGCGTTAGTGCTGGACGCGCAGACCGCGTGAGACGACGCTTCATCCAGTCCCAAACATGCTCAATGGGAGACAGATCCAGAGATCTTGCTGGCCAGGGTAGTTGACTTACACCTTCTAGAGCACGTTCGGTGGCACGGGATACATGCGGATGTGCATTGTCCTGTTGGAACAGCAAGTTCCCTTGCCGGTCTAGGAATGGTAGAACGATGGGTTCGATGACGGTTTGGATGTACCGTGCACTATTCAGTGTCCCCTCTACGATCACCAGAGGTGTACGGCCTGTGTAGGAGATCGCTCCCCACACCATGATGCCGGGTGTTGGCCCTGTGTGCCTCGGTTGTATGCAGTCCTGATTGTGGCGCTCACCTGCACGGCACCAAACATGCATACGACCATCATTGGTACCAAGGCAGAAGCGACTCTCATCGCTGAAGACGACACGTCTCCATTCGTCCCTCCATTCACGCCTGTCGCGACACCACTGGAGGCGGGCTGCACGATGTTGGGGCGTGACCGGAAGATGGCCTAACGGTGTGCGGGACCGTAGCCCAGCTTCATGGAGACGGTTGCGAATGGTCCTTGCCTATACCCCAGGAGCAACAGTGTCCCTAATTTGCTGGGAAGTGGCGGTGCAGTCCCCTACGGCACTGCGTAGGATCCTACGGTCTTGGCGTGTATCCATGCGTCGCTGCGGTCTGGTCCCAGGTCGACGGGCACGTGCACCTTCCACCGACCACAGGCGACAACATCGATGTACTGTGGAGACCTCACGCCCCACATGTTGAGCAATTCGGCGGTATGTCCACCCGGCCTCCCGCAAACCCACTATACGCCCTCGCTCAAAGTCCGTCAACTGCACATACAGTTCACGTCCATGCTGTCGCGGCATGCTACCAGTGTTAAAGACTGCGATGGAGCTCCGTTTGCCACGGCAAACTGGCTGACACTGACGGCGGCGGTGCACAAATGCTGCGCAGCTAGCGCCATTCGACGGCCAGCACCGCGGTTCCTGGTGTGTCCGCTGTGCCATGCGTGTGATCATTGCTTGTACAGCCCTCTCGCAGTGTCCGGAGCAAGTATGGTGGGTCTGACACACCGGTGTCAATGTGTTCTTTTTTTCCATATCCAGGAGTGTATTTAGGAGTGACACCTGATAGATCTCTCCCTTTCATAAAACCCTGCAAGAACTGCTAGGCAATCGTTTCTACCAGGAACAATTTTCTACGGAAACTGGCTGAATCACAGTGGGGTAGTCAACCTAAAACTCTACAAAGCTCTGCAACTGCACTGCACTATGCTATTTTGCAGCAGAGTATGCATGTCCTGTCTGGTATAATTCAACACATGCCAAAATGTGGACATAGCTCTCACAGACACCTGCAGTATCATAACAGGTTACTTGAAATCCACTTCAGTTGAATTGTTTTACCACCTCGCATAAATGGCACCACATTTTGTTCAAACAGAAATAGCCACAAATGAGGAAAGGAAAAAAGTGGAGCAGGAGAGAACATGTGCTCCGTATGGGCACAAGTCGCAGCTGCAATGACTGAAGTCAAGGAGGAGTTTCCTACAAACATCAACTGCACTTAGAAGCACTGCTGAAAAAGGTCAGTTGCAACTATGTAGGGCTATGATCTACCATCCCATTCAGAACTCTACCTCTGGCTATGATGAGAAATGGATGACTTGGAAGCCCCTGAACAAATTGAGATCTGAAGTTGGCATATCAAAGTTTAGTTTGTCAAGATGGTGTTACACTGATGAAGAGCATATTCAGTGTATCTGTGAAGAAAACCAAACTCTTCAGCATATACTTCAATGCTGACTATGTTCAAACTCCATCACAGAAGATGAACGTTGTCAAGAAACAGAAAATGCATTTGTAGTGGCCAAGTTTTTTGGGTAAAAGTAATATAGTCATAACTGTGTATATGGCACATGTAAAAACACCATAAGTTTCCACCAGAACAAATAGAATTTACTGTCTCCTATAAGACCTTGCTAAGTGTGCCTCATTATCAAACAATATCTCCAACAAGCTGATGGTTCCATGATCTAATATAAGACCTCTGCCTACCTAGCAAATACATGTTCATTAAATCTCTCCCTTTCTCGCAAAAACTGGAAAACAGCTTTATTGATGACTGGGGATTACTCTCTCCCAACTTGATACATGCAACACTTTTAAAACCTCAGCTCCACTTCAGTGGGCTCACAATTTCATCCTACACTTGTAAGGGTGGCCAGCTGATCTTCAATTTTGCGAGCTATCAAAACCGGTCTGTCAAAAATTTTTCAAGGTGCACACCATTTTGCCAATATGCATTCAGAGCAGAATGCAGACACTTCACAATTGGTCATTTCCTGTTAACACTCATAAATACTTGCTGTAAGGTGCTGCTTGCTGTCAAACTTCTCAGAATGGTACTAGCACACTCATGCAATATTGTGGGCATCATTCTCCTTTGAAAACAGCAGAGTCAGACCAGACAACTACTATTTAGCCAGTAATTGATATGTTAAAAGAGTTGCAAGTTACACACATTCCCCATTATATAACCCCTCCCCTTTGGTTATTAATAGTCTAATAAATATTACGTAATGTCTCAAAGTAGGCATCATCATGAGTAGCTTGACCTCAGGACAAAAAGTGTTTCTCTTTCTTCTCAAAAATGATGTGAAGCTGGAATCCTGAGATAATCTTATATAAACAGTAGTGTGTAATTTGTAATTACTTATACTGATGAATGTAATAGTCCAATGAAATGGAAAAATAACTTTGTAACACTTTTGAAACAATTGTTACACATAGAGCTATCTGCCGAAGCCTTTCTCAGCAAAGAAAACATACAAATATTCACACAAGCAAGCACACCTCATGCACATGTGGCCACCACCACTGACAGCTCCAATTGGAATGGAACAGCCACATTCCAGTCAGAGCTATCAGTGGTGGCAGTCTAGTGAGCCTGAGGTGTGCTTTCTTGGGTGAATATGTCTATGTTTCCTTTGTTTAGGAAGGCTTTGGCTGGTAGCTGCATGTATAACAGTCTTCATTGTGCCTGTCTGCAACTCAATGCATCATCTTGACGATGAGAAATGATCTACACAATTCACTACAATGTGACACTTTTGTAGTTCTTTAAAAAAAAATAATCATGTGAACCAAACAGAAAAATAAGTTTATCATCACTATCACAATTTTTTTTAATATTTGATTACAAATATGAGAAAGCTTATTTACCTCAAATAAAACACATTTCCTGTATGATCCTGATAAACAAACATATTTTTGCGATTATTAACCGAAAAGCGGTTCAGAACAGAACGCAGAGCTTGGATGCCACGAGACAAAGCAGGCTTTCCTGGGCCTGTCTTCAACCGAGGATGGAGGGAAAAATAAGTTTCCCAAACAACATTACATGCAAACCATCCAGGCATAAATTTTGTTGTTGCATCTAAATAATTTGACTGATATTCATTGTCTGTTCCATCTGAAACATAAAATGAGTGATTTACAATTTATTAAAAATAAATTTGGTCATTGTCATAACATGGAATTTGTAAGTACAGAATATCAAATTGTTGGTGAATAATGCAACCAGCCACAAACACCTTTAAAATGTTTTTATTTGAGAGCCATAACCGGTTTTGGGCATTTGTGCCCATCTCCAGATAACTAAAGTATATTAAATTATTGACACTTTGGAGGGAATTCATACATATTATTAATAATAATCGGTAAAGTGAGACTATCTGTCTAAACTCATGAACTGAAATAAATTGTGTCACTGGGGATGAAATTAATTTAATGCAATGACATGACATGACATGACGTGACGTGACAGCAATGAAATTCATTCTGAAAAGTTGAACCTGAAATGTCATGAACATTTTGATAAGCAGGGGAACATATTTTGAATCCTGGCATGTGATAAATGCAGAAACACTATGAATTTATGTGGTTACTCTTCAGAAAAACATTGTTACAGGGAATACACACAGTTTGATGTGGAAACCAAACCCTGGTCGGAAAAAACCCACAACTCCCCTCTCTCTCACACACACACAAACACACACACACACACACACACACACACACACAAAATCACTGTGCTGAAAGAAGCAATGAGATACAGGAATTGAGTCTTGAACCTTTGGATTCAAAGTCTGATATCTATTCATTCAGACATCAAGCAAATTACAATACAAGTAAATGTGTCAGTTTTCTAAAGACATCTAACAATCCACTAGTGCACTATCTAAAATTACAATACTTTTGACAGTAATTTCTCTCATACTGACTGAGCACAGTAGATACATGTAGCATTAGCCTCCTTACCATCAGTAGACTTCAAACGACTGACAGGATGACTAGATGATTGAGAAAGTTCTGCTGATGAAGGCCATATATCTTCACTCGTTTCTGGTTCCAAAAGCTGATCACACATTCGCGTGTCATGTAAATTTTGTAGCAACATTGTCTGATTTACAAGTTTACATAAGTCCTTAATATTTTTGATCATATTCCGCTGAACATCTCTGTAAGCTCTAACTTTATCATTCTCCATCTCATTAAATCTAAAAAGAAGAATATGTTTTAGTTAGACTGGAACATGGTGGCACTAAAATATTTTATGATTCTCTCATAAATGCTTGCTATGGCTCAAATACGACAAATTCAAATCCTTCTAATACTGTATATAAGCCAATAATGTGTAAGAGGTAATGAAATCCTCTATTTACAAAGTAAACATTTTTCTTTAAGAATAGATTTCACAGTCCTCCTTACATAATCCTCTCTCTTCACAATTCTGACGAGTCATAGTAACAATGTTTTGAGCTCTAGATCTATTCTTATCTGTCATACACAATAAAAGTAAAATTTAAATATACACATCCATATCTACCTGCAATGAAAGTATGTAATTACAGCATCTTCATTTACTTTCATAATTAACCAGAAGTTAGGAAGTGATGGCCTGCGTGTTTCCATATCTTGAAGCCAATCACATTCGTCAGCCGAGTCACTGCTGTCTCCCTCATAACCTGAAATCATCAGAAATTTCATTGTTTTCTATAGTATTTAGAAGGAATTGACACAAAGATTTAAAAAATTATTTGTACTAAGCTGAAATCGAAGATTAAGAAGCTTCAAAAAAATAAAATGTTTGTTCT
This sequence comes from Schistocerca gregaria, assembly GCF_023897955.1. Taxonomy (NCBI): domain Eukaryota; kingdom Metazoa; phylum Arthropoda; class Insecta; order Orthoptera; family Acrididae; genus Schistocerca; species Schistocerca gregaria. The sequence continues at coordinate 219,813,818 of NC_064931.1, read as the reverse complement.
TATGTATTTGGAGGCATTACAGTAATTCCTAATTTTTTTCTACATACACTTACCAATTTTTCTGTCCAATAAATGTATCAGTTAAAACACACAGCTTGTTTTATGATGTTTCCCTTGTAAAATTTTCTTAAAACTTTTACATCCTGATATTACCTATAGACTGTTAACACTTTATTATGGTAATCAATTAAGAATAGTACTTGATTGATAGAATGAATGAACATATATGTGAATAATAGATGCAGAAATGGAATCTTGTATTTAAAATACATACAGTATCATCAAGTTACAGTAATGTGACCACTGCTATGTTCGACATCAAAGTGCAACAACCACTCACAGACGGCAGGTGGCAGCACTAGCAGAGAAGTTATATAAAGTGTGTTGGGGGAACAAGGTAAACAGTGCAGTTGTTGTTGTAATGTGGAAATGGAGTGACTTATCTGACATCCAAAAGGACATGATCAGCAGCTTTTGGGTCAGGGATGGAAGCATTTCCAAAACAGCTAAGTTTCTAGACAGTTTGTGTGCTGCCATTGTTGAAGCATATTCTGCATGGAAAAATGGCAATATCAGAAACTAGTGCTGAGACATCTATATCTACATCTACACGGATACTCTGCAACTCACATTTAATTGCCTGGCAGAGGGTTCATCGAACCACCTTAACAATTGTCTATTATTCCAATCTCGTATAGCGCGCAGAAAGAATGAACACCTATATCTTCCCATACGAGCCCTGATTTCCCTTATTTTATCATGGTGATCGCTCCTCCTTATGTAGGTCAGCGTCAACAAAATTTTTTTGGATTCGGAGGAGAAAGTTGGTGATTGGAATTTCGTGAGAAGATTCCGTCGCAATGAAAAATGCCTTTCTTTTAATGATGTCCAGGCCAAATCCTGTATCATTTCTGTGACACTCTCTCCCATATTTTGCAATAATACAAAACATGCTGCCTTTCTTTGAACTTTTTCGATGTACTCCATCAGTCCTATCTGTTAAGCATCCCACACCGCGCAGCAGTATTCTAAAAGAGGACGGACAAGTGTAGTGTAGGCAGTCTCCTTAGTAGATCTGTTACATTTTCTAAGTGTCCTGCCAATAAAACACAATCTTTGGTTAGCCTTCCCTACAACATTTTCGATGTGTTCCTTCCAATTTAAATTGTTCGTAATTGTAATACCTAGGTATTTAGTTGCATTTGCGGCTTTTAGATTAGACTGATTTATCATGTAACTGATGTTTAACGAGTTCCTTTTAGCACTCATGTGGATGACCTCACACTTTTCGTTATTTAGGGTCAACTGGCACTTTTTGCACCATTTAGATATCTTTTCTAAATCATTTTGCAGTTTGTTTTGGTCTTCTAATGACTTTATTAGTCAATAAACGACAGTGTCGTCTGCAAACAATCAAAGATGGCTGCTCAGATTGTCTCCAAAATCGTTAATATAGATGAGGAACAGCAAAGGGCCTATAACACTACCTTGGTGAACGCCAGAAATCACTTCTGTTTTACTCGATGATCTTCCATCAATTACTATGAACTGTGATCTCTCTGACAGGAAATCACAAATCCAGTCACATAACTGAGACAATATTTGATAAGCACACAATTTCACTATGAGCCGCTTATGTGGTACAGTGTCAAAAGCCTTCCAGAATCGATCTGAAATCCTTTGTCAATAGCACTCAACACTTCATGTGAATAAAGAGCTAGTTGTGTTCCACAAGAATGATGTTTTCTAAACCCATGTTGACTGTGTGTCAATAGACTGTTTTCTTCAAGGTAATTCATAATGTTTGAATAAAATATATATTCTAAAATCCTGCTGCATATCAACGTTAACAATATGGGCCTGTAATTTAGTGGATTACTCCTACTACCTTTCTTGAATATTGGTGTGACCTGTGCAACTTTCCAGTCTTTGGGTACGGATCTTTTGTTGAGTGAACAGTTGTATATGATTGTTAAGTATGGAGCTAATGCATCAGCATACTCCGAAAGGAACCTAATTAGTATACAGTCTGGACCAGAAGACTTGCTTTTATTAAGCGATTTAAGTTGTTTCACTACTCCAAGTATATTTACTTCTATGTTACTCATGTTGGCAGCTGTTCTAGATTTGAATTCTGGAATATTTACGTTGTCTTCTTTTGTGAAGGCATTTCGGAAGGCTATGTTTAGTAACTCTGCTTTGGCCGCACTTTCTTCGATAATATCTCCATTGCTACCATGCAGAGAAGGCATTGATTGTTTCTTGCATCTGTGGTGCATTACGGGCCATAAATGACTGGGGTGAATGGCGGCTGGAGAGATGTGTACCAGCAAACAGGTGCACAATTGCTGAACAACTGCCCACCCAGATGAACCAAGGAGCTACCAATAGTGTCTCTTCAAAGACCATTCAGCAAACATTTGCTGTCTATGGATCTCCACCGCAGGCACCTGGTTCATGCACTCATGCTGACTACTGTTCATCAGTAACAGAGGCTGAAATTTGCATATCAATATCAAAACTGGATATCCACTGAGTAGTGACAGGTGGCCTTTTCAGAGGAATCATGTTTTATTCTCCATCTGACAGAAGGTAATTGGTGTGAAACGTCTGACAGCAAAAACCCCGCTACAATCACTGGAAGGGTGCAGACTGGAGTAAGGAGCATAATGATTGAGGGAATTTTTTGTGGCATTCCCTGGATGATCTTCTCAATTTGGAAGACACAATGGATCAATGCAGGTATTCATCTACCCTTGGGGACCATGTCCATCCATAAATGTAGTTTGTTCTATTCAGGATTATGGCATCTACAAGCAGGACAATGCAACACATCATACAGCTTGAAATGTACATGTTGGCTCAAAGAGCACAAGGATGAGTTTACCTTAGTCCCCTGACCTCCAAACTCCCTGGGTTTAAACCCAATAGAGAATCTGTGGGACAACCTCAATCAGACTGTATGTGCAGTGGATCCTCAACTGAGAAACCCAGCACAGCTGGCCATGGCACTGGAGTCAACATGGCTCCACATCCCTTTCAAGTACCTACCAGAACCTCACTGACACTCTTCGTGCATGTCCTGAAGTGGTCCAAACTGTAAAATGCATGTATTCAGCCTTATGCCAAGTGGTCACACTAATGTGACTCTACAGTATAGAAAAGAATAACAATTTGATTATGAATGATACTATCCAAAGAATATGATGTTCTTTTCACTAAATGATGGTGGAAGTTAAAATAACCTATATTTCAGACCGAGTATAAAACACTAATACTTTCACTACGTCCTAATGCTCTCCCCTTCCCCCTTTCATTATATATACAGTATATATGGAAGACCACAAGAAAAATATGAGAGTAATTAAAATATGCATGGAGACATAAAGGCAGTTATTTTTCCTTCACTCTTTCTGGAAATGGCTCAAGAAATAAAGAACAATTACAGGTATGAAGTAACATATTCCATAAATTACACAAGAAGGGACTGAAAAGTCACAAAAATGACCATCTTTACCTGATTATAAGACAACATTTTACCCCAGTTTGTCAATTGCAAAATACAGGGTTGTCATACACTTGTAGATTAAACTATTCCTGCTGAGTTCAACATTTCTGTGTTGTGTAATAGATTAATATACAGATCATCTTACATTTACAGATTAAGCTTTCATAACTGAGGTCACATGCAAATTTATTTTGAAGAATGTGGGAGGGTTGGAGGGGGATCAGTGACACCTGTCTGACTAAGAATTGGAATCAATGTGATGAGGAGAGTGATGAGCAAGAAGCAAATTTCATCCCACTGCCATCCATGGGAATGTATACAGCGTACCTTAGCTTTTCATGAACATCTACCATGTTTAAAATGCAGTTTGCCTGAATCCATTTGCAGTCAGAATTGAACTTACTTTAAAATTGGACAAATGCTCCACAACAGTACATATTTCTATAGTAGATGGTAAAAGTCTAGAGAGGGGCCATAGCATACTTATGTGTTTGATGTACCAATGCTGTCAATGCTAACCATAATGAGGTATGATGGGAATGAAAGGGGGTGTGTCAGCTGCTAGTTCCATGCAGCCAATGAGAGAGCTGCAGGCAGACAACATGTTTGGAAGCAAGAGATGAACGAATATCATCACATTCTCACATCAATATGGATCCAAAAGCAGCTATGTATTTGGGGGGAAAAACCAGCTGTCTTCTCAGGTTTCACTGTACCTACAACCTCAGGAACTGCAATATATTTGTAAGAGACAGCCAGATATTTGTGATTCGCAAAATTACAAGTTTCACTGGTTCTTCTATACATAAACACATTTTTCCTCACTTCTCATTGGTGAAGTGAAACTATCATCCTACTGATACGTGCAACTTATGCATTGCCAACCTCTGAGCATTAGACACACATCACTATGACTGGCTGTGACCCTGATCTAGACTTTAACCCAGTAGATAAAATAATGCTAATAAAAACATGTTTGCTCAGAATACATGAAATGTGGCGCAACAAATAAAACATGATTTTCAACAATTGTGCTGAAGTTATTACTGCTCTACAGCACTGTTGGTTTTCAGGGTTGGTTATAGTATTAATGTGAAGTTGTACAATTTATGCTGATTCAGCTATAGGGAGTCTAGAGTACAATGTATTGGGTTGTCACTCTGTTTGCTTATATTGACAGTGCTGTAGGAACTGTAAATTGTAACAATCAATCGTGGATTCCAATTACAGCCATGACTCTGTGGAGAAATGTGGATTTATGAGTCTGCAATTTGCAATTGGTTCATGCAGACAATGCAATGTTGTTCTTACATTATTAGTAATGGTGATTCATTAAGCTGAGGGCACAAAAAAACTGTACAGCAGGAAGAAAATTTGGCATCGCAGAAGTGAATGTTTGTAGCTGGGGTTAGGGTGAAGAATAAATTAAAGAATAACAGTTCTACACATCAAACTTCCATGGGACCAACGCAGGGATGGATTTGGAGCAGTGGACTGTTCAGTAAGTGCAAGAGAAATGCAAACAAGGAGGCTTCCTGACTACCTGAGAAATTATTTGAATGAAGGCGCTGGAAATGAAGAAGAATTTTCCAACTGCATGCATCATGGAATTCAAAGCAAATGCTGATTTGTGCATGAGAATAAACAAGTGGCAAGGCCTTAAGACTTTGCAGGGGAATCCCAAATATAGCCTGGGCTGTAAATTTGTATTAGAAAGACTGCATCTGAATATACATTGGATCTCGATTCTTTCAATGTGTGAACCACCTATCACTTGTAAACTGGACAAATTTCATATGAGAACAATGTATGGACGTCTCACGACATGTCCCTTGACTGGTGCTGCCTTCTCTTGACAATTTCTAGAATTATTTTGGAAGAAACATTAGCAAACATAACAGCTGCTGTTGTGAATGGCTGAGCCAATGTGATTGCACTGATGTAATTTTGTGAGTGTACTTATTAAGTTTCACAGTTTGCTGTAATTCTGTCACAAATACCGATAGAAGTACTCAGGGTACCCTCTGCCACACACCGTCAGGTGGCTTGCGGAGTATGGATGTAGATGTAGATGTAGAATACATCACATTTGTTGAGTGAGCAAGAAATTTCAGAAGCTCAAGAGGAAGAAATTTCTCAATAACTTCATCTCACACTTTTTCTTGGGAATATAATTAGGCTTTCTGCCATCATTATGTCCAAAAAACTTTTAAGCTATTACATTATGACACAGAACAACGCTAGCTCAGCCACTTCCCATAGCATATGACTAAGAAGTTCTTGAATATCAGCATTGCATAATCAATCTAAGAAAATGACAATTTGCTAGGCTACATGGGCAATGCCAATGATACACAATCAAATGTTACTGTCAATGTGAAGGGCATTAAAAGTTCTGGGAATGAAATGCTGGGTGCATTAGCAGATGGAAGGAAGCTGATCCCCCGTATGTGCTTCTTCACAGGAAAATGATAATGTAAGAAAAATTACCTGCAGTTCTTATCTTAGAAAATGGATAGAGACTAATGACAATAATGAACATTGTTTGGAACAGAATACCATGCTCTGGATTCTTTCAGTGGAAGACGTTAAGGATCTGATAGCAAAGGACAACACAGATCTGGTAATAATTCATGGAAACATGACACTGTGGATCCTTATAGCCTGGGGCAGAATCTCATGTGAGTTTATTACAGAAGGAGTCAAAAGATCCTGCATATCCAATGCTATGGGTACTTCAGAAGATTACATACTATCGGCAGAATGTCAGGAAGAAAGAAATGCCAAATGACCTACAAATGAATATAACAATCCCAGTGATGATGTAACTGATGATAATTAAAAGCAGTGATACCACAGACAACTGTCTTAGATTGTAAGGAAAAAATGAGGTGAAGACAAAAATTAATCTAAACTGTTTCTTTTTGTTTATATTATTTCTCTTTGAGTTATCAGTTTGTAGACAATCAACAAACAGGAAATATTAAGAACAGCTACAATGTTAAATTTTTTATATTAAAAAAAGTTTGTAATTTTGATTAGTCAGAGTATGTTAAAAATAATTGTTTTCAAGGAAAAAGCAGGGGGTCATCTTATATTCAGGGTTATCTTGTACTCATGTAAATAAATTATTTTCTGGAAGGTGATGGGGACTGTAGTGCTCGTTTCTCCCACCAGTTACCTCCCCTTAACCTTGTTTGCACTTGCCAGTTGTCATTCCAGAAGAAGTGTCAGATCATAATGCTGATTCATGTGTTCAGCAATTTGCAGATGGTGGTAGAACAGGACAATATTGTAACATTAAGTTCTGATCCCTGTCAGGCAGATTAGCTATGGAAATGATCACTTTCCTTTAGCAGACATGCTGGGAGAAAGCTTCATCACCATAACCAAAGAAAGAAAAACAGAACAGAACCAATTACAAAAGCACTTCTTTTCTATTACATGATGGGGATATTCCAGAATGAATTAGTTTTCTAATTTGTGACATGTAACCAGCATTATTACCACATTGTTACCAACAAACACTAAAACTATTGCAAGGTGCACTATGGAAAAAACTTTTCCTGCATTGTGGTGGTCAAATTATCTGTTCCTTCTCCATGATAGTGCTGCTGGTCATGCAGTTATAGGACCAAAACAAAATGAGAATAGTTTTGTACCCACTCTACTTCACTGGACATATTCCTTTTTTACTTATTCCTGTTCCCTAGAATGAAGAGGAAAAAAGGGAAGTATCTTCAGGACATAGAAGAGGTGAAAAAATGATAGAAAGTGCCACAGGAATTAGTTATGGATGACTTTAAAAACTGTTTCCATATGGATGACTTTAATAATTATTTCCACTGCTTGTTAAAGACACACTTGGACAGCTGCATTACATTCATCAGACACTGTTTTGAAGATTTTGCAGTTATGTATTATTTTTTAAAAAACAAAACATTTATCTGTGTAATTCTCATTATTTCACCCCTCCTTCACCATCATCACCACCAGAAAAATGTCTCCCTCATACATTGGCTTGAGACTGGCCCCAGCAGCCAGAAACAGTGGTCACACATGTGAGGTGCGTTTACATGAATGTGTGTGTGTGCTTATTGTCTATATTGGAAGAAGGCCTTCTGGCCAAAGGTTACATGTTTAGTAGTCTTTTTGCTGTTCCTGTCTGCGACTCGACATATTTGCTATACGGTGAGTAGCAGTCTATCCTTTTCATAATACTGCCATTATTCCATCTTTTATTTTCCACTGTCTGAACATATAGAGGTTGAGCTACACTATGTATCTGCAGACCTTGAACTACAATATGTATCATATCAACATGTTACCATAAGTATAATTTTATAGTCATGTTTTTGTTGTCTTTATCAACACAAAACCAAAATGTTACTGCCCAAACCAACCTATTCCACTGGATACAGTACAAATCAGTCTGCACTACAACCTGAATTCCAGAAAATAAAACAGAAGCAAAATGAATATTGCCACTGCTTCATTCTATCTCTGTCTGCACACATATGACATCACATGCCACAACATCCTTACACCACAGGAAAAAGTAAATGTTCATTTTGGTTGTTTCACAGTTGCTACACTAAATTAAAATATATCACGCAGGTTGAAGGTTTATTATTTCTTTAAAACTTACCATCTTCTGTTCCTTGGCCACTCTCAACAAGACTTGACACTTCACTTCTGTACTCAGAAGCTAGTTGTTTTTTACTCCATTGTAGGTAGTTCAAAGGAGGAATTACTGTTTCAGCTTCTGCATCTTGATTTAATTCTTCTCCGCCACACTGTACAACTTCACAACTCTGGCTTCTGACTACTGATGAGTTGGGTCTGAAATTTTGATGTGATACAGATGTTAAATACAGTTGCAACACAAGATGTTTACTGTTATTTATCCAGAAACTAATGAGTGGAGAGAGACTATTCCAATGGAGTGGGTTTTTTGCATAAATGAACTGTCCTTAGAAATTATGGAAGGAACAGTGGTGTTTTATGTCTCATCAATGAGGAGGATATAATAAGTGGAGACATACTGAATAGGACAATGACGGAGAAGGTAATTGGTAACATCCTTTGCAAAGGAATCTTTCCAGCATTTGCCTTAAGTGATATAAGGAAACCATGAAAAGCCTGATCTGGAAGACAACATGGGAACGTGAACCTTGTTCCAACTCAACAAGCAATCATCTTCAACTCAGATACATCATATGAATGAAAACACACACAACACTGGCATAATAGTCTACGCTATTTATTATTTATCTCACAAACTTGTTTTCAGTTGTTATGCCATCATCAGGTTCAAGGATAAAAATGTAAACTTTCTGTAGGATCAAAGATTTTAAACTAGTGCATCTACAAAGTATTTCCATTTCCAAAGTTGAAAATTTTTAATGACTGATTTGCGAATAAAACAAGAGGAATTATTTCAGTCAGAATGTGATATCAGATTATTTAACTAAGATACAATGTGTGACACACTAACTAATTAATCAATATAACAAATTACAACAGTTGTTCTTGGAAGAAAATAAATGAACAATAAACTTTTGTGGCTTGTTGCAATGGAGTGGCTGAACAAACTATTATTGTCTTTAACAGGTCCTAGATTACCATCAGATAAGATATACTAGTGTGATTAAGCAGGTAAATGAAGTAGCTGTGATTATACATAGTAAATTTAATAGGGCAATAAAAAGGGAAAAAAATGAGCAATTGAGTAAGAGGTGTAGTTCACAACTTGGCCTGGATAGGATTATGAGTACATCTGCAGTTAGAAGTGGTGAGTAAGGGAACTATGTCTGGTGATTTAGTACTAAACATGAGCAGATGAATATATGTTTATTAATTTTCATTATTTCAAGGTAATTCATCTTCCTTCCTTTATGGACATGATGTAATACTTGATGTTGCACCTTGTGACTATGGCCTTCTTTAAGCAGGTGGTCTGCAAAAGTAGTCTCTCCTTCCCTAAGTTCCCAACTTCCATGGTTCCCTTCAAATGGGTGCATATTGTCCCAGTAGACTTACCTTTATAGAGTTTGCCACAGCTACAAGTGATTTTTTATATATCATTCTCCTCCAAAGCTGGAGTGCTGTCTTTCCCATTGAGCAAAAAGTGTCCAACAGTGTTGTGTACACAAAATGATGTTTTAAAGTTCCTGGGCTTCAGCTTTCTGGCTACATATCATCAACATACCTAAAACACTATCCAACTTTGGAAGAGAATGGGTTATCTTCCGAAACTGTTTTACAGAATTGCCCTTAAAGATTTAAACAAGGACTGGACTGTTGCATTTCCCGCAATCTATTTATTAATCTCATGTTCTATTTCCTGTTATTACCAGCATTTTTTTGCTTTCTTGTGAAACTCTTCTCTTCCTTGGGCTCCTTTCCTTTCCTTTTCTTTTTTACATTTCTCTCTTTCCTCCTCTTCCTCTCTTGGCTGCAGCCTTGTCCCTGACTTCACTCACCCCTTGTAGCCTAGCCATCTCCATTTACCTATTCCACACCATCTGCCTTTTCATCTTAGCGTTCCACTGAATAAACCACCTTCTTTATTATGATTACTGTGTACCCTGCTTTCTCATCCCAAATCATCACTCACCATCAGTCATGCTACAACCTTAGAAGTTTTTTTTTATGTTTGTGTGACCATGTGTTTTCACAATAACTGTTTTGACCTAAAGAAGAATGAAAGCTCAATATCTCATGAGACAGACACCTCATGTTTCTGTATACATGGTCACCAAGCAATTCTTCATCAAAAAGGTGAGTAGCAGTCTGTTCTCATTATTTGTATTTGTGTTTCTGAAATGTGCATATGAATGGAAAATGAAAAAATATTTGGAAATGGATGAGATGTGACTGAGAAAGTCTTTCAGTTTGTTTTCCACTACCACATTAGAAATGCATCTGGCATTCAATTCCTTCTTCGTGGACCTACAAGTAAGCCACTCATGTGCCTAAAGCACACAACAAAAAGAAAAGCACTAATTCATGTGCTTAACTTATTACCTGTTTTCATTATCCTGGCCTGTAAGAGGGAGGGATGGTGAAGCTGAGAGTGACAGTGTCTCATGTTCTGCTGCAGCTGAACAGGCCCACTGTTCTACTTTTCCTTTACTTTGGGCAGTTTTCTTTTCCTTTCTGCGCTGTTTCTGGCACTCTGAGTCTTCATCAGAATCACTGTCTTCTAGCTGTGTTTTCCTCCTACTACTTATGTCTTGTATTTTCCAAAGACTTTTTACAGCAGAAATATTGTCTTCACTGGCCAAAGTTTCCATTGTTGTGTTAGTTACACTCTCAGGTATTCCATTCTCTGCACCTGAAATGGAAAGTGGTTTGGTCACCTCAAAGAAGCTTACAAAGACACGCAATTGAATGAAACAAACACATCAACAGTGACATACATGCATCACAACACAGACATACTTCTCTAACTACATAGCCAAGTAATACAACACATTGGTAACACACTGGACTCACATTCAGATGGGGGGTGGGGGGTGTTTAAAATTCCACCTGTGCATCCTGAATACATTTTCTGTAATTTCCACAATTAGTCAAGCAAAATGCTTGGATCGTTTCTTTGAAAAGGGCACAGCTAATTTCTGTTCCCATCATTGCCCAATCCAAGTTTATGCTCTGTCTCTAATGACATCACTGATTGAACATTAAATCCCTAATCATCTCTTTTTTTCACAAGCACATAATGATGACCTGCACCAATCACTCAAGAAGAGTATGTTAACCACTTAGAAGAAATGGTAATTATATAGAGTTAGGCACTGGAGATAATGCTTTACAGACAAACAGTCCAACATTTATAAATACATCTTAAAAGTGTTTTAAACAAAACACATTGGTATTAATATTCAAAAACCAGCCTAAATTTTATGGCTTTCAGTTGTCTAATTTGTTTCTGCCTTGTAAACGAGGTTCTCCCCTTGATCCAGATTATGACATTTTGTGCTGTGGACTGCTCGGCACTCATCACATCCATCATGTACAATGGACCGATAGCCACCCCATGTGGAAAAAGTTGTTTTTTGTGTTCCACATTTTTGGCCATTTTTGAGAGCTATTCTTACAGTGTTCAATTTTGGCATGATGGTGTAAAATGTGCTGCAAAACCAGATATGTACATAAACTGACTTCTAATATTTCCTTTGTGTACAAGTGTATGATAGATTCATTGAGAAACTTCAGGTACAATTTAAGCATGCTTTTCACACAGAGTGTATCAACAATCTTGTGTGTAACACAATATATTGTGTATTTTTGTGTGTTGAGTGCTGAGAGAAATGTATTTCATACCATATCATCAGCTGTAATCAATATTTGTACTTTATAAAACTTTAGTTGTAATATCCTCACTCAGAGAACCATTCAACCACAATTTCAGAATATATCAACATATAGAGAATTTTTGGATGTTTCAACTGTTGTGAATAGCATATTTTATACCAAATTAGCATTTGTAATTTGCAGTTACTTAGCACATATTGTAATTATCTTACTGGTTTACATTTAGTTTTCTCTTTCAACAGGGTTGTATATTGTCTGTATTCATTGTAAATTAATAGTATTTTCAAGGTTATTATTGACTAAAACCTCAAAAAATTTTCAGAAAATTAGTAACTTTTACCCCAGGCTTCATTGTTACCTTAATAGAAATCTCTTTTTGTGAAACAAATTTCTGCAGTTCTTAAAGGCAATTATTAATACTTTTAGCTTGATAGGTCCAGAAATCAAAAGAGAATCAGGAAGTTTATTTAAAGTTAGTTGTTCACTGTTCTGTAAAACAGCCGCAATGCAGCTTCACTGTGAATGCTGCTCTTGAACAAGGAATGTGTTAGTTCATGTTTGCAAGCAGCTGCAAATTTCACTCATTTCTGTCAAATGAATACAAACTGCTGCAAATGGGTGTGTTGGGAGAGCTCCTGAGAGTTATTTATCTGAGATACCAAAGATAGCTCAAGTAGCATGCCCTCTTGTGGATTCTGGCTCCTACACAGAAAGAATGGGATACATCACCAATTAACTGGCAGTGGCCTGTCAGTGGTAGGACTATGTGTCCTGTACAGGGGAGCCAGGGACCAGGGAGAAGCCAGAAACATCTCAACAAGTTCAAGGTAATGTCTTGCACTGAAACCAAAACTGAGCCAGGAGACTCACTTCACTACGTGGGATACCTGCTAATGTCCTGTGACATATGGAATCAAATGCATAAGGATAGTGGTTTATTAATAATCAGAAGTTCAAACATATGGCAAATAATGGTACCCCATGGGGAAATGGCAGTAATGGTTAGGAAGGAACAACACGTGATGTGCACTCTGTATGTAAGCCTGGGGGCCTCACTCAACACGCTGAAGGTGCTAATATGGCAGCCACTGAGGATAAAGGGTGCAACCAACTGCAGATTGTGGCACACGTTAGAACAAATAATGCTTGTTGCCTGGGCTCCAAGGACATAATTGTATCATCCAGTGACTGACAAAGAGGCTGAGAAGAGACCAACAGCTTTGCTCATAGAGTTTCAACGATGCTCACAATTTGCAGCATTGTCACCAGAACTGACTGTAGCCCCCTGATTCCAAGAACAGTGGAAGGCTTGAACCAGAGACATCAAAGGTTCTGTGACAATCTAGGCAGTCACTTCCTGGACTTGCACCAAAGGGATGAGGACTGTTTGATCCCCCTAATTGGGTCAGTTGTGTACTACGGATCAGATGTTGCTACCCGAGTAGTTGACTCTGTGAGGAGCACATGAGAGTCTTTTACAGTAGGTGGCTCTCACAGAGTCCACATAACAATAGCTGCAGGAGACCTGGAAGTGTCAGTACAAGATGTAAAGAAATTCCCCCTACAAAAAAATCATTAAAAGTATAGTCATTAACTGCCAAAGCCTTCACCACAAAGTGCCAAGAGTTTGAAGCACTCCTAAAAATTAGAGCAGTACACACAACACTTGGTACAGAATGCTGGTTATCAAGCAGAATTGATAGCAGTGAGATTTTTTAGGAAAATCTAAGTGTACATGGAACGGATAGGCTACTAGTAAATGGAGGTAGTGTATCTGTTACAGTAGACAACTAACCCAAATATACCAAGATATAAATTGAAAGTGCATGCAAGGTTGTCTGTGCAAGACTCAGTAAAAAGGCTCAGCATAAACTTATAACCAGATTTTTTATCACTTAATAAAATCACTTCCAGGTGTAATCGAAAACCTAACTGCACTAGTACATATTTCCCCAATTATACTGTCATCACTGGAAGAGACTTTAATCATCCTACAATCAACTGGAAAATTACAGTCTTCTAAGCAATGGGTATACCAAGATTGGCAAAATGTTGCTAAATACCTTCTCCGAGAACCATCTAGAGCAGATTGTCCAGAAGCCCACCTATTGCGGAAATTTATTAGATGTAATGGCAACAAACAGACCTGACACCTTTCAGGATGTCCACATTGAAACTTGTATCAGTGACCATGATGCAGTTGTGGCAACAATGATTACCACAGTAAAAATGGCAACTAAAACAAGTAGAAGGCTTCATATATTCAGCAAATGAGGTAAAGAGAGAGTGGTGTTGTACCTCAGTAAGGAAATCAAAACATTTAGCTCTGAAGATGAGCATGTACTTGAATTGTGGCCCAAGTTTAGAAGACAAGCTGACCATGCATTTTATACATATATACCTAGTATAAAAGTTCACAATGCAAGAGGAACTAGATCAAATACAGTAGTTGTAAAGAAACTTTAACAGAAACAGAGACTGCTGCAAAATAGGTGTAAAATGAAGCTCCAGGCTATAGTTAGGTGCTGTAACCCTGTACAGTGAGCACTTGTTCATGAACTTCTCTACCATTGGCCAAGAGTATTATAGTTTCACAAACCACCGAATCAGCATATGAATCCCAGTCAACTTCAGTTACAAACTGGCAATGGTGGTTAAGACCATGAAGTTCCTCTGCTCTAATTCTGTATCACTGTTGCAGCCGTTTTTGACTATGGCAGAACTCAATGCGAGTAGCAATAACATCTACATCTACATCTACATGGATACTCTGCAAATCACGTTTAAGTGCCTGGCAGAGGGTTCATCAAACCACCTTCACAATCCTCTAGTATTCCAATCTCATATAGTGCACGGAAAGAAATAGCACCTATATCTTTCCGTACAAGCTCTGATTTCCCTTATTTTATCATGGTGATCATTTCTCCCTATGTAGTTCAGTGTCAACAAAATATTTTAGTATAGTGTAGGCAGTTTCCTTAATAGATCTGTTACATTTTCCAAGTGTCCTGCCAATAAAACGCAGTCTTCGGTTTGCCTTCCCCACAACATTTTCTATGTGTTCCTTCCAATTTAAGTTGTTTGTAATAGTAATACCTAGGTATTTAGTTGTATTTATGGCTTTTAAATTAGACTGATTCATCGTGTAACCAAAGTTTAATGAATTCCTTTTAGGTCAGCATCTGGCTCGGCGTCAGCCACAGACAGTTTATCCGATAAACCGGGGAGGCCTTATGTGCGGCATTTGCAATGATAATTAGAGAGAAACTGACACATTTCATCAAAAGAGATTGGCAGGTTCTGGCAGATGAGCTATCTGACACAAAAGATGATATACAGAAGGAGAAAGCCTTACACACATTGGGGTCAGAGACAGCAAAAGCTTGGAAATGTTGCCAAAGGTGTTTTTTGTGTGCATCACAATTCTTCAGAGTACCATCATACAGAGGAAAAGGTGGTGGATTCATCAACGGTGGTGAGTCCTGGCATGTCATTGAGGCTGCCAAACTGTTTAGTGCCACAGTGAGAGCTCGCTGCTGTTCAACAAGAGACAAGAATTTCTGCCATTGACATACTGGCCGTAGTGAACAGAGAGTGCAACACATGGAGTAGAATGGCATCCTCATCACCAAATATATTGTAAAATTGCACAAACACAATATTAGAATTCGCACAGATCAACTTTTAATTTGCTTTCACATAAAGGAAAATACAGACATATGAATGACACTGTAGTAATAACACCACATGAAACCAGGAGTTACATTAATGCTAGCAGAGAAGTGTTCCATAGTCACGAAAACAATAGAGCAGCTGAGGACACAGTACACTGGCTTATATACAGTTATTTACACATTGTGTAGTACTTCTTGCACCACCTGTGCCATTGTGAGGCAGCCTCCTTGGGCTGGCTGTGGAGGTGCATGCTGTTCATTTATGCATGCTCACTGTATACAGTTACAACATTAGGGAGATGCTAAATGAAATGTATTTGGCTATCAAGGTGGCAAAGCCTAAAGTCTTCAACAACTACTGTGGCAAAATATTATCGAAGGATATGTCACAAAAACCAAAGAAATTCTAGTCATATGTAAAGGCTGTTAGTGATACTAAAGTTAATGTCACTTGTGGATGAGACAAGAAATGAAATTAACAGAAGCATATCAAATGCAGATATGCTGAACTCCATTTCCAATTGTTTCTTTATAAAGGAAAATCCAGGGGCATTGCCCTAATTTAATTCTCGCATCACTTTAAGGATGAGAGAGATAGAGATTAGTGTCAGTGGTGTTGAGAAACAGTTGGACTCACTAAAATTAAAAAAAGCTTCAGGGCCAAATAGAATCCCTATGTAATTCTATACCAAATTTGTAGCTGAATTAGCCCCATTTTAAGTGTAATCTAACATAGTTCCCTTGAACAAGAAAACCAAGCCCAACAGCTGGAAGACAGCCTAGGTCACACACATCTGCAAGAAGGGTAGAACTGATCCACAAAACTACTGTCCATTATCCTTCATTCATTTGTTGTAGAATCTTGGAAAATATCCTAAGCTCAAATGTAATGAGGTATCTCAAACAGAACGACCTCCTCCATGCCAGCCAGGACTGATTCTGAAAACATCAATCATCTGAAACCAAACTCACTCTTTTCTCATACACCATCCCAAATGCCATGGATCAAGACACTTGTGTAGTATTTCTTGATTTCTAGAAAGTATTCTGACTCAGTATCACACCTATACTTATTTTAGAAAGTATGATTGTATGGAGTATGAAGCAAAATTTGTGACTGGATTGCGGATTTCTTGGTAGGGAGGGTGCAGCATGTTATTTCGGATGGAGAGTTATGGACACTACATGTGTATCCCTGGAAATTGTGTTGGGAACTCTGTGGTTCAAATTGTATATTAATGACCTTGCAGATAATAGTAACCTCCAGATTTTCACAGTAGATGCAGTTACCTATAGTGAAACATTGTCTGAAAAAAGCTATAAAAATATTCAGCTGGATCTTAGGAAGAAGTAGTGCAAAGAAGAGCTATTGGCTTTAAATGTTCAAATATTTAAAATTGTGCACTTCAAATAACAAAAAAAGAAATTACAGTAACCTATAACTACAATATCAACAAGTCAATATATGGAATTGGTCAATTCATACAGAGATCTGGGTGTAACTGTTTGTAGGGATATGAAATGGAAAGATCACATATGCTCAGTCATAAGTAAACCAGGTAGCACTTCAGTTTTGGTAGAATACAATGGAAATTCAATCAGTCTATACATACGATTGCTTATAATACACTAGTGCGATCCATTCTAGAATATCCCTCAAGCATGTGGAATATGTACAAAATACAATAACCGGTGGTATGGAATGTATAAGAGAAGGGCAGCATAAATGGTCACAGGCTTGTTTGACTCCTGATACAGAGATGCCAAAGAAATTGAACTGGCAGATGGTTCAAGATAGAAGCCAACTACCCCATGACACCCTACACAGAGATATTTAAAGAGTCGTTCTTTTCAAGCTCAACATGTGAATAAAATGAGAAGCCCTAATAACTGGTACAATGGGAGGTGCTCTCTGTCTTACATTTCACAATTATTTTCTGAGTATGGATGAAGAAGTACACATCTGTAAGTTGCTATCAAACTTTACTGTTTGAAGACTCCAGCCAATTTACTTGTCTTCACAAATGCATTCTTCAATTAAATAAAATACTTTGTATAATCAAAATTTCAAGGTATTCTGAGCACTACAATTATAAAGCTCAACAAATGAGTACTGTTTTTGCAACAAAGGGCAGAGGAAGCGCCACAATGTCTACTTAACCAAAATCTTTATCATACAGATTTTATGTGAATGGTGTCAAAATGCATAACCACTTATATTGGCTCCTATGTATGAAGCCAGGATGCATTACTTCTATCGTGTATGTAGTACCAATGTTCTGAGAATTCTTAATTTGTACATAGGAAATGGAAGTATAACTAACTTACTCACTATGTTTCTGGTTGGCTGAAGTATTTAGTGTTGCTCTCTTGTAATGGAAGAATTTTAGATGCTGACAGTGACAAAAATCTTATTTAAAGTATACTGAGTTATTATCTAGCCTTCCTATTACTAGCCCAATTGGCAAAATAAATACATGAACATAAAAATGTTGGCCAGAAAAGTGATTCCCAAAGAAAAGTTGGAATTTCTTTAGGACATTTAGTGTTTCCATCAGGATCATTTTTTCTTCCCCACTGCTGAGTAACATACCAGTTGTCTCTCAAATGACACTTCACACCTAAAAATAGATGAGACATGAACTTCTTTTTTCAATCTCAAAAAGTAAACACCCCCTCAGAAGACACGGCCTCAATAAAAGAATGTCTTGGGAGGAGAGGGTGTGTGTGTGTGTGTGTGTGTGTGTGTGTGTGTGTGTGTGTGTGTGTGTTCCATTGAAGTGGTGGGCTATACCAGTGGTAGTGTAGCTGCCAGAAGGGTCTCCCAGGCCAGACAGAGCTCCACAGAGGATCCAGACAAAGTATGTCCCACAACATCCTCTTTTGTTTCCTATTCTTTCCTTTCCCACTCTATGATTGTGTGGCAGCTGGCACAATCCCCTAATCTGGGCAGTGAAATATTGTTGGTAACCAGGACAACAGTGGTGCACATGCATGCATTACTGCAGAGGGATGGCTAGTGTTCTGTAGTTGAGGTGATTACAAGCTATCTAACGGGTAAGGCCCTGAAATAAAACCTGGGTACATGTCCAGGCCATGAGGTAGCAGCTCCATTAGGACTCTTGGGGGCTGTGGACTGATAACAAACAACAACAAAAAATTCAAATAACAGAAACTAAAAGTATAAATAACCACATGGATCCTACAAATACGACCTTTGGCCTGAAAAGAAAAACAATTTTGGAGTTTGGAATAAATTCAGAATGGTGGAATGTTGTATGAAGGACAGGCAGGTGAAGATGCAATACAAACGAATGGTGTACAGCTCTTATGATGCAAAGACTGCAAAAGAAGGTTACTGCAGTGGAAACCAGTCTCAGAAAGGATAATAACTGCAAACTTTAAAGTAAATGTGCAAAATATCATTGTAATACAGTGCTATGCAACTGTCGAAGTGGCTGAATGAGAGTTAAAGGATGCATTTTATACAGATCTAAAGGGAGTACTGATAAAAAAAAACATAGTGACATAAATATTTTAGTGAGAGACTTGAACACAAAATCTGGTTCAGAAAATGAAGGGACTGAACACATGGTGGATATCCACAGCATTGGGGATGGAAACATAAACGGTGAACTGCTGATAGATATGTTTAATGAGCATGACCTATTCATTGGAGATATAGTGTTTCCACATCATAACTGTCATAAGATGTCGTGGGTCTCTTAATACCACATTACTGCAAAACAAATGGATCACATAGTCATAAGCCGTGAGTCTTAACACTCTCTGTTAAATGTAAGACAGATACCACACATTTGAATAATTGATTTGCCTTGATGAGAAATGAATTCACAACCTTCAGTGTGGATGCACATTTATGTTTGAGCTCCAGCGAGAATCTACAGTTAGCACGCATAGAGGACATGGACAGGGACTGTGGATAGGTGGCGCTAGGTGGGAATGTGAATCAGCCTGGGAGCATGTCAAGATAGTCTGTGTATTTGTAATAAATGCTGAGTCTAAGTGGTACAGTAGTTAATGCAACTGCCTAGAAAGTGGGAGATCCTGGGTTTGATTCCCGATCCAGCATACATTTTCACTTATTGCCACTGATTTTGCACAAAGTACCAATGCAGCTGATACATTAGTTTCTTCCCTTTTCTTTCCTTTCTCCCCCCTTCCTTTCAATTTACATAATATTTATCACAGCCGTGGAACCCGTAGGGTGACTATTCTTTTTGACCTGTCTGAAAGAACAGACACCACACATTCATATAATCCATTCATCGTCCTGGGCAATGAATCCTGACCCTCCAGTGTGGATGCACATTTATGTTCAATCTTCAGGGAGGATCTAAAATTAGCGAGCATGGAGGACACCGCAATACAATAAAAAAGAGAGACGGCATTATAATCAATGCTGACCTTCTTTATGACCTGGATTATATCATGGTTATGGGGCACAACCATTCCCTGGAATCAAACATGATTCAGTGACAGTACTTCACATAGTTGTAATGTGCAAATGGGGTTGGATTACAGAGTTTCAGACAATTTTGATTCAATAGTAGTATTCTGCTCATAAGCTAATAAGCCTTAATACAATTTTCCATATTTACAGGTTTTCTTTTACAGCAGACTATGAGGAAGATAACAAAACAGCATAATGCTGTTTATTATACACCAGTATTTACATGGATACTGTGCAAATCACACTTAAGTGCCTGGCAGAGGGTTCATCAAACCACCTTCACAACAATTCTCTATTATTACAATCTCAAACAGCACTTGGAAGAAATGAGAACCTATATCTTTCCGTGCGCGCTCTGATATCCATTATTTTATTATGATGATCGTTTCTTCTATGTAGGTCAGTGTCAACACAGTATTTTTGCATTTAAAGGAGAAATTTGGTGATAAAAATTTCATGAGTAGATTCTGCCACAGTGAAAAACACCATTCTTTTAATGACGTTCACCCTAAATCCTGCACCACGTCAGTCACACTCTCTCCCGTGTTTCTCGAAAATACAAAATCTGCTGCTCTACTTTGAACTTTATTGATGTATTACATTAATCCTATCTGGTAAGGACCTCACACCATGCAGCAGTTCTCCAAAGGAAAATGGACAAGTGTAGTGCAGGCAGTTTCTTTAGTAGATCTGTTGCATCTTCGAAGCGCTCCACTAATAAAACACAGTCTTTGGTTTGCCTTCTCCACAACATTTTCCATGTATTCTTTCCAAATTCATTTGTTTGTAATTGTAGTTCTTAAGTATTTAGTTGAATTTATGGCCTTTAGATTTGACCGATTTATCATGTAACCAAAGTTTAACGGATTCTTTTTAGCACTCATGTGGATGACCTCACACTTTTCGTTATTTAGGATCAACTGCCAATTTTTGCACCACACAGGTATCTTTTCTAAATTGTTTTGATCTTCTGATGACTTTACTAGACAATAAATGGCAACATCATCTGCAAACAACCTACAATGGTTGCTCAGATATTGTTTACAATTCTACATACAGGAGGGTTACCAGATGTCCTGTATTTTATGGGATCACACATTATTTAGTTTAGGTGTCCTCCCTGTCCCAACAAAAGACATATTGGATGCATATTGTCCCATTTTTTGCTATATGTCCCACAAGTTTTGAAATACCTTTTTTAAGTAAAATGTAGCGTAACCAAATGGAGAGCAGATGTAGCCATATCCAAAATAATGAAGAATATACACACTTTGATGAAATCAAACAGAATGAGGCACAATTTTTGAAGTACTTTGCTTGGTATTATGTTATGCTTTCACATGATTAGCAGTTTGTCATTTCCACTTTCTTTGTGCATTGTCTTTGCTTCAGATCACCACATTGAGAATCGAGGTTTGAAACTGTTAGAGGCACACGTTACATTACTTTATATGACACATTGCAAAATTTTCACAGAAATGCCAAAAAGAAGATATGTACTTAGTGATGAAATTAAATATGAGTTTCCATTTCTGAAATAAGAACAACAAAGAATGAAATTATTTTGCACCATGGAGGTGAATGTGATGATGTGTGAAATCATTAATGTGAAGGGACACAAGCAAGCTGTTTCAAGCAGATTATGTGTTTCATGCAAAACTCTGTCATAAAGTGCAATGTCTTTTGTTACAAAATGTGCAAGTAGTGCCATGATAAATGAGAAAGAAACATGTCTTGCTGTTGAGGAAGGTTTGCTAGCTTCCCCAGCAACAAAACACAATCATTACCTTGGATAGATGAACTGCACTGCTACAACCATAAGGAAGCTGTTTGAGAAATGCCTCTAAGCACTATGGGGCTCAACATCTGAGGTCGTCAGTCCCTAGACTTAGAACTACTTAAACCTAACTCACCTAAGGACATCACACACATCCATGCCCGGGACAGGATTCAAACCTGCAACCGTAGCAGCAGCGCCATTCTGGACTGAAGCGCCTAGAACTGCTGTTTGAGAAGTAATCTATCTGTTATAGAACATTTTGGGGACATGTACCATGTTAATAATGTATATGAAGTTAAAAAAGACATTATTAAAGAACTGTTAGGTTTGTTGGTGAAAAATCGTCTATCACCTTCAGAAATGTGACACATATTACTGTGCTTTTGCTAGCTTTACCTGGCATCACTGCTGCTGCAGGAAGTATATTATCTATCAAAAATGCCTTACAGAGTGATGAAAAGAATGGGCTTAGTGTGGAAATGGTTAAGAAAATAATTAAAACTAAGATTCATTTTCATGATGCTTAATGTGTTGATTTCCATAAAATTGTATTTGAAAATATCAAACTCCTGAATGCATAAATCTTCTATAAAATATAATAACAATGACTTTTCGGAAACTACACATTCCAAAACTTCGAGTGCAATTGAGAATGAGAAAGAAGTAACCTATGAAATTAATAATCATTGTCTACCATAGTTAACTCGTTATATTAAGTTACATAATGTATTTGCAAGTGACAATACTAAAACCATAAAATATTTACTCACTTAGTAATGTAAGTTTTTTAAATACAAGTACTACATCTACATCTACATCCATACTCCGCAAGCCACCTGACGGTGTGTGGCGGAGGGTACCCCGAGTACCTCTATCGGTTCTCCCTTCTATTCCAGTCTCGTTTTGTTCGTGGAAAGAAGGATTGTCGGTATGCTTCTGTGTGGGCTCTAATCTCTCTGATTTTATCCTCATGGTCTCTTCACGAGATATACGTAGGAGGGAGCAATATACTGCTTGACTCTTCGGTGAAGGTATGTTCTCGAAACTTTAACAAAAGCCCGTACCGAGCTACTGAGCGTCTCTCCTGCAGAGTCTTCCACTGGAGTTTATCTGTCATCTCCGTAACGCTTTCGCAATTACTAAATGATCTTGTAACGAAGCGCGCTGCTCTCCGTTGGATCTTCTCTATCTCTTCTATCAACCCTACCTGGTGCGGATCCCACACTGCTGAGCAGTATTCAAGCATTGGGCTAACAAGTGTACTGTAACCTACTTCCTTTGTTGTCGGATTGCATTTCCTTAGGATTCTTCCAATGAATCTCAGTCTGGCATCTGCTTTACCGACAATCAACTTTATATGATCATTCCATTTTAAATCACTCCTAATGCGTACTCCCAGATAATTTATGGAATTAACTGCTTCCAGTTGCTGGCCTGCTATTTTGTAGCTAAATGATAAGGGACCTATCTTTCTATGTATTCGCATCACATTACACTTGTCTACATTGAGATTCAATTGCCATTCCGTGCACCATGAGTCAATTCGCTGCAGATCCTCCTGCATTTCAATACAATTTTCTATTGTTGCAACCTCTCGATACACCACAGCATCATCTGCAAAAAGCCTCAGTGAACTTCCGATGTCATCCACCAGGTCATTTATGTATATTGTGAATAGCAATGGTCCTATGACACTCCCCTGCGGCACACCTGAAATCACTCTTACTTCGGAAGACTTCTCTCCATTGAGAATGACATGCTGCGTTCTGTTATCTAGGAACTCCTCAATCCAATCACACAATTGGTCTGATAGTCCATATGCTCTTACTTTGTTCATTAAACGACTGTGGGGAACTGTGTCAAATGCCTTGCGGAAGTCAAGAAACACGGCATCTACCTGTGAACCTGTGTCTATGGCCCTCTGAGTCTCGTGGATGAATAGCGCGAGCTGGGTTTCACACGACTGTTTCTTTCGAAACCCATGCTGATTCCTACAGAGTAGATTTCTAGTCTCCAGAAAAGTCATTATACTCGAACATAATACGTGTTCCAAAATTCTACAACTGATCAACATTAGAGATATAGGTCTATAGTTCTGCACATCTGATCGACGTCCCTTCTTGAAAACGGGGATGACCTGTGCCCTTTTTAAATCCTTTGGAATGCTTCGCCCTTCTAGAGACCTATGGTACACCGCTGCAAGAAGGGAGACATCTTCCTTCGCATACTCTGTGTAAAATCGAACTGGTATCCCATCAGGTCCAGCGGCCTTTCCTCTTTTGAGCGATTTTAATTGTTTCTCTATCCCTCTGTCGTCTATTTCGACATCTACCATTTTGTCATCTATGCGACAATCTAGAGAAGGAACTACAGTGCACTCTTCCTCTATGAAACAGCTTTGGAAGAAGACATTTAGTATTTTGGCCTTTAGTCTGTCATCCTCTGTTTCAGTACCATTTTGGTCACAGAGTGTCTGGACATTTTGTTTTGATCCACCTACTGCTTTGACATAGGACCAAAATTTCTTAGGATTTTCTGCCAAGTCAGTACATAGAACTTTACTTTCGAATTCATTGAACGCCTCTCACATAGCCCTCCTCACACTACATTTCGCTTTGCATAATTTTTGTTTGTCTTCAAGGCTTTGGCTATGTTTATGTTTGCTGTGAAGTACCCTTTGCTTCCGCAGCAGTTTTCTAACTCGGTTGTTGTACCACGGTGGCTCTTTTCCATCTCTTACGATCTCGCTTGGCACATATTCATCTAATGCATATTGTACGATGGTTTTGAACTTTGTCCACTGATCCTCAACACTATCTGTACTTGAGACAAAACTTTTGTGTTGAGCCATCATGTACTCTGAAATCTGCTTTTTGTCACTTTTGCTAAACAGAAAAATCTTCCTACCATTTTTAATATTTCTATTTACGGCTGAAATCATCGATGCAATAACCGCATTATGATCACTGATTCCCTATTCTGCATTAACTGATTCAAATAGTTCGGGTCTGTTTGTCACCAGAAGGTCTAATATGTTATCGCCACGAGTCGGTTCTCTGTGTAACTGCTCAAGGTAGTTTTCAGATAAAGCACTTAAAAAAATTTCACTGGATTCTTTTTCCCTGCCGCCTGTTATGAACGTTTGAGTCTCCCAGTCTATATTCGGCAAATTAAAATCTCCACCCAGAACTATAACATGGTGGGGAAATCTACTCGAAATATTTTCCAAATTATTCTTCAGGTGCTCAGTCACAACAGCTGCTGAGCCCGGGGGCCTATAGAGACATCCAACTACCATGTCTGAGCCTGCTTTAACCGTGACCTTCACATCTCCGTCAATTTCCTTTGATACTATTGCACTTCTTATCGCTATGAACACGCCCCCCCCCCCCCCCCTTCACTGTCCAGCCTATCTCTGCGGTATACATTCCAATCTGAGTTTAGGATTTCATTACTGTTATGTCTGGTTTCAGCCAACTTTCTGTCCCTAGTACTATATGGGCGTTGTGACCATTTATTAATTAGAGCAGTTCTGGGACCTTTCTATAGACGCTCCTGCAGTTTACTATTAGCACATTAATATTGTCATTCCCTGTTGCATTTTGCCTACTCCTACCTTGCCGCGTCTCAGGAGGCGTCTTGTCGGGCCTAGGGAGAGAATTCTCTAACCTAAAAAACCCCCATGTGCACTCCAGACGTACTCCGCTACCCTTGTAGCCACTTCCGGCGTGTAGTGCATGCCTGACCTACTCAGGGGGACCTTACATTTTTCCACCCGATAGTGGAGGTCGAGAAATTTGCACCCCAGCTCTCCGCAGAATTGTCTGAGCCTCTGGTTTAAGCCTTCCACTCGGCTCCAAACCAGAGGACCGCGATCGATTCTGGGAACGATACTACAAATAGTTAGCTCTGATTCCACCTCGCAAGCGAGGCTTTCCACCTTCACCAATTCCGCCAACCGCCTGTACGAACTGAGGATGACCTCTGAACCCAGATGGCAGGAGTCATTGGTGCCGACACGAGCAACAATTTGCAGTCGGATGCACCCAGTGCCTTCTATCGCCGCCGGTAGGGCCTCCTCCACATCTCGGATGAGACTCCCCGGCAAGCAGACAGAATGAACACTGGCCTTCTTCCCCGACCTTTCCGCTATTTCCCTAAGGGGCCCCATCACCCGCCTAACGCTGGAGCTCCCAATAACTAATAAACCCCTCCCCCCCATGTGCCTGCTCGGACCTTGCTGAAGGAGGAGCCACATGTCCACTCACAGGCAGAGCGGGCGATGCCACATGGCCAGCCTCCACATTTACCCTCCGCCTCGTGCGCCGCAAACGCCGCTGAACCCGCCACTCCCCTTGGGGAGAGGGTGGCCCAACCGCGCCTGGTACCCGCGAAGATGTCTCGACAGCAGGGACAGTGGGCGAAGCATGTAACACCTGGGGTGTACCTTGCAACGCACCAGACTCCCCACTGCCACTACACTCCGAGGCAGCAGCCTGAAGACGGCTAACCGCGGCCATCAACACTCTCAGCTGTTTGCGAAGTGTGGCCAGCTCCTCCTGCGTCCGTACACAGCAGTCACACATCCTATTCATCCTAAGGAATCAATTTACTGAAGAGACTTAATCAACTTTTAACTAGACTTCTAATTCACTAAAGGCGGCTGATTATTGACTAAACTGTGATTGCTAACCACTTCTTGTAGAAAACAATGAAAATAGCACTAACTGTCTCTGGACTGTATTGAAAACAAACACTAGCACTACTGGCACTGTGGTTGACTAAAGGGACTCTCTCTGACTGTATTCAAAACAAACACGAAATCTATGGAACACTATTACTAGCACTCGACAATTAAAGCTTCCTAAAAGCAAAAACACACGGAAGAAGTGACAAGTAAGAAAAATACAGTTAATACTTAAATTAAGGTAGCTCGCTGCACAGCAGACGTGAAGCAGACGGCGGTTATGGCGACATTCACAAAAATGTACAATGACTTTGAAGTTGTAGCATAAGCAATTTTTAAACCAACCTACTATACGTTTACAGTATTAATGGAAGCTTCTGGAAATGTTGATTCATTTTAGCATCTAATTTGTGTCCCATATTTTGATTTTGGAAATCTGGCGACAGTAATGTACAGAGGAAGAGTATATATGGGAGAAACAATTTGTTTACTGTTTATATGGTCTGCCATTGTAGTTAAAACCAACTGCTAGAAAGAAAATGAAACTGTACATTTTCTCAGCACAGCACAGTATTTTCTTGTTCACTCTTGGTTTTAATAGAAAACTTGTACATTGTTGATTAAAAAACATACAGCCCATGTCCATCTGAGTGTTTATTAGAGTATCATGCAAGAATTTGATATACATAAATCAAGACGTTTTGGCGATTTTTGATAACAACATTTCCCCAGGGCATACTGTATACATATACTTATATATCACATGTATTAAATATATATATATAGCTTTTATCTGTCCAAATTACATCAAGAGTAGTGGAAAAATTTGAAGCTAATTTTGTCAAGAACTTTTCAAGATTATTGAAAACAATGTTCAGTGTCCACATATATTAAAAAATATGTAGCCCAAGTCTGTCCAATTGTTTATTAAAGCAACATGTAAAAATCTGACATAGATTAGTCAAGAACTTTTCGAGATTACTAGAAACAATGTTACCCCTTTATATATCATATATACTTACATATTAATAAAATATATAGCCTCTGTCCACCTGAATGTTCATCAGGGCTTTGTGTAAAAACTTGAATTAAATTGGTCAAGTTCTTTTTAAGAATTCTGGCAACAACATTAAACAACAACGTGTCAACATAGTAGCATAGATTTGCAATGAATATGCACAATTTGTTTTAGGCTGCTCGATAGTAATGATGACACCTCAAAACTTGCTTCTACAAGAAGAATCTGAATTAAATTTGCTACTGTAAGCAAAATACGAAGAATTTCAAAATGTTTATCAGGACTGTCAGCCCATTATATAAGAAAGACTTACGGCTTTGTTCAGTCGGTCAGAGAGTATCATGGATGTGCTCAAACTTTGCATTAGTAAATGAGACAGAACAGTGCGCAGTATGTAATACAAAAATATTTAAGTTCTGAATGTGTACTATGCAAGGTGCGTCATCCCATACACATCTCATGTAATACTCTTGGTGCTAAAATTAGACAATTTTGGATTTACAGGAAGGTGTACTGACAGTATGAAGAGCAAAACGATACTGGTACACAACACTGCTCCACCACAGAACATTATGTGATTTGTTGAGTACATACATAGTACCATCATAACTTTTATTTTAAAAGTCAGAAGCACTACCTGAAGCCACAAATGATGAACTCTATTGAAAGGTACTAGAGACAGTTATTTGGTGGATCATTATTTGTATCAACAAAAGGTGCAAATTATTTTATCACAAGTAATTAAGCATAAAAGCAATCTTATAATATTTGAAACATTTAAAAATGAAAACAAAACAAGCTAAATGTATCAAGATACTAAGTCTGATGAACAGGCTAAGGGTATTGAAGTGAAAATCAATATTATCAAATAGAACCATTTTCATCTGACAAATTTATAAGATTTCTATATCAAAGGAAAACTCAATCAAGGCAGAAGAGCTGGCCTTATTTACCTTCAACAGGCGAAATTGGTAGTACTGGCAATAGATACTGTGTGCCACTTTTATATGTGTGCACTGGCAGTGCTATACATTTTGCCTCCTGACAGTAAGTAGTGAACAACAATTCTGTCTAATAATTTATTAATGTTATAAGATCTGTATTACTGGTATTCTACAGCACAAACATTGTTGGGAATTTACCAAAACTGTTTAATTTATTGAGATGATTAACTCAGAATGATAAATCTGACTTCTTACTTGACTCTCTATCTGTAAGCCTTTCTCGAGGTTCTGCATACAGCTCAGCACAATCAGTCATGTGTGGTTGATACGAGACTTTGTTTCCTACAGTTGGAATTAAAGAACTGTTTCTCCTTGATGACCGAGTCTTATTTTTGACAAGATAATAAAACTGTCCAAGTTGTATAAGATGATAACCACTAACTGCTAAATTGCTGAATTCCTGTGAAGAGAAAATAAGTACAAAGACACATTATAATAATGAAATTTTATCAAGCTATATCTGAAATTAAAGGGAGACGCTAAATAGTAACAACATATTTTTCCTTCCTATCTAAAAAAAACTTTTATGTTTAAATACTTTTCTATGTGAGTGGTATGAGATTTAATTCTTAGGAAATCTGTACACTTCATAAGATATGCAATTAAAATTCAAAGAGAAGTGCACTGATAAGGACTAAGAGACATGAATGGTACACAAAGTGCCTTGCATTTTTATGCTCCTAATTCACATTAATTGTACTGAACTGTGAAACAAGCTACAGGAACTCTAATTGTTAATGTGAGCAATGTATGAGAATGGCAGAACATTAGATCAAGTGAACTGAACAGACTACAGGAATCATTAAACTGACAAGAGGGAATAAATTCACATGAAAATAAACATAGGTACACAAAGCATGTTATTACTCATAAATTAAATGCTGTTTCTTGTCACTTGTCACAAAAAACTCTGCAACCTTTCTTCATTGTGATCACTGCTCTCTCTGGCAGTAGACAACATCCAACAGATATTTTAAGAGAAGAAAAATTTCTTTTGTCAACTTCCTTGTCACTGTTCTCTCCTGTATTCTACTGCTTTCACAGAGGGTTGAGATTTCTTATCAATTACATTCACATGTTTATTCCTCTTCTTAAATTTTGTCAGTCGTTACTTTTCAAATAAACATTCATTATTCATACTTCTTGAACAAACCAACACTATATCAGAAACTTAAGTAGTTAAATTTTAACTTTAGGTACATCTCATGCAAAATGTACTGTTTTCACTAGAGAGGAGGGGAAAAGAGATGCAACAAGTCAGCTACATGACTTGTTTGATCATACACTTGCATGCTGACCAGTTACAAATCACAAAATATCGATGTAGATACCATACTTTGTCAATGTCCACATTAAAACTGACACACAAATTTAATACTGAAGTAAAACATTTGGCAACTATACTAACAATGCTACCAGTGTTCGTAGACTCATTTCTTGAACACAAAAGACTTTCTCACGAGAAATGTGTTGACTTAAATTAAAAATTAGTTTTTCCACCAGTCAGACATTCCACTGGGAAAATTATCAAAGACTTTTGTGGATGCATGCTGAGCTCACAATTGGAAACTGCAAATATATTGAGAAACATCACAGAAACTGCAGGTGATGACTTCTGATTAAGATAACTGGTGTTGGTATTTTCTTGCTTCTAAGTTGATTCATATCTGATCCACTATTTTTTATTCTTTCTGCAGGGTGCTTGAGAAATAGCATAGTGTTCCTTTTTCTTGAAAATAATGCATCAAATATTTTTTGGGCAAAATGTGCTTTTGACAATAGATAAGGGCAAACTAAATGGTAAGGTTTACATTGTTTGGAATATGCTGGAAAAAGGTACAAACAAACTCAACTGCAAAATACACACTGGACTTGCATTTGGAAGGATGGCAGTCATCCACATTTAGGTTTTTTTACAATTTCTCTAAAGTGCTTAGGGCAAAATGCAGGGATGGATGCTGTGAAAGAAAATGGCCAATTTCATTCCTTATCCTACTTGAATCTGTGTATGTTGTCTGGCTCTAATAATATCACAGTGAACGGAGCATTAAACTCTTATCTTGCTTCCTTTTCCCCTTGATATATAAATCTCAGCCCCTCTTTCCACATGAAGAACAGCAAGAAGAGTATCTAGGCAAACGTAAATAGCATCTAGATAAACTTACTGGTAGTGATTTATGTCATTGTCACATTAATTTGTGATGAAAAGTTAAATGACAATGATTAATTTGTATTTCTACAACACACACTGTCCAAGTTGTTAGAAGACATTCCACTTACAACACAGGATAAATGCCCAATATGAGATATTTCTATTTGGTGGCTATGCATACATTAAATCAATTTTTTTCTGGTTGAGAGATTGGCAGTGGGGTGTCAGTTAGCCACTATGATCACCAGAATTACCTCAGTCGTATCCTACAATGACAGACAACATAGAAAAGTAGAATTTGTGAAACATGCTGATCATTCCCAGATGTACAGTGACTTCAGGTTCTCAAAGTGCACATCAGGCATAATTATATTTAGAACAAGCATTGTGATCACCTATTTCCATACACCTACACATGAAAACACGTTCTTCTCTAATATTTTTTCTAAGTGTTAAACTGGCAAATAAAGTTTATTCAGTGTCAAAAGTATAAGAAAAAGTGCTCCCTTCATCGTAACATTAAACAGCACATTCCTTGTTCAGTCCAATTCCTTTTTGTTTCCTTAAACATTGTTCAGATTGTCACATCCAGGTATAGTTTTTGAAATCACATCAGAGCAACATAAAATACAAAAATGGTTCAATTTTGACAACTATTCAATGGTGCTAATGTTGTACCATGCTAGAATTTGAAATTGTAAGGCTGGGTTCTTTTTCCCCATTTTCCATCAGTTTCCAGGTAATGTAAGCATCACCGTTCAATTTGTCCTTCCCAGCATGCCTAAAACTCATTTTACTTGTAAAAGATCGAAAGCATGATTTTTAAGAAAATGGGCTAGTTCTGTAGGTCTGAAACATCTCATATATAAACCAACAACCTGCTTGGGATATAAGCCTTATGGTAGGACACTGTTCCAACTCAGGACCAATCAACTAGAGTGGTAATATATATTTCTCTCTCTTACAGGAACCACAGGAATGACAAATTTTTGTCTAAATTGCACCACCACGAGCCAAGGACAGGCTCGTCATTCCAGTGTCAGCGTCAACTGTTCCAACTCCTGTGATATATGAATAAGTACTAATGAATCCAGGCTCTAAAATTAAGACATAGCACACTGTCTTTATAAAGATTTATGCTGGGTTAAAATGTTACACCAGACAAGTTTCAAACGCAGACCCCCAACTTTCATGGATAGTGCTGTAACATTACAGAAGTGGGCATGAGTGCCACACTCAAAAATGTTGGCTACATTTAAAAGGCCACACTAGCCTCACTGAGCAAGTGACAAGTGGCTTCACCATAGCTAGTTGATGCAGCAGGCAGTTATGAAATGTTAGGAGGTGGACAGATGGACAATGGATCGCATGAGCTTCTGGCTGCTTTGTGCTTGCAGAAAGTAGTACGCTAAAAACAAGATCGCAGCAACCATTTATGTTACATTCCATCTACATAGCTAGAAAAAAATCTCTTAGAGATGAGTAAGGTAATATAAGCTGCTTAATTGTAAGATAAAAACTGTAAAAGTTATAGCATGCCAAATTAGGCAAACAGAAATTAAGGTATCAAGATCAACTGTTGATAAACATTGTGAAGTTACAGAGCCATGCAATATCTTAAACTGAAGACATCAACAAGAACTACTATGTATTAAAGTATCAAATCAAATGTTCATATGATGTGGACATGCAAGCTGAAATAATATGAAATAAACCTTAAATACATCAGTGACACAACAGAGACAGTAATACTTATATAAGGCAGCCAGTACTCCTTAGACTGTCCCTACCCTGAGCCTGTGGCATCAACATATTGTAAGGTAGTGTAGTTTAGTTGGGTAAAATTACTGTTTAATTATAAAGCATGTCAGAAACTTTGTATATGATATTTTCAGTGTGTTTAGAGGTGATAAAAAGAAACTTTCTTGTGACAAAAATGCACAGGAGCACTGTTTCCCCACTGGGGTCCACGAAAGTTCTGACACTATTGAAGTTCAGAGATGGTTTTCAAACTGCCATGTGATGAATATTGTTTGAGTACTGATGAATGCCTAACACTCTCAAAACAACCAGCTGTTTCATGAGTAATGGCTGCAGCTTCAAGCAAATGAGCAATCAGCTCTTTTGGAGTGCCTATCAGTATCTCATACACCAAACACTTCATCTCCCCCTACAAAAATAAATCCATAGCAGGTCAGAAACATTTCAACAACAATATTCATCATATGGTAGTTCAAACACCTCTCTGAACATCACTAATGTTATAACCATCATGGATACCTACCGAGGAAATGATGCACCTGTGAAATTTGTGTCACACAAAAATGTGTTTCTTCTGATTACTTTACAATTTTGCATATATAGCATTTTACCTCCTATATATGCATAAATTGATAGATGATTGATACACAATGATAAAAGAGACAATAAATTGAACAATACCATCAGACAGCTTGCTAAGACAATACTACAACATATCCTATTTGTATCAGTAGCATTATTGAAATACACATTTCTATTGTGTAATTCAGATCAGTGTTACTAAAAATTATGTTTATTTGCATTTTATTCGAATGTATTAGTATTACTGGATTCAGAAATGCTCACAACTGGTTCAGCATATCAACTTGGATAACTCTAATAAGTAATGTTCTGGAAGTGAGTAAATTCCTTATGAGTAAATGTAGACCGCTCACCAAATAGAAGAAACATTGAGTTGTTCACACACACACACACACACACACACACACACACACACACACACACACACGCGCACGAAGGAGTGGAGGGCAAGAATATGGAAACATTCAAAACACAACACATTGCCATGCATTCTATGGTGTAGGCATTCCATTTATATCCAAAACAGCTTCCAGTCATCTTGGAATGGATAAATACAGGGCCTGTATGGTTTTCAAGGGAATCTCATACCATTCTTCCTGCAAAATAGTGGCAAGTTCAGGTAATGATGATGGAGATGGATGGCAATCACACACCCTTCTCTCCAAAGTTGACCACAAAGGCTCAATAACATTGATATCTGGTGACTGTGGTGGCCAGGGGAGATGCGATATTTATCTTTGTGCTTACAGAACCAGTCCTGGATAATGCAAGCTGGGTGATAAGAGTTATCTTGGAACACAGAGTCAGCCAAAATTGCTTGCAGAGTAACCATGGGGCTCACAGTACTCCATGACATGGCTGTCCAAATCATCACTGAATCCCAGCCACAATTCGCTCTTGGAGGTAAACTGGGTAGATATTTGGAAGAGTGTGAAGCAATACTCATCTGACCAAATGACATTCATCCATTGCTCCGTAGTCCAGGTTTTATGGCTTTGGTACAACATTTTCATTTCAAAGGGAATTGCATCACTGATAAGTGGTTTTGTAATTGCAGCTTGCCCTGAAATCCCCTGTTTATGGAGCTTTCTTCCTGTTGTTTTGGTACTGATGGGGTTTACAAGTGTGACATTTATTTCTGCAGTGACTTTTACAGCTCTTGTCCACTTATTGTTTGTTAAAATCCCCATCAATGATGATCTGTCACACTCACTCAACACACACTTCTGTCTGTGTTGTGAAATAGCAGATGATGTTCTTCCACTTTCCCTGTATGTGGTATAAATCTCTGATATGGTTCCTCCTGAAGCACCAAACACTTCAACTATCAAGCATCCATCATACGAGCACCAACGGTTTGCCCATGTTTGAAGTCATTTAGCTCTGGCATAATGCTCTCACAACTACACAGAAAACTGTTCTGGCCATGACTGTCCCTTGCAACATACTGAGGACATTGCATGGGTTTTGTTTGAGGTCAAATACAACAGCACAACCTGCAGGCTTGGCTAACATCTGCATTTATGTTCAAGCATGCTTTTCTTGCAGTGTTTTCATATTTTTGTCCAATCCCTGTACCTGTACACCTTCATTGTGCCTGCTGGACATATGCCAGGACAGCAATTCAGCAGGTGTAATGGGGTGAGGGGTAGTGCAGGATGTAGAAAGGGGTGGGAAGCAGGATAAGGGTTTGGGGACAGGTAGCTAGCAGTTCAGAGGGTGTAACAGATGTGCAGGAAAGCAATGTGGGAGGGACAATTGCTAGGTGCACAACCTAGGCATGCAAAACTGGGGCACTGCAGCCACTGAGTTCAGGCAGCACACAACAGATATAATGTGGAGCTGTGAATTGGTAGGAGGTGACAAGGCATACGAAGGAGAAACTGTTGGAAAGAAGATGTGTGGCAGTGGGATAGAGGAGACTGAGGTCAGGAGGATTATGGGAGCAAAGGATGTGTTAAAGAAAAGCTGGTACTGGAAGGAAGGATCCAGATGACACGGATTGTGAAGCAGCCATTAAACTGAGGCATGCTGTGCTCAGCAATGTGTTGTGCAGCTGGATGGTCAGCTCTTTTCTTGGTCACGATTTGGTGGTGGCCATTCGTTCTATCTACGTGTCCCAACCCATCATCCTACTTCCCATCTCATTCTGCCTCTATCCACCCCACCCTACAGGACCTGTAACCCCTGCACACCTACCAAACTGCAATCCCAGCACTGTGCACCCAGCTAGCATAATTTAGGTGCATAAGTGTGTGTGTGTGTGTGTGTGTGTGTGTGTGTGTGTTTATACTATAGCTCATCAAATAAGCTCTTCCAAGAGATAGAAGAGTTTTCATTCTTTTCTGTATGCCTGTCAATGACCCCACACCTCTGCTACTCAGTGTGGGATCTCATTAACTGCAAAAGTATTTAAAAATGGATAAATTTATATCCATGGGGTAGCTATATGTTCAGTACAATTTTAATGATGGGCATTACTAAAAAGCTTTTCTGCACATGCTGACAATGAGAGTACAAAAGTCCTGGTGCCCAACGAACCTGCTCATAATTATGCAGTCATAGGCAACAGAACTGTGTCACTTTTTTGAAGATCTGGACTCTAATTCTGGGAAGTGGTATGCCACACTGCTATGGTGATGGAGAGATTAGGCAGTGAGCATCTAATGCACAATTTGAGTGCAGCCTCATGCTGTTGTTTTGAATGACATGACTTATAATTAAGCTTAATTATGTGCTGACTTCACACGTTGGAACTTTAACAACTTGCATTAAGTTGGAGCATCATTAATACTTGGTGAAATAAACCACTACTGTGAATTTTATTTACCATACATCAGCAATTTGTTTAAGTGTTGCAGAGCTTTTTGTATGAACTCACATACATGACACAGTACCTCATATGCTCATGATAGCTACACTGTAATTTGTCAAATCTATGCACCTGCCCCCTTCTCCATTGCCAACACAAAATAACAAGGCCAGATAACATTTTTAAAAGGAGTGCAAACTCATCATGGTCCTCATCCAACTGAACTATCCATGGCTGCCTCAAGAACTGACTCAAAACTTCAATGAGCTATTACTGCCCTAAAGTAAGAGATTGCAATCCAGAACACTACTGATGTTTCGGTATATTTGGAAGCCAGAATCCTGAGAGTTAACACTGTTATGATAGAAAGATCTTACTTCTTACAGCATGGTCTTTGAACTACTTCACAGTCAGGCTGTACCCAAGCACATATTATCTGAAATGGTTCCTGGTTTGACCATTTAACAAATACTTTACCAAATTAGCAAGAATGGTACATAATCCAAAGCCATCTAGCTAAGAAAAGTCTCTCAGGAGTCAGTGTCAGTGGGGTGGAGCAAGTTAACAGATAATGAATAAGTTCAAGAGTACATTCTGTATCATAACAACCAGACATCTTATTTTAGTACATAATGGTTACATTAATTTCTAATTGCATGACACTATTATAATTGAATTTGTCTGAATCTAAAATTTTTATCATTTATTTGTGCCACTGACAGATAAACATATATCAAATTTTATTTTGTTTTCCCTTTACCCTTCATGTCACAGCAGTCTTCTATTAGAAAGTGTACAATATATTGTAAAATTCAAAGAGTTTTACTTGTATCTGGAATTACCTGAATGAACCTCTCAAGACTTTGACTTGGCCCAAAGACAAACTGTAAAGGAACTTTTTCAAGCAAGCAACTTGAACGACCGAGTGAACTTCCCACATGCTTTGCAACAAACTCCAAAGTCTCCTCTCGAATAGGAAATACATCGAGCAGGAATGTTGCTCTCCAATCACGCAGCAACCATTCAATCTGTAAGGAAGAATTACAGTTTAAAAAATGTTCATATATATTAGTCTAATGATAAAGTTTTCAGAGGAAGAACAAAGTTAATTACGGTATTTAAGGTACAAAAATGTTTTAACTTCCTTGCATAAAAAATTATGAACATTCCTGAAAACATATGAACCTCTTTCACTGCATTTGTGCTGATGTCTTATTCACAGACCTGACTCCATAATATCCACTTCACAGCAGGTTAGAGGAAAACAATAGGAACTCAGTATTTACATACTGCTTCCAATGCACACTGACTGAATATGTTGTTGGCTTGGACCTATTATTAAGGAGGTTGGTCATTATGTTTATGTATCAGAAGCCTTATTTACTGCCTATCTTCTGAACATGTAAATAACTTGTGTTATAAACATGGTACAGGAAAGCCTATGATACAATATAAATGAATGGAAACAATAAAGCTAACAAATTACTAAATAGTGGAGGTGATTAATGGTTGAAACAAGAATGAAAACATTGCTACCCATGTCTCAGAGCAAACTACAGAACACAAACTGAATTTTAAACTCTTCTTAACTTCTTGTCAAAATCATGTTGTACCACCATCACAAATTAATGATAGCAACTATAAACATTTTCATACAAGCTGGTGGTGGTATAACTTGATTTTTATTTTTGACAAAAATGTGTAATCTGTAGGAGCACCAGCTACTGAGAGTACTTCTCATTACTATTGAGAGCATAATACACAGAGTACTAGTTCAATCTGACAACAAGGAGAAGGCAACAGCCCATGAATTTGTTGAGATACCAGAAATTTTGTGATTGAGGGAACAACAAGACATGTAAATCTGGCTGGCTGGAAGGGAATTTGAATCTATTCCTTCCTACTGTGAGTCCACTGTCTTAATGGTTGTGACACTTCACTTACTTGAAGGAGGAGAGGGAGATTAGCGTTCAACACCCTATTGATAACAAGGTGATAGAGATGAAGCACAAGCTCAGATTAGGGATGGACGGAGAAGGAAATCAGCCATGCCCTTTCAAAGGAACCATTCCAGCACTTGCCTTACATGAATTAGGGAAATCATGGAAAACCACTTAGTTGAGAAATCATTCAAAACCACTTAGTTGACTGCAAAAAGAAGTTGTAGAAAAAGTCTTACATAGAAACTCATTGATGTTTATAAACCTAAACATTTTACATCTTCAAAGTGAAAATGTAAGCAGAAACATGTTAACAACATTTAACATATTTGCTTCACAATTAATCTAAATAAAGTTTTATTTATGATTCAATTATACACTGAGCTGAAAAAAGTCATGAGAGAGCAATATGCACATGTACAGATGGCAGTAGTATCATGTACACCAGGTATGGAAGTGCAGTGCTGTGGTGGGGGAGTCATTTGTACTCAGATGATTCATGTGAAAAGGTTTCCGATGTGATTGTGGCCACAAAGTGGGAATTAACAGACTTTGAACATGGGATGGCATCTGAAGCTAGACGCATGGGACAGTCAGTTTCAGAAATCATTAGGGAATTCCAAAATTCTGAGATCCACAGTGTCAAGACCTACTGAGAGTACCAAATTTCAGGTATTACCTCTCAACATACAATGCAGTGGCCGACAGCCTACACTTAACGACTGAGAGAAGTGTGCTTGCATAGAGTCCTCAGTGCTAACAGACAAGTAACACTGCATTAAATAATCATAGATATCAATGTAGGACATACAATGATGAATACAGCTGTTAGGACAGTACAGCGAAATGTGACATTAATGGGCTACAGCAGTGTCTTTGGTAACAGCACAACATCGCCTTTCTCCTGGACTCATGACCATATACGTAGAATCGTTGATGACTGGAAAACTGTGACCTGGTCAGATGAGTCTCAATCTCAGTTGGCAAGAGATGACAGTAGTGTTAAAGTGTGGTGCAGATCCACAAAGCCAAGGATCCAAGTTGTCAACAAGGCACTGTGCACGCTGGTGATGGCTCCATAACTGTGTGGGCTCTGTTTGGGTTGAGTGGACTAGGTCATCTTGTCCAAATGAACTGATCACTGCCTGGAAATGGTTATGTTCAGATACTTAGACACCATTTGCCACCATTCATAGACTTCATGTTCCTAAACAACAATTTAATGTTTACAGATGACAATGCGCCATGTCACTGGACTGCAATCACTCGCGTTATGTTTGAAGAAAATTCTAGACAATTTGAGCAAAGGATATGGCCACCCAGATTGTCAAAAATTAATCAAATCGAATATTTACGGGACATATTCGAGAGGTCAGGTCATTCACAAACTGCTGCACTGGCAAGACCTTTGCAATTACAGGCAACTATAGAGGCAGCAAGGCTCATAATTACTTCAAGGGCTTCCAACAACTTGTTGAATCCATGACTTTTGTCAACTAAGTGTGTGCTTTTTACAAAACTGTCCTTTAGCAATTTTCAATCAGTGATCCTCATAATTTATAACAGATTTCTCACCAACTGAATACAAAGGTTCATTTTATTTATTAGGAGTGTTTTCTGTTCTCTTCAAACACCACAATACGAGAGAAAAAAAAATGATAAACTTTCATAACTCAAATGTGTCATAAAGCTGAGTATCAATCGCATATAACTGTAATCCTTGAAATATTCACAGAACTAGCATACGAGGGAACAAAGGATCAATCAATGGAGTTTGATATATGTTCTGTGAAAATGTTGAATATTCACTGTCTGATTTATTGTTTGCATCTTGATATATTACTTTCTTTTCCTTGATAAAAATGATTATAATTATACACTAAATTAGTGCGGATAGTTATATGTCGATAGTAAGTTCGCCTACATAATTGGTAACACTGATTTTTAAAAAAATAGTTCTGTGGTGGAAAAATATTTTTCACATCCTGTGAAATGTAATTTTAACATGAAGGACACACATAAACTGTTACATGCCATCAGCAGTGAGATCCAGCACCTCCAGCAAGAGGTTGCGCTTCTGGAGCTTTCTTCATTCATGACAGCAATCAATTAATGCAGTGCCACAACTAAATCTGAACTCAGACTGACTGTAATCATCTGTGATGGGTTTCCCCGCAATGCCAGGTAGCGACATCAATCCAGACATAATTCGGACATATTAAACTGGCAATTAGAACCTGGAGCTATGGGCAAAGACTTTTGTATTGGACATTACTTTGTACCCACCTCACCATTGATCCTAGCTTGATCTCAAAATGGATTTAGTTACTCATTGCACTAAACTATTTTATTAAATGCTTAAAGAAGTGCTGCACCATGAAAAAAGATGGAGACAAAAACCCATCAGAGTTTTGGAGTCATTTACATGCTTGGTTGGCACTAGTGTGGTTTCTGATGATTTGTTATTACATACCTGGCAATCTGGTAACAACAGCTGTCTTCACAGGTACAGATAGCTTTGAGTGTGCATGAAGGGCAACCTTTATGTAAGTTACTGCAAGCTGCTGCCAGGGCACACAGAACGCTATATTCAACTGCTGTGGCGGCCACAGCATCAACAGTTACCAACGTTCTAGTCAAATACAACCAAAACCACCAAGCTCAATGGAGGACACAATGACTCACTGTGCCACTACCTCATTCTGACATTCACTGAGCATAGCCAAAGTACACCAAAGTCTATGCGGCACAGTTGAGACAGTGACCAAGCTATAATAGGCATTACACCTACAGACTGACCCTAATTAAAGGTCATGTTCACAATGCTGTGTTCGTCAATCCCAGATGGCAGCCAATCCCAAGATAGCTCTACTAACATTGGCCTGTATCATAGACATTTTGGATCTTAAGATACAAAGTGTACACAGCTGTGCCACTTCCCAAACAGCAAACAGCACATTCCAGTCACAACACACAGGATAAAGTACTCAAATGGACTATAGAAATGGATAAAACTGTACATAATCTACAGGTGAGCCTTGCAGAAGCAGTGCCACTCACCCAACCTGTGGTCAACACCACCAACGGCCATTGTTGTACACAGCAGGCAAAGAGCAATTGGTGCCACTCAACACCAGAATGTCGACAATCACTGTTAGCTGTTACGTTATTTTTTCAAAAAAATTACAACCAGGCCAAAGAAAATGAAGCACTTATACAGAGAGCTGTTGATGATACACAAGTGCGTGAGGCATGTTTCCCATGAGACTGTGGCTAAAGCACGTCGAGGTGCTGGGTGGCAGTTCTAAAGGATGGTGTGAATCTGACAACGAAAGCCACAGCCCTATACTTTGCTACAGTTTGCAAAAGTAGAATTTGACAGTGTCCACAACTTGGCACATCCAGGGATAAGTCCCATGACTAAATTATTAACCGACCATTTTGTGTGACTGTCAACAAAAAAAGACACTCAGGCCTGGCTCGTGCATGGCTTCAATGCCAGCAGTGCAAGGATGGAATGCCATGTTCAAGCAGAGATTGGATATTTCCCTGTGTTTCCAATGAGGTTTGGTCAAATACAAACCAACTTCATGGGCACTCTGCTGCCTTAAGAAGATTACAAGTATCTATTCATGGCAACTGAGGATGTGCAAAAGATGGGCAGAAGCTGTTCCAGACACAGACATACCTGCTGAGATGATTGCAAAAACATTCACTGCAAATTGGTTAGTGCACTTCAGCTGTCGTCTCCACATTACAACACCATCTACAACAGCATTTTCACAATGTCCACATTACAGACGCAGACGTATATCATGCATTATTTTTGTCATAAATTTCTTCCACCTGGTATCAGGTGTTGTGGCAGTTGGCCTCAGCACAGCAACCTTCCTAGTTATTGCTTGACACCTTATGATCATTGTTGTCTTCCAATTATCACTGTCGCACATGTTATGGCTGCTAAAGTCGAATTTTATCAATGCAAGAAGCAGCCGCATCAGTTTTACCACACGTGGGCTGTGACCCTCCCCCCCTTCCCCCCATGGCCTTAGTCACAAGTGCCATTTTATCACATAGAAGTCAAAGGAGTGATATGCAGATGTCTTGGTTTGCGATGTTATCATCCAGTCCATCCCGGACAAGGACATCTGACAATGAGCCCTCCAGTTAGAGAATAACCACTGACAACATTATTTCAATTGCCCAGCTATATGAGGTCTCATAAGCTACTGGTCAGCAAATGGGAACCTAGAGCGATGTAACGGCAGTACAGGATGTCCCAGCTGTGCCCACTGCATCGAGGGAGGACATCATCATGGTGGTGGATGCCAGTGGATCACGCGGCTCCTGCACAGTGTGAATACAACATTCCATTCGCTGCTCGCTGCTCCCTGTTACCATCATGTGCATCATGTTACACCAAACATAACACATCAGTGTGTCCCCAGCCTCAGGCCTTCTGCCATAAGTGTCAGTAAACAGGCCACATTGGGGTAGTCTGCCACTCAGTTTTACAGAATGCAGCATCACAGACCATGGATGCTGATATTTGAGAAATGTTGTAGTCAGGGCCATTTACCTATCATGATTCCAACAAGCTTTTTATCAGTCTTTTTGTTCTCTTGTGACTGTTGCTCCTGAAGGTAAACATGGTGTGGCAGTTTCCCTGCTTAATGCCCAAACATATTGAGACCTCAGCTACCCACAGTTGTTACCAGTAAGCAGGCGCCTCAGGGGATACAGTTAACAGCAATTCCTCTTGCTTGGCCAATTCATGGTGGATGTCACCTGTAAATCAGTGTCTCAACCTATTACCTTTATTGTTGCCCATGACGGTACTTCAGAAAACCTTTTTGGGTTTAATGCCTTTCAGGCTTTTGGCTTTTCAGTCACAGACCCCATATAGTTCATATCTGCCAAGGGCCCTTATCAGTCTTTTGAATCTCTGTGCCCAGAATTTCAGGATATCTTTGCAGAGGGCCTAGCATATGTCGCAGTCATAACCCACATAACCTATAAGCAGTCAGCTTATCCTAGATTTTTTGTGCCAGGCAGATTTTCCTGACCCTCTGCTCTCAAGTCATGGTAAAGCTGGATCAGCTTACCTCTCTTAGGCTTGTGGTTGCCATTTCCTCTAGTGAATGGGTCACACCCCTTGTCATCATTAAGAAACTCTCTGGTAAATTGTGCCTTTGCAGTGACCTTAAGACCATCATGAATTCACAGTCCATGATCAGCACATACCAACTGCCATGTCCTGATGAACTGTTCACACACTTAGCAGGGGGTCAATTCTTCTCCAAACTTGATCTTTCCACAGCATATCACCAGTTTGCCCTGGATGATGAATCCAAGTGTATCATAGTCATTAACATGTCTTTTGGTCTTTATGAATACCATCAGCTGATGTCTGGGGTGGCAAGTGCCCCAGCAATTTTTCAGCACTATTTGAAACACGTCATGTTCAATATTTTTCACTGTTTCAACTATCTGGATGACATCGTCATCACAGAACATACTTTGAATGACCACCTGCACAACCACCAGGCCCTCTTTCAAAAACTTTGGGATGCAGGTCTGTGTTGCATTCTGCAGAATTCCAAATTTTTCCAGCCACTTCTTGAGTATCTGGACCATGTCATCTCAAGGCAGGATGTCCAATCCATGGAGTGCCCTGCCAGGACAATTGCAGACTTTCCATTTCACTAGTCATTGTGTGAACTGCAGGTTTTATTTATGTAAAATTGCCTGTTACCACTGGTTCATTCACTATCATGGACCCACTGAGTCTCCTTCAACACAAAGGTACTGCCTTTGTCTGGTCTCTGGCATGTGATCAGGCCATCACCATGCTGCAGGAACACCTCCGGTTGGCACCGTATCTAGCTACCCTTGATCCCAACAAAACATTGCTTTCGGCTATGGATGCCTCACAGCAAAGCACGGAGGAAGTCCTCAGGCATCAGAAAGCAGATGGCTTGGAGTAGGCACTAACAATTGTATCCAAACCCCTCAGTCTAGCACAGGTCCAGTACTCTCAGTTTGAGATGACAGCTCTCGCCATTGTGTATGCGGTCACCAAATTACACATTTTCTTGTATGGTGCCAAATTCCCAGTAATTATGGACCAGAAGCCCTTAATTTCATTATTTAGTCTCTCCACCTGGGCTCACAGGTTGCAGTGGTGAGCTTTGTTCTTCTCCAAATACAACTGTGACATTCATTTTTGCCCCATGGGATACCATGCCAACACAGACACCTTTTCCCAGCCTCTCATTTGCCCGGACGCCCAGTTCAATTGGGTGTAGC
Source organism: Schistocerca gregaria (assembly GCF_023897955.1). Classification (NCBI taxonomy): domain Eukaryota; kingdom Metazoa; phylum Arthropoda; class Insecta; order Orthoptera; family Acrididae; genus Schistocerca; species Schistocerca gregaria. The sequence goes on along the minus strand of NC_064931.1, from coordinate 219,769,795 downwards.
TCGTGTTTTAATTTGGATGTCACCTCCCACCAAGCGGTAGATAGTTTCGGATAACTAGTGCCCGAGTCACCAAGGCAACAGCAGCAGACACCATCCTCAGGCAAGTAGTCTGCCTTGTCCAACAGCATTGGTCTTCTTGTCCTCTGAACCACTCATCCAATTCACTTCGCAACTACTTAGTCATGGCCATTGTCTCTCGGTCTTAGATCGGGTCCTCCTCATCTCCATGGATGATGCAGCTCCCTGGGTGGTCTTTCCAGGAGTTTGCAGCAAGAGGTGTTACAGCTGAAGGGCACTGGAGCACTTCCCGCACCAAAGCCTTGGTTCACAGACATATTTATTCTGCCTCAGCACTGACCAAGAACTGGAACACTTGGTTGTTGCATATCTCCAGTGTGATAGTGAACAGGTGGCTCCCAGGTCATCATTCTCTCCATGGACTCCAGAAACCCAGCCCTACGAATGCACCCACATTGATTTTGCAGGTCTGTTTTTGAATGCATTCTAACTGATCGTCATCAACACATTTTTGCATTTTCCATATATGGCCCGGTGTCCCTTGGTCACTACTGTGGTTGGTATTCAAACTCTATCCATTTTTTTTTTTCTGTGGAAGGTCTTTCAATAATCCTTGTTTTTGATAATGGACACCAGTTCCTATCTCAAACGTTTCTGTGTGGAGTCAAACATTTGTCATGTTCAAACCCCTCCGTTCCACCCACAAGGGGGAGGTCAAGAGCACGGTGTGCTTCTTTAACAACCAGATGAAAAAAATCTGCAAGATTTTCCCACTGAAGAAGGGTTAAATTTTTTCTGACAGCCTACCAGATGACTCCTATTGGTCCTTGTAGCCCAGCAGAGTTACTCCAGGGGGGCAAACAAAGGATACTGCTCCACCTCCTCCATCTTGGATTCTGCCCACCATTTAATTCCAGAGCACCAGGCTTTATGCTAGAGATGGAAGTCTGGGTACATAGTTTTGGTCAGTGTCCCTCCTCGAAACCGTCAGTCATTGTGCGCCAGAATGGCCACTGTGTCTACACCCTCCAGACAGGGGATCAGTAGGTCTAGTACCACCAAAATCAGCTCCGCATGCAAGTGAGCACCCTCCCCTACCCACCCCCTCCCCCATCCCAGCTGCAACACCACCTTTGGTGGTAACGTGGTCACTGGGAACAGCCTATGTGTGAGGCTTCCGGTCTCCTCTTCCAGTTACAGTAGTGACTATGACTTGGCAGCCTCTGGCAGCAGCTCCATTGGTGCTCCAGCTGGTTCACTGTCACATGTCACAGGAGATGCGGCAGTGTCGCTCCGTCTTCCATACCACCATCGGATATTGCTGTGGATTCCAACTTGGACTGCCCATCGCCAGTTCTGTAATTTCATGTTGTGATGGGGAGGGGGAGGGGGAGTGGGTGGGGGATGGGAATGGGGAGGGAGAGGCATTGGAACTCTCTTTGCACTGGCCAATTTCACCATATACCCAGGTCTCCAGCGACTTAGGGTTGCTTGCTCCTCTTGCCTCCTGGGCCTCCATGAATGTGGATGCCATCTCTACATCACAGCTGTCTGCAACTCACCCTGGGGATCAGCAAACCTCTGCTCGCCAAAGAGTGGAATGGTGCAATGACCCACATAGATCCACACCCAAGATTCAGGCAAGCAGTCATAAAGCACACCGCAGAACTTAGCAGACACAGCTAGAAGTTCGACAACCATCAGAAGCTTCCACTCACGAATCCATGTGCAACCTCTTGTGTGCACACCTTACCATCCGGCTGACAGCTTTTAGAGACAGGCCTGGCCAGATGTAACTCAGTTACATGCTTATCTCTTCATATGTGTTGTCAAACTGTTGCTGTGAGCTACTCTGTGGCTAGTGTACCCATTATAATAAGTTGTTTTTCTAGACTTAATAAAGTTGATGTGTCAGTCATTGTGTAATGTTCTCTTGTGGGAATACAACAATCTGAGAACTGCACCACTGCCAGACCAGGTGGAACTACCACTAGTGGTGCATCAAATTTAGGAACATTTGACAAAGATCCAATGGCCACCTGTTTTATAAGATGGTGAACATCAGATTTTAGGACACTAAGCATTGGTGCACTGCTTCTAGGTCATGCTTCACAATGATTTACTTTAAGCCCCTCTTCAGCCCCCATATACCATACCTTTCAAAGTGTTGTGATGTGGGATCAACACATAAAACAGATTGCAAAATGACAAATGTTACAAAGCATCTATCGAGAGAGTTAAACCAGTGTTTGTGTCATACTATCATCATCTTTGGACAGTAAGCTGACAACCATGGTTACACAACACTGTGCCACACTCATGCAGGGTCACTGTCCAGCTGCTCATCATTGATCACACTTTCGAATGCACCTATGGCTGCATGGCTGCACCACTGCCACAAACAACCCTCTGCACAAGAGCCGGATGGTAATTTAAGTTGAAGTACTCCCATATTCTGGGTGCTCCACATTTTTTTTTGGGGGGGGGGGGGGGGGGGCTGCATGGGAATAAATGATCAATCAATCCAGCAATCCAGTATACATGTTCTGTCTCATTTATTATTCATATGTTGATATGGTATTTTCTTTTCCTCAACAAAAGTGATTATCATTATATGTGATATTGGCATTTATATGTGTGTACATATAAATGTGTATACATTAAGTTCAGCTAACTTATGTTAGTGATTAATAGGGGATATCAAAATGACTTAATTGCCTATGACTTGAGCTTGATAGTGTCCTCAAGGTTTTTTTTATCTCATTACATGAAATAGAGTCATCAGAGAGGCACATAACACCATTCCACTGTTTTCTACATAACATACCCATATATTTGACTAAATTTTGTCATCTTATCCAAGGGTTAAATATTCACATGTTATAATACTTGTCAATGTCCAAAAAAGGACTGTACACATATAGTACTGTTAAGGTGTTTTATCATGCGAAGCAGAGCCATAAAATTAGAGAGGAACATAACATCATTCCATTATTTGTACATAAAATACAAGTACATTCCATTAGTTTTTGTCATCTTAAAATTTATAAGAGTTGATAATGTCTCAAAATGCATTATATAGACAACATAAGCATTTACGTATGTTCATAAATATGTGCTCCCAAAACATAAAAATTGTAAAATGACGATATTCTTTCAAAGTCTCAGATCAATATTAATAAGATAATATAAAAAAGAAAAAGTGTGTACAAGAAAGATGTATGCAGGATCATAACTGAGACTTCTCATTGTGCTTTGGCATAGTGTAGTGTGCAGACTTTCAAAGTTAAAGGTTGTTGGTATAACCAATTGCCCAAGTCAATGTAATGCAATGCAATTTTTTATTCTGGTCCAAGCTGCTGGAGATGGTGGTCATGTGTGTATGAGGTGTGCTTGCTTCTGTGTGTGTGTGTGTGTGTGTGTGTGTGTGTGTGTGTGTGTGTGTGTGTGTGTGTGTGTGTGTGTGTGTGTGTGTTTTCATTTCTGAAGAAGGCTTTGGCTGAAAACTAAATGCTTAACAGTCTTTTCATTGTACCTGTCTGCAACTCATTGTACCATCTTTACGGTTACAGTACTCTATCTTTTTCCTAATAATGTTAATGGAATTATGTTATGTTCCCGTCTAATTTTATGGTTCTGTTTCACGTAATGTCCATAAGACAACTAGAGGACACTGAATAGCCCAAAATAACACAATTTTGTTATCCTATGTTGATCACAAACCTAAGTACTTTAGTTTCACTGCATATGATATATGGGCCTCAAGATATGTTAATTAACTGAAATTGCAAGGGTTATAAAGGGCGTATTTTAATTTATATTCCACTTTATGGCATATTTGAGTTATGTAAGCAAAAAAACTTACAAAGAACCTTTGTAATATAGACAGCAGAAAACTGTTAGATAAAACTACATGTTTCTAAAAATAAGGAACTATTTTCACATATTTTTTTCAAATATTTTCACACATAAAGAAGGAATGTTAACAAAGATAACACTGAATTCATACAAAAGCGTTTTACCTCTTCAACAGATGTTGCAACAGCTTTATGTTGATAATCAGGAAGATGCTGCAAAAAGTCAGCCGCAGACCCCGAAACATACCTGTAAGAGAAAGAATTTGTTTTCAGAAGCAAGCTAGTTAATTAGCTGTTTTTAATAATTACAAGAACTGTACAAATAAAATATTTCTGACATACTGATGATTTGATGTAAGACTGCTGTGTGTAGATCTGACAGGTGAATTAGTTCCATCTGTTGGCACTGGAGATGAACTGCAGAATGAGGTACTTCTCATTTCAGTTAATGTCTTCTCTGAAGTAACAAATTCCACAGTGGGTGGCAAAGTTAGGCAAAACACATCCAATGTTACCTGTAGGCCACTGACATTTATGTCTGCATCTGGATTTTCCAAGCACTCCATTAGTTCACCTGCCGGACACAATATTTTTTATTAAGTACCGTTATACATAGAGTAAACATAATCAAAGTACCATAGCTCTGAAAGGAAGTCATAATATGTTTTTTAGTTTTTTTACAATATGTATAATTACATGACTTGGATTATCAGTAAGTTTTACATTATTACGCTTGTGTATATTATTAACACAGCTGTCTTCAACATGGTATTCTCTTAAATCTGAATCTTTAAGATGTGATCTTAGTAGTACACAGTAGGGCATATCTAAATGCTCCACTGCTTATAATTGTTTTCAAACATTTCTTCATGTCATTGTTTCAGACTGCTGAATAAATAGTTATAATAGGAATGCTCTTCATGTCATCATTTCAGAAATATATCACATTCTCTTCTAAATGGATTTACTTCATTTCTTCTCTCTGTGAGAAATTATTTTCACTTACATTTTGAAAAAGTGCTTACATCAATTCTTTCAAAGTTTCCATATCATATTACTTCGGGTCATTCAGCATATTACCCACAGTTACGAAAACATTGGTGCATATTGTTCATGAAGATTAGATTAGATTTACTTTCATTCAATTGATCCGTATTGAGGTGGTCCTCCAGGATGAAGAAAATGTCAGAGAAACAATAATACATGACAAATATTTACAACTCAAACATATAAGCTAATGTACCATGCCAAAGATCCCAAGTGGAATGATCGTCATATTTTTAATAAAGACGATATGAAAGAATCATTTTTACAACCACTAATGCACCGAATTTAAAATAAAAAAAGTTTTTTTTTAATTTATAAGGTAATAAACGTGTAATAGAACTACACTACTGGCCATTAAAATTGCTACACCACGAAGATGACATGCTACAGATGCGAAATTTAACCGACAGGAAGAAGATGCTGTGATATGCAGATGATAAGCTTTTCAGAGCATTCGCGCCAGTGGCAACACCTACAACATGCTGATATGAGGAAAGCAAACACATACACAAACAGCAGTTGGCCGGCGTTGGCTGGTGAAACGTTGTTGTGATGCCTTGTGCAAGGAGGAGAAATGCGTACCATCAAGTTTCTGACTTTGACAAAGGTCGGATTGCAGCCTATCAAGATTACAGTTTATCATACGTGACATTGCTGCTCGCGCTGGTCGAGATCCAATGACTGTTTGCAGAATATGGAATCGGTGGGTTCAGGAGGATAATACGGAATGCCATACTGGATCCCAACGGCCTCGTATCACTAGCAGTTGAGATGACAGGCATCTTATCTGCATGGCTGTAACGGATCGTGCAGCCACAGCTCGATCCCTGAGTCAACAGATGGGGACGTTTGCAAGACAACAACCATCTGCATGAACTGTGTGACGATGTTTGCAGCAGCATGGACTATCAGCTCGAAGACCATAGCTGTGGTTACCTTTACAGCTGCATCACAGACAGGAGCGCCTGCGATGGTGTACTCAACGACAAACCTGAGTGCACGAATGGCAAAACGTCATTTTTTTGGATGAATCCAGGTTCTGTTTACAGCATCATGATGGTTGCATTCGTGTTTGGTGACATTGCGGTGAATGCTCATTGGAAGCGTGTATTCATCATCGCCATACTGGCGTATCACCCTGCATGATGGAATGGGTGCCATTGGTTACATATCTCGGTCTCATCTTGTTCACATTGACGGCACTTTGAACAGTGGATGTTACATTTCAGATCTGTTACAACCCGTGGCTCTACCCTTCATTCGATCCCTGCAAAACCCTACATTCCAGAAGGATAATGCACGACCGCAGGTCGCAGGTCCTGTACAGGCCTTTATGGTTACAGGAAGTATTCGACTGCTGCCCTGGCCAGCACATTCTCCAGATATCTCATCAATTGAAAATGTCTGGTTAATGGTGGCTGTTGGCCACCAATAAATCCTTTAGGCTTCTCTAAACTGAATTTCATTGGTTGTTAAGCATTTTATGGCTGCTGGCAAGTTATTGAAAATGTGTGTTCCTGAATAATGCACACCTTTTTGTACAAGAGTAAGTGACTTTAAATCCTTGCGAAGATTATTCTTATTTCTAGTATTGAGTACATGAATTGAGCTGTTGGTTTGAAAAAGTGATATATTTTTAATGACAAATTTCATTAAGGAATAAATATAGTGGGAAGCTGTAGTTAGTATCCCTAGTTCCCTAAAAAGGCTTCTGCACGATGTTCTTGAGTTCACTCCACACATAACTCTTACTGCACGTTTTTTGTGCCCAGAAAACTGTAGCTTGGCTTGATGAATTACCCAAGAAAATAATCCCATATGACATTATGGAATGAAAGTAAGCATAGTACGCCAGCTTTTTTCATTTTTATATCCCCTATGTCTGACACAATTCGCATTGCAAATAGAGATTTGTTAAGACACTTCAGCAGTTCTGTGGCGTGCTCCTCCCAGTTGAATTTATTACGAAGCTGTAATCCCAAGAATTTAACACTGTCCACTTCTTCTATCTGCTTGTCACCGTATGTTTGGCATATACTTGTGGGACAACCCTAACAAGTTCTGAACTGCATGTAGTGTGTTTTTTCAAAGTTTGATAATAAAGAATTGGCTAGGAACCAGAGATTAATGTCCACAAATATTTCATTGGCAGATCTTTCTAAGACTACACTTGATTTGCTATTTATTGCAATTTTTGTATCATCGGCAAACAAAACGAACTTGACATCTGGTAATGTCACTGATGAAAGGTCATTGATACACAAGACAAAGTAAAGGCCCTAAAATGGAACTTTATGGGACCCCACATGTAATTTGTTCCCAGTTGGATGATGACTGATAGCTTAATACATGTCTCTTTCCTAATAACTCCCTTTGTTTCCTGAAAGAGATATAAGATTGGAACCATTTTTCAGCATTTCCTGTTAAACCATAATATTCTAATTTACTTAAAAGGATATTGTGATTTACACAGTTCAATGCCTTTGGCAGATCACAAAATATACCAGTTGCCTGCAATTTTTTGTCTAATGAATTAAGCACATTCTCACTGTAAGTGTAGATAGCCTTCTCAATATTAGAACCCTTTAGAAATCCGAACTGCAACTTTGACAGTATGTTATTTGAGATAATATGGTTATAAAGTCGATTGTACATTACTTTTTCTAAAATTTTTGAGAATGCTGGATCTCCCTTCTTAAACAGTGGCTTAACTTCAGCATATTTCAACCATTCAGGAAATATTCCATTGATAAACAACTGGTTACACAGATAGCTTAATATGTTACTTAACCCAGAATCACATTCTTTAATTAACTTTGTTGATATTGCATCATACCCACTAGATGTCTTTGATTTTAAAGATTTTATGATGGACATTATTTCTGCTGGGGTAGTGTGGGTCAAATTCACATTGAAGAAGTTACTTCAAATATCTGGTCTGAGGTATTCCATAGCAGCATCTACAGAACCTGACAACCCCCTCCCCCCTTTTCAGTAACAGTTATAAAATGTTTGTTAAAAAGTACTGCAACACTATACACATCTGTCATCAATGTATCATTTACTCTTAATGCTATTTGTCCCTCTTCATGTCTGGTCTCCTCCTTCACTATATTCCATATTGTCTTTATTTTGTTATCTGATATGACTATTGTTTCCTTGTAATATATTTGCTTTGATGTCCGTATTACAGTCTCTAATATTTTGCAGTATTTCTTGTAATGTGCTACAGCATCAACATCAGAACTGTTTTGGATTGACTGCCTCACCATGTATAACATCCACATTAGACATCAATCAGGCTTCCAAAAACACTATAGCATAGCAATTGCATTAATCAGACTGTCAGACTGAGTGATGATTTAGTTTCACCCATGGACAGACATGAGGCAACCATTTTAAAACTGCTTGATTTCAGCATGGCATATGATACTGTTGATTTCATAATCTCACTTTTGAGATAGAAACAGTGATTTTCTCTAAGAACTACATGAAAAGCAGATTTCAATGAGTCATCCACAGCTGTCACAAGTTACCACACAAAACTGTGCTTGTGATCTTAGGAGTCCACCTAGGTTCATTCCTCAATCCATTTCTTCTTTTCCTGTACATCAATGGTATTTTGCTTGTGTTACATTATTGTAACTATCACTCAAATCTCAATGAAATTCAGTTGAGTCTCAGTGACAGTTTATTCCTCCATCTGAGACATGAATGATGACCTCTGTTCTGTATCAAGAAGGGTACAAAACCTGCATCTTAAACTAACATGCAATTGTTACAATGTAACATAAGTTGATCAATAAACATTTTGGCAAGGACATTTCTTGCATACTCTTCGAGGGTACCATATTGCCATATCAAACAACAGTAAATGATCTCATCATAATCCTGACTGAGTATTAAATTGGGAAGAACAGACTGTCACAGCCATCAGAAGCTTTCTCTTTTACTTTATGCAATTCAAAAACTTGGCAGAAGATTTACTGTTAAAACAAAACAAAATTGTTAAGGCTTTCATGGCCACTTGGCGACAAACTGCCTATTGGCTTCTGTCTCGGGTTCTTCGGCCGACGTTCATCTAATGATTTTACTGACGTTTCACCAGCACGAGTAGCTGGAATTGGCAAAGCTTCACCCTCTACTGGCAATGGAGGGTGAAGCTTTGACAATGCCAGCCAATCGTGCTGGCGAAATGTCAGTAAAATCATCATCTTGTAATGTGCTATAGCATCAACATCAGAACTGTTTTGGATTGACTGCCTCACCATGTATAACATCCACATTAGACATCGATCAGGTTTCCAAAAACAATATAGCATTGCAATTGCATTAATCAGACTGTCAGACTGAGTGATGATTTAGTTTCACCCATGGACAGACATGAGGCAACCATTGCCTTTACTGGCAATGGAGGGTGAAGCTTTGACAATGCCAGCCAATCGTGCTGGCGAAACGTCAGTAGAATCATTAGATGAACATTGGCTGAAGAACCCGAAACAGAAGCCAAGAGGCAGTTTGTCAAAACAAAACAAACTGGTAGACAAGGATACTCTCCCTGCAGTCCTCGGTCAAACTGAGAGTGGTTTAGCAAAGTTTCCCACATCCCTCTAGTTGAATATTGATCCTAGATTACACTTTAAACGAACACTCAAAAATGTAGCATTCATAAGCCAATTTGTTAAATTTTAATTATGCCAGTCAATATAAAAAAAAGTACGTTAATGTGCTCATATTTAAAATACAGCAAGCAAAAAAAGTATTCCACATTGTATCAAAGTTCTATAAGAAACATTTTTAAAGTTTAATTCTGGTACGTGAAGGATATATTAATCAATGGCATTTCCTCTTCTTCATCTCCAGCAATATATTTTCTGTCACCTGAGCTCTTTTTTTTATTTCTGATTATTAATTTTCTGGGTCAACCTACCATTATGTGAACAGAAATGTATTTTGTGAATATTTTCTAGCTTTATTATCTAACTCAATAGATATGTTTGGCTTAAACATATGAGGATGTAGTTTCAAGTCATTAACTCAGAAAAGGTAGCATCGATAATCATGTTAATAAAATATAAAGTTGTGCTATGCATTTATTAATAAAATACACTCACTTTTTAAGTAGAAAAGTAATTTACTTCAAAAAAAGATTTATGGAGGATAACTATCGATCATTCAGGATACAGAAAGTGTAGTGTGCGTCTATTCAATTCTTTGGGCAAGATACATTGTCAAATTCTTCAACTCAGTTGCATAAAAATGGTAATTTTAGAATTTTGACCCACCTAGATAAATTTCTGCAGACACATATGAATGCTTCTGTAGGATACAAGTGTTAACATTTGGTTGATTGATCATATTTATCTTTCATAAGATCTGGTTAGATTCAACCCGATAAATGACATGATTTTCACATATCAACTTTTTTCATCAATTTATTAGTTACTGGTGTCCCAAAAACTCTCCTCACATATTAAATAATTACTGCCATTCGATAACTGCAATACAAGATATGATAAATCTAGGATTTAACTCTGAATCTTTCTCCATGTCAGCCATTTACCTACGAAACACCGAGCGAGGTGGCGCAGTGGTTAGCACACTGGACTTGCATTCGGGAGGACGACGGTTCAATCCCGTCTCCGGCCATCCTGATTTAGGTTTTCCGTGAATTCCCTAAATCGTTTCAGGCGAATGCCGGGATGGTTCCTTTGAAAGGGCATGGCCGATTTCCTTCCCAATCCTTCCCTAACCCGAGCTTGCGCTCCGTCTCTAATGACCTCGTTGTCGACGGGACGTTAAACACTAACCACCACCACCACCACCACCACCTACGAAACAAACTGTCTATTAACTAACATCTCATCCAAAAAAATACACTATTCAAAAAGATATTAAAGCTATTCCTGTTATCACTGGCATAGCTTCCATGTCAGAATATCACAGTGGTCTTCCTCCTGCCTGACAGTGAATCAGTCTCTCTGTCACATTATCAACACTCCTGAAATTTTCTTCAGCCCTATCTCTTCCTGATTCTTTTCTTCCCTTTCTGCTTGTTCTTTTAGCATTACCCAATTCTTTTTCACTCTTCTCCAAACCAGGTGTTTCTTTCTGTGAATGTGATTGTTTTGGTAATGTTACCATGCTTTTCCATTAATATATCATTTCACTCATTTAATAGCTAAATCATATTTTGAGAAATTTGCTTAGTAGAATGATGATAGGACTAACATTACATTATTAAACCATGCATACTACAAAGGGCACTTGGAAAGTTATGCCTATACGACACAACAATAAGTCGCAGGAGGCTGATTGTTGCTGTGTTCTGAGAATACTTCATACTTGCATTCTAGCCCCTGCGCCAAGTCTGTGAACACATTAGTTCACTAGCAGGGTTAGTTTGAAGTGTTTGCTATGGCATCATGGTCAGGAAATGAGATTCAGGCAGTTTTGTGGTACAACTTCATGCATGGTTTAAACATAGAGCAGTGCTTTGAAGAAATGCCTCTTGCACTCGGTGATGTGTGTCCATAATGTACAACTATATTCAGGTGAAACAGAGAATTCGAAAGAGGAAATTTCATTTTAGAGGACACTAAGAGGACGAGAAGTCCACAATAATTAGTTGCGGAGGGAAACATTGATACTGTGAGGAAAATGCTAGAGAAGACAGGCGAGTGACTGATAAGCAGACAGAGGATACCTTAGGGCTAAATGCACCAGCAGTTCATTTTATTCTGCATGGTCATTTGCAAGTTAAAAAACTTTGTTGTATCTGTGTGCCACATCAACTGACAGAAGAGCAGATGATATGATGTGTGACTTGGTGTTGGGAAATTTTAACGAAGTTTTCTAAGAGATAATCTCATTTTGAGATAACATCATGACAGGTGATGAGACTTGGCTGTACTATTCTGATGTGCCAAATAAGACTCAAAACGAAGTTTGGGTCTTTGAAGATGACAACACATCCATAGCTTCAGTAAAGAAAAAAATGATAGCTGTTCTTTTCAAATTGAGTGGAACTGTGGAACATGTTTTGGACACATAGAAGACAGTCATAGCTAAGTGGTACACTGAGCAGCGCCTGCCCAAGTCATCAATCTTCACTCCCTACAGAAACTTGGTAGAAATGGTTTAGGGATTGCTTTTGGAGGATGGAGAAGTGTATTCAATGTGGTGGAAATTACTTCAAAAATAAATAAATAAAGCTGTACTGAAAAACTTTCCTAGTACCCTATGAACTACTACTACTACTACTACTACTACTACTACCACCACCACTGCAGTACTATGCACATTCCAGTGTCAACTTTAAACAAAATCTCTAGGGCTTTCTGATGTAATAAAACTGGTTATTGTGAAATAAAATGCACTAACTGATTCTGAATAATATGAAATGACTGATTCGCAAGTTAAAGACTCAAAACCCAGAAATCCACTACCATATAGCTATACGAAAATGTATAAATCTCAACATATATAAACACTTTATGTAATATTATGATTATTATGGACTTCTTAGCAAGATAAGCAATGATAAAGAATTATTTGAACTTTAATTTGGTAATGTATATTCCAAAGATGATTTTGCATGAATAGATTGATATTTGTTAGTATTTTCTTTGCTACATGTTGTTATAAGTAAATCTTTGTTGTTGTTCAGTACGAGTGTGAAGTACAAGTCATGTATGTGCTGAGTTAGTGTGGAGGTTGAACTTATTTGTATTGTGAAGTGAAATAATAAAAAATATATCTATTAAACAAAAGAAACTCAACCAGTGTTCATATCATTTAAGAAAATGAAATCAAGCATCGTCTAGACCTGTATATCAAGTTGCATTCTAGAATCTAGCATGGACATAGATTTCAAGTCTACAACTTTCAACAACAACAAAGAACAATAGTAAAAGATGAGTACTCTGGAAACTGTTTATTTAAATTCTACCACTGCTACCTCTCTCTGCAGTGTGTCAATATGTCAGCGTGCCAAGTGCTGTGAAATTGTGACCAGCTGCCCAAATTTAAACTTACTTCAAATTTAATGAATTGACTATTGGTTAAAAGAGGGTGCACATATCAGAATGACACTTTGAAGGACCTATTCTTGCCTAGTAAAATAAACACATACAGTAAATAAACAAATAAATAAATACCAACACAGATGATACTATTGTGTTTAGAACTATTCCCTTCACTTTCACACATTTTCCACATAATCTGTGTAAGATATGATATTGCTTCTCTTACAAGAGCCCAATTCCAGAGGGAGGCTTTGGTTCTACCACATATAGCTAATACTATAATAATTAAATAACACAATTTGTGTTTCTCATTACATTCTTGCTCCACAACTCATGGTTCAGTTAAGGTATGACACACTTAACCTGATCAATCTTGTCGTTCACATTATCTGTACTTTTGCTGTTTGATGAAAAGAGTAACTTGAAGATATTTTTTTATTGTAGCATTTAAATGAGCATTTAGTGAATCTTGTATCTGCAAATATTTTGTTTTCTTTAGAAATATTATGAGATGCCATTTCTCATAATCTTCTTTTAGCTGTTGAATCATATTTTTTAATAGAGATTTTAAAACTAAAACTGAGTTTTCATGCTGAGTGATGCAGAAGATATAAGGTACCTTTCAATCACATATTGACATAATTTTCCAGATACAAATTCTTGTCAAGCTAAGTTTAATGATTATATACCAGTTTTGAACACACTTAACAGCTGTTGTGGCACAATGTACTGTATTTTCATCATTAGCATATTGTATTTCCATCATCAGGACAAGACAGACTTTGGTATTAAGTTAATAAATTTAGCCTCAACATTACTGTTATTTTATGGTGGGGACAGACCTACTAAACCACATCAGACTTATTCTGGAAGCTGAAGACAGAGAAAAATGGATGGACTGTGGCAAAATGCATCAGGGAATTGTTTTAACAATTTAATGTTGCAATAATGGTGATGATATTACAGACTGAAAATTAGTGCAGGTTTGGATAAGAGTGGGAACAGGAATGAATATTGTAGGCTTACTAAGGGTTCTATCTGTAGTGGTTGAGGGAAACCATGGAACACCTAAATTTGCATGACCAAATGAGGATCTGAATTACCATCCTCCTGGATGTGAGTCAAGTATCTTAGCACTGTGTCACCTTGCTCAAACATTAATGAACACATGAAGTGGACACTTTCCATAGGGTGTTATTTTGTGAAGTTACACTTTGTTTCCTTAAATTTCACCATGGTATTGTTCAGTACTCACAAACTGAGAATCAATAATTCTGAACAGAACTATCCAGATATCAGAAACATATTAATATGATGTCAGTAGTACAAGGGTAAGTCAATTATTATCCGCAAAGTAGTTATAAAATTTTACTGTAATCAAATAGGAAACTTACAAGAATCCCATTTTTCGATATAGTCTCCTTGCATTTCAATGCACTTGGTCCATTGTTTTACAAGCTTCCTGATGCTCTCATAAAAGAAGGTTCTCAGGTGATTTGTGAGCCAGGAATGCACCGCTTCTTTCACTGCTTCAGCCGAGGCAAATTGATAGCCTCTTAATGCCTGTTTGAGTGGACCAAACAAGTGATAGTCAAAAAGGGCAAGATTTGAACTATATGGAGGATGATCCAATACTTCAAATTTGAGTTTCTGGAGCGTTTCAGCAGTGTGGGCAGCAGCATGCAGACGGGCATTGTCGTGCAACAACACAACACCTTTTGACAGCAATCCTTGGCGTTTCCTTCGAATTGCAGGATTGAGCCTGGCAGTAAGCATCTCACTGTAACATACACTGTATATTGTTGTGCCCCTTTCCCCATAATGTTCCAGTACTGGACCTTGTGCATCCTAAAAAAACATAAGCATCAATTATCCAGCAGACGGTTGGGTCTTGAACTTTTTCTTTCACAACGAATTTGGATGTTTCCATTGCATACTCTGCCATTTACTCTCCAGCTTTAATGATGGACCCATGTTTTGTCACCAGTAATGATCCTGTCTGAGAAGTTGTCCCCTTGTTTACCATAGCAATCCAAATGCTTTTCGCAGATGTCCAAGTGCATTTGTTTATGCAACTGTGCGGGTTGTTTTGGGACCCATCTTGCACAAACTTTATGAAATCCAAGTCTGTTGTGGATGATTTTGTAGGCAGAACTGTGACTAATTTGCACATGATGTGCCACTTCGTCAATAGAAAATCATCTGTCTAAGAGAATCATTTCACATGAACGCTCAATGGTTTCTTCATTTGTGGTGGTAAATGGTCATTCGTCTCCTTCATCGTGCGTAACACTTGTGCAACCATTTCGGAATTTTTTAATCCCTTCATAGGCACTGTACCAAAAGTGTTCAATGAATTTTGGCTGTTGATACACATTCCAAACACAAAAATTGGATCACTGAACGTTGCTCTTCTTTGGTGCAAATAGACAGCAAAGCACCCATGATTAACAGCATGGCAGTGATAATGAAACTAACCTGGCAGCTTGAAAATTGCAAAGATATAACAACAAATAAACAAGGCATGCGTCATCAATGTAAAATGACAGTACTACCAAAATAAACAAGAATATAACTAAATTGCACATAATAATTGACTCACCCTCGTATAAAAGGGGCCCAAGGAAGATTATAGAAATGTGAATATATAATGCTGAACAGAAATGGGAAGTAATAAGATCTATTCCCATGTCTTGTATCACTTCAAGTTATTTTACAAATAATAATTTTTTTTAAAAATTGTAAAATTTCTAGATGGTCTCATCATTATGCCCTCCTTCCATCTCATCCAGACCAAAATCAGGAATTGTCATTTGTGGCAGAATATCAGTTACGTTCAAAATATGTCTGTGAATTTAGAAACACACTCCGTGGACTTTGGTTTCAGTAAACACAAAATATAATAAATGAAGCTGAAGTGGAAAATTATGTTATTTGAAAACAAGAAGTGAAGTACTTACTTATGCATGTTGGCAAAGTTGTAACTGTGCAGCTTCCAGAGCTACCCTTAGCATGAATAGTGCAGGTCAAATGAAGGAACAATGGTGGTGCTTCATCTGATATGTCATCATCTTCTATATCACTGATACTATCAGAGTCCATGTTAGAGAGAAGCGATGTTCGGGCATCATCTGGAGTTTGAAGAGGGTGAGCCTCCCAGCCAGTCACTTATGATCAGAAATGAAACAAAAAATAAAGTATTAAATGTAAATTGTAAAATCAGTCCTTTTGCTAATCTTACAAAAAGTTCACTTCAGTACTGTGTCCATCAGTGCCAATCCTGAACATTACACGATTGCTTCCCTTCTTATTGTATTACTCCCCAATCTTATCCTGGTGAAACAATTTTGGTGGGGTGAATTTTTAATAGAAACAGTTGACACTTCAAGACTTCACAATAACACTTTTGCTTCACTATGTACAGGAAGAAATCCAAATCCAGAGTAGTTATACAACCAATATCTAATGATTCTAAGTATGGTTACTATAGTTTATCAGTCCAGAAAACAGGACTGTGCTATGTATTTTGTGTTCCTATGCTTAAAAAAATTTTACACCTTTTTCTTTGTACACAAATAAGATGTAAAAACAAGAGCAATAAAAAAATACACAAAGCATTACAGTAAGTATCTTTATGAAACAAAAGTTCACAGTAACTAACTAAATTAAAGCAAATAAAAAAACTGCAATAAGATACTGACAGCATCTTCACATCTAAAATTAATATTAAATCACAGAAATTGATTCTGTATTTTTTTCCTATTTCTTTGATTAAAATAGTATTAGTTAACAGTACAGTAATTTCCAATGCTATACAGAGTAAGCTAGTTAAACTGAAACTAAAATACTGTAAATAATTATTAACTATTCCCAGTAAATACCTTTTATAACAACAGTGTGCGTGACATTGCCAAATTCTGATACTTGAATACCAGTGTTAACAAGTTTTGCTTCTTAGACTTTGCTGTAATTGTGACAGGAAGGATTTTGTACAACCCCACCCCCATAACCTCTCCAAATCTTGTCTAGCTTCCTCAGGAGAGGGCCTCACTAACCTTCTGATTAGTGTCCCTGTAACATTCACCCCTGTTCTTGCTACAAAATTGATAGTGTACCCCACAACTCACTAACCGATAACAAGTGGTACACTTCTCAATCACTGTCAATTTTCACAGTATCTTTAAACAAGATGCAAGGAAATAATAGGGAACATAATGCAAAAATCACATTATAGCCTATCAGCTATGAGTCAAACTTATGTCATTAAACTGAACGAGGCGGCGCAGTGGTTAGCACACTGGTCTTGCATTCGGGAGGACGAAAGTTCAGACCCCTGTTCTTGCTACAAAATTGATAGTGTACCCCACAACTCACTAACCTATAACAAGTGGTACACTTCTCAATCACTGTCAATTTTCACAGTATCTTTAAACAAGATGCAAGGAAATAATAGGGAACATAATGCAAAAAATCACATTATAGCCTATCAGCTATGAGTCAAACTTATGTCATTAAACTGAACGAGGCGGCGCAGTGGTTAGCACACTGGTCTTGCATTCGGGAGGACGAAAGTTCAGACCTGCGACTGGCCATCCTGATTTAGGTTTTCATGATTTCCCTAAATCGCTTCATGTAAATACTAGGATGGTTCCTTTAAAAGAGCACAGCCAGTTTCCTTCCCCATCCTTCAAAAATCCAAGCTTGTGCTCTGTCTCTAATGACCTCATTGTCAACAAGATGTTAAACACTAAGCTCCTCCTCATCTCATTAAAAATGTGATAGCTTTGTAAGAGTATGTTGCTTAGCCTTCCTTAGATATAGAACAACAAATGTAAACCAAGTGAGCACTTGCTATACAAATGATCTACAAACAGAACATTAACTCAAAAATATGGAGTAAGATAATACATTTTCTTAATGTTGGTCTACTACGTAACAAATTTCAAATAAAAGATCTTCTCAGATTGTGTGGTACTGAAAGAACAACTGAACACTTGAAACAGTACTTATCTGTGGCAAGTTGCCCACACAGTGATGACTTACAATGGTCTACAAGTGGAAGTGAAAACACATACAATTTTGCACGCCACATAATTTCCACTTGCACTCGCATTTGGGAGGATGACGATTCAATCCCATCTCCAGCCATCCTGATTTAGGTTTTCTGTGATTTCCCTAAATCCTTTCAGGCAAATGCCGTGATGGTTCCTTTGAAAGGTCACCGTTGATTTCCTTCCCCGTCCTTCCCTAACCCGAGCTTGCGCTCCATCTCTCATGACCTCGTTGTCGACGGGACGTTAAACACTAAACCTCCTCCTCCTCCACTTGCACAGGAGACGAGAACAGTGTTTAAAGCAATAACCACAGTGCTGTACAACCAAGTAATTGTATGTACAACCCCAGTTGTCAATTGCACTATGGACCACAGAAAATTAAAAAAATTTATTGCCTTCCTATGTCATTAATATTTTGCTTTCAGTACTTAGTCATTCCAGTGAGCTACATGTGCACCTGCATGCATATTGAGTTGACAGATTGAACCACAAGGGTAGTACAGAGCCATACTGGGATGCTGCTTAGTCCAGCACACTTTGAACAATAAATCAAGCAGTTTAAGAGACAGGACATGCGACTACCTCCTGCATCTGCCTACAGAGACATACTTCTAAATCTTATCCATTGAGTTCTAGATCTCCTACAGGGCAGATGGCTTAGGCCATCTTCCCCTGCTCCCTTGCAAGCTAGTCATCCTACAGATGAGGTAGTTTTATGCTGTCTGTGCCTACCTCAGTCCCTTTTCATTATTCCACAGTTGCCCTGAAAAATCACTATTCTTTATAACAATTTAGAAGTAAAGATGGTCACTCACTGAACCAAATAGCAGAAGTGTTGAGTCATCGACAGGCACACAAAAAAGACGAAACAATCTTGCTAGCTTTTGGAATAAACACTAGAGTGTACACACACACACACACACACACACACACACACACACACACACACACACACACGTCTCCCTTATTCTCAGATTATTTACATTCTACCAGAATGCTCCTTACTGTACTTTTTCACCTCTTTTTTTCCTATCCAGCCAGCCATCCCATTGCCCATGAGACAGGCGTATGGAATATCTTCTTGTAGGATCCCTTTTATCCACAACTACTCCACATTTTCTTGGTTTGTATGACTTTCATTCATACTAACACTCCAATGCTTCCATACGCCTCACATCCCACTCGTGTCATGCTGTACAATATCCCTAGTTACACTATTAAACAGAAACTGTTTGAAGAAGATACACAAAATTCAAACTGATGGAAATTTTCAGAACAATTGCTGTTGCTAGGTATATATCTCATTTCCATTTGTGTTGTGGTTGTCATTTAATATCATATGTCTTTTTTATATATGCTATTTATTTGTTTGTTAATTGGATGTGCATGTAGAACCAACACAATAGTGTTTATTACCCACTTACTTGATAGTAATATCAATTTGCGACAAAGCAAGCTGGGATATTTTTACTTCCCCTCTTGTTTTGCCATTAACATGTTGTTGTTGTGGTCTTCAGTCCTGGGACTGGTTTGATGCAGCTCTCCATGCTACTCTATCCTGTGCAAGCTTCTTCATCTCCCAGTACCCACTGCAACCCACATCCTTCTGAATCTGCTTAGTGTAGTCATCTCGTGGTCTCCCTCTATGATTTTTACCCTCCACGCTGCCCTCCAATACTAAATTGGTGATCCCTTGATGCCTCAGAACATGTCCTACCAACCGATCCCTTCTTCTAGTCAAGTTGTGCCACAAACTTCTCTTCTCCCCAATCCTATTCAATACTTCCTCATTAGTTATGTGATCTACTCATCTAATCTTCAGCATTCTTCTGTAGCACCACATTTCGAAAGCTTCTATTCTCTTCTTGTCCAAACTATTTATCGTCCATGTTTCACTTCCATACATGGCTACACTCCATACAAATACTTTCAGAAATGACTTCCTGGCACTTAAATCTATACTCAATGTTAACAAATTTCTCTTCTTCAGAAACGCCTTCCTTGCCATTTCCAGTCTACATTTTATATACTCTCTACTTCGACCATCATCAGTTATTTTGCTCCCCAAATAGCAAAACTCCTTTACTACTTTAAATGTCTCATTTCCTAATCTAATTCCCTCAGCATCACCTGACTTAATTCGACTACATTCCATTAACATTAACATATGTGAATATAATTTGCATTTTCATAAAAGAGAAAGGTTGGCTCTCAGTTTTAAAGCATGTATGTAATTGAGTTTCCAATTTTTTTGGCTATTCCTAGTTAGTATCTTTCATTGTAGGGTGAAATTAGTAATTGTTTCATAACTTAAATTCTATTGTTGACATATCAACAAATATAAATTCTGAACTAATTATAAACATTTGGAGGACAAACTAATAGTATTCTTAGAGTATTTATTTGGCTCTATTCAAAAACATGTTAGCAAAGTCAGGCCTTAATTAATTCTAAAGTTATCAACAGTTTTGTCAAAACTATTGTTTGCATAACTATATTTGTTAATCTCTTGATTTAAACCAATAATTCGGCCTAACTGTTCTAGTGGAAGAAACCGTTAAACCAATCTTTCAAAGTATTCAGTTAATTTAATGAAGTAAGTTTGAATTGTAATTTCTGTAAATTTCACTTTGAACAATGTGTAGTTCCAGTACCTATTATTGTGAGGACATGTAAGGACCTGATTTTTGCTCACAAGACAGTCAGTCCACGGCTGAATTTCAGAGGAGGAACCTGTGTTGGTCAGAATGATAACAATGCATCAACTTAACAGTGAAATAAGTTTTACACCAATAGGTCATGTGTTAAAGCAATGACAGTGCCTGTTGAATACGTACCTGATTGTTCCAAAAGAACTGTGAGTTATGTGGTTATGTTTTTACAGCTCGTAGATGTTCAACAGTAAACTATTGCAGCAGTATGTGGATGTTCATGTGGAAACTATTAGTGAGGCTTACGGGAAGTTACACCAGCCGCTGTGGCCAAGCAGTTCAAGGCGCTTCAGTCTGGAACTGTGCTGCTACAAAGGTCGCAGGTTCGAATCCTGCCTCGGGCATGGATATGTGTGATGTCCTTAGGTTAGTTAGGTTTGAGTAGTTCTAAGTCTAGAGGACTGACGACATCAGATGTTAAGTCCCATAGTGCTTAGAGCCATTATAACCATTTTTATGGGAAATTAAAGCAATAGTACACTGGCCATATACAACTGTGTATTATTGGGGGTGGGGGATTGTGAAAAGTGAAAGAAAAGACTGTAAAATGCAACTGTGCATCTGTCAGCTACATCATTTACAGTAGACATTACTGCACGTCCACCCCCTATTTTTTCAACCAGCATGTCGACACAGAGGACAACAAACAAAGAAACAAAGTAGGTGAACTGCTACAAACTTCATCAAAAAATAGGCACACTGACATAACTGAGAGGTACCCCTTTGTTACAAGTGTACTTCCAGAACCCATCAAAGTGAATTCAATTTTGTAGGATATAAATTCTGTTAAAAAATTGTACATCACCCCAAATTTGGAGCTGTATAATAATTCAGTGCTCCAGCAACATAACTGTGTTTATGTGGTGACAACCATAGTAAAAAAAAGTGATTTGATATGCAAGTGATTCTATTTTCAAGTGATACAATCCCCTACACTGCTGTGTAGTTTGTGAGAAAGCAAGATAAACTAATGATACAAGAAGAGCTCTTCCTGGAACTTCTTGTTAGTTGATTCTCAGCAGCTGGCCTGGCATACTTAAGCCCTAGTCCATCCAACTGAGCATACAAAATGTCGATCCCTGGAGAACATCTATGGCAGAGCAGCACAGCAACAACACCAAAGATGTGAGTAGATGGAAAACTGGCTGTGGTAGGCACTCTCCTGTGGCAAGTACAATGTGGCAATCAAATATCGACATTCCAATTGCAACACATTTCTGTAGGAATTTGTTTGATGGAAGAATACAATGGCACCAAGAACACACTGCAAGCCAAAAGTTTGCAACATTTCACTCATTAAATGGAGAACATATGACAAATGAACCACTGCGACCAATGACAGCAATCCATGGAAAAGAAGCACAGATCAAAGAATGGGAAACCCATACAATGGCTTGCTCATGTAGAGGCCATCAGAGATAAAGCATTAGCTCAGATGGAGGAAAAAACTGGGGAAGGACTTGGCCATGGCCTGTTTAATGAATCTACGAAGCATTTATTTGAACTGGTTTAGGGAAACCACAGAAACCTTAATAAGGATGGCCACACAGGTATCTGAACTTGCTGTTTCCAAACATGAGTCCAGTATCTTACGTGTTGTGCAAATTGTCTTGGTTTCACAATACGATTTCCATTAACTACAGTCGAAAGAAAGCATGTGTGTGCCACAAGCAAGACTGAAGAACCAGTAATATTAGGTGATAATATAGGAACAGGGTATGGCTTTAACAGCATCACAGACGTGTTGCCTTATCTCCACCTTCACAGTTTCCCAGTAGTATTGTCACATATAACAATGTACAATCAAACGACAGAAAAGCCAAGACGTTGTACCACTTTATGTGTGGGCATGACAACTAACTAGCTGTCTGGCTGCATAAATGACCAGTGCCAAATTGTGACCAAGAGACAGTTGGACCACACAGTTGCTGCCCAAACAATGTGCTTCAGTTCAATAAGTGCTTCACAGACTGCATCATCTGGCTTTTTCCTACTAACACCAGCTTTTCTGAACTGCACAGGTGAGAACTCTCCCTACAACATATCCTTGATTCCCGTAAACCCCCATCCTCAACATTTGCTAGTTCCTGTTCTCTACCTACCGCTTTCTTGCCTGCTCCTACTCCAGCACTACACACACCCCACACTGTCTGCAACACCACACGCTCTCTATGTGGTGAGTAGCAATCTATCCTTTTCATGTCACAATGTACATTGTACAAGCTAGGATGTTTCTGTTGCGTTAAATGTGTAACACATACACACTAAAAAAAAGTTACAAAATAACAATGTTCCATCAATGTGTTGATTGACTCACACTATACGTTATGAAATACTCGACAGTGTAGAGGTTGAAAAGTGCTAAATTCCACTCTATATTTATTACTCACTGATTCTGTTATGTTCTGTCTCACATTTTTTCTCAAAATCTTCCAGCTGTTAGAGTTTGTCACAGTGAGCAAGGAGTCAAATTACCTAATCATAAATAAAGTCCTAATTACAAAGATATGAAACACCTTGGCAGACAAATCTAGATCCCTTACACTAAGCAATGGTGAATTTTAACAGACCACTGCCATCTCAAGGTCATTAAAGATGTGGCGGGAGCTCAGTACTGTGATAAGCAAAGGTAAGGGACTTGACAGAGGAATTTTATAAGAAAACATAACAGATTCTGCTAAAGTTTTTCATTGGAACAACAGAAAACCTAGATAGCCACAGGAGGATCTAAATGTACACCTACACCTCACCTTCCCTGCACGCATGCGCACACACATGCAAGCCAACAATAGGTCTCACCTCACACAGTCTTTATTCCAATCCAACAATGTTCATCACCCACTACGACCCACCTATTCCCTTTTGACTTTCAAAGAACTGCTAATCTTCAAACCTGTCATCTTCATTCCCTATATTTCTCCTCAGAAAGACCAACACTTCACAACTCTCGACAGAACTGCCACTTGCCACATCAACACAAATCCCGATGTGACCATCATCCTTTATGACTGTGAAGGATCTAACACTGTTGTTATGAACAGCATCTAGAAGAGTGCCTATGTCAGTATATGACACATCACCTACAAGCTCTGCTGCAGCTGCCCCCAGTGCTCTCTCAAATCACATGTGACATTCCTGCAGCTATCCCTATGTCTCACCCCTCCTTATTCTCAAAACACCCTGAACTCCAACTTTCTAAAAGCTTTTCAAGATCTATAAGTGTAACCAACAAGGAGAGCCCATTATGGTTATTTATTGCAGTGCCAAATCATGATCCATGCTCTTGTATGCCAACACTATTAACACACTTTCCAAAACCTAATATCATACCTAGAAGACCTGAACCACTTCCTCCACCTGCTCTCTAGAGTTTCTGTTTGCTTATCTCCAGCTGGTCTGCCTGTCATTGTTAATGTCAGAATCCTCCAAATTAACATCCTTTACCCTATCGTAACAAGAAAGGGTAGTTAGTTTTTAATTGGACAAGGATGGTGCAGAAAATCAGCCACTCTCTCTTCAAAGGAAGCATCCGAGAATTCACCATAAGTTATTAATAGAAAACCATCAAAAACCTAAAGGTGATCAGGGATTTGGATGATGCCCCAGTGCTATGTAGCCCATGTGTCTCGACCACTGCACCAACTTGTTTGGTCCAGTGCCCATGACCTCAGCAGCTCCAAACACAATTTCTCCCAATGCCCATATGATTCCAAATGCACCATCTCCTTCATAGTAAGACTGTTGGGTACATTCCCACTCCTATCTAATTCTCTTTTGATAAAAGAACCTAAAAAATAATCAGCAGCACTGCTACTGGCACTCTTATGGCACCTTCCTACGCCATCTTGTTCAGGGATTATATAGAGGAATCCTTCCTAGTCACTCAGAATCGTAAAATCTTCACCTGTTTCAGATTCACTGATGCCTTTTTTATGTTACTGAACAATGTGTAGAAACATTATCTATACTAACCCAGAAGCTCAACGCATACCATCTCACTCATTCATATCCTTGTTTTCCATGGTATAGAAACATTCCTCAGTGCAGATCCCATCTTTGCTGATGACTCCACATGTGCCTATGCTCACATTAAACTCACTAATCACCAATGCTACCTCCACTACATGATCTTCTGCACTAACTACATCAGTCCATTACATACAGCCTGGCCATAAGGGAGGTATCACAGGCTGCTCAAAAGTCATTATGCACCAAAGATGACTGTAGTAAACTGGTCCAAATGTTAGCCGTTCCTATCACTTTATTTCAATTTTTGGTGAAATTTAGTATCTTCCCAAATGGATTTCATTCAAGTTCACACCAGCTGCTGATGTCTAAAAATTTTAATTAAGAGTTTGATTTTTCTGTAATCTTCCTCAATAATGTTAGAACACATATGAAAGATATCAATGGACAGTTCATTGTTGGTCCCGTATTTAATATGAGCTACTGTTGTGTCATACGATCTTTCAAAAAAAAAGTAACAAACAAAATTAGACATATAAGAATGTTTGATCATCTTAGTTTTTCTAACTTTCACTAACATGCTCTTCCCAATACTTTCCTGCTTAATGCTCAGTTGTACTATAAATGTCACACAGAATATAGAGATTGTTACTGACTGTGAGAATTCTAAAAATAAAAAAAATAAAAATATTTTGGTACAATCTAGTATAGAAATGGTTACAGATAAAAATGAAACCATATATGTTCCACTACTCTACATTGTGCAGAACACAGTATGTGTGAAACTGAGAGTGTAACATCACACAAACGCTATTGAGGAACTGCTATCACACTGGAAATAACTAAAATACACAAGAATGCAACTTCATGCCTACTTCCATGGAATGCATTTTACAACATTATTCTGGAACTGAGGAATGATCACAGAGGAATTTGAGGGAAATGTGTACACAATACCTTTAAATTTGTTCAAATAATTTTCTGTGAGAAATACCTGGTATTCCACAGTGCTGTGGCTGAAATTCCACCAACTCTGAATTGAAAGTCTCAACATCTGCAGCATCTCCAGTTTCAGTTTTCCTGATCTCTCCTTCAATTTCAATGTCATATGAACCCATATCCTGCAATTAATTTCAAAATACAAAGAGGCTCTATATTACAAATGATTTATATAGAATTTCTGATATGAGTAATAAACAGAATTTGACAATGAAATTAAGAACCATAGCATATGTTGACCAATAAAAATTGTAAAAACTTTTATCCAGTATTACAAAACAAAAGTGTGAAAAGTAGCATCATAATTAAAATTATACACATACCATATGTATCTTTTCCCAGTCTGGATCACAAAAGTAATACTCCTGGTGTGAGGGAACAGGTTTGAAATACACCCTCAAAATGTTCTTAAATTTTTGTTTGATCATATTATGCAACTGTTTCAGTTCTTTGCATATTGCGGACTCCTGTAGTTTTGACAATGGCAGCATTAAAACATTTTCTACTCTTGTTTCTAATTTAAGTGTTTCAGTTGCTTCCTGAAGTTGTTCTGCAGATATTTCATCTTTATTTGTGTCACATAATGCATCCGGTTTTGGCTGTTTCTTTTCATCACTGTCAGTGTTTGATATTATTTCCACAACGTTCACATCTTTCTGATTGTTTGTTTGAATGTCCTTTAGGTGACCACATGCAGTCTGAAAATGGGAAAAAATGTTTATTATTAAAAGCATTACAAAATTTGGGATGAAATATTATTACATATCTGGGGATAATTTATTACTCATAAATTAACAGATTTGTTCAATAGCAGATCAGAAAGTAGAAACGGCTATATACTTTACCTCCAGTCCTTCACCAGAGCTAACAACTGAACACACATACAGAACTATTCTCTCTCTCTCTCTCTCTCTCTCTCTCTCTCTCTCTGTGTGTGTGTGTGTGTGGGGGGGGGGGGGGGTGTTTAAGTTTTTAATGACTGAAGGTAAGTTTATTATGTTTCTAAAATATCTATGAAGATATGTGAGGTGTCAAGCTGGTTGACTACAGCCAACCACCCAACAGGGAAAAAACTGATATTTTATTAAATAGATAGTGTAATACTACACAAAGCTGCTCCTTAACAAGGAAATTGAAAATCAGCTCTAATCTATCTGTTGTGCTCTTATGAAATAAGGACAGTATTTCTTTGCTACAGAATTGCCATCAATGAAAATCAGTAACATTACATCATTTATAACAAAGTACTTGCTATGACCAAACTCTGTAAGCAGTAATCTGCAGGACTCCAGCAATTTTAAATTCACACTGAAATCTTGCAACCTCATATTCATACCAAGAACCTAAAACTTCAAACGTGATTCAAGTTGTTACATAGTATCCCTGGCAGACACTAAAAATTTATTCAAGCTCTACCTTGGTAGCTCCTGGATGTCAAATCACCTGTCTAAATTACTAGCAGACTGCTCACTAGGGAGAAGAGCAAGTTGTGGCAAACATGGAAGCTATCACAGCATAGGGAAATGACAGAGTGCTCAAGTCTGAAAGTGAAGCACAACGACATCACGCAAGCCAAGAGATACCATCATACTAGTGACAAAGCAGAGTGTCGCAAGGAAGTTTAGATACAATGCAACAACAGGTATACAGGTGCTGAGTGCTGAGCCAGCAGAAAAGAGCCTCTGACAGGTGAAGCCTCAAAAGTTTGAGTCGCTAGGAGAGCTGACAGTGAATGAAAACCAGGACACATGACGTCATTGCCATCTCCACCAATGAGTGGTCTATTACCAGTAATGCCACTAAGACAACATAGAATACCAACATGGGACTAATGCTTCAGTGTACAAGAACCCATATCAAGTTGTGAAGTGTTTGTAACCAATAAGGAAAGTATTTATTGACCAGCAACTAGCTGATGGTATTATTGAATATAGTGACATATAGATTTTGCTGTGAATGCCAATACCTCACAATGAATGAACAATCATCAATGCATATCCAATACCAAATATAACAGAGACTTTTGACAACTGAGGTCGCAGTAACTATTTCTCCACAATGGATTTGAAAAGTGGATATCATCAAATAGTAGTAGTGCCAGAAGATCGGCCAAATAAAGCTTTTTCCATCCCACAGGTTATTTGCAATATCGTTGAATGCCACTTGGGCTCAAGAATGCACCTGCCATTTTTGAGAGATTATTGGACTGTGTACTTAGGGGATTGAAACGAAAACATGGTTGATCTATCTGGATAACATAATAGTGCTTTCAAAGGTCATGGAAGAGCATGTAGGAAGGTTGGAGGAAGTATTAAAAAAACTGAGAATGGCACAACTAATACTAAGCATCAATAAATGTTAAACTTCCTGGCAGATTAAAACTGTGTGCCCGACCGAGACTCGAACTCGGGACCTTTGCCTTTCGCGGGCAAGTGCTCTACCATCTGAGCTACCGAAGCACGACTCACGCCCGGTGCTCACAGCTTTACTTCTGCCAGTATCTCGTCTCCTACCTTCCAAACTTTACAGAAGCTCTTCTGCGAACCTAGGTTTTTTTTTTACTAGAAGTAGTCATAGTAAACTGTTATGAACACAGGATGATGATGATGATGATGATGGTGGTGATGATGTTTGGTTTGAAGGGTGCTCAACTGCACGGTTATCAGCACCCGTACAAATTACCAACCTCTGCTCAGTCCAATCTTGCCACTTTCAGGAATGACGACGAAATGATGAGGACAACACAAACACCCAGTCATCTCGAGGCAGGTGAAAATCCCTGACCCCACCAGGAATTGAACCCAGGACCCCGTGCTCAGGATGAACACAGGAAACCATCAGGTATGAATAGAGTGGAATTACAGGATAGTGGAATACTAATAAACAGTATGACCTAGGACTTAGCAGGCATGACATTTTGTCTACCTATGTTGTAATGGCCCAAGAAGCTGCTAAAGGTGCTGCCTACCCAAGATTTAACCTTCCTAAATAATACCCTGAATCCAGACAGTATACACTCAATAAACAAACTAGTAGCAATGCAAAAAGGGAGAATTACAGCCAAACAAATGTTCCGGCACATGCAGGAATACCACGACAGACAACCTGACCGGTAAGCACGACACCTACCAGTGCTGTAGTGGTTCTGATTGTGATTCGTGTACGCTACTTCTGTTTTAAACAAAAGTCAGTGTACCACTCAGATTTACCTGTGCACCAGATATCTACTCATTGGTTGGTAAATAAGACTCAGACATGTTGTTGTTGTCTTCAGTCCTGAGACTGGTTTGATGCAGCTCTCCATGCTACTCTATCCTGTGCAAGCTGCTTCATCTCCCAGTACCTACTGCAACCTACATCCTTCTGAATCTGCTTAGTGTACTCATCTCTCGGTCTCCCTCTACGATTTTTACCCTCCACGCTGCCCTCCAATGCTAAATTTGTGATCCCTTGATGCCTCAAAACATGTCCTACCAACCGATCCCTTCTTCTAGTCAAGTTGTGCCACAAACTTCTCTTCTCCCCAATCCTATTCAATACCTCCTCATTAGTTACGTGATCTATCCACCTTATCTTCAGTATTCTTCTGTAGCACCACATTTCGAAAGCTTCTATTCTCTTCTTGTCCAAACTAGTTATCGTCCATGTTTCACTTCCATACATGGCTACACTCCAAACATATACTTTCAGAAACGACTTCCTGATACATAAATCTATATTCGATGTTAACAAATTTCTCTTCTTCAGAAACGCTTTCCTTGCCATTGCCAGTCTACATTTTATATCCTCTCTACTTCGACCATCATCAGTTATTTTACTTCCTAAATAGCAAAACTCCTTTACTACTTTAAGTGTCTCATTTCCTAATCTAATTCCCTCAGCATCACCCGATTTAATTTGACTACATTCCATTATCCTCGTTTTGCTTTTGTTAATGTTCATCTTATATACTCCTTTCAAGACACTGTCCATTCCGTTCAACTGCTCTTCCAAGTCCTTTGCCGTCTCTGACAGAATTACAATGTCATCGGCGAACCTCAAAGTTTTTACTTCGTCTCCATGAATTTTAATACCTACTCCAAATTTTTCTTTTGTTTCCTTTACTGCTTGCTCAATATACAGATTGAATAACATCGGGGAGAGGCTACAACCCTGTCTCACTCCTTTCCCAACCACTGCTTCCCTTTCATGCCCCTCGACTCTTATTACTGCCATCTGGTTTCTGTACAAATTATAAATAGCCTTTTGCTCCCTGTATTTTACCCCTGTCACCTTTAGAATTTGAAAAAGAGTATTCCAGTCAACATTGTCAAAAGCTTTCTCTAAGTCTACAAATGCTAGAAACGTAGGTTTGCCTTTTCTTAATCTCTCTTCTAAGATAAGTCGTAAGGTCAGTATTGCCTCACGTGTTCCAACATTTCTACGGAATCCAAACTGATCCTCCCCGAGGTCTGCTTCTACCAGTTTTTCCATTCGTCTGTAAAGAATTCGCGTTAGTATTTTGCAGCCGTGGCTTATTAAACTGATAGTTCGGTAATTTTCACATCTGTCAGCACCTGCTTTCTTTGGGATTGGAATTATTATATTCTTCTTGAAGTCTGAGGGTATTTCGCCTGTCTCATACATCTTGCTCACCAGCTGGTAGAGTTTTGTCATGACTGGCTCTCCCAAGGCCGTCAGTAGTTCTAATGGAATGTTGTCTACTCCGGGGGCCTTGTTTCGACTCAGGTCTTTCAGTGCTCTGTCAAACTCTTCATGCAGTATCATATCTCCCATTTCGTCTTCATCTACATCCTCTTCTATTTCCATAATATTGTCCTCAAGTACATCGCCCTTGTATAAACCTTCTATATACTCCTTCCACCTTTCTGCCTTCCCTTCTTTGCTTAGAACTGGGCTGCCATCTGAGCTCTTGATATTCATACACGTGGTTCTCTTCTCTCCAAAGGTCTCTTTAATTTTCCTGTAGGCAGTATCTATCTTACCCCTAGTGAGATAAGCTTCTACATCCTTACATTTGTCCTCTAGCCATCCCTGTTTAGCCATTTTGCACTTCCTGTCGATCTCATTTTTGAGACGTTTGTATTCCTTTTTGCCTGCTTCATTTACTGCATTTTTATATTTTCTCCTTCCATCAATTAAATTCAATATTTCTTCTGTTACCCAAGGATTTCTAGCAGCCCTCGTCTTTGTACCTACTTTATCCTCTGCTGCCTTCACTACTACATCCCTCAGAGCTACCCATTCTTCTTCTACTGTATTTCTTTCCCCTATTCCTGTCAATTGTTCCCTTATGCTCTCTCTGAAACTCTGTACAACCTCTGGTTCTTTTAGTTTATCCAGGTCCCATCTCCTCAATTTCCCACATTTTTGCAGTTTCTTCAGTTTTAAGCTACAGGTCATAACCAAGAGATTGTGGTCAGAGTCCCCATCTGCCCCTGGAAATGTCTTACAACTTAAAACCTGGTTCCTAAATCTCTGTTTTACCATTATATAATCTATCTGATACCTTTTAGTATCTCCAGGGTTCTTCCACGTATACAACCTTCTTTCATGATTCTTAAACCAAGTGTTAGCTATGACTCAGACATAGTAAGTCAATTATGTGTAAAGTAATAGATGAACCAGTAAGTATGTGAATAATTGTGGCAGTGTGTAAGAAATAATTGTATGGTAATGAAAAAGTAACTAAAGCAGTATACTGTGTAACTACTGGTGCAAAATATGTAGTATTAGATTGTTATGTACACTCGAAACTGACCAATTTGAGACAAATTTGCTGAAAGAAGGGGGAGATATTACGCCCCTGGATAGTATCCCCAGCTGACATTAAAAATTCATTCAAGATCTACCTTGGCAGCTCCTGGAAGCCAAACTGCCTTGGTCAATGACCAGTAGACTGCTAGCTATGGGGAAATGCTGAGCGAGTTGCGGCAAACACGGAAGCTGTCACAGCACAAGGGAATGACTGAGTGCTCAAGCCTGGAGATGAGGCATAATGACATCATGGAAGAAGCTGAGAGATATTTTCATACTAGAGACAGGACAATGTGTCATAAGGCAGGACAGGTACAATACAATAATAAGCATTCAGGTACAGAGCCGGCAGAGAAGAGCATCTGAAAGGTGAAGTTGCAAAAGTCTGAAGTGACTAGGAGAGCTGACAGTGAGGGAAAACGAGGACACATGATATCGTAGTCATATCCACCACTGAAGAGTGCATAGGAAGTGTCAACATTGCCTTCAAGAGAGGGGGGGGGGGGGGGGTCACTGCTGCTGCGCATCCTATTCTTGTGGCAGACACTGATGCTGCCAGCTCCTGTCTCCTAACAAAGGGCTGGGAGCTGACCACTGTGAGTCAGCAATGCTTTAGGCGGACCTGGGGCGTGACTCCTGAGTGCAAATCTTTGACATAAACAAGTGCACTTTTGAGATCGATACATAGAGCCAGGAGTCATTGCTCGATGGCCACCTTGTGACATAACAGCCACCACCTGATACTCACTGGGCTGGAGGTAGTGCAAGATAAGCACACACTAGCCTTACAACACTGACAAGGAACTGCTCTGCTGGCCCGGCTGTGGTGGGATGCTTTGGAACGCAATCCTGTATTACTGCCTAATAACTGTGTTACTGTCAATTATGTTTTCTTGGCACTCTCGAGTGTAACTAGGTCCTCACAACTGCATCCCACCCAGCTCTTTCTTGATGACTGTACAAAGCTATAACTGAACTCTTATAAAGTTCATGATTTCATAAGCACAGCGATCTCACAGACAATTTCACCATTAACTCATGATTATCTAAATTGTTCCACTCCGAAAATGCACTCTCAGTCACATCAGTTTACAAATTAATATACGATGTTCAGTTAACTAAGGAAACAAATTACCACAATACAGGCAACTCAAATTATGTTGAGAGTGACTTAACTGAACATATGTCATGGCATAATAAGACATGGAAATGTGTACTATTTTTTTTTAAGTCATTGGTTGCACAAAATTCTTTATGAACTTATTATAGAATATTGTGCAACCTATGACTGTTTTTTAAATAGCAACAATAGAATGTTACTGTACCACTATGCCACAATGGAATGGAATGATTTTTATGGAAATATGTTTTCAGATAAAAAAAATTATGTTCCAGTTTAGAACAAATTTGAATTTTGCCAAACTGATGTTTCAGTTTGGTGGAACAAAATTAATGTTAATAATCAGTGGGAATATCAATAGCAGCAATACAGCTCATACGATTATGTGTAAAACTTTTAATGATGATTTATAGAGAGTGAATTCCATATTGCAAAGTTGGCTATGGTTCAAATGGCTCTGAGCACTATGGGACTTAACATCTATGGTCATCAGTCCCCTTTGCAAAGTTACTCCCTGCATAATAAGTGCTGAATAGGGAACGTATCTCAAATGTGTCCTGTTGGGTTAGAAAACTGAGTTGATCAGACCATGTTCTGAATTGTTTCTTGATCAATATAACTATAAATGAGATGAACTCTGTGTGGTGACGTGATGTCATTTGTTGGTTGGTTGGTGGGTTTAAAAGAGGTGGGAGGGACCAAACTGCTACGTCAACAGTCCCACATTCCGATTAAAATAATTCCACAAGGGTGGGAGTAAAATAATTGAGACATACAAAACACAACTGTAAAAAAGGAGAAAACCACAAGAATGACAGAAGGGCAACAAACACTAAAATGGACAAAATCGGACAAGAAAACCACAGAGAGATGCAAGAAACATGTAGAAGAGATCAAAACAAGAGAGCAGATTACCATGGCTGGCTGACCATGAGAATAAAAAGGACAAACCAGCCACTCTGCAACACACTAAAAACCTCCACTCTAAAAGCAATAGGGTGGAGGACACAGAAGGACAAAGGACATGCGTTAACACTTAGATCAAATGATAAAACCCACCCTCATGCGCAGTGGTTAGACACTGGACTCGCATTCGATTCAATCCCGCGTCCGGCCATCCTGATTTAGGTTTTCCGTGATTTCCCTAAATCGCTCCAGGCAAATGCCGGAATGGTTCCTTTGAAAGGGCACGGCCGACGTCCTTCCCCGTCCTTCCCTAATCTGATCAGACCGATGACCTCGCTGTCTGGTCTCCTTCCCCAGAGAACCAAACCAACCCACCCTCATGCATAAAACGTAAAACTAAAGCTGCTTTAGAGGCATTGTCACCCAACACTGAAGGTAGGGTGCTGGGAAAGTTAAACACCTGCCGCAGAGTGGCTAAAAGTGGACAGTCCAACAGTCCAGCAAGAGGTGGATGACTGTCATTTGTGAGCCTCAGCAACACCTAAGTGAGTCCTCCCGACGGAGGAGGCAACCATGCGTTAGTTACGTATGGTCAATGCAGAGCCGGTAGAGGACAACTGGTTTCCTGCGAGAGACCGCATGGAAGACTTCCACGCATTCAGTGTCTCCTTAATGACACGCAGTTTGTTGTGCATACTGTTATGCCATTCCGTCTCCCAAATGGGAAAACGCTGTGGTGTAAGACAGGACGCAGGTCAGTTTCGAAGGTGCACATCTCCAGAAGCTCTTTCCGCATAGTCTGTTTGGCCAGCTTGTCGGCAAGTTTGTTACCTGGGATTCTGATGTGTCCTGGGATCCACACAAACACCACTGAACAATGGGACCATTCTAGGCCATAGATGGACTCCTGAATGGACGCTATCAAAGGATGGTGAGGGTAACACTGGTCGATAGCTTGTACGCTGCTCAAGGAGTCAGCACACAGGAGAAATGACTCGCCAGGGCATGAGCGGATGTGCTCAAGAGCATGAGATATAGCCACCAACTCTGCAGTGTAAACACTGCAGCCATCTGGCAAGCAGTGCTGTTCAATATGTCCTCAACGAACACAAGCAAAGCCTACATGACCATCAGCCATTGAGCTGTTGGTGTAAACCCCTTCATGGCCCGGTAGATGTCGATAGTCGAGAAGAAGTGATAGCACAGAGCCACAACGTTAACAGAGTCCTTAGGGCCATGTAAAAGGTCCAGAAGAATCTGCGGCCTAGGTGTACACAATGGAAATGTACATGAATGGACCTCAAGGAGAGGTGGTAATGGGAAGGATTCCAGTTCAGACAGAAGGCACCAGACGTAAATTGCAATCATAAGCCCTGACCTGGGCTGCCGATGCAGGAGATGAACCGCCATGGTTGGGAAAAGGAGATGGTAATTCGGATGCACAGGAGAACATGTGCAAAGTAACTGGCAAGCAGTTTTGCACACCTAACCTTCAATGGAGGGACTCTGGCCTCCACCAGGACACTGGTCATCAAACTCGTGCTAAAAGCTCCCATTGCTAGGCAAACACCACCGTGGTGCACTGGGTCACGTAAATGCAATGATGAGGGCGCCGCTGAATGGTAAACCAGACTGCCATAGTCAAGGCGGGATTGACAAGGGCTCCGTAGAAATGCAGTAGCTTAGGCACTGGAGAGTATTGAGGTGCTGCCAGCACTTCAGCGTACACTGACGAAGGTGAGATAGCCAAGTCAATTGGGCATCGAAAACCAGTCCTAAGAATTGATATGTCTCCACTACAGTGAGTGGATTATCATTAAGTAAAGTTCTGGTCCTGGATGAACGGTGCAACGCTGACAGAAATGCATGAGACACGACTTCGAAGCTGAAAACTGGAAGCTGTGGGCTAGAGCCAATGACTGCACCTTGTGACTGGCTCCCTGTTGGCGCCGCTCAGCAACACCAGTACTGGAGGAGCAGTACGAAATGCAGAAGTCATCTGCACACAGAGAAGGTGAGTCCAACGGCCCTACAGCTGCTGCTAGACCGTTAATAGCCACTAAAAGTAGAAACACACTAAATACGGAGCCCGGCAGAGTGCCATTCTTCTGAATATGGGGGGAACTATGGGAGGCACTGACTTGGACACTGAAATTACAGAGCAACAGGGAGTTTTGGATAAAACTTGGAAGCGGTGTCCAGACAACCCACTCATACAATGTGGCAACGATATGATGTCACTATGTTGTGTCGTATACTTTACATAAGTCAAAAAAGACGCCAACCAGATGTTGGTGTCTGGAAAAGGCTGTTCTGGTGGTAGACAAGATTATCAGTGGTAGAGTGACCACGGCAGAAGCCGCCCTAATATGGAGCCAGTAGGCCATGTGACTCCAAGACCCAATCCAACCGCTGACGCACCATACGTTCCAGCAGTTTACAAAGAAAGTTGGTGAGGCTGATGGGCAGATAGCTATCCACATAAAGAGGGTTTTGAACGGCTTTGAGCCAAAACTGATGGTACTCTCCCGCCATTGCGAAGGAACGATACCATTGCACCAGATCCAGTTGAAGATGATGAGGAGATGTCGCTTGTAGTCACACGAGAGATGATTAATCATCTGAATGTGGATCCAATCCAGCCCAAGAGCTGTGTCAGGGTAATGTGCAAAGGCAATGAGGAGTGCCCACTCTGTAAATTGGGCGTTATAAGGTGCACTGTGGCGTGTAGTGAACAAGAGGACTTTCCTTTCCATCCGCTGTTTGAGGGTGCAAAAGGCTGGGGGGTAGTTCTCCAACACAGAGGCTCAAGCATAGTGCTCAGAAAAGCTCTTGGCAATCGCATTTGCGTCAGTAGATAACACGCCATTCATGTTAATTCCAGGGACACCTGTTGGGGTCTGGTACCCAAAAAGACGTCTGATCTTCGTCCAGACTTGGGAAGCTGATGTATGGCACCCAATGGTTGACACATACCTATCCCAACACTCATGTTTCCATTGTTTTATAAGCTGGTGAACATGGGTATGCAGCCACTTAAAGACTATTAGGTGCTCTAAGGAAAGGTGCCGCATATGTCACTGTAGAGCTTGCCGGTGCTCTTTAAAGCCTCAGCAACATCTGGCGACCACCAAGGGACTGTCTTTCACTGGGGGCACCCTAAAGAATGAGGGATCATGTTTTCCACCATAGAAATGATCGTTGTAGTGACCTGTTCAATGACAACATCAATGGTACTATGTGGGGAAGATTCAGTGGTGACAGCAGTGGTGAAACTTCCTGGGCTGCCTTGTCTAAAGCCCATCTGGGTAGGCGTCTGTGGGCATGATGCCATGTGAATGACAGGAAGATAGGGAAGTGGTCATTACCACATAGGTCATCATGTGCTCACCAGTGGATAGATGAGAGAAGGCCAGGGATGCATACTGAGAGATCAATGGTCGAATATGTGCCATGTGCCACACTGGAATGTGTGGGAGCACCTGTATTTAAGTGGCAGAGGTCGAGTTGTGAGCGTAGATTTTCAACCTCCTTACCTCGGCCAGTAAGCATGACGCCACCCTACAAGGGATTATGCACGTTAAAATCTCCTAAAAGTAGGAAAGGTGTAGGGAGTTGATCAATCAGTGCAGCCAATACATTCAAGGGTACTGCACCATCTGGAGGAAGATATACATTGCAGACAGTTATTTCCTGCATCATCCTTATACTGACAGCCATAGCTTCAAGAGAGGTTTGAAGGGGCACAGGTTCACTGCCTACTGAGTTCAGGATATAGCCGCAAACTTCACCTGACACTATATTACAGTCCCTTATAGCCATGGAGGGCAGGGGTCCACATTGAAGGGAACCACGTTTTCTGGATGGCAATGCAGAAAGCAGGTGTAAAGCTTAAGAAGTGCCATAGCTCAGCCAGGTGGTGGAAAAAACTGCTGCAATTCCACTGGAGGATTAGGTGATCGTGAGACTGGGGAGGCATGAAACACTCAATGAGGCAGTCTACACTTCAGGGTAACATGCTTCCACCAGATGAGTACCTGTGTGATCGGCATTCATTGTGTCTGAGGGTCCAGCAAGATCTACGTCCTCAGTGGATGCCAGAATCTCCACCTCATCCTCAGACACAGACCTTGTAGACAGTGGTGGTGTGGGTGTCACCGCAGTGCCTTGGTTCTTGGGAGTCTTTTTTCTTTTTAGGTTTCTCCCACTGCTCTTTAGGTTTGTCTGGCTGGGAGGGCTTCATTGATTCAGTGAAGCACTACGACCAGCTACCTGTGGTTGCTTCAGCCACTGGCGGGTGTCAGCTTTGCCACTGGTAGGAACCTGGGAAGGGAGTGACCCAAGGGATCCCTTCCTGGTGGGAGGAGCCAATATGCTTCTCCAGCTGAGAACTGGGGACTGATGTCCCCGATGGTTGGGGGGCGGGGGGGGGGTGTTGCTCCTGAAGTAGGTTGCACAGGAGCAACAGGGAAGTGCCCCCCCACCATTAAGGGGGCAGGTGGAGTCAGACGGCTCTGAGAGCCAACTGTATGCGGCAGTACTGTTGCCATAGTAGCGGCATAGGTTGACGTCATATGCACAGGATGTAGCCTCTCACTTTTTCTCTCATTATGTAAGATAAAATCATAATATAGTGAACTGACATACACAGTCTTATACATAAGCATCAATAACATCACCACTGACTTGTCCAGTCGCAATTCCATGTGGAAAGACAGAGTTATATGCATGTACTTAAGGATATATCATACAAATTAAAGACATTGCTCATCCAGAGCAACTCCCTTCATGGCTTTTTGATGGATGATAACAAGTTCTACATCCTCATCAAATCAGAACAGTTTATATGTACTGCACTAATACACATCATGTCATATATGGATATCAGTAACACCACCATTGACCAGCTCAGTTCAAACATTATTTTTCTTCAAAAATGGGAGATTTGGTTAAATGATCCATCAAAAGGGAAGCTATAGAGATGAAACACAAACTCAGAGTGGGAAGGAATTAAGCCATGTCCTTTTTAAAGATACTATCTTGACATTTGTCATAATTAAGTTATGGATAACAGGGAGAACCTAAATCCTGTTTGTTGAGTTGGGATTAGAACATTGTTCATGGTAAATTACAAGTTCAGTGTCTTAATCACCACAATTTCTTGCTTCGTGCTCTATCCCTCTCATGATGAGCACTGAGTGGTAGACTTGTGACTGGTCATGAAATCTTCCAAGCACAGTATTTTATAACGACAGTCTTTTGGTAACTGCAGGAAGGGCACAGGAGACCATGGTTAGGATGAAAGAGAATGAGGTCATGTGCATAATAGGGAATATTGATCATTTTAACCCTCCATTAAGCATTTCCTATGCTGAACCTATGGTTAAAAATTGTTGCCAGTCTACAAACAACAGAAGAATGAACATTTATCAACCTAGTTTGAGTTTTATTTGTTTCCCACATGTGTGAACACAATTTTATTAAGTTGGCTATTCCATCCATGGTCTCTCTTTAACAGCACTAACTGCTGTGATATTCTCAAACACACAGTTGTCCCCTATGAACAGACACTACAAGTGGACTGGGTCTTCAATGGTTTACATGTGGAGTTTTTTCCATATGAATTGTGGTAACATCGTATTTCATTTTCATGTCAATTACTTTATGTTCTCACAAGTTATTATCACTTATGTGATGTCCCTCTAGTTTATGTGAACCAGTGTAGTTTATGGATCATTGTTATATATGGTTCCTGCATAAATTAATTCATGGTTTTGTGACTTCCAAGTGAACCTCCTCTCAGAAACATATCTAGATTGTAGATAGCACAGAACAATTTTATGAATGATAAATCCTGATGGTTTGTATGAAAGCTTGGACACTAGGGAAATGTAGATATTCTTTAATAGTGACAGCCTAAGCACACAAACAGCATAACTTCACAATGTGAAAACATGCTCTTCAGTGAAATTCTGAGTTCCCCTACATTAAATTGCATATAATAAAGTAATGATGAGCTTGTCAGGACATACTGCAGCTACAGGTTATGGGTAAACCACAATGACAACTGTTGGAAATTATTAACTGCATGAATAATTGAAATCATATTCCATGTGAAACATAAATATCTCTGAGGACTGAAGATTCATATGAAAAGAGATTCAAAAACTTAGTTACTACAATAATTTGCCACCAAAAATGAAATTCCAACACTGATTACATCAGTTGGAAGATGATGGAAAGTTAAGTGGTACAAATGTAATTATATGTTAGCTCTCAAACTCTCCTCTTACTCAGCTGCATTTGTTCATGCAAGTCTGTAAACATGCAATAAACAATCAAAACTGTACCACAGACAGAAGAAGAAGATGTAAAATAATAACTTTTACAAACTGAGAGGCAAATATTTTTGACTTTGCCTCAAATCTAGATTGTATCATGTCTATACACAGGTCGGCCTGAAGATAGCAAATAAGCATCTAGTCAGACAGTGACAAGCCATATGAGTGTCCCTGAGCATCATTGTTATTTCAGGAATAATCTCCATTTTTGTCAACTTGCCAGGTCACCAATATTACAAACTGGCTGAAACAAAGGCCTTTCTGGCATGGCAAGTGTTTATAGGTTTATAAGGTTTTAAAAGGCACATCTTTTAGCAAGAGTGTGCGTGATCCAGCTGTTGGTCAAAGAAGCTGTTAGTCAAGATCAATGAAAGTTATGAATGAATAATTTGATTAGCAGGACATAGAAACACACTCAGTGCGCAACTCTGCAGTGTGTCAAGGGAGAACACAGTAGTCAATATACTTCTACCTGGGATACACTTCTCTGTTACATGTGATGTGGAAATACTACAGCTTCTATTGAAAGGTCACTCAAGACTGGTTAGTCAGAGCCAGTGTTGCCAGCCATGCCTGGCTAGTCACACATGTAACAGTTGCTGCCTGCTGTCTGAAGCAGCACTCAACACCCCGGCCATACACCGCAGTAATGTAATGCATTAATATACCTGGGTAAAAGTCCACCCATCAATGTCTCAAAGTAATAACTAACAACTGTGAAAGCAGCCCTAAGTTTATCATAAACACAAAAGATAAATATTAGTGTGTGATGACATCTGTTTGTTTTTGTGATTTAAGCACATCACAGTGCATTATTAAGCACTTTCATAAAGGTTAGTTACCATTACTTTATCTATGGTAGAAAACATAAATTTTGTGGAAATAAAAAGCAATTATGGAGCAGTTTCATCACACATCTGTAACTGGTGCACCTAATCCTTTTGTTTTATTGCTGGCAGTGTCACACTTAAGAGCATAACAAAATTCATTACCACATGAAGCACCTTCCCAACATAGAGCTAATGAATAGTTCTCCACAAGATTGAGAATGCAATCTATGGAGAATGTGAAGTGTATTTTAAAAGGTTGCTCATATCACAGCTATGGGTCAGAAATGATTCAGTGATATGTTTAGTGGCATTATGAGCATTCATCACAACACCATCCTTTTTTTTTTTTTTTTTAA
The DNA here is from genome assembly GCF_023897955.1 of Schistocerca gregaria. Taxonomy (NCBI): domain Eukaryota; kingdom Metazoa; phylum Arthropoda; class Insecta; order Orthoptera; family Acrididae; genus Schistocerca; species Schistocerca gregaria. The sequence continues at coordinate 219,728,806 of NC_064931.1, read as the reverse complement.
CTGTATGTTGCACCTGAGGAATCTCTCTTTACAAACACATACTTTCACAGCAATTTGTGAAGAATTTGCTCGAAAAACACGATAGATACCTGTAGCTTTTTAATTAACTTATGTTGGGAAACATATTATTAAAAATAGTGAAATTTTTTTAGACTGTATTCTCTTATATGTAGGAACAAACAGCTCAATAAATGGAGAGAAATGTCTGCTATAGCTAGCTCATAGAATGAACTTCAAGTTACTGACGAGCTCCATGATACAGGTGATAAGCAGATAAAGAGCTTAATGTCTTAGCAATGTCGAGGTCATTAGAGATGGAGTAGAAGACAGTTATACGGGGGGGAAAAAAAAAAAAAAAAAAAAAAAAAAAAAAAAAAAAAAAAAAAAAACGACGACATGTGGAAATGCAAAGTTTCTTCATGGTTTGCAGTCCATGTTAAATTTTAGTTCCCTCTATAACTAACTAGGCAAGTCAGTTCAAATGTCAGAGGAAGTTAAGAGCATATGACTGCCAACCAGATGGTGCCTAGTTAAGTACAGCAATCTTCAAACCAACATCCAGGTTGAGAGGAGCTGAAACTTTTTTTTTTTTAATTTATTGTAATTAAATGAAGCAAATATTCTGTCATTTGCAGCAGAAGATTCAGGAAAACCATCAAAATCCAAAACCAGGATGGCCATATAGGTATTTTAATCTCACTTCTACTAATTACAACTCCAGTACATTACAACTACACCACCTCACTAACGCAGGACATAAGGTACCACTAAAACATTCAACAAAGAGTTTGACATTTTGATACAGTTTGTGAATCAGAAGACAGGATGTATTTTGCCTTGAACAAAAACCCATTTGAAATGACAATCTCGATGCTGTGTATTATTAAACATTCACACAATGGTGCTCGAAAGGAATCTGGTTGTGAGTAATGCCTTTTTTAATAACCAGTGTTTTGTGCCCAAATAATTAAATTTATTTTTTAGCATACATTGTGTTGACTCCCATATATTTTGCAAATGGTACAGTATCAATCACTGCCAGTTGAAAGACTTCTTTGTGGTTTACATTTGGTGTACAGTAATAGGTTTTCTCACAGAAAATTTCTGCAGTTTTCTTGTTATTGTTGGCAAAACATCTCAAAAGTGCACAGGAAAAAATCACAAACATATGTCTTTTTGACATATGGCTCTGACAGAATAAGCAACTTCTTGGTGTGATAAAAAGGGAAACCCTGCTAGCTGCAGATCATGAATAAGGAAAACCATGAAACACACAAATCAGGTTAACTGTTTGAGATTGTGAACCTCACTCCAGGTCCAATGCTTTAAGCCCCTGAGTTATCCTTCCATGGTTACAGGCATACATGTATGCTAAAGCACGTAAAACAACCAGACGGGCAGGTAGCAAGACCTGATGTCTAAGGGCATTCCTGAATGCTCAGGCATAGGGGCAGGTAAACAAGCACACCACAATGGCAACTCGCTGTTGTCCACATTTCAACATTCCAGCCAGTGAACTCATTATCTGCTCTTCTTGGTAATGTTGGAAAGTGCTACAGCTTTTATCTGCTCCTGGACCCTTTCCACTTACAAGTCATACACTGGGTCAATCCTGTTTCATAAACAGGGAAAATTTGTCACCATTGCCTGACAAACTGAAAGAGGATATGCAATTCAAGACTTATGGAACACTGTTGGCTCTAAAATAAAGGAGGGCATTATCCAGGATTTCTTGGAGCAATAGAGAAAAAGGAAAATCCTCAGAGATGCTGTGTAGCATGTGCTGCTAATGCATAGCGAAAACTGACATGCATAAGATGCAAGCGTGTGATGTGGCTCTTTGCATGGTGCCATGGTTTGAAAAATATCACACACTAAGGAAATATTAGTTAGTTTCATTAAGTGTGTATGTTTCAAGAAAAGGAATAAAAATTAAAAAAAACAGCAATCCAAAGCCTGCATCAAAAATGAGGATGAGAAACCACAAAGTTAAACTGGACAGAATGTGACACACAGGAAGAGAAAACAGTGGACAGGAAGCAGCTACACTCTTATTGTCAAATTTTCACTGCAGACAACTGAGTTTAGACTTTAATTACAAATGAGCCAATTTACTTTTAATGTTCACTAATAGTTATTTATTTAAGATTGTTGTAAGAACAGTTTATCAGAGTTTTGGGTGTCTTCACTAGGTACAGCCTTCTTATAAAATTATATATCTTGAAACGTATTTTTTTGATGTTAATAACATTAGAGGCAAATATATTGGTAGTGCAAATCTCAAGTTACAGAATTTTTCAATAACAAATACAAATGTTTTTATCATTGTTCTAAGATATCATTCTCTCAACTCAGGATAAACATATAACAGTGAGTGTGAGTTAGTTTTGAAGTTCTCTTTCATGGTTACTGGAAAGTGATACCGCTTTGACATTACAGTGTGATACCGATTTTGTAAAGCACATTATCAAAGAGTGGTTCTAAGAGCAGCAGAATGTACCGTTAGTCGACAGTGGCATGTTCCCTGCTGTAGTCTGCAGCAGTCATGGGCTTAGTCAGCCGTACGCTGACAAGGTGCACAACATGTTAGCCCTGTCAGCCGGCCAGGCAGGCAGGATGTTTGGACCTTGCAGCCACAAAAGGGTTAAGTGGTGGCATACACAGAACATAGATGAAATGTTTTATCTTGCACAATTCGAGAATGCTACAAGAGATGTCCAAACACAGCTATCATCATTATTCTCCATCAGCAATATATTAAGCTTGTAGAGCATAAATGTGCTTGTAGATACAAAACATGGATTATTTCCTTCTCTTTCAGCAAAATTTTAAGGTATAAATGCACTACATATTAATTCCTTGGTTCTGTGACTTATTGGTATGTGCCAGAGTACAAATCCAAAGCTATGCGGTCTGACACTAAGTAAGTCTATGAAGTTATAATGCAGTAGCTGTTGTACTTGAAATTAAAACTGATAAACCTAGTAGTTAACATATAGTATATGTGCTAAATAATGTAAACAGCAACAGCTACATTGTCAGCAAGGGTGATGAGCACTTTGTGGTTGGTCACAGAGCAGGGCGCATGTGTATTGTCTGCAACAAGTATTTTAATTTTTATTAAGGTACATTGTACCAGTTTAGTAATAGTTTAATGGTACATGTAGCACATGATTTGATTAATGCTGATATTTTTAATAGCGTGAAGGAGCAATAAATTTAAGTTAACATTATGACTATATTTGGTGATTCCAAGAATTAACATCAGTCCTCACTCCCTGTGTGAGCTTCACTTCCATCAAGGTGGTAGGAAGCTCACAGATCCTAGGATTTTTCCATCACTTATATGGGGCAGTCAAATGAAAATGAGACTAATGAAAAAAAGCAAGTAAACTATTAATTCAGAAGTAATTGCCATAACTGTTAATGCATTTATCCAACAGTGATACAAAACGATTAGTGCCTTCATGGAAAAATGTTTCCTAAGGAATCATGATTGTACCCACACGTGCACCTATTTGTCCAAAAAAAAAATCAGTGGCCATGAATGTCTTTCTTGGGGTTCAAAGAACATGGAAATCGCATGGGGAGAGACCAGGACTGTATGGACAATGTGTAAGGGCTTCCCAGTGAAACTTCTACAGTGTACTCGAACAACCCTGGCAACATTCTATTTCAGAGTAATACCTGCCCACATGCTGCCAAGGTTCTATTGACTACACTGCAGAAGTTTTGCAGGGAAGCCCTTACACATCCTCCACACAGTCCTGATCTCTCCCCCAACACAATTTCCATATCTTTGGAGTCCTGAAGACAGAAATTCATGGCTGTTGATTTACTTTGGATGAAGAGGTGCATGCCTGGGTACAATCATGATTCTGTAGGCAACTGTAAACATTTTTCCATGAAGGCAATGGTCACCTTGTCTCACAAAGGGATAAATGTGTTAACACATATGGCAATTAATTGTGAATTAATAAACAGTTCACTCAATTTTTTCCAACTATCTTGTTTCCATTTGATTGCTCTTTATATTACTTCTTTTCTATCTAGCAATAATTCGTTAATGTGAAAAATGTCCAATTCCACCAGAGATCACAGTCTAGATTAAACTGTAGGTTCATCTATAATTGGCTGGGTAAACCTATTCGAAGGTCCAAAGAAGGTATGGACATGCTACATGCAATAGAACCATGTCTCTTAAAACCTGTTGTTTTCAAATAATCCTTCAGGTTGAAGATGACTTAATCTTTAGTACAATTTAATCTATTGACTTCCAAAAATATTTGCCAGAATGCAGAACATTTATTGAAATGATCCTTTCTTTGTGTCAAAAGATATAATTAGAATACATACTAGAATATATACTCACCATCAAGAAACTTGTAATATTAATCTCAATCAAATTTTCTTCACATTCAGCAACTGCAGCCTGAATATCGGCTCCATGCATAACATAACTCTGCCGCAATGATTTAAATACTGTGTAAACATAGCATCTATAAAATGCCAAACTAATTAATTTGCAGTGTTGTTTTAGAGTAGGCCTGTCTGAAATGAAGAAATGTCATATTAATATGATGATGTAGGAAATAGTATGCACTAGCTTTAGAGGAAAGCAATAAAGGGACAAAGACAAGGTAAAGTAGCAACTGTCAGCCTCCCAATTTCTGCAAAATACAATATGCTGATTTTAATGGTAAAACTATTCTTCAGTCCATCAAACCGAGTTCTCAACATACATACTTCATTTTTACTACAGAGATGCTTATTGTAATTTGTACCATGATTACAAGGAGAAGAATTACTGGGATCCAGAGAATAAGCCAACATCCCTTAGCTGCTCGTGTACATAAAAGAATAAAATGTAGTTGGAAGAAGTGGGGAATACTTTCCCAATAATTGTAATTAATGTACAAAAAAAAACAATAAAATAAAAATGGTAAAGGTCTTTCACTTTTTAAGAAAACCAGAATCACACAGTGTCACCATAGTCATAATGCACAATTTGTCTAGGAGGTAATGTTTCTTGACTCATCTTGAAATGTTTGTTCCAGGATTGTAACAGTGATCACTTCCTCAACAGGAGTGAAAAAAAGTAGATTAAATTCACTTAATTTTATTTACACTTCAAGGAAGAGCAATGTAACTGGATTATGTAACTATCCAGTTACATTACATTGTCAAAAATTGACTGTTTTCATTGTGATATTTAAGAATCACAAACTAGACAGCTTTCCCAGTCTTGATCTATATGAACAGAAATGGCATGTGATGGTTAAAATTTCAATTGACAGTTTTCTGTCTGTTGTAACAGATGATCTCTGATGAAAAACATCTCATGAAATGTTTACTGAAATAGTATACTCCTTTATTTTAGTGCTCCTGAAAAGCAAGTCTTAGATATATGAACTGGAATGGGCAGTTTTCCAGTGGCTGGAAAGCCATGAAACTAAAAACTACAATGCGTATATGAATACAATACTAGGATAGTTTATTCACAAGACAAAATTCAATAATGAATGAATTAATAAAATGTATATCATATCTGTACAGAAAAAATGGCCAAAAATGAAATCACAGTAAAATTAGAAAAATAAAAATTCTGTTTATCAAACGTTAGCAGAGTCAGCTACAAGGCACACACTAAATATCACAAAATATTTGATTTTGAGTGTTGAGGGATTCTTCACATAGTTCTTGAATAGTCATGTTATCTCCAGGCTTTTGGTAGAAGTCTGGTTATGAAAACTAGTATTTGTATAACCCATTTTTTACACTTGAGTGTGCTGTTGTGTGATACATAGAACTTATTTTTATTTTTATTTGATAATTATATCATGATATGCAAATTTCAATGATAAATGGGAATGGTGCACAAAATATATCTGAAAAGCTATGACAGCAGACAGAACTGTGTTAATGAAACATATGATACATTTGAGATGAAATTATTCCAAACTTAAGTTAATGAACAAGAGGACTAAAGTGGAGCAAAGTGTGGGAATTACTCTTGATTAGTTTTTACAAAAATCCCATGTCAAGTGCCAAAAAGAATGGAATGTTGGCATAAAGAAAGCACCACATGGAATGGCAAGAATGTGAAAAGCTGAAAATAGGAAACATGAGTGCAAGATGCTGACTTGTCAAAGAGAATTTACCCGCAAAAGGAAACTGACGTCAGTAGCCATGCAATAAGAATGACAAAAGTTGAATAATTATGATAATAAAAATTTAAAAAATGAAGGAAAATATTACCTAAATCAACAGAAAAGAGAAACTCATGGAAAGTGAAAAAATAGGAAAAAGTGAGTGAAGAAAAGTGAAGATTACAATGTAATGATGACCATGGAAAGAAAGAAAATTATGAAACAAGGAGTGAATCCTAGGGAGCACTCCCACTGTTGACACTACATGCCAGAAGCCAGCATGCAAAGGGATACTCCTGTATCATGTTCATTACCACTGGCACACCAGTGAAAAGGTATTGACATTACTTACATGGTGATGTTTGGTGATGCAATTATTACATATACAAAGACTGATCAACAAAGAATGACACAGATTTTTTTTTTCACTGATGTTTATTACCCCATTTCAGTGCTGACATGATCTTTTTCAAAGTACTCCCTCGTACTTTAATGTATTTTTATAGTGGCTCTGTCAGTCCTCAAACACATGGTGCAGATCATTCTTTGTCAGGTCCCTGTGTACTTCACTTTTTTTGTGCACTGCTTCAGAGTTCTCAAATTGAATGACCCGAAGTTTTGTTGTTAGTGATGGGAATTAAAAAAAAAAAAAAAATCACAGGATCAGGGCTATATGGGGCATGTGGTACACAGGTAATGCTGAATTGAGCCAGGGAGTGCAGGACTTGATTTACAATGTGAGGCCACACATTGTCATGGTAAAATCATCACCCAGTCCAAGAAAGATCTGGTTTTGTCCTTAAAATGTGCTTCCTCAGTTTAGCCAATACTGACGTGTAATATGTTGCTGTAACAGTAGTGTTTCAGGGAATTGCCTGCTGGTAAATCATTTCATGACAGTCAAAAATGTAACCATCATCACTTTCCCTGCTGACAGAACAACTTTCACTTTTTTTTGGTATTAGAGAACCTTGCGATTTTCACATTGTGCTTGCTCACTTTTCTTCAGGATCATAACAATGCAGCCACGACTCATCATCAGCAATCATCAATTCCAGAAAAGCATTCCCTCCATCAGCAAAGAGGCACAGCACCTCACAGCCTGTTGTTTGGGAGTCAACACATGTGACACAAAATGGGCACAAATGCAGGTCATATGGAGATGATCATGCATGATCATTTAGACACTGCCATATTAAATTCTCAACACTTCACTGAGGCTATGTAATGTTATATGACGATCCTCATGGACAATCACAGCAGCTGTGTTAAATCTGACTTCAGTCACAGCAAAAGCCAAAACATCAGACCCAGATTGCTGTATGGTGGTTGTATGGCTTAAATGAACACATAATTTTATTGTCACATACTGCTCCTCTCTCATCACCTTCATTGTCTGTTATACGAAATACAAGGAGCATCTAGAAATTAGAGTATTACTATCAATTCAGTCTCACTCTTTGTTGATCAGCTCTCTTATACATTATTCAACAAATTATTATTTACTGTTGTTGAAACATTGGCCAAAACAGAGTTCTCCATGTGTACACAAATTATTAGCAGCAGCTTGCTCCATTTGTAATAAGTACGATGCAGTCATTATTACCGAAAATAGATTTTGTTATAGTTATTCACGTTAACAGTGTTTGGTTTGACCAGTACGGTACTGCAACAATATGTGTAAGTCAGTCATGCATTTGACTTGAACTAGGACTACAGCCAGTACAAATGTAATTTACATTATTTCTGTTGAAAACTTAAAACTATTTGAACAATGAACATGATAATGATATGTAAAGAAGCTGTGAGTATAAATACACTGAAGCACCAAAGAAATCAGTATAGGTATGTAAACAGGCAGAATACGGCTTTGCAGTCAGCAACGCCTATCTAAGACAAGTGTCTGGTGCAGTTCTTAGATCTGTTACTGCTGCTATAATGGCAGGTTATCAAGATTTAAGTGAGTTTGAAAGTGGTGTTAAAGTTGGTGCACAAGTGATAGGACAGCATCTCTGAGGTAGCGATGAAGTGGGGATTTTCCTGTATGATCATTTCACGAATGTCCCGTTAATATCATGAATCTGGTAAAACATCAACTCTTTGACATCACTGCAGATGGAAAAAGACCCTGCAAGAACGGGAGCAACGAGGACTGAAGAGAATCGTTGAACTTGACAGAAAGCAACCCTTCTGCAAATTACTGCAGATTTCAATGCTGGTCCATCAACAAGTGTCAGCGTGCGAACCATTCAATGAAACATCATTGATATGGGCTTTTGGAGCAAAAGGCCTGCTCATGTACCCTTGATGACTGCATGACACAAGGCTTTATGCCTCACCTGCGTCCATCAACACTGACATTGGACTGTTGATAACTAAAAAAAATGTTGCCTGGTCATACGAGTCTCATTTCAAATTGTATCGAGCAGATGGACAAGTAGAGGTATGATACTGTGGCATAGGGAAGCTTGTGTTTCATATACAGCAGTAGGTCATGTGACTGAGGCTTTAAATGAGAAGGCAGAGTGAGTCTCATGGGTTTCTAGCAGATGTTTCTCTGATGTGATTCACTGGTAGTTTGTGGTAAGATTAGTGAGATGTCGGGTACTCAGTGTGCTGCATGTGCTTAGAGTGCTTACTGTTTCCACTTTTTTGGACTGAGCTAAATTTTGGTTATTGCATTGAACTTTTAAAGGCACTAGGTGCAAACAGTAGTAGTACTTCTGTTAGTGACAGACTTCAATATCATACCTGTGACTGTGGGCAGAACGTTTTCATAGGTAGTTGGTGATTGCAATAATGACTTACACTAAGGTAAAACAAGTCATGGGATACCTCCTAATAGTGTGGCACACCTCCTTTTGTCCAGCATAATGCAGCAACTTGATGAGGCATGGACTCAACAAGTCACTGGAAGTCACTGGCAGAAATATTAAGCCAGGATGCCTCTACAGACATCCACAATTGTGAAAGTGTTACTGGTGCAAGATGTTGTGCATGAACTGACCTCTTGACTATGTCCAAGAAATATTCGATGGGTCCAGAATGTTCTTCAAACCAATCACAAACAGTTGTGGCCTAGTGATATGTCACATTGTCACTCATAAAAATTCCACTGCTATTCGGGAACATGAAGTCCATGAATGGCTGCAAATGGTCTCCAAATAGCTGAACATAACCATGTCCAGTCAATGATCAGTTCAGCTGGACCAAAGGAACCAGCCCATTCCACATAAGCACAGCCAACACCATTATGGAGCCACCACCAGCTTGCACAGTGCACTGTTGACAACTTGAGTCCATGGTTTCATGGAGTCTGCGGCACATCTGAATCATAAGTATCAGCTCTTACCAACTGAAATCAGGACTCATCTGACCAGGCCATGGTTTTCCAGTCATCTAGGGTCCTACTGATATGCTCATGAGTCCAGGAAAGGTGTTGTAGGCAATGTCTTGCTGTTAGCAATGGCACTCACTTCGGTCATCTGCTGCCATAGCCCATTAATGCCAAATTTCACCACACTGCCCAAATAGATACATCTGTCATACGCCCCACAATGATTTCTGCAGTACTTTCATGCATTGTTGCTTGTCTTTCAGCACCACAACACCACGCAAACACCACTGCTCTCAATCGTTAAGTAAAGGCTGTCAGCCACTGCGTTATCCATGTCTGAAATTTGGCTTTCTCAGCACACTCTTGACATTGTGGATCTTGGAATATTAAATTCCCTAATGATTTCAGAATGGAGGGTCCCATGCATTTAGCTCCATCTACCATTCCATGTTCAAAGTCCGTTCATTCCCATCATGTAGCCATAATCACTTTGAAAACCTTTTCACGTGAATCAGCTGATTAGAAATGAAAGCTCCACCAATGTGCTGTCCTTTCATACCTTGTGTACGTGATACTACTGCCAACTGTATTTGTGCATAGTGTATTTACGGTACGAATTTTAACTATAAATAGAGCACGGAACATTGCCAATCACTTTGCTTGCTGCTCATTATTTTATATATTTTCATCAGTGATTAAGAAACTCTTATTTGTAATAGAATTATATGGGCACAGGTCATACATGATTTCTTTAGGGGTTCTTTACTTGAAACAAATACTCCAAGTCAGTGCATTTCACCAACATTTTTTATCCCTTAAGGTAAATTTTTCTTTTATCATTATTTTAAATTCTTTATCTGTGCACTTCATTTAAGAGTTTGGTCTTCAAGCTTACAATTTTATTGAGAAAGTATTCTGCATTCCATGTGGCATTTGTGTTGACTGGACCAAAGGTGATAATATGCAACCTAATCCCTACTGAGTAAGGAGTCATGCAATTTTCTAGGATGCATGCTTGCCCAGCTGCAGGTAACTACTAGGTTTACTTTCAGTTATAGCACACCATATCCAGTTTAAAGGCACATATCCTCTAGTGCACTCACAGGTGGACAGCAGCCTTCAAGCTGCTTAGTGATTTTACAGAGGACCAGAACTTTCTCATGTTCTCGGCATGATCTTCTTCTAAGGTATAACAGTTGTAGTTGTTGTATACCCTACGCATTGATCCTGGTACAGGTGCACGACTTTCTACTAACTTTTGCCTGTCATCGTTTATGCTTTCCTTCTGAACCGAGATGCAACAGTCTTTGCTTCCTCAGCATTTCCTGAATTATGTTATTAAACCATGGTGGGTCTTTCTCTTCCTTAATCCACTTACTCAGTACATTCTTCCTGAGAGCACAGTTTAGAATCTGTTTAAACTTTGCCCATAATTATTATATGTACATCATACTGCAGCTAAATTATGTCTATTCACTGTTAAAGAAAGGTACTAACAACATTGTATATCTGCTCTTTCTAGCATCATTATCACTAATCCATGTCTCAATAATGACACTGTCGATAAGGTTAGGCTTGTTTGTGCTTACAAGGTCTAAAATATTTCCGGGTTGTCTAACTATCCATTCAAGACAGTTTTCAGAAAATATGTTCAAAAGTACTTCACCAGGCGGAAAGTCTGTAACCCCCTATAATAATACCATAAAAATCCCAGTCTATACTCGCTAGGTTAAAGTCATTTCCAAATAATATTGCACATTCTGTGTGTTTCCATGCTACTGAGTGTAGACTTTCTTTGAATGCTTCTAAAACTGTCACAGCAAAATAGGGTGGCCAGTAAAAACATCCAACAATTAGACTGATTTCACCTAGACCTGTTATATGCATCCAGATAGCTTTATAGTCAAACTCAAATTCGTCCTCAATAGAGACAATATTTCTATCAATAGCAATGAACACTTCTCCTTCTGTGGCAGCAAATCTATGCTTCTGATATACTTTCCATGACTTGTCAAATGTTTCAGAGCTTTCTATTTCTAGTTTCAGTCAGCTTTCAGTCCTGGGAATAATTTGAGCATACCAAATTTCTTGGTTGGTAGTACATTCACTAACTTTTTTATGAATACTTTGACAATTTACCAATAAAATTTTGACAGTCAAAGAATCTTCACTCTGAACCTTTCTGATTTTGCTACCTATGAGATGACTAGTGATTGTTCAATAGAGTACATCGAACTACTGCCTAGCCTAAAAAACCTCAATGTGCAGTCCACACGCATCCTGCTACCTGAGTAGCTGCTTCCTTTGTATAGTGCACCCCTAAACTATCAAAGGAAGTCCTACAGTCCATCACTCAATATCACAGCTCCAGAAATCTGCAGCCAAGATTGCCACAGAGTTGACAAGTCTTTGGTTCAGACCCTCTACTAGATTCCAAACCAAAGGACCCTGATTAACTCTGGGAAGAATGGTGCAAATTGTGAACTCTAATGGAAACCTGCGCAGGAGGGGAGCAGTCTTTATAACTTTCAACAGCCACTCATAGGAACTGAAGTTGGCCTCAAAACCTAGCAACAGGTGTCGCTGGTGCTAACGTGAGCAACAACTTGTAGATGACTGCACCCTGCATGCTCGATAGCCACAGGCAAGGTCTCCTCAACATCTCGGATGAGGCCTCCTGGCAGACAACCGAGTGCACATTGGCTTTCATTCTGTCCCTTGATACTACTTTCTTAAGGGGCTCCATAACGTGCTTAGTGTTGGAGCTCTCGATAATTAGCAAACTGCTCTAGCTATGTGGCTGCTCAGACCATGCTGAATCAGCGGCCAATTGCCATCCACAAGGCAAATGGACAAGGCCTAATGTCCAGACTCTACAGTGACCCTCAGCCCCAAGCAACGTAAATGTTTTACCAACCACCGCTCACCCTGCGGCTAGGGCATATCTACCACATTGGATACACTGGGAAGTGCCACGGCAGTAGGGCCCGTAGGCAAAACAAGTGACACCTGAGGTGTCCTACATGATGCGCCACATTCCCCACCACTGCTACAACCCCAAGCAGCAGCCCCAACACAGCTGATCATAACCTAAAGTGCATTCAGCTGTTCACAAAATACGATCATTTCCTCCCAAGTCTGCACACAGCACACACACATCCTACCCACCAAAGCATGACTAACTTAAGAATTAAACTATAAAGGCATGAAGAGAAACCTAAATATGCATCTTGCTACCTACCTTATGTGTCACCAATGGAGACTAACTCCTACTGAGCTGTGTAACTGGCCATTCAAAACGAATGACAACAGTGCTCCAGATGGCACGAATGTACACTTTACAGTTACATAAACATGAGATTACACCTCTAAAATACACTTGGGATTTAAGAATTAAACTATGGAGTAAACACAGAAAAAGATAAATATGTAACTTGCTGGTCTACTGTGCATAACAAACAAGAGATGGAGCCTGACTGACTGGCTAAGCTGAAACGAACAGTTGTTGGCTCTTGAGAACAAACTGATGAATAACAACTGCACTACAGACTGCCTGAGTCTACACTTCACAGTTACACAGACATGAGCCTACACCTCTTAAACAGAAAAAAATACATGAAATTTAGGAATTAACCTTCAAAGAAAACACAGAAAAAGATAAATGAGTAACTTGCTGGTCAACTGGTGCATAACAGGCAAGAGAGGAGCCTGACTCACAATCTTGCATTTGGCTGGCGCACTTGGTGGCAAATCCACTGAATATGTCTTTCGTCATGACGGTGTGGTGAAAAGTCCATGGAATGCCAAAGAGATGGTTTTGATATCAATGGAATTTTGTTTCTGTTATATGGCTGTGTGGTGCCTAATGCGGGTCATATATCAGCTTCATTTACAAAACAGTTTTGATTATGTAGCTTTTTAAAGTAATTGTATTGTGTCACTTTAATTCCAATGGAAAAACTGAAATACCCTGCCATTATAACATTCCTTTTTTGGAGAGCCATTCAAATTTGGTGAAATTTTATGCAGGGACTGCTCATTCACTTTCAACTGTAATGGAATAGGCAGCTAAATTCAAAAGTTGCCTTCTTTTTCTTGGAAGTGATACATGTGTAAACTGCAACCACAAATGATGATGTCAAGAAAATGAATAATATGGTATTGGCCAATCAGTGACAATCAAACATTATGATCAAAAGAAACAATATGATACATTTTGCATGAAGAATTAAGAATGTGATAACTAAGTGCAAGATAGCCTGTCCGGTTAGCTGTGCAGTCTAACGCATGGCTTTCCGGATTGGGAAGGAGCGCCTGGTCCCTGGCACAAATTCGCCAGTCTGTGGGTGGTTCCTATGCAGTTTTCCATCTGCCTCAGCGAATGTGGGCTGATTCCCCTTATTCTGCCCCAGCTACACTATGTTGGCAATTGCTACGCAAACAAGTTCTCCACGTACACGTACATCACCATTACTCTACCATGCAAACATAGCGGTTACAGTTGTCTGGTGTGAGACATTCCCAGGGGAGGGGGGGGGGGGGGGGTTCCACCGGGGGCAAAACCACACAATAACCATGAAAGAGTGGTTCAGTGTGGAGCGGCGGAGGGTTGAAGTGGACTGCAGTAGTCATTGTGGGGTTGTGGACAGCTGTGGCTGCAGCAGGGACTGAGCGTTTCTAGGCCCCGGTTAACATACAAGACAATACAAGTGCAAGATGGTGCTTCACTTGCTGAATGTTAGTAAAAATCAAATGCAAAAACCTACTGCTCAGTATTGACCTATTTGAATTAGAATCCTATTCACTTGAGCACCAGTTTATTAGTACAGATGGGACTACCATATTACACCACAAATGAAACAGCAATCACAGCAGTGAGTGCAAGCCAATGCCATGCTAAAAACAGAACACAACTTCATCTCCCATAAAGATAATGTCCAATGTTTTATAGGGCGCAAAAGGGACTATCATTATTAATTGGTGCACAAAGAAAAAAAAATTATGCAAGTGTTTTGAATCAGCTGCAGAGAAACAAATGAGAAATGGGTCTCGATTTCAAACATGGGGAAAAAAGTCATCTCATCTACTATCAGGACAATGCAGCTTTTTCACTAAGGTGCTTCAGCATTGACAATACTAAGGCACTTAAAGTACTAATTGTTGCAACATTAAATATGTGCAGCATATTTTACTTCCTCTGACTTACACCCATTTTGATATTTAAACTGGCTTTTGGCTAGAAAATGTTTAGAGTACAATGAAGCACTAATAAACATAAAACACCATTTTTGCATATGGTTTAGAACTTTGATCCAGGATGGAATCCATCCATTTGAGATTTGTTAAATAAAGTGTGTTTCGCTAACAGTTTAAAAGGAAATTACACTGAAAAGTGAGTTACGAGGGTTGTACCAAGACTAAGATTCCCAATTTTTTTTTTTCAAATAGAAAATACTCTTTATTGTTATTAATTTATACATTGTTGAAAAGCTTAAACTTTTTTCTATTTTTCAACATAGTCTCCATTTTTTCAACACACTTTTGAAGGCAGTGCTCCAGCTTTTGTACTCCTAAGTCGAAGAAGTCTCCCGCCAACCCAGTTAGGAAGTGTGTGATCTCTGCTCATACTCCATCGTTTCTCTTAACACGTTTGCCACCTAACTGTTGCTTTAGCTTGGGGAAGAGGTGATAATTGCTGGGGGCTAAGTCCTGCCTGTATGGGGGATGGGGCATAACAGTCCACCCAAATTACTTAAAAAGCTCGTGTTTGACGAGTGACTTGGGGTCGAGCATTGACGTGAAGAAGCACTATTCCCTCCTTCACTCATCCTCTCCAGCGATTCTGGATTCCTTGCCAGAGTTTGGTCAAAGTTTCACAATATCTGTATGAGTTTACGGTCATCACAGGTTGCATGAAATCGATGAGGAGTACCCCTTCCAATCCCAAAACATAATAGTTGCCATAACCATTCCTGCCAACTGCATTTGTTTGAATTTCTTTGGTGGCAGTGAACTGGAGTGATATCACTGATGAGATTGATGTTTTGTTTCAGGGCTGAAATGAAACACCCACATTCCATCTCCCATGTCGATAGAGTCCAACAACTTCTCCTTGTTGCCTTTCCCCTCACACTGTTGAAGAAACTTGCAAGTGCAGCCAAGGCATTGCTCCTTGTGTCCATCAGTCAGCATCCAGGGGCCCAGTGAGCATACACCTTGCAATAACCCAATGCTTCTGTTAAAGTTCTTTCAATTGTGCTATGAGAAGCTTCAGGAATGTGTTCAACAAGTTCACAGACAGTGACCCTCCAATCTTTGAGCAGCTCACTGTTGATTTTCTGGACAATTGCATCCAAAACCGTGGGTCTTCCACTCTGTTCTTCATTGTGAACTTCCGTGCGATCAAAAAAAGCCCTGCACCATTTGCGGATGTGCTAAATGGATATGCACTCTTCACCATAAGCCTCAGTCAGTTGCTAATGAATCTTCACGGGTGGTAACTTCCTGCTCGAACCTCACACTTGGTGGGATTGGCGATCAACACTTCCATCTCTGATGGGTGCCAAGCCAGCACTGAGTGACGTAGCGAATCACGAACGGGCAGGCTGAAGAGTGGGGGAACCACTGCGCATGGCACTGTCATAAGATTTAGCCTAGCACCTTCCCTTGAGGCTGTAGCTTATTGGGAACCTTACTTTTGGTACAACCCTCATATTTTATCAAAGAACAAAAAAACATTCACTATAAGAATAAAACCTTTCCCTTTAGTCCTTGAAGGCAACTTGATGCATAGTTAACAATATCAAACTGGACACAGATTAACTGTCAGCTTGGAATATTACTGTCAAATCTGCATTGAGCAGAAAACAAAATCAGGCCACTAGTAGTGTTCAAAGAAACACTATGAATTTTGGTATTGTACAACAAAGATACTCGCTTTCATCAGATAATGACTAGATATATGTATCCTGGGCTTCATCTTCTTGCAACAATGTTTCCTCTCATTTCTATGTTCTCTTCTCTTTGCTTTCTGTTTAAAAGCCATTGTTGATTGCAACATTTCTGACTTCAGTGCTTCATTTTTAGAACTACTGCTGAACTAGTTTGTAGTTTTCAGTATTTATGAACAGTATTTCTTACATCTAATTCTATTCATACTTGATACTGTTAATGTGTAGAAAAGGCATATTATTAACAAAATTTCGAGTGTTTATGAAGGATAAAATGAATTATAAAGTTACCTAAAGTAGAATCGGAGTCTTCAGATTTTGATTCTGAATTGGAGTGTTTGTAACCAGTTTCATCTGTTTTCTTGCTCTTTATATCAAATTCACAGTTTGGAAGATATTCACTTGTCAGTTCAGCTTCTATTTTACGCCTCTGATCATCATAAATATCTTTCACTGCTTTATTAGCAGAATCTTTATACACTAGAGCTTCCATTAAAACAGAGAGTGAGCAGTCATACATATAGACTGGCAATGTAACTGAACCATATACAGGTTTTCGCTCCTCAGCACTACTCTGATTCTTTTCACTAGTTGAATTAGATGATGGTTTTCTTTTTAGCAATGGTATCTCATCAGCCTTATGCAATAATGTTTTCTGTTGATATGAAACACCCATCTTTGAGCTACTGCTGTTCTCTCCACCAGAATGCTTATTCCTTAGCACCGAATCATCAGTGACAGCAAGATCTTCAGTAAGTGATCCTGTTTTTAAGAAGAGTTTATATGGTATGTCACGTACTGTTCGCTTTGTTACTGCATCCAGAGAACTAGCTCGTATACGAAATGGTGTTTCATTGAGAAAGTCACAAGATGACTCTCCACTAGCCTGAAGTTTTAAATGAGCTATATTGCCATGGATTTGTGAAGCATCACATGATGACCTACGAGACAATGAAGATGCTGGAGTAGTTGCTGTGACTGAGGAACCACCAGCTACTTTTTGCGGAATATCTACAAGTGAGCTAAGCCTGTCCAAACTTGAATATATGGCACCTTTCTCATTAACCCTTTGTTCACTATTTGAAATACTGGCAAGTTCCAAATGTAAATTTTCATCTACATTGTTCCAGATGTTTACCGCCAAGGTGTCTTTGGTCATCCAAATATCTCCTGAAAGCATGAGATTTTTCAGGTCCGTGTATGTAGCCGGCACAAATGTCAGCATTACATGTGTAACACTTATCCCTTTCAGAAAACATCTCCACTTTGGAATGGGTATTCCATCAGAATCTGAAACAAAAAATCTCTTATTACAAGCAGAACATCATTTCACACACACACACACACACACACACACACACACACACACAGTATTACTCTGGCTTTAATAATACTATTATCAGTAATATTATGTTAAAAAAGACATATTTTGGAACAACTGATATCTCAATTTTTATACCACAAACTATCTTGTATGTATTGCAGTGAAATAATAGAGGTCATATGGCAAGAACTGTTTAAAAAAAGTACTTGAAATATGTCATATAGACAGTTCAGCACATCAGCAGTGCCCATGTAAAATCTGTGAAACATGTAAGGAACTATATTAAAGAAGAAAGCCATTATTACTCACTACCTCGGGAGACATTATCTGAATTAACAGCTGTAAGGGGAAGAAAGCCACTGACAGAAGTTTCTTTTCATTACACTCGCTCACAGTTTTCTACTGTGTAGATTCTGCAAATCTGGGGAAGGCAGAGAGGCCCAGTGACTTGGGCAGTTCAAAAAGATGATACAGTCACAAAATTTTCTAACACATTTTGCTATCCTTCTGCACCTCTTCAGTTTGACATCTTGAAACAACTTTGCCAGCAGATCTTGATAATATTCAATGGGATTGCTCTGTGTTTTTTATATCATCTGTTATGATAAGACTGCAAGAAATTTGTGTCACTTACCCTGAAGATAAATGTAATCTGACAACTATTCTTGTAAACATAAACCCACATAGTTATATGACTTTCTTTCATTTCTGTACCAACATTGTGAGACTAACAGTTCTCCACAAGATAGAGCAACTAAAAATGTCAGTTTCTGTGTTCTTGCTTCCAGGTGTGACCTCCATTCTTCCAAATTTTACAGAAGTGTACGTTGTTATAGATTGTCACCCAGTGTGGCGTACGTTCTATCAACTACAAAATCATATCATAAAAGACACCTCTTCTACTTCTACTTCTACATCTAGAGACAGCTCCTCATTCCCTTTCTTGTTCAACTCACAACCAAGGTGAGGGGAAAAGAGCTGTCTATATGCTCCTGTATGAGCCCTAATTTCTCTTATCTTTTCCTCACAGTCCTTACATGAAATGTGTGTTTGTGGCAGTAAAATCATTCTGCAGTCAGCTGCAACTACTGGTTCTCTACAGTTTCTCAGTGGTGTTTTTCAAAAATAATATTGACTTTCCTCCTGGGGTACACATTTCAGTTCATGCAGCATTTCCATAATATTCATGTGTTGATCAAACCTACTGATAGCAAATCTAGCAGCATGCCTTTGAACTGCTTCGAGCTCTTCCTGTAATTTGACCTGTTTATGATTTCAAACACTAGAGCAGTGCTCAAGAATGGGATGCACAAGTGGTCTGTGCATGGTCTCCTTTACACATGAATTACGCTTCCCTAGAACTCCCCCAATAAGTCAAAGTCGACCATTTGTCATTCCTACTACTGATGTTATATGCTTTTTCCATTTCGTATCACTTTCTGGTGTCATGTCTAGACATTTAATCAACGTGGCTGTGCCAAGAAACACACACTAATACTGTATTTAAACATTACACGATTTTTTTGCCTCTACTCATCTGCATTAACATCAAGTAGAAATGCTCTCCAAGTCAATCTGTACAGACCTACAGTCGCACAATGCAGATACTTTCCAGTACACTACAGTATAATCAGCAAACAGGAGGAGATTGCTCCTCACTCTGTCTGTCAGAGAACAAGAGCAGTCCTTTCATACTTTCCTGGGGCATGTTTGATGTACCCTTGTCTCTGATGAACACCGATCATCCAGGACAATGTACTGGGTTCTATTACTTAACAAATCTACGAGAAGTTATTCCATGTGCTCAGATCTTCATTGACAGTCTACCATAGGACACTGTGTCAAACTCTTTTCAGAAATTAACTAATATAAAGTTTCCCTGTTTCCATTCACAACTGACTGACAAAATATTGTGTGATAAAAATGGCAAGTTGAATTGTGGACAGAAACTTTTCTACTGCAAAGAAATTTATTATATTTGAACTCATAATATTCTCTAGAATTTTGTAGCAGATGACTGTGGGTCCATTCTTTTACCCTTCTTATACATTCTTATACAGGAGTCAAGTTGTTTTTTTGTTTTGTTTTGTTTTTTGTTTTTACTTTTTAATGCTGGCGGGCAAATGATTTGTCCTAAATGTAAGCTAAGTATGGAGTCAATGCCAAAGAGAGTACTCTCTGTAAAACCAAACTAGGATTCTGTTTGGACCTGGAAAGTTATTTGTTCTCAACTCTCATCACTTAAAACTGTGTGCTCAGACTCCTCAGTATATAGCCATGAAAATTCACAACACAATAAAAGGGTGTGACATAACGAATATATTTTAAAAAGCAAGTTACATGATTTTCTAATTGAATTGTACTACTGCTATGTGGTAGATTTCATGAATGTCGAGGTGATCCTTTGAGCTGGATCCCTAAAATGGAATAAAAATTTATGATAGTTATAGTAGATGTAAATTTCAAGTTATTAAACTCTCCACAAAGTATTATGGTAAGTGTGACAAAATTTTAAATAAGCAAATTGAAACCTTAACATGTCTCTTGTACATCAGACATATGTTCTGAAATTGTGTACATTATGAGATGAATAAAACACATTTCACATTGAGCTCTTTAAGTTCACATGAATTTCAGTTAACTTTTTCCTGTCAAGATTCTGCTTTCATTTTTGAACCTAGAGCACAAAAACCTCTGTTTCCTAAGTGTCTTCTCTATTTTGTTATGAAATCACAGTGTATCTTTTCCATCCTAAATACAATTACTTGGGACGTAATTCTCCAGAGCATGACTTACAATCAGTTTACACTTTGCCCATAATTCCCTTATGCCATTATACTGGAACCAAATGCTGCCCATTCATTTTCTAAGTAGGATACCAAAAATTGCTTATCATCTGTTTGCAGCATAAAACTATTCTAGCCTTCTTGATCAATTTATAAACTTCAGAAACCATTGTTTCTATGCTGATGTCATGATCACTAAATCCTGTCTTTATACTGACACTGTCGATAAGGGCAGGACTGTTTGCAGCTAGAAGGACGTGTAGGTTGTCAAACTAGCACCTCAAGACAGTTTGGAAAATGTGTTGAGAACTGTTATTGGGTGATCTGGGTACTCCCACAATTGCAGACTTTATTTTAATGACTCTACAATTGTTAAGGTGGAACTGGGTGGCAAGTAGAAGCATCTGATAGTAACTTTATTTCCCGTAGGGTAGTTAGTTGTGTCCTGATAACTTTCCAGTCAGCTTCAGTTTTGACCTCAACAGATACAACATTTTTATCACTTGCAACAAATGCTCCCCATCCTGTGGCATCTAACCTGTCTTTTTCATATATGATCCATGTCTTGTTAAGGTTTTGGAGCTTTCTACTTCGGGTTTCATCAAGCTTTCAGTTCTGAGTTTATTTTTAATGTGATAGCTTTGCTGGAGGCCACCTAATTCAGGGACTGTTAGGACTGCTTCGACAATTTATTCTTAAAATATTGACATTCAAAGTGTCTTAATTTGCACTACCAAATTTGTTAAAATTACAAACATTATGTACCAGAAAACACAGTTTGTCACTGATAATAGTTCATTGCATATTGACAGAAAAATAAATTTGAGTACAGGTGCTTATGTTCACACAAATGAGAGACTCACCCCAAAACTTCTGTCAAGCAAGAATTTTTGCACTGAGCTGGGACAAATGATTATGTACATATTAGACACCAAAGAAGTGTCCCCATGTGAGCTGGGACAAATGATTATGTACATATTAGACACCAAAGAAGACTCCCCATGTTCAAAGACTGTTGATTTATCTCTCAGAAATAGTCTACCACTTCATGGTACATCCTCTGTCTCTGTATAACCACTATAACCTCTTCAGCTTTCACTCAACCTTGTATACTGGCAAATTACTTCCACACACAATGACCAGTTAATTAACCATTTCTTTCACCAGTAACTCTTTTAATGCAAAAACTAAACTATAGCACGATGTATTTGGGTAGATAGCAAGCATTGGCAGGAAAACACACACACACACACACACACACACACACACACACACACACACACATTAAAGAATATTATGCTTATGCAATCATTTACAGCCAGTGGCTCCTTCTTCCAGCAGAAGGGTTGAAAGGGAAGGAAAAGGGGTGAAGGAAAATGACTGGAGAGGTTTAGGAAAAAGGTAGATTTTGGAAAAGTCACCCAGAACTGTGGTCAGGGGAAACTTACCAGATGGGATGAGCAGGAAAGACTGATTGTTGGGGACTGCACTGGATGAAATTTGAACACCTGGGAGCTTAAAGGTGGAAGACAGGATAATATGAAAGACAGAGATTACTAGAAGGGCATCGTGCATGAGTTAATAAGTGTGAAAAGCTAAGTGCAAGGTGCAAGGGGGACGGTGAAAAATAGACATGTCAGATAGTGAAAGATGTAGAAAACAACAATAAAGTGAAGAAGGGAGTAGTTACTGAGAAGAAATGCTGAGATGGAAGAAATTGATGTAAATTTCTTTGTTAGAAATTATTGTATGACTTACACATCACTAAACAATGCCATGATGGGTGAATACAGTGGTGTATCTCGTTGCACTTTCATGGTATATGAAACGTGAAAGTATTACCACAATATATATATAATGATTCAGACTTCATGGCAGCCTTCTTTACATTTCATAATGTATCTGAAATGCAGTTAACTGTGTGTAACAATAAAAATTTTCAATTTGTAATGAGACTAACAAGAATTTTTGTGAGTATTTGTAGTTAGAATAACTTAATAGTCAATCATTGTACTAAGAGACTAACCTCTCATTTTTTTCCCGGTATATGCTGATTTTGTTCCTAATGATTTATGGATCACTGTTCAAAATGCTGGTAACTGATCATATAGTTGCAATAAATTTTTTCTGTCAATGTTTTTTACTGATCACTTTCAGTCACCCTGAATGAGCACCAGATATTTGATACTGCTTTATTTTAAAAAGACATGAATTTCAAAATTTAAACACAGATTAAAAAAAGAAAGAAATATAACAGCTTCTTAGTTGCTCCTGGGGAAAAGGTTGTTGTGTAACATAATATGCAAGTATTAGTAATCCTCAAGGGAAAAATTTATTACAACTATATGATCAATTACTAGCACTTCTGAACAGTGCTCCATAAACTATTAGGAATGAGATCAGCAAACAATGAAAAAATTTAGAGATTAATATCTTAATGGAATGAGTGACTATTAAACTATTCTGACTACAAATCCTCACCAAAATTCTTGTTAGTCCCATTACAATTTGAAAATTTTTATCTTTGCACAACTGTTAATTGCATTTCAGATAAAATTATAAAATGTAATAAGGGCTGCCATGAAGACTGAACCACTACCTATATATGTTGTAGGAATACTTTCACATTTTACATACCATGAAAATGCAATGAGATACACCACTGCACACACCCATGATGGCAGTGTTTAACAATGTGAAACTCATAGTACAGTTTAGTTTTTGCATTTAAAGAGATACTGATGAAGGAAATTGTTGGTTAACTATTCACTGTATGTGGAAAGGATTTGCCAGTATACAAGGTCGAGCGAAAGTTGAAGAGCTTGGAAGGTTGTGATGCTTATATAGAGACAGAGGATGTACCATGAAGCGGTAGGCTATTTTCAAGAGAGGACTCAACAGTCTTTGAACATGGAGGATCTTCTGCACTGTCTAATATGTACACAATCATCTGTCTCAGCTCAGTGCACAAGTTCTTGCTTGGCAGAAGTTTTGGGGCGAGTCTCTCATTTGTGTAAACATTAGCAGCCATACTCATATTTGCTTTTCTATCAGTGTGCAGTGAACTGGTACCAGAGAAAATCTCTGTGTTTTCTGGTACCTAATGTTTCTGATCTTAACAAATCTGGTAGTGCAAATTAAAGACACTTTGAATGTCAATGTTTTAACAATAAATTTTCACAGCAGTCCTAACATACTCCCTGAATTAGATGGCCTCCAGCAAAGCTGTCACATTCAAAATAAACTCAGAACTGAGAACTTGATGAAACCTGAAGTAGAAAGCTCCGAAACCTTAACAAGACATGGATCATATATGAAAAAGACAGGTTAAATGCCACAGGATGGGGCATATTCATTGCAATTGATAAAAATATTGTGTCTATTGAGGTCAAAATTGAAGCTGACTGCAAAGTTATTGCGTCATGACTAACCACTCTAGGTGAAATTAAGTTACTATCAGATGTTTCTACTGGCCACCCAGTTCCACCCAAACAGAGGACTGCAACTCAAATCTCACTCAGCAAATAACTTAAGGAGATCATTTCAATTTAACAATATGATTATTATGGCTCTGGAGCCTAATCATCACTTGCCACACAGCCACACCTTAACATATATAACAGCAACAAAAACTACAAGAAATACACACAAGTCAGACATCTGCTTCTGGCTTTGCTGCCCATGATGTGATATTCTTAACGCATTCCATGTGCGCTGCCACAAAAAAATCTTATGCAATCACATGTAGAAAATTAAAATGTGATATCCTATGAAAGAATGGTTCAGATATTCCAAGGCAGGATATAAGAAATGAGCTGACATTAGACTGTAATGTCCAGGAATTAAGTTGCAGACTTACAGTACTGTACGACACACACACCCCTAAATTTTCAGTCAAAGTAAAGGGTTCTCCTGCTACACAGCTGAGAACAAAACTCTAACAAATAAAGAATATACAAGGCTCTGCAACAAAAAATTTTGAAATCCAACACCTGAACTTTATGAAGTATACAGGAACACACCCCTTGTAGTTGACATTCGTAGTTGTAAAAAGTAGAAGACAGCAATGAAGTGGAGCATTTGCTGTCACCCAAACACACACTGACATGCAAAAGAAGATTCAACATAAGCACATAAATTACATATCAACACACAACATAAGCTCGGTACTTGAGACCAGAAACTCAAGAATTTCACAGATGAATTAAATAAACAAAAAATTTCAACAGCAGGGCTCCAAGAAATGAGAAATACAATACAGGCCCCTTCAAATCATAAGGGTAGAGAATTTAAAATGGGAAACTAAGACAGAGCGTTAAAAAGCAGTATCACCAATTTCGAACATGATTTATAGTGAATATAAACATAATAGAGTCAAAATCACCCAGATTTGTAAACTCTGACTTTTAAAACAATGAATAAAAGCTTCACAATTATAAAAGCTCATGCTCCTACAAATGAAAAAAATTGTCTAACAAAAAGAAAGGAAGAGACAGATAAATTTTAGGATCTTCACAAACAAACTGTGAACAGCTAGGAAAACAAAGGATATATAAAGATATATTTGAAAAATTGGATTCCACATAACTTTCCAAACAAGAATGGTCAAAGACTTGTAGAACTCTGCAGAGAACACAACCTTACACCTAAAACACAACCTTACATCTAAAACAACACTTCAAGAGGAAGTCACGTAAACTTAAAACATGGAAACATCCAGACTGGAGGAAGATCAAACCACCACTTAGTTACAATTAAAATCAAATTCACTCCATTAAAGAACAAGAATGGAAAAACTAATAAAACAAGGAGGAACTATGAACCACATCAGTTAATTAAAAATTTAAAATACCAACAAATAACACAGACCATTAAAGCAACAGATGATCTAGAAGAACTGGCAGCAAGTGTCAAGAAACCAGCAAGGAATCTAGCTCCCTTGAGGCCACAAAGAAAACATGCATGCTGGACTCCAGAATGTGACAAATTCCATGAAGAAACACACCACACACGATTAAAGTTACAAGCACAAAAAACAGAAGATAATTTCATCAACCTCAAAAATGAAAGGAAAAAAATCACACAAAACATTAGGTAAATTAAGAGAGGATTCCATAAAGACATAATTAAATCTATAGAAGACAATTATTATCACTAAACCAATTCCAGGAACTACCACAAAATCTTTGGGAAACAACTACAACAGTATGAGCCCCTTACATTAATACTGAAAGATGAAGATGGAAGAAAGGTACACAGTAAAAAATAAAAATAAAAATTATTCTGAAATCATAGCAAAAGCATTTACAAATTGCTGAATTGTGAAGGATCCAAAGAACTCTTACAAATCAATGAAAAAATCCCAATTAAAACTGGACCTAACAAATCAGATTCCCCAACTTTCCAAGAAGTAGAAAAAAAGGGAGGAGGAAGAGGAAGAGGAAGAGGAAGAGGAAGAGGAAGAGGAAGAGGAAGAGGAAGAGGAAGAGGAAGAGGAAGAGGAAGAGGAAGAGAGACGTAGCGAATACCTCCTCCATCATCCATCCACTATGCATGAAGGGGGATAAGAGTGATCTGTACAAGTACAGACGGCAGAGGAATCTCTCTCCTGCACTGCACATGTAAGGTTTCATCCAAGATCCTAAGGAGTCAAGGAGCAACTAGAACAGGATTTAAGTTAATACCAGGGAGGATTCGGACCATAGAGAAGCTGTGCAGAGCAGATCATTAGTTTAAAACTAATTATGACATACTAAAGGAAATGGAACAAAGTTGTAGATTTTAAGGAGGCATGTGACTGTTCCCATACACCATCAGTACTAAAAATTTTAAGGGCTCTACAACTCCATCCAAAGCTAATGAGATTAACAGGACTTCCTCTTACCAACACCAAATCAAAAGTGACATTTAGAAAAGAAATTTCTGAACCATTCATTATAAAAACAGGCCTAAGACTAGACGGCTGTCTATCACCATTACTGTTCAACTGTGCACTCAAATACATAATGAGAGAATGATACAAGAATAACCCACAGACCATAAGAATTGAAGGTGCTGAAAATGACAAAAGTTTGAACTGCTTGGGACTTGATGATGTTGATCTTGTTCTCCTAGCTGACAACATTAAAGAAACCAGGAAGCAAGTTAAATCACAACAAGAAATAGTACAGAAAATTTGCCTCAGAATATCATTAAAAAAAAAGAGGTTCTGCTAACTGACTAACCACTTGCAAACAAAATTGTAATAGGAGTACAGAACATAAAAATTGTTGGTAAATATTTAGGTGACATCATAACTTACAATTTAAAGGAAAAAACCATCAAAGCAAAATAAAATTAAAAATTGAAGAAAGCAAATTACAATACCAAGAACATACACAACAAAATCTATCCATATATGCAAAATTAAAACAATATAAAAAAGTTACACAACCAGAAACAACTTACGCAGCTGAAATCATCGTCAAAACAACCAATACAGCAGAAATTGACAGAAGACTAAAGACAGAATGGAGTATAATTAGGATATGCATAAATAAACAATATCAAGTAAATCGGCATCGCAGAACAGCTTCAAATGGAACAATATACAAGAAAATAAAACCAGTAAAGAACACAATCAGGAAGAAACATATCTCATTCTTTGGACATGTGATGAGAACACCAGAAGACAGAATTAGTAAGGGAACAAAAGGAAAAAATGTGGAAAAGTAAGAGCAACATTAAATGGATCATAGAAATTAAAGAAGATATAAGATAACTCCAAATTACAGTAGATTACCTGACAAGCAAAAGAGAGAAAACCAGATTACTGCAAGACACACAAACCAGACTGCAAAACGAAGATCAGTAAAGGTATTACAAGAAGAGTAATCTACAACAAAGAAAATATCTGACTGAATAAAGATGTATTGGGCAGACAGAAGAGCCAAACCCCTTCATATAATAATAAATTATAATAATCCTTGTATAACCAGTGTACTACTGAACTGTCTTATTTAATTATTATTGAACTGTGTTGTATTACTAAATAGTAACAACTTGTATAAACTTTTGTATAACTGCCTAGAGTGGTCCAATGAAGGCCTTAAAGTAAAACAATTAAATAAATACAGGAAGCTGCAGAAATGAGTGAAGCAAAATGTGGGCAATGCCAAAATCAGGTATGCCTGCTCTGTTGTATGCAGCAATTCGAATCGTGCAGCACCATGAAAATAACTGTGCAGCTTTGGGATAGAAAGGCAACATCTGATGCTATTTTTTAAGCCTCTGCAGATATATTAAATAACTTTTTCTCAGCAATGATGAACTCTCATGTTGCTGCAAGTTATCGGTTAAAGACAGCACCTTCACAATAAATATATATTTCTAAAATCATGAGAATCTGCTCTGATGCAGTACATAGTAATGGAGTGAGCATGTGTATGATTTAAAATGTTGCCAGTATTATTATTCCAGCTCTTACAGATACATTCGGTCTCTCTCTCTTTTGTTGGTGCATATATCCTACAGAGTAAATGCAAAACTTAATCCAACCAACAGCCAAGAATGATAATTCAAAATCACTGAGTAATTATAGACCAATCAGCAAGTTACCAACAGTACCTATAGCTTTGGAGTGCATTGTTCATGAACAGTTGATGGATTAACTTACAAAGATTAATATCATAGTGCAGCAACTGGATTAATCAAATTGACTGATGACATCAAACATGCCATGGACAGGTGTGAAGTGATTATTTTAACACTGCTTCTTTTCAGCAAGATTTCTGGTACTGCTGATTTCAATACATTAATTAATGAAAATAAAACAGCTATTATTTTATTTCAAACAATTCTGGCAGTCACCTTATAAACAGGTATTGAGTCAACCGTGGATCAGAGAAGGAATCATGGAAATATGCTCTCAGGGTGCCCTCAGGGTTCAGACCTTAGTATATTGCTAGTCTTGCTGTACATCACTGATACTTCATACACTATGTTATAAAAAGTATCCAGACACACCCAAAAGCATACAGTTTTCATATTAGGTGCATTGTGCTGTCACCTACTGCCAGGTACTCCATATCAGTGACCTCAGTAGTCATTAGACATCATGAGAGAGCAGAATGGGGTGCTCCACAGAACTCACGGACTTAGAACGTGGTCAGGTGATTGGGTGTCACTTGTGTCATATGCCTGTACGCGAGATTTCACACTCCTAGACATCCCTAGGTTCATTG
This sequence comes from Schistocerca gregaria, assembly GCF_023897955.1. Lineage (NCBI taxonomy): Eukaryota > Metazoa > Arthropoda > Insecta > Orthoptera > Acrididae > Schistocerca > Schistocerca gregaria. The sequence continues at coordinate 219,700,038 of NC_064931.1, read as the reverse complement.
TTTCCAATGTGATAGTGAAGTGGAAACATGAAGGGACATGTACAGCACAAAATTGTACAGGCTGACCTCATCTGTTGACTGGCAGAAACCACTGATAGCTGAAGAGGGCCATAATGTGTAATAGGAAGACATCTATCCAGACCATCAGACAGGAATTCCAAACTACATCAGGATCCACTGCAAGTTCTATGACAGTACAACAGCGAGTGAGAAAACTTGGATTATATGGTCAAGGGGCTGGTCATAAGCCACACATCACACCGGTAAATGCCAAACAATGCCTCGCTTGGTGTAAGGAGTGTAAACATTGGACTATTGAACAGTGGAAAAACGTTGTGTGCAGTGACGAATCACGGTACACAATGTGGTGATCCAATAGCAGGCTGAGGGTATGGCAAATACCCGGTGAATTTCATCTGCCAGCGTATGCGGTGCCAACAGTAAAATTTGGAGGTGGTAGTGTTATGGTGTGGTCATGTTTTTCATGGATGGGGGTTTGCACCCCTTGTTGTTTTGCACAGCACTATCACAGCACAGGCCTACATTGATGTTCTAAGCACCTTCTTGCTTCCCGCTATTGGAAAGGAATTTGGGGATGGCGATTTCATCTTTCAACATGATCAAGCACCTGTTCATAATGCATGGCCTGTGGTGGAGTGGTTACATGACAATAACATCCCTGTAATGGACTGGCCTGTACAAAGTCCTGACCTGAATCCTATAGAACACCTTTAGGATGTTTTGGAATGCCGATTTTGTGCCAAGCCTCACCAACTGACATCGATACCTCTCCTCAGCATAGCCCTCCATGAAGAATGGGCTGCCATTCCCCAAGAAACCTTCCAGCAACTGATTGAATGTATGCCTGTGAGGGTGGAAGCTGTCATCAAGGCTAAGGGTGGGCCAACACCATATTGAATTCCAGCATTACCAATGGAGGGCACCTCCAACTTGTAAGTCATTTTCAGCCAGGTGTCCAGATACTTTTGATCACATAGTGTATATACCACATATTTATAACTACCACACATAAGCTGATGATATACATTGGTATCTAACCAGTAGCTCTATGAACTTTGCTGCTCTTGTATCAGGTATTAATCAAAATGATCTTCGTATTCACATGAAAAATATGTAGGGGATTCCAGCCCCCTCCCTCTCTCCCCATCCCATCGCCAAAAAATTTTAAAAATTAAATGTCTGATTTAGACCTTTAAATGCTATATTTCATACACTTTCCGACCCTAACTCAAGGAGATATGTTTAAATGGCCATACATTTATATTTATTTTCATATTAAATTTAATCCACATTATCATTTTCAATGAATGTGATGTGGGATTCTACAGCTGGTGACCCCCTGCCACATCCATGTCTATAACTGACTGCTGCCCCCTACATACATTCATTTTTGTCTCACAAAAAGAATCTTTATTATTATTATTAGTATTATTATTATTATTATTATTGCTGTTGTTGTTTCTGTTTTTTGTCACTGCCCTTTTCAGCAGTTCATGTAACTTGCTCATGACATTTTTTCCCAATGTCAGACAATGAACACTGTTGTCACTGTTGTTGTTGCTGCAGTACTGTGAAATGCGAAACTTAATATTTTATCTGTGCCATTCCTGTGGGTGTGAAGCAACATAGTATTTTATTTGCACAGAGTCATGCTTCTGTTTGATAATTTGATAACTATGACTCTGAACATGCCAAAGACACTCCTCTATCTCACAGAAAGTGACAATTAGTAAATTTTGCTTCTTGTCCAAGTACAGGAACACATGTAACAACAAGACACAATGCTACAGACAGAGCGAAAATGAACACTAGTGCTCCATAGCAGTATTTAGTGGTAGCAGGCTAGGAACAAGGTACCTTCATTCTGCACTGACACAGCTGTAAAACAATGATTTTCAAGATATGGACAATATGTTGCGAACAGCATTGCAGACCATGTTTCAAACTCAGTGTACATGCACCTTTAGTAAGTCATGTGATGAAATCATTGATACACAGGTTTACTGCGTACTCAGGAAGGAAATATTTATAAAACATTTCAGCAGCATATGATTAACAAAATGTAAGCAGTACCTTTTTCTTTTTAATCATCAGATAGTAAAATGTCTATTTCTGTAATCTTTTAGTAGCTTCCTGGAACTCTCTAATTAAGGAGATAAATCCATGCTGTCTCATCTGTCACACAAAAATGCAGTTCTAATCAGTTACACGTCCACCTCTGGTCTGTACCTGTATGAATTTACACTGAGATCCTACCATGTCTTCTTGGTGCTTCACCTCTTTTGTCAGACAGTGTGTTTCCACTCAAAATAAAATAAAAATTGAGTAGCCCAGTCATCAGTCTTGCCAAATCTTTACTACAGTGATTTAATTCAACACACCACAAATAGTAAAAATGGTGAAAACTCAAAAGCTAGTCATAAATGCTTGCATAAAAAATGTTTATAAGATTCAGTTGTTTGATCACATCAGTCCTTTCTACACTCAATGAGGATGGATATGACTGGACACCCAATGTGATTTTCACACCTCTCTGTAAGTCCGCCTTTTTAGAGATGGTTGTGGGACTTAGCTGTTCCATACAGGATGTCAAATTAAACACCTTTCTGTTGTCAAGTTTCCAACATTATTTTATTTGGCAACCAGTTTCAGCATTTTACTACACCATCTTGAGACCCCTGACTGATGTGTAGAAAGAATTTACCTAAGTTGTGATCAAAACAGGGGCCAGCAATAATGGTCAGCAGGTGATGGTTGAAGTGATCACTATAGCAAAAATCTACTAATATGATTATTGCTGGCCCCTGTTTTGATCACAACTCAGGTAAATTCTTTCTACACATTGGTCAGGGGTCTCAGGACGGTGTAGTAAAATGCTGAAACTGGTTGCCAAATAAAATAAGGTTGGAAACTTGACAGCTGAAATGCGATTTTTGCGCACTCTGTTTTCTTCATCTATTTCTTAGTTACTGTTACTGGGCTGTAACAACTTTAAATTTTTCCCCATTCCAGCCATTCAACTGAAACAACCAGTGTCTTATTCTAAACTACTTGACATTCAAGATAAAATTACATCTTCATCTTTGATCATAACTCAGTCTATCCCAGCTGTTTTGCTTCTGACCAACAGTGAGCCACTAGCCCTGTCACACTGTCAATACTATATATTCTTTCCTCATCTGTTTTCTTTCTTCTGTTACCATCTGGTAACCTTGTCCTATAAAATCTCACTCTTCTACAGACCAATCAATTTCTGCACATCTGACTCCTTCTGTGCTGCCATCATTAATTTCAGTTAGATGCCAATACTCACATTAGACAAGAAAATCTACATTCACATGATTCACAATTAAGTGCCTGGCCGAGAGTCACAATGGAAAACTGCTTAACACAATGTTAATAAGACTGACATTTCTCAAATATGATATATTAATTACTGTATTATTAACATTATTTAAATCTTACAAAGTGACACACACACACACACACACACACACACACACACACGTGTGTGCGCTAGCGCATGCATGCATACCATCTGCATCACTGCAAGGAACTGGTAATGGATAAGTGCTTCCTTCCCTCTGTCTTGCTATTAACAGTTGTTGAAACTTTGCACAGTCATCATCACTCAGGTTTAGTTCTTTATTGTGAAGCTTTTTCAGATGCTCATACAAAGCATCAAGAAGCAAATTATTTGGCCCATCTTCTGGAAGAGTAGATGATGATGAAGAGTTCCTTTTCTCCGTGTAAGCATTGCCACTGAGATCTGCAAGACACACTTAAAATTAAGATTGCACGTGGAAAAAAATATTTGGGAACAACAGGCCCTTAAGCTAAATTTCTCTGACAAAAGAAAAGAAAAAGGAAAAAAACAATGTCAGTAGTCAACCAAGAGCTAACCAGTTGTAAACCATGAGACAGCTGAAGTACTTTGAAACATCACAAAATGCAGGAAAAAATACAAATACACTCCTGGAAATGGAAAAAAGAACACATTGACACTGGTGTGTCAGACCCACCATACTTGCTCCGAACACTGTGAGAGTGCTGTACAAGCAATGATCACACGCACGGCACAGCGGACACACCAGGAACCGCGGTGTTGGCCGTCGAATGGCGCTAGCTGCGCAGCATTTGTGCACCACCGCCATCAGTGTCAGCCAGTTTGCCGTGGCATACAGAGCTCCATCGTAGTCTTTAACATTGGTAGCATGCCGCGACAGTGTCGACGTGAACCGTATGTGCAGTTCACGGACTTTGAGCGAGGGCGTATTGTGGGCATGAGGGAGGCCGGGTGGACGTACCGCCGAATTGCTCAACACATGGGGCGTGAGGTCTCCACAGTACATCGATGTTGTCGCCAGTGGTCGGCGGAAGGTGCACGTGCCTGTCGACCTGGGACCGGACTGCAGCGACGCACGGATGCACGCCAAGACCGTAGGATCCTACGCAGTGCCGTAGGGGACCGCACCGCCACTTCCCAGCAAATTAGGGACACTGTTGCTCCTGGGGTATTGGCGAGGACCATTCGCAACCGTCTCCATGAAGCTGGGCTACGGTCCCGCACACCATTAGGCCGTCTTCCGCTCACGCCCCAACATCGTGCAGCCCGCCTCCAGTGGTGTCGCGACAGGCGTGAATGGAGGGACGAATGGAGACGTGTCGTCTTCAGCGATGAGAGTCGCTTCTGCCTTGGTGCCAATGATGGTCGTATGCGTGTTTGGTGCCGTGCAGGTGAGCGCCACAATCAGGACTGCATACGACCGAGGCACACAGGGCCAACACCCGGCATCATGGTGTGGGGAGCGATCTCCTACACTGGCCGTACACCTCTGGTGATCGTCGAGGGGACACTGAATAGTTCACGGTACATCCAAACTGTCATCGAACCCAGCGTTCTACCATTCCTAGACCGGCAAGGGAACTTGCTGTTCCAACAGGACAATGCACGTCCGCATGTATCCCGTGCCACCCAACGTGCTCTAGAAGGTGTAAGTCAACTACCCTGGCCAGCAAGATCTCCGGATCTGTCCCCCATTTAGCATGTTTGGGACTGGATGAAGCGTCGTCTCACGCGGTCTGCACGTCCAGCACGAACGCTGGTCCAACTGAGGCACCAGGTGGAAATGGCATGGCAAGCCGTTCCAAAGGACTACATCCAGCATCTCTACGATCGTCTCCATGGGAGAATAGCAGCCTGCATTGCAGCGAAAGGTGGATATACACTGTACTAGTGCCGACATTGTGCATGCTCTGTTGCCTGTGTCTATGTGCCTGTGGTTCTGTCAGTGTGATCATGTGATGTATCTGACCCCAGGAATGTGTCAATAAAGTTTCCCCTTCCTGGGACAATGAATTCACGGTGTTCTTATTTCCATTTCCAGGAGTGTATATACATTTAAGTATGCAGTAAGAACATAGTCACACGAGGATATGACTCCATTCCTTCCACATGGTAGTCTAGTGCTTTTTTTATGACTCCTACTTGCTCCTTATCACCAGCTGAAACTACCTTTCTTCATTCATAAGATGAAAATGAAAATATTGAAAAATTAAATGAAAATATTGAACTTAACTTCATAAGCTCAAGCCTACTTCATTACAAGTACTAACAGACACTGTGGTTTTCAATCATATGAAATGTTCTCTGACCACTCATTTCCCTCCTACTCTCCAAATATTTACTTTAATTGTTCACATACTCAAACACATTATGCACTATCCTGCTCTCTTGCTGTGTCTATAAGATAGTATTCCAGATTTACTCTTCTTGCACTGTGAAGTCACCTACATGAACCTCACATTACCTTCCTGTATAATAGGTCCCAAACAACAGTGATCTGTCTGCAACTAAATAATTATGCTACTATGTCACTTTTATATTATTCCATCCTTATAAATTGAAGAAAAACAGTTTTGCCTTCATGATGGTGAAATGTAGGCATTGTAACTGCAGTTTCTTTAAGTGCCCAAGAAGATATGACTCTATGGAGCCTCAGATCATTGCTTTGGTTTACCAATCTGGCATACACAAGTATCTGTAAAAAGTTAACTCATCACTGTCTATTTGACATAACAAAGTTCACAGTTCATTTACTTTTAACCCTTCCAAGTAGTCTTAGGCCTGTAACTCTATGGAAAATATTAGGCAAGGGGTGCACAGACCGCAGCCCATGGGCCGCATGTGGCTCACCACTGATCTGACAGTGGCCCAGTTCTCACTGTCTGTTTTTGTAATTTTTTTCTTACCTTTCATTCTCTCCTGAAAAGGAAAGGGTGGGCCCTTGCAGACCTTAGTTCTTTTGAGCCACATCAGTCTAGCTGACATTGGGGCAAGGGGAACCCAATTCAGAATAACTTGTCACACAGCACATTGTTTTTGAACTTGTGCCTATGCAAAACAAATGCTGCAAACATGTGTCTCCCATTCATTTCACATGAAATCTCCATTTCTGGTTGTATATATATCATCAAAATTCTGAGCTGGTTGGAGGACCATGCTCATAACAATCCAAACATTCTGAATAGGAAAGAGATCTGGTGACCTTGCTGGTCAAGGTAGGGTTCGGAAAGCATGAAGACAAGCAGTAGAAATTCTTGCTCTGTTTTGGCAGCCATTATCTAGCTGAAATTTAAGCCCAGAGTGGCTTGTCATGAAGGGCAACAAAATGGGGCATAGAATTTCTTCAATTTAACGCTGGGCTGTAAGGGTGCCATGGATGACAACCAAAGGGATCTTTCTATGAAAACGAAATGGCACCCCAGATCATCACTCCTGGTTGTCCTGTCCGGGGCATCTCCAGACATATTGTTGCTGGTTATTGGGACTTGCAGCCTTGAGCCCAAGACACACACTGAGAAATACAGAAACCTGGTACCTTGCAGGAATCAGCAAGAGGCCACTGGCAGCACCACAAGATGCCATAGTCTCTGTTTTAGACAGTGACTACGGCACAACAGGTGTAAAGCAAAGCATAGGGCTTCTTATAGAGAAATACTAATTGAAAGACATTTGGCTCTCAGATGAGCAAATTGTGAAGCCTTTGGTGACTACTGTAGCAGAATCTTATTGATCTGCCTCTCACAATACCACAAGAAATTCTATGTAAAGGCTGTAGTGGCAGCAAAGTTAGTGTCCCCATGCTCACAAGTCACAGAAACTGAAATTGAGGGTAGAAAAGCTAAAGTAGAAGTGTTAATCTCCATTTTCAAACATTCTTTTATAAAGGAAAATATAGGACTACTGCCCACTTTAATCCTCAAATCACTGCAAAGATGAGTGATATATGCTATGGTGACCAGGGGCACCAGCTACAATGGTACAACAGTTACAATAAACAGGTCAAAGCAGGCAACACTCACGTGCTCCATAGCAGCCACGTGGGAACATCAAGTATTAACCCAGACCTCCAGGACACACACTGAGAAATACAGAATCCTGGTACCTTGCAGGAATCAGCAAGAGGCCACTGGCAGCACCATGAAATCATGCCTCCATCCAGTCATGGATGACTGGGGAGCCACACGTCTCTTCCTGAAGAGTGACTGCTTAAGCCAAACCAGGGACCACTGTGCAGTTCCCATTGGTGAGAGCTGGGCAAGGCATGTGCTGGCTGCTTGCAGTCAATCACTTAAACTCTCATCAATGTGCCATAGGAAAAGACTGTGTCACAACAAGAAGTTAGACTTCATTGTAGGCAACTGTTTGTCAAGTGTTAATTTCTCCAATTTTAAAGCTCTCAGGAGCTTGCTGGAGCCTATACCTCAGGACTGTGTTTAGTTGGAACCACTGAAGAGGCAAAGTTAATTTCTGGTTATCCATATTGTAACCAACAGCTTTTCGCAAGTTAATAAAGAGGCTGTCTGTAAAATCTATCATGACTCTCCTCAATTAGTAACAAAAAGCAGGATTTTTCAATACAAATATTAATGTCAGCCCTGTTGAGAAACAGTTGAAATCACTAAAACTGAACAAGAGCCCAGGGTCAATGCAAACCCTATCAAATTCAATACAGAATTTGCAACCAGGTTATCTTCTCTTTTAACTATAATATATGTGGGTCCCAATAGACATGGGGGAGGGGAGGGTGGGGAGGGGGGAGATTAAACCAACTGATGAACTAGTTGAAAGAAAGCACTAGTTCAAGGTCATTGGCTTCCACGTCCCTCTGCGGCAGAATCTTAGAACATATTCTCAAACACAATCATGTATCTTGAACATAATGACATCTTCCATGCACACATTCGAAAAATGTCTCTCATATGAAATGTAACTCACATTTTTATTACACAACATCCTCAATGATATGGATCATGTCAGTCAAGTAGATGCAGTATTTCTACAGTTTAAGGATTTAACTCAGTGCCATATCAGTGCTTATTAAAGAAACTACAATGCCTGACTCCAAATGTCAACTGTGTGCAGTTCTCTTTGCAGAGTTCATTTGGCTACTGATTGAGATGGTCCTGCATTCACTAACAGCAGCAATATCTGTCAGCTTTGTCCACTAGCAGGAAGAAGATCCCAGCAGAGGGGTCAAAATGTTGATTGTTTGAAGAAATATGTTGTGGCCTAAAAAACCAGATGATTTTAACATCACAGACAATGGCCATGAAAGCCTTGGTTTGAAACTGATTTGTCATTGACAGGGCATGATACCCATTGGCTACAACCTTTTTTATGTCCACTGCTCTATATACTATGATCAGTAAACACACCATGAACAATAACAAGTGGCTATATACTCCCTTGGAATACACATAAAATTAGTTCCACTTCTGATGATTGAACCTCATTACAAATTCATTCAGTTCTATCTGTTTCAAAGTCTTCAATCCAGTCAGAAAACTGGTCTGATATTCTATTAGCTTATACATTTTTCATCAGACAACAGTGAGTATCTCTGCTGAATGCTTTTCGAAGTCTAGTTACATGGTATCAATCTACCTTTTCGATTTCAGAGATGAGCAGAGTAAGCTGAATTACACAAGAGGAGTGCAGAATCCAAGTTGCTTCCTACTGAGGAGATTTTCATTCTCTGAGAATGTCATTAGACCCTGTAGAGAAGTTTGGTATTTGATGCCAAATGTTGGTGAACAGTTCACCAATCAAAAACTGTATTTCTCCACCACCCCATTGTTTACCAAATACTGATGAAAAACTTTCTTTTGCCACTTGCATTCTAAGAGTGATTTCTAAGCAGATAACAGTAACAGTGACTTCAACTAAAAATTATGAACAGTCACCTACTACTGCTGTAGTATCTAACAAAATGTATCAACAAGAATACCACACATTCAGAAGTATCATTAGTGTCATCAAAATTACAAAACTGGAACTGTCAAGTGTACCCATTTGATTGAAAAATAATTACTTTACTAGTACTGGTGCTCTTACCTTGTATAAATGTAGACAGCAATAATTCAGCCTGCTGACATTTTGGCAATACATGCATCAGGTTAAATGGAAATGGTATGTGGTTTATTCTCTCTTCAAAAAATGTTGCTGCTTGTATTTCAGAACTAGAATAAAAAGCTGCTATAAATCACATGGAAAATGTAACTAAGCAAAATTCTGTAATCTATAAAAATTTATATCAATATGCAAAACATTTCTAATTAATTTAAGTATTACTGATTCTCATGATTTATTGTAGATTTTAAGCACCAATATTTTCTTTCATGTGAAAAGTCTCTGTCTTTGAACTTCTGTACATACTAAAGGGTCACAGACAATGATTTATTCATACATTTGAGTCAAAGGAGAAGCAATATTCCTGAATATGTTGTTGTTGTTGTTGTTGTTGTTGATATTGTGGTCTTCAGTCCTGAGATTGGTTTGATGCAGCTCTCCATGCTACTCTATCCTGTGCAAGCTTCTTCATCTCCCAGTACTTACTGCAACCTACATCCTTCTGAATCTGCTTAATGTATTCATCTCTTGGTCACCCTCTATGATTTTTACACTCAATGATGCCTTCCAATGCTAAATTTGTGATCCTCTGATGCCTCAGAACATGTCCTACCAACTGGTCCCTTCTTCTTGTCAAGTTGTGCCACAAACTCGTCTTCTTCCCAATTCTATTCAATACCTCCTCATTAGTTATGTGATCTACCCATCTAATCTTCAGCATTCTTCTGTAGCACCACATTTCAAAAGCTTCTATTCTCTTCTTGTCCAAACTATTTATCGTTCATGTTTCACTTCCGTACATGGCTACACTCCATACAAATACTTTCAGAAATGACTTCCGACACTTAAATCTATACTTGAAGTTAACAAATTTCTCTTCTTCAGAAACGCTTTCCTTGCCATTGCCAGTCTACATTTTATATCCTCTCTACTTCGACCATCATCAGTTATTTTACTTCCTAAATAGCAAAACTCCTTTACTACTTTAAGTGTCTCATTTCCTAATCTAATTCCCTCAGCACAAGCTGAGTTAACTCGACTACATTCCATTATCCTTGTTTGCTTTTGTTGATGTTCATCTTATATCCTCCTTTCAAGACACTGTCCATTCCGTTCAACTGCCCTTCCAAGTCCTTTGCTGCCTCTGACAGAAATACAATGTCATTGGTGAACCTCAAAGTTTTTATTTCTTCTCCATGGATTTTAATACCTACTCTGAATTTTTCTTTTGTTTCCTTTACTGTTTGCTCAATATACCTTCTAGTATCTCCAGGAGTCTTCCACGTATACAACCTTATTTTATGATTCTTGAATCAAGTGTTAGCTATGATTAAGTTATGCTCTGTGAAAAATTCTACCAGACAGATTCCTCTTTCATTTCTTATCCCCAGTCCATATTCACCTACTCTGTTTCCTTCTCTCCCTTTTCCTACTCTCAAATTCCAGTCACCCATGACTATTAAATTTTCATCTCCATTCACTACCTGAATAATTTCTTTTATCTCATCATACATTTCATCAATTTCCTTGTCATCTGCAGGGCTACTTGGCATATAAACTTGTACTACTGTGGTAGGCGTGGGCTTCACTATGCTGTTTGTAGTAGCTTACCCGTACTCCTATTTTTTTATTCATTATTAAACCTACTTCTGCATTACCCCTATTTGATTTTGTATTTATAACCCTGTATTCACCTGACCAAAAGTCTTGTTCCTCCTGCCACCAAACTTCACTAATTCCCACTATATCTAACTTTAGCCTATCCATTTCCCTTTTTAAATTTTCTAACCTACCTGCCTGATTAAGGGATCTGACAATCCATGCTCCGATCCGTAGACTGCCAGTTTTCTTTCTCCTGATAACAACGTCCTCTTGAGTTGTCCCCGCCCGGAGATCCAAATGGGGGACTATTTTACCTCCGGAATATTTTACGCAAGAGGACGCCATCATCATTTAACCATATAGTAAAGCTGCATGCACTTGGGAAAAATTACCGCTTTAGTTTCCCCTTGCTTTCAGCCATTTGCAGTACCAGCACAGCAAGGCCGTTTTGGTTAGTGTTACAAGGCCAGATCAGTCAATCATCCACACGGCTGGCCCTGCAACTACTGAAAAGGCTACTGCCCCTCTTCAGGAACCACACATTTGTCTGGCCTCTCAACAGGTACCCCTCCGTTGTGGTTGCACCTACGGTACAGCCATCTGTATCCCTGAGGCACGCAGGCCACCCCACCAACGGCAAGGTCCTTGGTTCAGTGGGGGGCGGGGCTGAATATGTTATGCTCTTGCATAAAAAAAATTTCCACCACAACTTTTCACCCATCTCTTCCTGCAAATATGAAATCACACACTTCTGCTGTTCTCAACATTTGTACAATGCGAACTTTATATATTTTAGGATAACTTGCTGCAAATCCTATTCAGTTCCTACAGAATGATATTCAAATCATCACTAAGTTCATGTTCTACCTTATCAGTCCTCTTTCTCCTTGTCTCATTTTTATTACTATCTTGGGTAACACTTAGCCATATCCACAATACGCCATCTCACAAGACTCAACTTATTTCATCAGATGATGGGCCAAAACTAACAATATCTTTACTAATTTCTGCGATTACATAATTATATAGGAATAAATCATCAGTACCAACAAGCCTCATCTAATAGATTCAGAGTGGAAAAATGAGCCAACTCTTCATATCAAACATACAAGAAACTTCCACAGTTCGAGTCATATAACATCGGCAGAGGTATATGATGTTTATCTTCTGAACCCATTTTTCAAAATGTATATCAATACATGTAACATACTTTTTGTTTCCAGTTATCAACTCTCAAAAACTGGTAAAATTGTTCTTTCTAACCATAGAATTAGTTCCTCCACCTTCTCATTTCGCACGTATGCTCTAACTATTCTTCTGCTTAGCTCCCACAAATGCTTTTGTCCCTGTTTCTATTCCTGCTTTATCAGACCTATAAAACTGAATGACTAGCCTCGTGACTTCCACAGTTAGATAGTTAGTTAGCTAGTTAGTTTCTTTGTTATTGTTTTTTTATTTATTTTCAGAATATCTGAAGCTTTTTCTCGATACACTTTTGACCACAGGACGTAAGTGCCCGTTTGAATAAAATAAGAGTTCACCTACAGTCTCAGTGCAGTTCTGCAGAGTGCATTATGTCTCTAATTATTGAATCGGGTAATGCAACATGAATAGTCTGCTTCTTGTCAACATGAGTTAATAATATGCACACACTGTCACTTAAGGCAAGATTGGTTGTCAGCAGGACAAAACGCCTGCAAAATTGATGTATACTACAAACATGTCATTCAAATATTTGATCTTTATTGTGAAGCACAAAACATTAAAGATGTGCTCCATAGCGATCCTCTGCAGTCAACACCACCAGCTGATGACCACAACCCACAAATTGTGGCTGAAAAAGTATCCCAAGGAGAATACAACAAAATGACATACTGCCTTTTTTTAGGTAGCTGCAAGAGCTATGTCAACCCAAACCGTACAAACCATCTCCAGTTGATTAGTTTGGCCTCCTGGTGACCATTACTAACAGTAAAAAACCTAGCACTGTGATGTGTGAAGAAGGTGAGCAAGAGGACACTCTGAGTAGAACTTGGATCACTGGTACTAGGTTTTCTTTGCTGACCAGTACAGGATTTTCCTGATACCTGCTGATTGCCACATAAGAATGTGGAGATGGCTAGGTTCCAAGGCCTGTCTTTGGTCCACAATCCCATGAGTTAACAAGGGAGGCAGCTTGCTTATTTATAGATGTTTGATGTCTCTCACAGGTAATAGGGTTAATTTGCAGCCTATACAATACTTTGAATGAAGTTAACTACAAAAACATGCAGTGACATGTTGCTGCACTTGAGGCCATCCTATGTGACCTGAACATTGATTGATTAACAATGTACAAGTTGAAAACCAAAATTCATTCAATTAGAAACACACAAATGAACCACAAAAAAATACAAGCAAGTAAAATATCTGGCTGTGGAGCAGACAACATGTACATGACAAAATCCTGTGGTTGAAGTTGGTGGATTCCTTGTTAAGATTATGTACAGGAAGTAGAGCTCCACAAATTTGGCAAACTGAGTTCTGTATCCAATATTCACTTCTTTGACAACACAGCAGTGTATCGCATTCACACATTGTAGTCATGGAATCATTTTTGATTTTGGAACACAAAATATGTACAGACAAATATGAATCCCCACTTGTCACAAAAATGCAGTGAGATCTGCCATTTCAGTGTGGGTGGCAGTGCTTCACGTTCTGTAGTTTCTTTCTTCTTTATAACCTCATTAAATCTATTAAGATGAAATGTGAACTGTTCTGGTAACATTCTCAGATGGCGAAAATAATTTCTCAGGCTTTCCACAATAACTGTTTCAGTAAGGTTGCTGAGAAATCGAGATGATGTCTTTTTTTAATTCAGTCACAAATCCAAACACATTTCTTATGTATGTTTTATACAGCAGCTTCATGCATACAAGCATTAAATCCATCACTATGAGTGAAGCTGGCACATACAAAAGATAGAACTAAAGTGTACACTGGTGTCACTATGTCTACAGCCAGATATGAAACTATTTTCATGACCTAACGTAAAAGTGTAAAGTAGCCTTTATACTTCCCTGTAATATGGTAGCCACCTTATGAATAAGGTTTTATTTCAACTTTCAGTCTGTTGTGACTGAAGAGGGGGTGAGACAAGGAAGGGGGAGGGGAAGGAATTCGCTGAAGGAGCATGGCTATACCTGCATTTCCTCAATATTCTCCGAGTAAATTTCAGTCTCATGATTAGTTTTAAGTGGTCATTCCCCTTTAAATCCCCCCCCCCCCTCTCTCTCTCTCTCTCTCTCTCTCTCTCTCTCTCTCTCTCTCTCTCTCTCTCTCTCTCTCTCTGTCTACCAGCCCCAAACAACTATCCCACACTATTTTCTCTATTGTCTCCCCCATACCATCCCCCAAACCTACTCAATAAGCAAACAAACCTTGTCTGAATATATATAACCTAAGAAATTACCAAGAACTCATATAAAATGTACATAATTGTGAATTCATAGGTTTATGCATACACCTTTATTCTCAAAAAATCAATTATTCTTTGGTAAAATACTTATACTTGCCTGTCACAGTTCTTCAAGTAGTCAATTACCCTTTGGTAAGGATTATTAACAGTCTGGCCATCAGCTAATGATCTAATAGGGGATGACACTTGATCACCTTTGCACATCAGACTTAGGTGTTCAAATGTAAGCAGGCAAGAGATACACTCATAATCAACACTGCATATCTGGAAAAGAAAGGGCCAAATGACTCATATGGTTATTAATTTTAAGCTGACTTTAACTAATGATTAACTTCATCATATGTCAGTCTTTAAGAGTTATTTAAGATGTACATGGGAGAGTCGTATTGAGTTAATTATCATTTTAGAAACATTAAATTACATAACTAATTCATTATCGAAAATATAATGTAAATAATAGATAAAAAATATACTTACCCAGCGGCGTCATGAGAACACAAACAGAAAAAGGTTTAATTTTTACAAGCTTATGCAGCCAGTGGCTCTTTCTTCTTGCACAAGAGTTGAAGGGAAGGGAAGGGAAGAGTCATGAAGGAAAAGGACTGGAGAGGTTTAGGGAAAGGGGTACAGTTCAGAAAAATCACCCAGAACCTTGGGTCAGGGGACACTTACTGGACAGGACGAGAAGGAAAAACTAATTGTTGGGGAATGCACTGGACGAGATTTGAAAACCTGAGAACTTAAGGTGGAATACAGGGTAAGATGCAAGGCAGAGATTGCTACTAAAACATTGTGTTTGAGTTAATAAGAGTGAAAAACTAAGTGTGTTGCATGTAACAGAGGTGCGAGGAGGGACAGCGAAAAATTGACAGATCAAAAAGCGAAAGATGTAGAAAACTAAAACAGAGTGAAGAAAGGAGTAGTTACTGTGAAGAAATGCTGAGACAGAAGGGATTAACATAAATTAAGGCCTGGTAGGTGGTGAGAACCAAGGACATGTTGTAGCGCTAGTTCCCACTTGCGGAGTTCTGTATGGGGGGAAGAATCCAGATCACATGTGTGGTGAAACAGGCACCAATGTCATGACTGTCATGTTGTAGAACATGCTCTGCAACAATGTGCTGCTGGTGTACACCCTCTGTGGATGCCCATTAATCCTGATGATAATTGAGTGGTAGTCACGCCAATCCCTTGATAGTATGTTTTGCCAGTTACAGGGCTGGAATAGGTAGTGGAAGGAGGGTGCATAGGGCAGTTCTTGCAATGAGGATAGTCACAGGGGTAGGAAACCTAGGAGAGCGAGATTGGTGCAGAAGGAGCATAGGGGCTGACAAGGATATTGTGAAGATTGGGAGGGCGACGAAAAGCTGTTCTAAGTGTGGTGTGCAACACCTCAGACAGAATGGATCTCATTTCAGGGCATAATTTTACAAAGTCATGTCCTCGTCAAAGTAGCTGATTAATACATTCAAGACCAGGATAATACGGAGAGACAGGGGGTGTGCTCCAAAGTTAGTTTTTGGAGGGGTCAGCAATACCTGGATTGGATGTGATGGCCCAGGAAATCTGCTTTTGAACTAGGCTGTTGAGATAACTACATCCAGTGAAGGTTGAGGCGAGAGTGGTGGTGTATTGCCATGAAGAGTCTGCCTCTGAACAAATACATTTGCCTTAAATGCCAAGGCTGCATGGGAGGGATGGCAACTGTCAAAATGTAAATACTGTTTGTCGTTTGCTAGTATGCTTCATGTGGATGGAAATGTGTAGCTGGCCTTTGATGAGGATGAGATCAACATCAAGGAAAGCGGCATTGGATTTGGAATAGGACCATGCGAAATTTAATTGGGAGGTGTTTAGAGATCACAGGAATTTTAACAGGTGAGCCTAACCATGAGTCCATATGACAAAGATGTTCAGCACCTGATTCCAAACCTATGACATCCTTCTTGCTCACCTTAAACAATTTTATACTTACCAACAATTACTTTGGCTTTGAGGGGCACACATAGAAATAGATCAGGAGTGCGGCCATGGGAACCAGAATGGCTTCTTACTACACCAACCTTTTCATGGGTCACTGGGAGGGGGCTTCCCAGGGTTCCATGAGCCTGCAGCCTCTAGTTTGATCTAAATACGTTGATGACATCTTTGTCATATGGACTCATGGTGAGGCTCACATGTTGAAATTCCTGTAATCTCTAAACACCTTCTCCCAATTAAATTTTACATGGTCCTGCTACAAATCCAATGCCACTTTCCTTGATATTGATCTCATCCTCACCTAATGCCAGCTACACACTTCCATCCACATGAAGCGTACTAGCAAACAACAAACAGTACTTACATTTTGACAGTTGCCATCCCTCCCATGCAGCCTTGGCATTCAAGGCAAATGTATTTATTTGGATGCAGACTCTTTATAGCAATACACCACTACTCCCACCTCACCCTTCACTGGGCGTAATTATCTCAACAGCCTAGTTCAAAAGCAGATTTCCCAGGCCATCACATCCAATCCAGGTGCTGCTGATCCCTATAAAAAAAACTTTGGAGCACACCACTTGTCACTCAGTATTATCCTGGTCTTGAATGTATTAATAAGCTACTTTGACAAGGCCATGACTTCCTACAGTCATGCCCTGAAATGAGATCCATTCTGTCTGAGGTGTTGCCCACCACACATAGAACAGCTTTTCATCGCCATCCCAATCTTCACAATTTCCTTGTCAGACTCTATGTTCTTCTGCACCCATCTCCCTCCCCCAGGACTCCTGCCCCTGTGAACATCCCCACTGCAAGAACTGCCTTATGCACCCTCCTATTACCACCTATTCCAGCCCTGTAACTGGCAAAATATATACTATCAAAGGAAGAGCCACCTGTGTAACAATAAATGTCATACACTTGCTGTTATGTAAATACTTTTCAAGCCTTTCACATTTGCATGATTACCACCCACGCCCACCTGGCCTTAATTTATGTTAATTCCTTCTGTCTCAGCATTTTTTCACATTAACTACTGCTTTCTTCATTCTGTTTTAGTTTTCTACATCTTTCACTTTTTGATCTGTCAATTTTTCGCTGTCCCTCCTCGCACCTCTATTACATGCAACACACTTAGTTTTTCACTCTTATTAACTCAAGCACAATGTTTTAGTTGCAAATCTCTGCCTTGCATCTTACCCTGTATTCCACCTTAAGTTCTCTGGTTTTCAAATCTCGTCCGGTGTGGTGCCCAACAATCAGTTTCTCCTTCTCATCTCATCCAGCAAGGCTCCCCTGACCTGGGGTTCTGGGTGCCTTTTCTGAACTGTACCCTCTTCCCTAAACCTCTCCAGTCCTTTTCCTTCACCACTCTTCCTTTCCCTTCAACTCTTCTGCTAGGAGGAGGAGGCACTGGCTCAGAAAGCTTGTAAATGTTAAACCTTTTTCTCTGTGTGTTCTCCTGCTGCCAATTGGTGATTAGTTTTTTTATCTGCTTATTTACATTATATTGTAACTAATTCAGTGTTTGTTTGCAGGTACATGTCTGCAGTCCTAGTGTACACAGAAATTGCTATGTCACAGTACTGTAGTATGCTGCTAGATGAGCTGAAACTAAATAGTACAGCCCATTGATAAAATGGAGTATTGTGCTATAATCTGAGCTCAGCAGCAGTGGAAATGTGATGAATCCAGATGTACTGGACTGACAGCGGTAAAGTGTCCACTGCTGCTAAAAATGAATTACCACATGACACTCCACTTTATCTACAGGCTGTGTCATTTCGTTTTGGCTCCTCTAACAGGGTACTATGGTACAATGTCCACCAGATCTGTAAACATGTATCTGCAAAAACAAACAAAAAATTAATTGTATTAATCTAACTTTTCAAGGTGGTAGTTGAAATTTTATGACTGCCCATCATATTTCGATCACAGACCTGAAAACCACAGAGGATGAGAATTCAATAATTCAGTGAACTTCTTGACATCTTTAGAAGGTTCAAAATCAGTTACAATCAGCATTGGTGGCACCAACTCCAGAAAACATTCACAGTGAAATAATATCCCACAACATACACAACTTTCTCAAAACAAAAAAAAGGCAAATTTACTTTTGAGTTTATGTACGTAAGTCAAACATTTAAATATGCCTGAGATATTCATTTGAAGTGTAGCAATATTACTAAGCATCTTATTTTCAGCAGCTATAGGGGCTTCACAATATTGTGACATATAATCAGTGCCATAAGGAGAAATACAAAGCAGTGTGATTGGAATTAAAGTGGTCAAATTAAATACTTATCTTCACCAATCATACAGTTCAGATTCTGTTACTATGTCACACAACCAGAGATACTATCTCTGGCTCACTGTCAGCAACAGACTATCAAATAATTTTGGTAAAACTTCACCTACAAGCATGATACATTGTCAACTGAGAGACAGTTTTATAACATTTAAGGGAGAGTCAATTTGTCCAAATAATATACAGACGAAAAATGACTGCGCAGGTTAAAACAATAAATAACTGCCTGTGAATTTTCATACTCCAACACAACGCTGTTATGACTGGCAAAACTCTAATTGCTTATCAATACAGCGTAACCCATATGCAGAACAACTACTGAAATGGACAGAACAGGCTATGTCTGCTATCAATGTGTGTAGTACCAGGTCCTCATGTGGTCATCCATGAACTGTACCACAATATTGGTCAACATGGCCTACCACAGAGTCTGTGAAGCTAATGATACGCACATTGCGAGACTGACCAATTTTCTATTGCAACACTCGTGGGGGTTCTGATGACACTTTATCTTTGTGTAAAGTCTGCCCCCTATACTTCAGTCTGATTCACTCAGCTGACTTCTTCTCAACCTGCAGTGAGTATTTGTGTTCTTATTTTAGTGCTCACCAAATGCAATCTGAAATTGAGACAAACATGTATTTTTACTGAAGTAAATAACTTTCTTCAGTCTCAAATTTTCAAGGAATAAAAATGTTACTGTGTGTACATAGCACCAGCTAGTAATTATAAATGTAGAGGAGTTTTTTGAACAGCAGTTACACCACAAAATGACAATGGCAGCAAAGGTTTTTATTAGCTTACAACAATTTAATCCTTGCACTACATTATACAACCTTCTCCATTTAAATAGATATAATCACCATGATGTTGAAGCATTTCTGTCAGATTTGTTTTTGGAGAGGATCCCCCTTGACCAAATTTTTTTTTTTAATTTTTACTCTTTATTCCCCAGATGTACACAAATAAAAAAAATTGTCACTGAAGTTTCTACACCATCATGAAAAATGCTTTTTATTACTGGTAAACATATAAATTTGAGTTTTTAAAGATAGTATTTACATATATGAAAAACAAAGTTTTGTATATATACCTCATTATCACATGCTGTTAATTTCTGGATTTTATATATCTTAGTGTAGTTGTTTTGTTTCATAGTTCATTCTACACAGTTGCAGATCATGAACTGTGAAACAAAACAACTGCATTAAATTACACAAAATCTGGCAAACCCACAGTGTGTGGTAAAAAGGTATATATACAAAATTTTGTCTGTTATTCAGGTATGTAAATACTGTCTTTACAAAGTCAGGTTTGTATGTGTACCAGTAATAAAAAAACATGTTTGCTGTTTTATAGAAGATAACAAAACACCCACCGATGATGCTGAAACTTCAGTGAAACATGTCTGGGGAATAAAAAGAAAATTAAAAATATTGTATTTTGCTCAAGGTAGACCCTATCTGAAAACAAATCTGTTAAACAGATATGAACAAAAAATAAAATACTTTTCTGATACATAGAGTCATCCCTACATACACATGTTTTATGTTCTGCTAATAACGTGGGATGAGCGAAGTAAAGGATGTACTGAAGTATTTCACTGAAATTTTAGCTGCTAAACTTGTATGTTATTGCTGTTGGTGTAAGGCACACTTTTAGTGGCAGGATCAGTTGTGGTGATACCTAAGCAAAGTTCCCATTACCTTGACTACTTTTTGTTAAATATTTAGGTATATTCATTATGAAGGTCCAACAAAGAGTCCAGTTGGACTTGAATCAGCTGCATTAGTTGGAGCAACAACCAAAAAATGGCACATTTGCAAATCTTTTTGCAGGTTTTAGTGAATTTCACAAAATTGTAGGTGAAAGTGGAAATCCAATTTTTTTTATCTGTCTCAAAATGAAGGTTGCACACACAGAAAAGGGTTATTGTATATATAGCTGGCCCTAGACAAACTTTTCAATCCACATAATGACACAATGAAAATCCCTTTAATTAAATTTCATATGGAATGACTTGCAAAATGTAACAAAGGGAAATTAATAGATTCCACATCCAGCTGAGACTGACGGTAAACAATATCAGTTTGATAATGAAACAGAACAAACTCTGTATTTCCAAAAAATTTGGTTGTTTCTTCATAATATGAATGTAGTTTGTCTCCCATTAAATAGGTAAAGCAGCAGTATATGGTACAAAACTAGTTAGCAGAAACTACAAAATTAGCAAAGTGTTTTAATAATATTGCCACTAATTTAAACATATGCAACACAACTGGCATCTCCAAACTTGATAAGAAAATTTAAGTAACTTCTAAAGTCTAGAAGATACAATATGCTGTGTCAGATTGAAAGGGAGAATGGAGTGTTTAAAAATCACTTTTATTTATCAGTCACAATCACACTTTGTATTAACACCAACATTACCGTCACCAGGTGATCTCCACCCTTCCATAGTTACCCCATGATCAGTCAAAAGTTATCATCTTGCTAATGAAACATGAAGTAGCCAAACAGCTGTTAATAATTAACTGAATGCCATGTATAAATAGTGTCACATTTTAAACACCTTCTGTGATTCACTGTGTAAGAATTAACTTGTATTTTATCAAACTGTATACATAAAGGAAAGAAAACGTTCATCTTTATTGTGAATGCATGAGAGTTTTGATGGGTTTGATGCTTAGTTACAAGAAAGATATGGCAGAACTGGAAACAGTTTAGCTGTTTGGTAAAATTACTTTGAACACACTATCTGAAACAAGCATACACACCCTGTTCCACTTAACCAGTGCATGATGGAATGATTCTGAAACCACATGAATGACAAATCTAAATTCTAACCATGAGAGGAAAAGGAACTCCAAGTATTTAGCAATTTAATATTTCATCAGTTATTACAATAAAGATCAATCCTAGAACACAAAATACTATTACAGTTGCAGCACAGATAATCATTTACATACTGATGTACAGAAGGGAATGCTATGTTAAGACAGGTTGAGAAACTTCAGCCGGTAACTTTTTGATGATCACAGTACAAATTACAATTTCTGCAAATCACTTTAAGATATGTGGTAGATAGCTTTTGTTTGTTATTTAGTAATATTTCTCTCTGTCCCTCTAGATGAAGTACGAGTCTGTGTGTAAGCTGTTACTATTGTAAGTGAATATTTATGGTCCGTACATGCAAGAGTGAATGGCAAGTTCTGCAGGACTTACTAGATTTCTTTCTGGAAACCAGAACCTGACACTTTTTCCTCTAAGTAGGTTATTAATTCCTGGGACTCCCTCACATAAATTTAGCAAGTATGTGAGCAATGATATTGATCTTCTTGGTAGATTCATAATAAAATATATCGTGTTTCTGGTACATCACTCAGATACTGAACTCTGGTAGTCACACTTTTGTTGCCAAGTATTCTAATAATGAACTGATGCCTGCTAAATGTTTACCTACAGCTGAGGATATGTTAGTGTTCTGTTAAATACCCAACCCACCATTATCGCTACTAGTGTTTCTTTAATCAACATATTGTATATTAAAAAACCTCTTCTCCTTAAGGACTCTGACTTGAGAAATATATATATATATATATATATATATATATATATATATATATATATATATATATATATATATATATATATATATATATGCCCTGACTAATAACTGTGTCACATTTAGGGAAGTTTATAACATATTTTGACTGATAAAGGAATGATGCTGAAAACTATGTACTTTGTGTTATTTCTTGATGTATGTAAAGAATTGTCAGTGTCAATTCAAACATTGTAAAAGAAACTAAGTCCTTATGAAATTATTTACTGGTGTTGGCTGAATTTTTGTGTGATCACAGTGGATTTATTCCATTGCCAAAGACTGCTGTATCACATTATAAAGACCATGCCACAAATTCATACCTCAATTATTTGATGTCAGTTGACACCTAACAATCACAAAATTATTCTTTACCTTTGTATATGATAGCACATTTCAATTTAAGTACCTATTTAACAGAAACTGCAGACATTATTATGTTATTCATGCATATTATACACCAAGACACGTAGCCTAAAAGAACAGTTTGAATTAAGCCAGTATTTTGGCACTCAGATTACATTTCAAACATTCAAAAAATTCTGCTAATACTCCACTTCCTGTTTGAAATGAGGGAAATCCAACAAAGTCTCTTCTGCATGTGTTGTTTCCATAAATGAACTTCCAATAAAAGTACTGATACCAGTTTTTCAATGTATGAAGATTTTATTATTATTTTATATCCAGTTTTGATCGCCAAGGATCATCTTCAAATTAGATTGAAAGGCACAAAATTTCTATTCATGGTGCATTCCTGTCTCTTACCGCTATATGCCTATTCTTTATGTGTATTTTAGTCTAATCTGAAGACGATCAATATAGGTCAGAACTGGTAATCAAATAAGTAAAAACAGCTTGTGATAACAGAAAGGAATAAATACTACGTCATGCATCTCGTTTGCTGCACCTTCGTCGAGACATCATCACATTACATCAATATGAACTCGCAGCTTCTTTACTTAATGAGTTTGTTTTACTACTGAGTTGTCCTACAGTCCAATTTTTTTTTTGTTAGCCAACACGCTGCACATTGTTGCTGTGTGTAAAATAAACATATCCACTGAATAAGATTCAGAAAACACAATGGAATACTTATACTTTGAGTAACAAATTACTTCACTATGCTGAACTTTAGTGGTTGCTGCAATAAGGAAGCTGAGCGTACCATAAAATAAAAGTGCAAATACAAATTCACAAGAAACATTCAGACAACCCCAATTTGGAGATTTCAGCTGAAGGTTTCCTGTAAAATAGAAAACCACAGATTTCATTTATAATAAAATTTTATTCAAAGTTATTATATAATTATAAATATGCAAAGAACATATATCAGTTTTACAGTTTTAGAAAACACACACACACACACACACACACACATCCGCGCGCGAAAAATAGTTCATACTGCCTAATATCATATGAACAACTTGGAACAATACAACAATTCTGGCTTCGTTAACATAATAATTTTCACAACAGTAAGTTGCTTAATAGTTGTTATGAAATCTAAAATAAAAAGAAATGGGACTGAAAGAAGCAAACGGCAAATAGCAACACAAATGAGTTATCTAATATCCCGACAGTGCGGTCACACACGCGTCTTTCACATACACAGCACTAACACTAAAGTCCGTGTGATCCAAATTACGGAGCTCTTTCGTCGTCGACGACAGAAGTGGCAGAAATAAGTTGGAGGAGTTGAATCTCACTTGTAAACAAAGTGAAGAGACCACTTCTCCACTTAGCCCAAATACCACTTACAATAAAACGCAAGAGCCCTATGTACCATTGTGAACTAATATCTGAAAGCAATACAGTATATCGATGACCTGGCAGATAAATTATCAACGATAAACTGTATTCCACTCACTGAACTGAACAATATGCACTCTATTAAATCATTTAGAAAACGTGCGAACATTAATGATAAAATGAATAAGAAAATGTAAGTCCATGCGAAGAGTTTCACCAATCACGTGGCCTTGATAAATTTTGACGGGCGCGCTGAGATAGCACGCCAATCGATAGCTGGCGCGAAGACCTCAAGTCGCAATATCGGTTCGGCCATGAGCTGGAAGAGTTAGATCTGGCAGCGGAATCGAGATACACGTGCCGAGATCCCCACTTCCAACTTACGGCCGTCCGGAGACCGTTCCCTGCCGAGCTCGCATCTTCTAGGGCTACAACAGACTGACCACTGGATGCCGATCGCGCTAGCTTTTATAATCAGTCGCACGTTTATCGCGAGGCCCTGCGATCGGCGCGATTGGCCCAATCTTGGCCCGTATCGTCAACTCGACGTCGGTGGCTAATGGCGAAACCTATACTCGTATTAGCAGGTTGATACGATAAGGCGCCGTGGGAGCGAGAGGCGGGGCGGATTCGGCGCAAGCCTCGATTGCGACACGTCAAAGATCAGCGATCACCTGACTTGGAAATCCAGGAAAACTGTTATCGAATACGTGCGCGGCTGATGAAGGTACAGAGTACGATACATTGCATGATGTGCAGGTAGAGAACTGCTAAATCTATCCTGCAGCCACCACATTAAGAACAGAAACCTTTGCTGTTAATTTTTTATACATTATTAACCGAGAGTTGGGAATGCTTCCAGTCGTGGTAAAAAAATACTGTCAGACTACCAGCATTACAAATTCTCAAACCCCAAAAACCTCAACAGGTATACCGACATGAAAATTATATATCTGTAGCACATGTTGAGAAGCTGTAAGTGTTACACGCAAATTTCGCATTGTTCTTCTCCCACACGAGTTACAAAACACTACTGGTATTATGGCGTAATTAATTAGGCTCAAAATTTGAGTTTATACGGCAAAACAAAGCTATCAGCTACAGTTGTAACTTAACGGGCCTGATCATTCCGTTATGATACAATGCTATCCTACAGCTAAATAAAGTACCGTAATGTATCTCGATATGATATTTTAATGCATCTGCTCCTTTTTTATTCCTGTAATATGGTAACTGCCATACAATAGAAGAGCTTCGATGAAATACACAAATGTGGAGCACTGAATTCTCAGAGTATGGAGTATTCGATGAATGTAGAAATTAATAATTATCTATGGTGAGCTGGCAAATGGAAATGAATGTCGCAATTATTGCAGAAATATTTGAGCGAACATAACACTAAACGACTGGAATTACAATACAACTGCAAAAAAAAAAAAAAAAAAAAAAAAAAAAAAAACTGGAGGATCTTACATTATTGAACCTTCAGTATCAATAAGTTACGTACAAATCCCACAGAAACGAGAAACGGATACTAACAGCTGGCAGACTATTCGAGGGATGCCGGGTAAATTAATGCCGTCTATAGGTGATAAAGTTTGTGGACATTTAGACAACTGAATATGATAAACTCATACAAAATTGAGCTCAATTGTTAACAGAAAAATTCGCCCGTGTGGCATGCAAAAGTGAATGCATAGTTCCTTAATGCATCACAACCGCTGTGAAAAAGAGAAATTACACTCATTTGTGTGAGTTAATTTCCGTATTCATAGTGAGCAGGATATTAATTAAGGTGCGTGAGCATGTTTTCCTGGGAAAACGGAACAGAAACCAGCACTTAGGGCTGTTTGTAGAGTATAACAAAAGACGATATAACGTCACAAATCTGTCGAAATGATATAAAGCGAAAGGAAATAATAGCATTCCGGGAAACCAAAGAAAAAGGACACCGAATACGAACTTACTGAGGTGGAAAGCAGAACGGTTGGTTTTTATTCGGTTAGTAATTGTGCAGTAGTTTAGTATAAAAATCGAAGCTGTAGAGTGTGTGAATGCAGACTTAATTGAACCAGATACTACGATGACAACTGCCTCGGGCATGGATGTGTGTGATGTCCTTAGGTTGGTTAGGTTTAAGTAGTTCTAAGTTCTAGGGGACTGATGACCTCAGATGTTAAGTCCCATAGTGCTCAGAGCCATTTGAACCATTTACACTTTTAACAGACTATTATATTACAATCATAATTCATGTAGAGCATCTGTTTTGTATTATTGAATCGTATGTATTGTCATTTACGTAAAAATCTGAATTATTTACCAGACGACTTCCACTGTGTGTTAAAATACTCAATGGCGAATAAAGCATTTGGTAGCTGTTGCAAATACGAACAGTTACTCGTATGAGCAAGAATATAGCTTTATGCCCTCGATTTGTGTCACCTAGAAACGACTTTAAGTATGAACAGACAAGGGATTCCATAGTTAAATAAACTCGGGCGCGAGGCAGTGTCTAACGCAAGCTACTAGATCGTCAGACGTTGTCGTAGAATAGCGCACGAATAAATACAATAATAGCAGTTTTAGATGAGTGGATACAACATTTTAAATATTTTAAACCACACATATCAAAAAATTGACAAGAAATGGGTATAGAAGAACGGTTAGGCTGGTTCCTCGTCAACAACTCAGTAGTACAACAAAATTTACAGATTATGTACAAGGCGTCCCTTTCGAGCCAAGAGCGAGCAACAAGGTGGCACAGTGTAAGAGACTTTATTTGAATTCCAGAGGAACCAAATTAAAATCTCTGTCCCACCATTCGGATTAATATTTTCTGTAGTTTCACTAAATAACACACGGCAAACCCCTCACCCTGGTCAAAGTCGCTAACGAACGTCTGTGCTATGGTGCTCAACTCTGGCCTACATATGTTCGATTCCTGGTAATGGAAAAAAGTATTTACCGCCAGTGTGGGTGGAGAAGTAGTGGCGTAATGTCCCTGACGATCAGATTTCCCCCCAATGTCATCGATTAAATTCCAAACCTTCCTGTAGTGTTTCACGGAGTGGGGATGTGACACTGTTGATGGTTATGTGTCCGTCGAATATGGTCGTTCAAGCTCGGCGTCTTGGTGATCTTTGGAATAGACTATTTGCTGGCACTACCCCGTTCTATCATCATCATACCTCCCCCCTTCCTTCCACAAATAAAATTACAGTCACCACTCTCATGTTTTGCAAAGGAAATGTGCTACTGTGTGCGAAGAAAGAAATACCTCTTCATTTCGGCGGCTGAGCCCAGCCCTCATAGTTTCCCAGCCAACCACATTGCCCGCTTTACTGTTTACTCAATGAAAATGCCTGGCTCGTTCCACTGGAATAAAAACGATCGATTTCTATCCCTATTTTCCCTTCCCCTTCTCTCCCATAACCGGAGAGTGTGCTCCAGCTCTGATCTTTTTTCCTTCCTATCTAAGAATAAGTGTCAGTTTGCTGCCAGGAGGGGCACCCTGCTACTGAAATAAAAATTGCAAAATTTAGTATAGGCAAACGCCAATCGTTTTCGCATCCGGAAAACGGAAACAATATCAGGAACGAGGGAAAGTGTCATGGTAGTCGGACTGGAAGCCATCTCCGTCTTTCCGGATGTGAGTACAGTTCCCTGCTCTGAGTCAGCGATCTAGGTATACCATTGACATTGTTCTGGTTCGTAGCAGCAATCTGACATTAGGAAGGTGGAAAGATCACATTACAACGGTCTCCAAAAGTAAATCGTAGAAATCATGAACATAAGCTACAGAGATGCCATTCTTGATGTTGAACGCCCTATTTAGACGTTTCAATTGTATTCTTCAAAACACAGTCCAATGCCATGCGGACGATGAGTTAGCCGTATGAGTCAAGGGCATCGCTCCTGAGATTGCAAGGCACGGCTTGATTCGGTTTCAGTTTGCAGGTTCGCATACGCCGGGCAGTTTTCCACATTCATCGAGCACAAATCTAAACTGCATCTTCACATTCATTTCTTTAACACCATCCACAGAAATCAATAATGTAAGTTACGTTTTTCAAGATACTTCACTTACTTCAATAACAAATGCAACAGCAGCTTCATTTTTACTGCATTTTGGCCATTCTGTCAATTCAACTTGTTTTATTGATACATCAGTTTTGATAGTCAGGTTTGTTCTTTCATTTTAAATACTCTGCGTTGACACACAAACATACAATAATGGAATGCTCAAAATCCACACTGACGCCCGAGGCGGGACTTAACTCACTTTCATTGCCAGCTACGATACTCCGAGGTCATGGATGTTAACCTATTTCTTAAAAGGAAGCGAGTGACAGGTTTCTGTCCATTGGCTACGCTGCTCACAGAAAGCTTGTGACACCTGCGCGAAACGTCGCTCGAGTATGTGGAGTTCCTATCCGACAGGATTAGTAGGGGTGTACAGAAAGATAGGACGGACGCCAAGTATTATGCCCAATTTAGTATGAGAATGTAACAGACATACTGCAATTGGAAAAAACGTGCTGAAAAAGCTGTGAAAAATTGGTTACAAGATATCAATAATTTGTTTTGATTCGAGAGCAAAATAATATTTCGGAACTGCGTACATGCATTTTATGTAAACTAGTTGACAATATAAACGTAGTAGTGGGCTGAATTCATATGGAAATGTTGTAACATCAAAACGATGGCGATCTTTTGGGTTGAAAGTATTACAATACTTTCTTAGAAGCGCACGAAGGCCTTTCTTCCAACAATGTTGGCTATGATGGGAAGAACGTGAGCTAGTGCGTTCTTCCATGCACTGCATAACAATTTGCGTAGAACACCCTAGAAATCTACCTTATATTTCAATGACAAAACATACATTGATAAGCCAAAACATTATGGCCACTATCCACCGCGAGGTTGGATCCCGCCAAGTGGCGTTGTGGGCACGTGACGCCGTAACAGAAGTATGCAAGCGGAGCAGACACGGACGGTGGATCACCCTAGCGAAGATATGGGCTGGAAATGGGGAAATCCATTGAGATAAGCGACTCTGACAAAGGGCAGATTAATATTATTACGCAGAGCCTGTATAAAGAGTATCTCGAAAACGGCAAAACTGGTTGAATGTTCACGTGATACTTAGTGAGCAACGTCAGAAAGAGGTAGAAGGGCAGTGAAACTACCACTAGGCGCTAAATGGGTGGACGCCCATGGCTCTTCACAGAATGTGGGGTTCGGAGGCTTATCTGCTCTGTAAAGTAGGATAGATGGTGATCTGTGGCGTCTCTGCCGAAAGAGCAAAATGCGGGTGCACGTACAAGTGTTTCGGTGCACACCGTTCATCGTACATTGTTGAACATGGAGCTCCGCAGCAGACCATCCCTACGTGTTCACATACTAACCCGATGAAATCGTCAGTTTGAAATCGTCAGTTACGAATGCAGTGGGCACGGGACCATCGAGATTCGATCGTCGATCAATGGAAACGTGTCTGCTCTTCGGGTGAATCACATTTTTGGGTGAACGACGGCTCGAGACATGCAGCACGCTACGGACGCAAGCTGGTGGGAGCAGTATTACGCGACGGCAGACATTCTCCTGCTCTTGCATGGGACCTGTGATGGTAATCGAAGACGCGCTGACAGCCGCGAGCCACCTGCATCCCTTCATGCTTCATGTCATGCCCGACGGCGATGTCATGTTTCAGCAGTATAATTGCCCGTGTCTAAGGGCCAGAACCATGCTACAGTAGTTTGAGGATCATTACCGTGAACTGACGTTGATGTGTCGGCGAACAAATTCGCCTGATGTAAATCCTGAAACCCATTTGGGTCGCTATCGAGCGTCGACATCGCGTACGCAAATCAGTGGCCCGTTATTTACGCTAATTGCATGACCTGTGCGTAGACGTCTAAGGCCACATACCTCGACAAATCTACTAACTGTGGGATACCTGATACGCAGACTCAATGATGTACTTAGTTCCAAAGACGGACAAATAAGCTATAAAGCAGGAAGTCATAATGCTTTGGCTCATCAGTGTACATTTCTAACGTTCTGTATGAGCGGTTGAAATAATCAGCCTCAGGTTTCTGTGATACTCTGTGTGAGACAAATTAGCTGTATTTAATCCGATTACATTTAGTAAAGCGTTTGATTACAACCACAAAAACTTGCAAAAATATATATTCCTACCGTCGACAGTCTACACTTCGAAACGAAGAATGAAGCGTAAGGATAAAAAGTAAGTGTTCATTATGGATACTATTCACACACCCTAGGTGTGCAATAATAATCTAAAAACGTACACGTTAACGGGTAAACAACTTATTCTGCGGTTGAAACAGCTAGTAACAAGACATTACAAGCACCGATTAACACATACCAGAGGTCTGTCAAAATTCACATTTATTAAGTTTTCTCTCCATTAATAATTCCCAACTACAATCACTTTCATCATTTCTAGTATCACAGTATGGCATTAAAGAGTACGAAGATTTAGCAAACATAAAAATAGTAACGCAAAGCAGATTTTCTCTTAAATTTCACGGAGAGCCGTATATTATGATGGTTTTAGACTGTTTTTCTAATGGGAGATCTGATCATACCTTTTACAGCATATTCGAAGCTATAAGAATTCGACATATTCTGCGGACAGCATACTTACTAAGAGGACAAGATGAAAATATCTCGTTCTGACTATGAGGTACTCGCTTTTTTACGTACAAATACACTTATTTTAGCCGGCTGTTGTGGCCGAGGGATTCTAGGCGCTTCAGTCTGGAACCGCGCGACCTCTACGGTCGCAGGTTCGAATCCTGCTTCGGGCATGGATCTGTGTGATGTCCTTAGGTTAGTTAGGTAAGTAGTTCTAAGTTCTAGGGGACTGATGACCACAGATGTTAAGTCCCATAGTGCTCAGGGCCATTTGATCCATTTGAATACTTTTTTATGTCGACCCTCCACCCCCCTCCCCCCCAGACCACTGTCGAAGTTTTCCCAGTACATAGATTTCATTTACAGTGTGTGTGTCTTCGTCCTTTTTCTTTTCATTTTCAAAACGTAACTTAACGTATTTGCTAAATTTCATGATGACAGAGCACACTTTGTAAACCAGTCAATTCTGGATGAATGTCACGATGCTGCAACAAGTCAGTCACTTTATGTAGTAAACACAACGTCATTGAAGGTAAGGAGATACGTAGATTCGTGTTCACCGTCCCGTCAGCATCGGAGTCATTAGAGACGGGACACGAGCTGACTGGGGAAAGATGAAAAATATCATCGGACATACCCTATCGAAGCAACCATCCTGTCATTTGCCTTAATCGATTTTGAGAAATTAGGGGAATCTATATCAGGATGCCCGAACGTGGATATGAACCGTCGGCCCCCGAAAGCAGTTCCAGTCTGCTAACCACAATGTCACCTCGCTCGGAAACGTTACGGATGCAGAAGGCGTGTGCTGCTTTGGTTTGATTCTTTCATTTTGAATCGATGCGTTTAAAAGTTTGTCTTGTCGACGACGGGGACAAATAGGAAATAGGCCTTGACCTTTTGAAGAGATTCATCCCCGCATCCGCCTTAAGTGATAACGTGGAAACCAGAGAAAATCCAAACTTCAATCAGTGACCGGATCTTTTTGAGTTTATAGGAAGTCTCGGCTATTACTGTTAGCATCGTGTGTACAAAATCCACACATATACTGACAGGCAGAAACATTAAGATCACCTGCTTAATAGCTTGTTGGCCCATCTTTTGAACGCAATACAGCAGTGACTCTGCGAGGCATGGATTTGAAAAGTCATTGGTTGCGTTCTGTATGTATGTAGCACCAAACACTTACACACAGGTCGTGTGGGTAATTACCGAAAATTACGAACCTGTAGTTTGTTGGCGCCTCATAGCGTCTCAAATACAGTATGCGATCAAAATTATCTCGATATCTGGCTGCAAATGACTTACAAGTTCGTGGCACCCTCCTTCGGTAATGCTGGAAATCAGTACCTTCCACTCTCAAAGGCATACGTTCAGTCAGGTGCTGGCAGGTTTCTTGGAAGGGAAGGGGTGGGGTAGGGTGGAGGGGGGGGGGGGGGGGGGGATGGCAGCTAATTCTTCGCCGAGTGCTGCATTGAGGAGAGGTATCGATGTCGGTCGGTGAGGCCCGGCACGACGTCAGCGTTCCAAAACATCCCGAAGGTGTTATTTAGGATTCAGGCCAGGACGCCGTACAGGCCAGTCCGTTACAGGGATATTATTGTCGTTTAACCATTCCGCCACAGACCGTGCATTATGAACAGGTGCTCGACTGTGTTGAAAGATGGAAACGCCATCCCCGAATTGCTCTTCAACAGTGAGAAGCAAGACATCCCCGAATTGCTCTTCAACAGTGAGAAGCAAGAAGGTACTTAAAACATCTGTGTAGGCCTGTGTTGTGACAGTGCCACGCAAAACAACAAGGAGCGCAAACCCCTCTCCATGAAAAACACGAGCACACTATAACACCAGCGCCTCCAAATTTTACTGTTAGCATTATACACGCTGGCAGATGACATTTACCGGGCATTCGCCATACCCACAACCTGCCATCGGATCGCCACATTGCATACCGTGATTCATCACTGCACACAACGTTTCCCCACTGTTCAATAGTCTAATGTTTACTCTCCTATTACGCAAGCAAGGCGTCGTTTGGCTTTTACCAGCGTGATGTGTGGCTTATGAACACCAGCTCGACCATAAAATCCAAGCTTTCTCACCTCCCGCCTAACTGGCGTAGTGCTTGCAGTGGATCCTGATGCAGTTTGGAATTCCTGTGTGATGGTCTGTACAGATGTCTTTCTATTACACATTACGATCCTCTTCATCTGTCGGCGGTCTTTGTCAGTCAACAGACGACGTCGACCTGTACCCTTTTGTGCTGTACGTGTCCCTTCACGTTTCCACTTCTCTATCATATCGGAAACAGTGGACCTAGGGATGTTTAGAAGTGTACAATCTCGCGTACAGAAGTATAACACAAGTGACACCCAATCACCTGACCACGTTTCCGACGTCGTCGGGGAAGAGATCAAGTGTGAAGGTATACAGGTGGTCCGAAATAATGTTCACGTAGTCCCAGCTGCCATAGTGCCTTCAATTGCTACCAAAGATCTCACAGAATCAAAGATGAATGTCCATGGTACGGCCCCCATGGCGTGCGTCCATGGCAGGGTGCATTTTTTGACCAGCCATTCGCCTGGATGACGGCAAATCCAGACACGACCATCGACCTGGTGTAACAAGAAGCGTGATTAATCCAACACGTTTTCACTGATCTACAGTCCAATCTCGATTACTCAGTCCCCACTTCAATCGGAATTGTCGATTTCGTTGGGTCAGCATGGAACTTCTGCTCCGAAGCCCCTTATCCAACAATATGCCCTGAGCAGTGTGCTCTGATATAATTGTGCCTACACCAATATTTTATTCTGTCGTCAATTCTGCCATAGATCACCACCTATGCTGCTCAACGTGGCGGAGAAGCCTCCGACCACCATGTTATGTGATGAGGTGTGGACATACAAAAGCTTGTCATCTACTCGTTGTTTCGTCGACCTTCACCATATTAAAAAAAAATGGTTCAAATGGCCCTGAGCACTATGGGACTTAACTTCTAAGGTCATCAGTCCCCTAGAACTTAGAACTACTTAAACCTAACTAGCCTAAGGACATCACACATATCCATGCCCGAGGCAGGATTCGAACCTGCGACCGTATCGGTCGTGCGGTTCCAGACTGTAGCGCCTAGAACCGCTCGGCCACCCGGGCCGGCTCACCATTTCCCATTGATACAAGAGGCGCATGCAAACAGCTGACCAGCTTAGCCTTTTCCGAGAAGCTTGCTCCCAGACGTCAGGACATTACAATCTGTCCTTTGTCAAAATCGCTTACGTAATTAGATTTCCCCATTTGCGACCCGTGTTGTTAGAATGATTCCTAATCCGTTTCTGCTTCCGTTATATACTTTTCGTACCTCGACACGTACCTGTAAACGCCACCTGGCGACATTCAATCTCGCAGTGGGCAGAATGTGTTGGCTAACAAATTTGAGGGGAAAGGAAGATAACGTGAAATAGCACAGGGAAAGTGAGAAGAATAGACGTGAGAAAAATTGACAGATTTCTCATACAGAATAGTCAAAATAATTTTCAGAAACTTTAAGAGTGAAAGCTTCAACATCAAGAATGCAAAATGGTCTCGATACCCCATAAGCATGAGCCATATGGCAAAGGATGACAAGGCGGCCGATAGACATCGCATGGTTTTCAGGACCTGATCGCGGAGTTTAGGAGTTAAGACCACGAAGAATTTATCACAAATCTGTCACAGTTGCAGAACGTATATTCTGGCGACTAGTTTCGAAACGACTGGTTCATTCTCGAGGTTGCACTGAAAGTGTCCGATCTTAATGGCAACCATTTAAAATTGGCAATAAATGCATCACACAGTAACGGTAGATAAATATCAAAATATACATATGCTCACCATACAAATCATAATCTGATCCTGATTCTTACAGATTGTTTAAGGAGAGGAAACAGCTAAGGTCAGCAGTCTCCTATTCACCCCCTCGGACAGAAGCAGTGTACCCAATCTGTCTGCATTTAGAGCAAATTCTGTCTGCAAGTGTGACAAAGTGTTCTACATGGGAAACAGTCCGGTATACGCCAAGTGGGATGTGGGTAACCTCCTAAAAACCACATCCAGGCAGGCGGGCACGTCGACCTCAGGTCGGTAATCCGCCGGGCGGATTTTATCCGGGGCTGACATACCTCCCCGTGCCGAAAGCGGTCGCATTAACACGCCCGGCTACCCGGCAGGATAGTCAGACGCTGACTTGTATAGTGAGCATATGTATATTGTGACATTGGTCTACCATCACTGTTGTTGTTGTTGTCGTCTTCAGTACTGTATGATGCATATATTGCCAATTTTAGGTGGTTTGCATTAAGATCAGGCACTTTCAGTCCAGCCTCAGTACGTCAGGCACGAGAATGAACCAGTCGGTTCGAAGCTAGTCGCCAAAATATACGTACTGCAACGGTGATAGATCTGTAATAAACTCTTCATGAAATAGAAGGGTTGTTGGTCCTACATAAAAAAACATTGAAACTGCGTAATTAGGAGTTTAGTTTTTTTAAAAGCACGGTTAAAACGCAGATTCATGACGGATTAGAATACGAATTCAGGACTTACGAGTTATAAAAAGAACTACAGACTCGAAGGAAGAGACATAATGTGGACTGTACTAGAAAAGTTCTCGCCATAAATCCGCAAATTATCGCAAGCAAAATATATAGATAGTGAACTCCCATGATGAAAGAAACAAACGAAAAAGCTTGAAGAGTCAGGCGAATTATTCTGGCCACTGTATCGCCTCCCGTGCTTTCTACGTTAGTACAGGCTTTGACCTATATATTTCCATCGCCTGTGGAAAAAATGTGCTCGAAATTCTCTCTCGTGCGTGAGTAGTCTATTAGTTTTTAAGAGTTAAGTAAGACATGTGCCTTGCCTACTGCGTCTGCCTGTTCCCACCGTGTGGTTTATGACGTGCTGTCAGATCATTGAGTCACACGGGGCTGCAATATATACATACATTTTTAAAACATTCGCCATGTAATACAGACCTTCGAGCAAGTAATTTCTCGCAAGCACATGGCACTTTCAGCTTCTTGCATGAGCATCGTGATCAACTTCCAACTTTTAAGTTTATGTAGAGAATTTAAATAACTACATTCTGTATTTACAATTTTTGCGCTGTGGAGCAACACTGGAACGGAGCTCTGTCGTCCTCCTGTGGTGGTACGCCACATAACGTGATGAAAAATATATTGAATAAATTCGCAAATATACCAAAACTGACGTCATAACGAAATAAATATTATCGCAGAAAAATCACAAAGACTCAGTAATCCATTAATATGACCTGCGAATGTAACTGAAATCTCTGTTCCTTTTGAAAAAGTATCTCTCTCTCTCTTCCCTTTTGTTTCTTGGTAGAGCAAAAAGCCATGTTGTGACGAGGAACGAAAACGTATTTCATGTAATATTGAGCCTATAATCAAATATTACTTAAAAGTGTTGATAATGTTTTTCTGTAACAATTCCTATATTCATGTAGTGAATACAATACTTTATGCAAATTGTATAGGGGAACATTGGCGCAGAGGTCAGCGTCATTTTTCTAAATGATAACGCCCCAGAGTCGCAACAAATATCTTAGTACTCACTAATTTTGATAGGTAAAAATAAATTTAAATGTAGGAGAATCCTCTTGATTAGCGGTTCTTCCTTTGAAACAGTAAAAGTAATCAGTTTTTCCAATATTGAATCATATTTGAGTAAATTGAGTTCAGTAGACTTTTTACGATCCCCACTTAACAAAATTGCGAGAATCTCCTTAGTGTTGCATTTTCATAAAAGTAAAAAATAATTACCAAAAGTCAACTGCAATAATAAATGCAGCTGTTATATCTGGAATTTTGTGTGTTGGTGGTGCCTTTTAATACAAAAACATTGTGTCGGGAAAACTAAGTGCGAGAAGTGCCACAACTGAGTCACTGACGTAAATAATTTTTTCAGTTGTGAAGCAGCCAGAACAACGCTGACTCCAACTTTTCATAACATATAAAAACCTATACATAAAAAGAACCACCACACTCGGCGGACTTGTAGAATTTGTTGTTTCCGTTATTCATTCGGTACTTCACTGCATCTAGCGTGTTACTTTCGGGTACTGTCATAGGCGTTAATTCAGTATAGTATGATTGCTATCGTCGAGCGAAGCAGCATGTGGCTTCACTTCGTACTGGTATTCAGGAGGATGTTCGGTTGAAACCCAGTCCAGGTATCTGGAATTACGGTTTACTTGCTTTCTCAAATCACCTTAGGTGAGTACTGGGACGAGTCCTTACTTAAGGACACTGCAGTAATCACCCCTCGCCACTAATCTCTCCTTAGAATTGCGAAAACATGATAACAGAGTGGTACATCTGCACAGACATTCACATGATGAGTTTGGCACAGGATAGGAAATCCTGGCGAGCCGCATCAAATCAGTCAGTGGAATGCGAACAAAAACAAAATGGTACGAAACGTGCTAAACGTCCAATGCTTTCTTGTGGGAAAAGGCAATGGCTGCTAAGAATTCATCTAACGGACGAGTCACCAGCGAGCGTATCTCAAATCCTTAGCATAACACACAGCAGCATTGTTTTGCATCGAAGCGAAGGGGCTTTCGGCAAACCTTAGACTCGGAGTTGTATGACAACAGCTCTCCCATCCTGCCGGCGTAAAACCAACAATGAAGTCATCGTGCGCACCACGGTTCGAATCTGCCAACTCAGATCGAGTGCTACCTCTCCATCACGATATAGCGACTTCAGTCATGACGGTAGGTGTGTAACGAGCGAATGATTGCTACCAAATGGTAATTGTAGTTCGCGATGTAAGAAATCTTAATGCGGTGTACCATGAACCAGATCATTATACATCGCTCTACACAAAAGTGTTCACATTTCTTAATACCATTTATGGTGAGTAGAAGGAAGGGAGATAAGGATTTAGCACCCCGTTGACGACGAGGACATCACAAATGGTGCAAAAGCTTGGCTTGTGGGAGCAAGTGAAAGGACATCGGCCGTGTCGTTTTGAAAGGAAACATCCAGGCATTTGGTTCACGCTAATTAGGGACACGACGGAAAATCGCATTCTGATTAGCCAGACCAGGATTTGAACACTCGTCCTTTCGGAACCGAACACACTGTCAATCTCAAGCAGTGTGGCAAATAAAACCTTTCAAAGTGTCGCCTCGTGGAGACTGGCCACCCCTGCAGCGCCGTTATCTTTCCCAGTTTCTCGACCTTCCGATAATCTCGTTCATCAAACAAACAGGTGCGCACAGACAAGAAATCGTAACACAACGCAGTTTAACTCCTCCATAAGTTCTCCTTTTTCTCGCAATACACATACAATGTACCAGCACGATATATAATTCGTGTATGTAATTCGTCACAAATACTGTTTTCATTGGATCGAACGTATAATAAAACTTTCCCTTAGCAAAAGCAATTTTAAATCAGTAAAATTCATATTATCTACAAAAAAGAGGATTTTAAGAAAGCTTACAATCAAATCAGTGCAGAAACGTACAGTAATCGGTATGTTGAAGATTATGTAGTAAGTAGAATTCTTTTCGGCTTCTCTTCACAACTGTTCCCTTCGCCGATACAAACTTGAGCCTACTACTTTCCTAAAACATCCCTTATCCTAGCTAACAAAGTAAATGAGACCAATACGGCGACAGAACAGTGAAAGTAATGTATGATAATATTGTTGTGTAATTCTGTGGTGCAGCACACAAGCTAGAAAATAAGTTCTTAATTTGCTAAAGCGAAACTGATTTATCAGTTGTGTTGTATCAATTTACTGTACTCCAAACTAGTTTACTTTTTCGGTGATCAATTGTGTATTTCTGATAATTTATTTTTGAAATATGTGTAAAATGAGTTTTAACCACGAAAGGGTTGACCTGTCCAGTAAACTACGTTAAGTCTGAATGGCTATTCGAGAATTATGAACCGCCATCTGCCACAATGCGAAACCAGTGTCGTAACTACTGTGTCATTTCGTTCGCTCGTTTCCCCGGACTGCGAGGCTTAAGGCCCGACACAAGTTTAGCAACGATGCTGATACAGCTGCTGACACGGTTATCGCGCTTCGACCACTGATATTAATTGTTCATCGTAGATATTGATATTGAAGACTTCGTGTAGTAAAAATGGAGGAAAATAATCAGAAGAAACTTCTCAAACTTCTCAGGACATTTCTCTATAGCTGAAAAACATTTGAATAGTCAGATATCTGTAAAGTAAACGGAAATAAACAAATTAATTCCCTTCGCTTAATGCACTTAGATACAGAACGCTGCCCAACACAGTGGCACAGAACGATAGGAAAAAAGTTAGTGATGTATTCAGGCAGGGTAGTTTCAAGCTTAGTGTTGTCATAGTTATCTTCATCTGAACGGAATACATCGTTCTGCAGTCCATGAATCTCGGCAACATCGTGTTGGCCGCTCAGAGGCGCAGCCGATTTCACTTCGAACATAAACTGTACACGACCGAGACTTCTCTTCAGGCTTTCAGAAGCTTGGTGAGCACGTTAGAAACATTCATAATATAGATCTTTGACCAGTAACTTTCTATGTGGACAATAGTTTCAACAGCTTGCTGATTTTAGAGCCATTGTTATACAACGCTATAGATAGTACTGGCACAGAGAGTGACAGATTTCCATTGTCTACTTAAACAGAGTTGTCTTAAACCCGAAGGTTGGTTTGACCACCGCAAGGATTTGGCGGGCATGTTCTTTAGTGATATGGTATGCCCTTGGCTACCATAGACCATTGAAGAGAGTTACCAATTTAGATATATGGGAACCTACAGATGGAAATGGACTCTAAACACGAAGTAACTCAGCATGCCGCACATCAAAAATGGTTCAAATGGCTCTGAGCACTATGGGACTCAACTGCTGTGGTCATTAGTCCCCTAGAACTTAGAACTACTTAAACCTAACTAACCTAAGGACATCACACACATCCATGCCCGAGGCAGGATTCGAACCTGCGACCGTAGCAGTCGCACGGTTCCGGACTGCGCGCCTAGAACCGCGAGACCACCGTGCCGCACATCAACAAATATTGTAGATGCGAAAGAAACGAAAAGCGCAACAAAATAAATGATGCTTGTGTTTACATAGGTTCGAACTTCACATCTTTGGAACCAATGTCTAGCATGTAGCCACTGAGCCAACATGACACAACTACAATACATGACTGGTTGATAAACATGACTTTACTAATTGATTTACAGGTGCTTACTATTTCTGTTCATCAATGTGCTTCAACATAGCGGTTGAAGCACACGTTCAGTAGTTTAAAAATGTAATACGAATCGTGTGATTACTGTTATTCCAGCCTGCAGAGCATTTTTGAAAGAAACATTCATTCGTTATTGGTTGTTGTCGAAGTCCATATTCTTCACTGATCACTGCACACAGTTCCAGTTTCCCTTACTCGACTGTTAAGATTAATGAAATGTCTTTAAACTATTTCACTCACAGATAAAAATATTTCGAACGTCAGCAGTGTTGAATTTTTTAACAACTATTCGTTATTTATTTACGCCTTTTCAACTTGTATTTGTGCAAACAGAGTCCGTCGTTTTTTAGTGTCACTAGGTTGTGAACTGACGATTGCAGTTGAGCTTTTCTTGATCCATGCAATTTTGGCAGTCAGAGATGATCGTTGTTCACGGCGAAATAACCTGAGATTAAAGTGTACACAACATAGATTTCCGAGTTCAGCTTCACCCGAGTTCATTTTAAGAACTGCTGCTTTATAAAATAGGCATTTAATTTACTAACGACTGTTCGATAAGGTAAAGGCATAAAGTGAAGAATTCCGCTTGCTTTCACGCTCCAAGCCCACCGCCTCCACTGCCACAACCAATACAATTGTTATCCAAATCTGAGAAATGATCCAGATTTAGGGCAGGCTTTTGCGGGAAGAAATATCTTTGCTTGCGATTGATTTATTTGCGGAAGAATGAAATCGGCTACACCACTGAAAGTTCCTGGTGGATTAAACCTGTGTACTGCACCGGGTCTCAACCATGGGACCATTGCCTTCCGTGGGCAAATGCTCACGACTCACGATATGCCCACATGGCTTTCTTCTCCTACCTTCCAAATTTCACATAAGTTTTCCTGTATACCTTGAGCGATAAGCACTCTTTGAAGAAAGGAACCGCAAACTAAGGGATTGTTTCTAGAACGAATTTCGGATAGCTCAGTCGATAGAGCACAAGCCTACGAAAGGCGAAGCTCTCAAGTTCGACTCACGGATCGGTACACAGTTATAATCTTCCAGGATGTCTCAAATCAGAGCACATTCCGCTGCAGAATGAAAATTAATTGTGAAAACTAAACCATTAGGAGTTGTTTGCAGAAAAAGTCCTCGCCAATCATACAACACGTGAAGCAGTATGCAAACCAAGCTGTGGTTTGTACGCCCCCGTACTTTACTATGAAAGATCCTGCCAGCCTCTGACTTGAAAGCCACCTCATCCAGCTGATTTGTCGAAGAAAAAAAAGGGGGAGGGGGCGGACAGCAGCTGTAGTCTAATGTGGATTACGGTGAGGCTAGGCGTTTCAGCGTTCACGAAGCACTGCGAGAATAGGAATTGATACATCAAGTTTGCATATATTCTCCCACAATAAGAAAATATTTTACATCATTATTCAAATAGCGTACGTTTATGGAGTAATCTAGAATCAGATACAAAGCGATCAAATATTCCATTATTCTGAAACTTCTCGACAGATTAAAAATATTTCCAAAACTTGTTCTCTGAGAAGTTGCCAGAAGCTTGAATACGGCTCAGGTAATTCTTTTCAATTTAGATCATAATAAATAGGTTAATCGCACGTTGAGACGTTTCCTCCTGAATGTCCTCATATTTCCGTGTATTTCTTCATTTCGAGACAATTTTTGAGTGCTCTTGTTTCGCGATCCAGCTTCGTATTTCCTGCAAACACTTCTACATCATGCTTACTCCTGGCAGATAGGGGCTTCGAAGCTGTGAGAACGTTGCGAGTCTCATTTTTTCGGTAAGAATGGGATACGTTTCAAATCCTAAATGATCAAGAACTCAGATTTCTATCCGCAATATATGGCGCCGACGCATAGAATGAAAAATAAAGATGAAAGAATGGAAAGGAAAGAAAATTATTTTAGCCCTCATAGGTACAAGACACGAGTTTTCTATCGTTTAGCACGACAGTCTTCTAAGATAACTTGAAACCAATACACGTTGTACGCCTATTGTCATTTTGGGATAAATGTGCTATACAGCGCACTGGAAAGTTTTATAAATCGCACGAAAAATTGCGCTGGGTATATTTTTTCCAAAGATTTTTATCTGTAGCTGCGTAAAACTGGGTTGTGGTTCCTCGGCAGCGATAGGAAACTGTCAACGGTCCCCTCTTAGTACTGACGGGCGACAGACAAACTCTTGACTCCTTGCACACGAGTACAAAGGGGCAGCCATTTGAGATTTAACTATTCAAAAGCATCACAGAACCACTCGGAAACTTAAAGAAGCCTCTGGACAGATCGCACGGCGGCTATCCCTAATGCCGAGCTCACATGGGATGTGAAAGCTAACAAGGACGTGAAACAAGTCGAGTTTTGTGACTTCAGGATGGGGGATTTCACGATACGGACAATTTTCAAGCATGAAAGGCATAGTTTGTTATACATCGCAAGACCGAACTATACACCTAACAATGAATGCATGTATGCGCACACACACGAGGGCGCGCGCGCTTACTCGAACCTAAAGTACAGAAAATTTAACAGTAATATTGCACTAAATAAGTGATTTTTGGGCTTTATCTACCTACTTAACAGTAGGAGATTTTGCACTTTTTGTTACAAGTCTCATGCATTTCAAACGTTATAAAAGTCATCTACCGAGTAGAGTCTAATACGAATGGCCTCAGGGCTTTACTAAAAAGTGAGAATAATGAAATAATTTTTATCTCACGTGGAAAACTATTGTACATTTATATCGCACTATTTGTGATGAAAGTTTTAAAATCGTTTTAATAGAGCTAACGGAGTAATTTTATGTGCATCAATTTTCGTGAACTGTGTGGTTTTTGTGCCGACGTACACAGAAAGTGCAGCTAGACAGTGCTGCGGTCGCAAACCACAATGAGGAGCACGTTTCATTTGATGTACCCTCGTTTCTAACCATGCACCAACGACAATACCGACTGGCCAGCCGCTGTGGTCGAGCGGTTCTAGGCGCTTCAGTCCGGAACTACGCGGCTGCTATGGTTGCAGGTTCGAATCCTGCCTTGCGCATGGATGTGTGTGATGTCCTTAGGTTAGTTAGGTTTAAGTAGTTCTAAGTCTAGGGAACTGACTACCCCAGATGCTTAGAGCCATTTGAACCATTTTGAACAACAATAGAAACCATGTTTGGCGTGCTTCACGGTGAGAAACAAGTCCCGTGAGTGGATGGTTTGTGGATTATTCAACTTCCTGTATGGGAGTGACGGACTATCGTTGATAACAGCGATGTAAGGAACATCTAACGTGGCGGTGATCCGTCATTAGCAGCGAGAAAAATCTCGTCAACACGAGTACCCTGCGTTCCTTGGATACTGGCCGAGTAGCGTGAGTTCCTTGGATAATGGCCTAGAACCGGCTAGGCCAGGCTTGACAATGGGGGGCCTGACCAATTCGGACCTTCCGCCCGCGCGAAATATACGGAATGCGGATGTTGTAGCAACACCGGCTGCGGATGATCCCCCATGGGCTCACATCGGCGACTAAACGTGAGGCAGGGATGTAAAGAAGGTAGTTTTATCGAAATCCAAGTCAGCATGCTGTGCAATTGTTTTGTCGGTGTCGGAGGTGCTGTTTACGCATTTCATTACTGAGCAACAACAGCATGGTATAAATTTTGTTATTTTACTTTTATAACAATACAGGGTGTTCGGATATCCCCGTTACAAACTTTTAGGACTTATAGAGGGGACTGAAAATATAATATTTTGAGTAGGAATCCATGTCCGGGGACGTACCGTTTTCGTTTTACGTCGGTTGCAATTCAGATGTGTAACGCGTCCACGCTTGCTGAGGGCAAGAGGAAAGCCTCAGAGTTGCTTGTCCTGGGTTTAACTCCTATGGACTACTTCTTGTGAGGTTGTATGCAAAGTTTAGTTTACGAGACTCCTGTAGAGACAAAGGAAGACCTGGAGGCACGAGTTCTGGACGCTGCAGTAGAAATTGAAGACACACCAGGAAGGATGGAGAGTGTGTACCAGAACATGCTTCGTAGGTACAATGTCTGTAACAACGTTGCTGGTCGAACATCGAGCCAGTCGTAATGCATCACTACTGTTTGGGACTACAGTACGCTGGGTTCTGTTTTGTTTTGGAATCATGTAAACACCTAATGTTAAAGTGTTAATACAAACAAATGTGTTTAAGTGATAAATGTATGTTTCGTTATGTTTCTTTTCGAACTGCTACCTAATAATTGTAATGCGTCATGTTTAATCCAATTCTTCAAGCAGAAGTGGATCTCCATTGAAACAGTCGTAGAACGGAAACGGTACGTTTCGGAATATGAGTTCCTACTCAAAATATTGTGTACTCATTATCCTCTGCAAGTCCTAGAAGTTTGTAACAGGAATTGCCGAACATCCTCTGTCTGCTTTATCAAAAGTTGCTTACAGAAGTAATGATTGCTAATGGAAATGCGTATATATATACTCCTGGAAATTGAAATAAGAACACCGTGAATTCATTGTCCCAGGAAGGGGAAACTTTATTGACACATTCCTGGGGTCAGATACATCACATGATCACACTGACAGAACCACAGGCACATAGACACAGGCAACAGAGCATGCACAATGTCGGCACTAGTACAGTGTATATCCACCTTTCGCAACAATGCAGGCTGCTATTCTCCCTGGAGACGATCGTAGAGATGCTGGATGTAGTCCTGTGGAACGGCTTGCCATGCCATTTCCACCTGGCGCCTCAGTTGGACCAGCGTTCGTGCTCGACGTGCAGACCGCGTGAGACGACGCTTCATTCAGTCCCAAACATGCTCAATGGGGGACAGATCCGGAGATCTTGCTGGCCAGGGTAGTTGACTTACACCTTCTAGAGCACGTTGGGTGGCACGGGATACATGCGGACGTGC
This sequence comes from Schistocerca gregaria, assembly GCF_023897955.1. Taxonomy (NCBI): domain Eukaryota; kingdom Metazoa; phylum Arthropoda; class Insecta; order Orthoptera; family Acrididae; genus Schistocerca; species Schistocerca gregaria. The sequence continues at coordinate 219,655,056 of NC_064931.1, read as the reverse complement.
ATTGTCCTGTTGGAACAGCAAGTTCCCTTGCCGGTCTAGGAATGGTAGAACGATGGGTTCGATGACGGTTTGGATGTACCGTGAACTATTCAGTGTCCCCTCGATGATCACCAGAGGTGTACTGCCAGTGTAGGAGATCGCTCCCCACACTATGATGCCGGGTGTTGGCCCTGTGTGCCTCGGTCGTAGGCAGTCCTGATTGTGGCGCTCACCTGCACGGCACCAAACACGCATACGACCATCATTGGCACCAAGGCAGAAGCGACTCTCATCGCTGAAGACGACACGTCTCCATTCGTCCCTCCATTCACGCCTGTCGCGACACCACTGGAGGCGGGCTGCACGATGTTGGGGCGTGAGCGGAAGACGGCCTAACGGTGTGCGGGACCGTAGCCCAGCTTCAAGGAGACGGTTGCGAATGGTCCTCGCCAATACCCCAGGAGCAACAGTATCCCTAATTTGCTGGGAAGTGGCGGTGCAGTCCCCTACGGCACTGCGTAGGATCCTACGGTCTTGGCGTGCATCCGTGCGTCGCTGCGGTCCGGTCCCAGGTCAACGGGCACATGCACCTTCCGCCGACCACTGGCGACAACATCGATGTACTGTGGAGACCTCACGCCCCACGTGTTGAGCAATTCGTCGGTACGTCCACCCGGCCTCCCGCATGCCCACTATACGCCCTCGCTCAAAGTCCGTCAACTGCACATACGGTTCACGTCCACGCTGTCGCGGCATCCTACCAGTGTTAAAGACTGCGATGGAGCTCCGTATGTCACGGCAAACTGGCTGACACTGACGGCGGTGGTGCACAAATGCTGCGCAGCTAGCGCCATTCGACGGCCAACACCGCGGTTCCTGGTGTGTCCGCTGTGCCGTGCGTGTGATCATTGCTTGTATAGCCCTCTCGCAGTGTCCGGAGCAAGTATGGTGGGTCTGACACACCGGTGTCAATGTGTTCTTTTTTCCATTTCCAGGAGTATATATATATATAACTGTATTAAGCGCTGAAACCAGAGAGAGAGAGAGAGAGAGAGAGAGAGAGAGATTAAATGGGGTATTCTGAGGGCCGCTCATTTCACAGATCAAGCCCTCAATTTATTTTTATTTAGGGTTCGACGTATCACATTTTTTATTTCTCATCAAACATTTTTCTAAAGTTATGGTTTGCTTAGACTCTTGTGGCAAGGCTTAAGTGGAGTATACTGTAACGGTACACCTTTCATGGTGGAGATCCTTGCAATCTGCATATTCAGCGGTGAGCAAAGATTTTAAACATTCTTTTAAACAGTAGTTTTATCTCCTCCCTCGAATAGCTTCTCTTGCAAATTTTACACTTCCCGGCATTTGCATCGACTTGACTGAAGTAATTCTGAATCAACCTTCTCTTAAAGGGTAACATCTTTATATAATTAACAAATCATTTTTTACTGGTTTAAAAGACGCTTTGAATCGTCTAAAATATGAGACAAAAAATCTAATCATAGAAAAAAATGTTTCTGCGGAAATCCTATATGCTCATCAAGCTCCTCGGATGACCCGAAACGGCCTACTTGCGACAACTAGTTATCCCCAGTCTCGGTACTGTTAGAAGAATTTCAAAACAATAATACGTTAGCTTGGCATCAGCACGTGAACGAATAAGACTATTCTTTCGCTTCGAATCATTGTTTTTATGTACAGTATTGACATTTGATAGTTTATATGTGATCTTATAGTATACAGATTTTCTGTTCAAATACGAATGAGTATTAAGAAAGAGTACTGAATCAGTATAGGTACAAAAAACATTGTATCCAACGCGGCGTCGAAGCAGCATGTCATCAACGCGTCCAAATAATAGATATTAGGCTAAGAGCAGTTCAGGAGGAGTCAGTGCCTCCGTTGACAAATTGAAAGACAGTTACAGGATTTTGATGTGAATTACACGTTGAGCTAGAGGATTATAAATTTCCTTATTTTCTCTGTTATATCTCAAGACGTGAAACGTAAAACATACAATGCAAGAACGGTGTACCCGAGTCTTAGGCTTCACAATAATTATTGCTCATCGAAACTGTCCTGAAGTTGTTATACCAAGTGGTAAGTTAATACGAAACGCATATGAAATCAACCGTCGAATTGTCGTAGCAATGCGCCTGCTTGGAGTAGGGCTAAACGAAATTGTATAGTTTCGTGCGTTCATGGAACTGCCAAGACCGATATTTCAATCGTTCTATGTTAAAGTAGTGTAAATTATCTCGGTCAAAACGGCGACAGCACGGCAGGTCAATCCTAGGATACAAGATTATTGGTAACAGTTTTCTAAAAGGGGAATTTTTACATTCGTTAATGTCTACAACACGTTTCAAAACTTCAAACGCGTTTTTTTCGGAATATGGTATTTTTTTCAAAGTGGCACGGAGCATAACGCCAACTATTGTCAATCAGTTTATTTGAAATTTTAACCATAACTTTGAAATAACATTTCAAAGTGAACCGCATAGAGGATTTTCGGTTAGTTAATTTAAATAATATTTACTAACACAAGACTGTCCTTTTTAGGTGAAAACTGAATGACTTTCTTCAAACACTCGTGAATTACACAAAAACCAATATTTCTACAATACCCTACGTGGTTCATTAGCTACACTTATTTACATTACGTAGACTTTTTTTCTTTTTCCAGGCTGCAACAGGCACCAGTTATAGTGCGTGCCGAAGATCGCCTCAAATTCTACACGCCTGTTGAGAACTGCTGCAGCGACGCTATTTTTCATATTTTTCGACAAATTTTTTTGTCATGTACTTAAATATATGCTCAAAAACTACCCCAAGTATAATTTATATATCGACTTTTCTTTCTCAGAAGAAGACATCAAGGAAATGCTTGTTTTTTAGGCCGTTTCAGTGGTGTTAATTGTGATTCCTTTTGAGGCTCAGACGCTTAAACACGCGGAGTAATTGGGCAACATATAAAAGGCTGCATTTAACACTTCAACCGCCACTTGGAAGCCATTTGTGAAGTATTTCCACTCTCCACATCCCGAATATTGATTTCTTTGCGAGAAGGTTTTTAAGAAATTTCCCTAGGCGATTTGTTAACAGCGGCAGTCATTTAAATTGGGCCGCGGCAGTTCGGGAGACAGCAACGTTCCCCCCGACCGCTCGGGGTAAACGGCTTGCAACGTGGTTTCTACTATTTGAGGTTTTGCTTTTTTAAGTTTGTAATTGAGATTCTGAACCTTTACCGTCAGTGAAACCTCCGTTTCAAAACGATCAGAACCCGAGGTTGTGTCGGACGTTCAATTTAAATCGGAAGTTCTGACGTTTCGGAGTCAGTGGCTGAATTTCCGTTACATTACTTTTCAGGACGTCCGTCCCTTTGAGCGGAGTAATTTTCGCAAACTAGCTTTCGGAGGCGGTGTGTAGAGCTGGTAGTGGGTACCCCCAGACTGACTACCGACAGACTGGTTGACCGCAACCAGACCAAAGAAATTTTTTGACTACGAGCAGTCTGATTTCTAGGTACAAACGAACCAGCGGGCCATGTATAATGAATATAAGTTCTTTGCTCCCCTTCATCAACTCTACCTTTTACTTCCAACCGTCTTTCCATAAGATACGCTCTCAGTGGAAATAGACCCTAGTGGGGATACAATGAAGCTCCGTGGGTCAGAGAAAATATACTTCTTTCGATCCATGAAAGCATTAAATTGATTTATCGCTCTTCATCCTAGTGCCAAATAACTGTTAAACTTTTTAACCCTAGCTTAACGCGCAGCCATTGTCAACTGTTAATTCTCTGATCGCTGCTTAATACTTGGTCGACAAAGTCGTATTCTCGATAGGTGTAGCCGTTAATATCATCTTTTTCCTGAAAATATGGCGGCTCAGATTAGTTTCATTTTCTAGCATAGCATTATATTATCGCCGGAACAATAACCGAGTTAGACAAATGTCAGAACAAGTAGCACTTACTTCTTTCAAAAAATCCACTGGAGAGACACAAGTTGACTTACAAGAGCTATACCCCGAATACAGGCGGAACTGTGACATTGTGAAGAAATTGACAATTTGAGGAGCCGTTTATGTAAACTAACCCGCACAATGATTAGTTGACCCATACAACCGCATAAACAGTGACTTTTTTCTTTCTAAAGTAGCGAGTAATATGGAGTCAGATACTCAATTGTGGCTACATTAACTATAATCAGATTGAAGTAACTGTACTGGTTTGAAAGCGCATAAGCAGAACTATTTAGTTGTTTATGTTGATTGCGTCATTACGCAAACAAAATATTCATCAACTCCATTTAGATCACAACTGTCTGCAACGCGCATCTTACAATGGTGAGCTGTCGAAGATATCTCCCGGTATTTCGCCTTACGAAAGAAATCTGGTACATACACCAAGGATCAATGCGTACATGTAGGCTACAGAAAATACTCTAGTGAGGTTCTCTAAAGGTCTGCACGCTAATCGGTATCTGTGAATATATGGCCAACAATGGAGATCTGAGACACTCATAACGGCGGCCGAAGTGGACGAGCGGTTATGGGCGCTACAGTCTGGAACCGCGCGACAGCTACGGTCGCAGGTTCGAATCCTGCCTCGGGCATTGATGTGTGTGATGTCCTTAGGTTAGTTAGGTTGAAGTAGTTCTAAGCTCTAGGGGACTGATGTCCTCAGATGTTAAGTCCCATAGTGCTCAGGGCCATTTGAACCATTTTGAACACTCATAACGCTAGCATGAAAAACAGAGAAGAAGAACAACCTGGATCCATGGTCCCGCGTGAGTGCTATTTGACTCACATGTTGTACACATTGTACACTGTATGTGATCATAATTACAGGGATAGTATCTTGTACAGGCTACTCTAGCTAAACTGTAGACCTCATCATAGAGGAGTCTGATGACATCTTGAAAGATACTGCTCTACGGTCAGGTTATCGCAACATGGCAAGGCATGTTTCCCGTAATAAATGTTTTACACCACTGCGCCCCAACGTGTACCATACGTGCTCAGTGAGGGACAGCGCTGGTGATTTTGCTGGCCGGAATAGTTGATGAACATCTCGAAGAGGAAGTTGCAAAACGGCTGCCACTACCAGCGCCCACTCTTAGCAGCGGCAGGTACAAACATCAACCGTGCATGGAGCCACTGGGAGCCGACCTAGTGCACCATTCATGCATCAACAGGATGGCCAGCATTGTCGGACGGGTCAACTTTGGTGGCCCAGTACACGGACGCTCCAATATTAGATTGGATACGACATTTGATATCTCTACCAATACCTAAATGTTTTATACATAGGTGCTTTGCAGCATGGCCAATCCGAAGAACTTCATCACGTCAAAAAGTCGACGTCGACTAAATTGGATTAGTTTTTAATCCTTTTCTTTTTTATGTCAAACCAGTCTTGGGTCACATACCCATCTTCAGCGGCACACTGTCAAAATCGTTACGCCACATGAAGATCGTTAAGATACCACCACAAACAGTCGTATGTACATGTATAGTAGTGAATGCTTCATGTCTTTAAAAACACTAGCCAATCACACGAACCAGTGTGGCCAGTGTTTGTTTTTTACGACATGAGGCATGAACTATTATTATGGATTTCCAATTTTTTGCAGTGCGTATCTTAAAGTGTGTTCATGTGACGTAACGACTTTCATAGTGTACTGCAGAAACTGGGCGTGTTTTGATATCGGTTAGGCATAAAAAAAATAATCATATGTCCACTTTTTGTCATGCCTAAAACTGTACCGATACTTCGGCAATATCGAAAAAAGTATTTTTACATGTTTTCAAACTTTTCCTGTTGAAGTCAATGCACGTACTGTGCAGTATTTAGACTGATATCAGTATGAATTATTATGTTAAATGGTAAGTTCTCTTATGATACAGACGACAAGCAACTAGTTTGCACTGGTACAGATGATGTGAAATATGCGAATATAGTTGGACACGAGAACGTCATCGCAACAGTACGTAGTACGAATAGATGCACTTCATTTTGAGCCATCACTCGAAAATTGCTTCCATGCCGATCCCGATTTTAACGGTGCTGGCTGAACTGTTGTAGTTTCTGAGATACTGCAGGACTGTGGATCAAAGTAAAAAGGAAATAACCGCAAGCAGTAAAGGACACACATTCTAAACACAAACAAAAATGTAGGTGTTGATGTGCCATTATTGTTCGCAAAACAATCTTTGAAGTGGTGAGTTATGTCTAGCTAAGGACGACCATTTAACTTCGTCAATTTCGTTGACTACATGGTTCAATGAGCAAGTGGTCGAACCAATAGATGTATTTTGTTATGATTCAAAACGAAGGATTACAAATACAGGACGATAGTTATATCAGTGTCTCAATTTATTTTAAGATGTTTAAATCTTTTCTAAGGAATTTCCTCCCTTTATTGGCAGGTGAAACCACTGTCTAATGTATACATATATTGAAAAGAACATTTTAATGGTAAACATTGAATAATGTACTGCACTGATAAGTATTGAGATGTGTTTTTCAGAAATAATACTCAGCAATCTCCTACACAGAAACACATTTGAAAATTTTTGAAAGTAATGGGTCTTTCATCACTGGTACATGTTGCTGAAGTCTAGTATGTTCAGTATAGTCTGTACATTGTATTTCATTTCTACTACAGCACTAGCTACATATTCCATATATTTTAACTCTCTTTAACTTGCCCCCTTCCCTCACACCGGTGTCTCAGGTATCTAAACAAAAATATACTATCTGATGACAAGCATCTGAAAAGCTGCTTACGGCTAGCTATTTAATGCGTGAAGCAGCACACCACTAACATTGCATTAGAGCGTCATATGATTATTCCCCTACATATCGGTATTAATTTACATTTTCTCCACTGTTTGACCAAGCTACCACTTCACAGATTGACCAGTTTCAGAAGTAAGCACGAAGACACACGTTTTTGTTGCGAATAGAGTTGCTGCTGGGCAACTGCGACTTACGGAACACCTAGCTAAACAGTAACCGTTTAAACTCAGAGACAAGCCAACAAAATATTTTCTGTAGTAAGAGGGTAAGTCAATTATTATCCGCAAGTTAGTTATAGTTATGTTTATTTTGGTAGTACTGTCGTTTTACGTTGATGATGCATGCTTTGCTTATTTGCTGTTATATCTTTGCTATTTTCAAGCTGCTAGGTTAGTTTCGTTATCGCTGCCGAGCTGTTAATCATGGCTGCTCCGCTGTCTATTTGCACCAAAGAATAGTAACGTTTAGTGATCCGTTTTTTTATGGTCGGAAAGCGTATGAGAGGCCTAAATTCATCGAAGAGCTCATTGACGGTTCCATTGCAGATCAAAGTAAAGTATACAAGATTCTGTCTTAAGGGAATGCATAGAGAAAAAATCTAGTACACCTAACAAGACGCTGACGATAAGTCCAAAGGGAAAATGCATGGGAATATTTTCTGTGTATTTCCGACACTAACAAGGGGAGGCCACCACTTGGGATCACGGATTTACTTCAAACTTTGCACCCCTTTAGTAGCCCACTAAAACAACATAATGTGCAAGTAGCAACATGCACTACTCTGGCAATTCCGAGAAAATTGCAAGAGAAGTTTTCCGCGTCTGTTATGTAACTGATGTATCTGCGAGTAGGTGCTCGACGTTAGAGTTCGTAGTGGTCGAGTGGTTAGCGTTCGAGCTACGTAAGACGAACGCATCTGCGGCTGGAAGCGTCGAGGTGCAAAGTAGTTCCGGATACCTTACCTGGTTGTATGTATTACGGATTTCGCAATTTTCAAGAAAACTCTGTTCGTTTCCTCATTTACTTGTCGATAGTTATAAATATGTCTGTTCTAATAATTAAATTTAATTACAAATAGTGAGTGGTCAAACAAGACGAAATTCACTGAAACCTCATGCAAATACGTGGTTTTTTATGTTCAAATGTGTGTGAATTCCTAAGGGACCGAATGCTGAGGTCATCGGTCCCTAGCCTTACACATTGCTTAATCTAACTTAAACTAACTTATGCTCAGAACAATACACACACACACCCATGCCCGAGGGAGGACTCGAACCTCCAGCGGGATTTTTTAAATTATATTACCTTTCAAATGCCATATAAATTAAGTAATATGACCGGTGACGAAAAAAATATAGATTAAAAATTCAGGTTGAGCGGGCGTCCAATCGTCGTTTCATACAAGTTCGTCTTACGCAGCTCGAACGCTACCCACTTGACCACCACTAACTGTTAACGTCGGGTACCTATGCACAGATGCATCAGTTATATAAAAGACACGTAAAAATTCTCTTGCGAATTTCTGAGAAATGCCAGAGTAGTGCATCTTACTACTTGCACATTATGTTGTTTTAATGGCGTACTACAGATGTACAAAGTTTGTAGTAAATCTGTGGTTCTAACGTCGTGGTCTCCCCATGTCAGTTGAAAGTATGTCGCACTTACATATTAAGCCTGTACCAGATGTCTGTCCAAAGACTAGGAATCGCACAAAAAAAAAGAACTAGTTAACGTTCGTTTCACCCTCAAAAAATCATCGCTGACATTTGGGAGTTGCTAAGATGACACTTACGCACAATTCCGACTCGACAAATTCTTTACTGCGAACACAAATCGCTTATAAGAAATTCTGATAACCCAGCTCTGAATACTAAATCATTGTATCAACTTTTCTCAAAGACATTCTTTGACACTGTAGGTGGAAAACTTTAAATGGGTTATGTAACCTATTTTAAATACTCCACAGTATTCACGTCACAAAAGGAATGGCGAAACTTACACTCAAGAAAGACTTTATTCATGACGCCAAATCTGACTGTACACATCTTGCCGGACGAAGTGGCCGTGCGGTTCTAGGCGCTGCAGTCTGGAACCGCGGGACCGCTACGGTAGCAGGTTCGGATATTGCCTCGGGCATGGATGTGTGTGATGTCCTTAGGTTAGTAAGGTTTAACTAGTTCTAAGTTCTAGGGGACTAATGACCTCAGAAGTTGAGTCCCATAGTGCTCAGAGCCATTTTGTACACATCTTATGAGTGAGCTTAATTATCCGCAGAACCTGCCTGTACTAAAACTGAATGTGAACAGAAAATTTTACACATGTCTATTGTAGTTATATGCTTTCAGCGTCCACGCACACAATGATGATTCTTCATTTATGTCCTGATTCATGGAAGTGCAAGCTAAAAAGGATCCCAACACAGTTGTATTGTTGATACATAATATTCTAGAGATCAATTTGAGAAATTTGCTACACGTCAAGCATATTGTTCAGCTCTCCGATGCATGTGGTGGTCAAAATAACACGACGGTAGTGTCATTTACTTCATGGACAGCGCGAGAGTTTCACGTGGAGGTTACTCATCTATTATTAATTCAGGGACATTATTTTGGGCAATGTTATGGGAACTATGATATGATTAAAGTAAAAGTAAAGAAAGAAGAAACCATTTCTACTGCAAAGCCCTATTTACAGGGCGACAATTATTAAACTATATGAAACAATGTAAACTAGTTAAAAACTACTGCGTGCACACACTTTATTCAACATGTAAACGTCACTACAGATACTCGGATTTAGGTTATGACATGTTCGATATGTCTGCCATCCTTGGCGATGATGTGGTGCAGACGAATACCAAAATTCTGCATGACCCGCTGAAGTGTCGGAACATTGATGCTGTCGAGGACCTCATGAATGGCTGCTTTCAGCTCATAAATGTTTTGAAGTTATTCCTGACACCTTGTCTTTAAGACAGTCCCACAAAACGGTGTCGCATGTGTTCAGATCCGAAGAATGTGGAGGCCAATCGAAGTCTGTGCCAGTAACCTCTGGGTACCCTAGAGCCAGAATGCGTCCCCAAAGTTCTCCTCCAGGACAGCAAACTCTCTCCTGCTTCGACGGGGTCGAGCTCTGTCTTGCATGTACCACATCTTGTGGAAATCTGGGTTATTTTGGATAATGGGGATGAAATCATCTTCTAAAGCCTTCACGTACCGTTCGGCAGTCATTGTGCCATCAAGGAATATCGCACCGGTTATTCCGTGACTGGACTTGCACGCCACACAGTCACCCGCTGAAGGTGAAGAGACTTCTCAATAGCGAAATGCGGATTCTTAGTCCCCCAAATGCGCCAATTTTGCTTATTGACGAACCCATCCAATTGAAAGTGGGCTTCGTCGCTAAACCAAACCATATTCACATCAAAGTCCTGTTCGTCAATTCTGTGGACAATAGTGTTGGCGAAACACAAGAGCTTTCCAGGGTCCTGGGGCTTAATGACTGATAAGTTTGATTGTTAGCACACTTGGACCGGTTGCCTTCAGCTTGAACTCTGTCGCAAACGACCTTTAAGCGGTGGTTGGGCTGTCACAAGCGCTATACGCCCACGCACGCTGTACCTCATGTGCAAATGGCCAACAAAAGGAAGGCGCGTGCTCATGTGCATACTAATTCCCATCATGCCCCGCGACCAACCGTGCAGTCTGAACGTCCTAACGCAAACCGTTCAGAAGTTATACCGATTTTTTTCATACAGTTCAATAATTGTCACCCAGTACTAGCAAAGGTAATGTGCAGAAGTAGTCCATCGCTCTTCACTGTTCTTGTTGACAGAAGCATTGTAAAGAAGGTCTTGACAAATATGTCTACAAGAAACCTATCGCTAAGGGAATTGTGTTACAATTCAGAAATGTTTTGTTCTAAAATGCAAAGCAGGTGATTCAGTACTAGGCTCACTAACATGCAAAGGTCCAGGTACACCATTCGGACTTTAGAAACAGAAATACAGTAATGGAGTGTTGAAAAAGCTGAGACTATCAACAGTGGCGTTTAATGCAGTGAAGGGAGGAAAAGAAAAGGACACCAGGGATTCATGTAAATACATAGATGATGAAAGTTGTTCTTGGATAGACAATATGCCTAAAGATAGTCACCAGCAACCAGACGTTATTTACTCGGAGAAAATAGACATCCACGCAGGACAGCACGAAGAAGAAGAAGAACTAGAAGCAGAAGAAGAAAAAGAAAAACAACCTAAAGGTCTTTCAGTTACTATGAACTAGGCTAGAGAAACTGACTGCCATAATATATGGACTACAGGACAAAAGAGTGGTATTTTATTTGTATAATTGTATTCTGCTATCGATTTACTTTCTGTTGTTTTATTTTTGTACCTATTCCTGATCGTAGGTTTATTAAGAATAATATTACTGTTAAGTACAAATTGTCTTAGTGTGTACTGAGGATTAAAATAACATTTGGTGAAAAAATGTTTGCTCATTACAACCTACTAAACTGACATATGGGAAGGGGGCCTATAAATATTTATCAGGAATATTATTTTTCAGCCGGCCGGTGTGGCCGAGCGGTTCTAGGCGCTTCAGTCTGGAACCGCGCGACTGCTACGGTTGCAGGTTCGAATCCTGCCTCGGGCATGGGTGTGTGCTGACCTTAGGTTCGTTAGGTTTAAGTAGTTCTAAGTTCTAGGTGACTGATGACCTCAAATGTTAAGTCCCATAGTGCTCAGAGCCATTTGAACCATTTTCTCCGTGTGTTTCCGATTACTGCCAAGTGCAATAATATCGTGGTTGAGCAGTGGTGTTACGGGAAGAATTACTACATAGTAGTACACATCCTATTAAAATATACTTATATATTAGTCTCAGGTTGTTATTCAAAGATATTAAAAGTAAGTATTTAAACTGTTCTGTCTGAAATAAGCTTTTTGGCGGAGGGTTATTCTGGTACCACTATCATTTCCTACTTGGCTGTTCAATTTCGATGGATGAACGGACGGAACGACTGTCGGGAAGCCTTATTGTCACATCTGACTTTCCCGTCGTGGTCATTTCGACATTGTATGTGGGAGGAAGTAACAAATTGCTTGGTTCTTCCCAGAATGTACGCTCTAGAAATTTAAAAAGTAAGCGTCTCTGCGGTTCACAACGCGTCCCCTGTAGCGTCTGCCACAGGAGTTACTGAAAGAGCCTGTAATACGATTCTTTAGATTTTCTCAGCAAGCCAAGGGCAGAAGTAGATCAGTGGATGAGACGTTGGCAGCCTGCAGCGACCAGGTTTGGTAGACTAGGCAGGCGGCTATCTCGAAGGTCATCTAGTGAACGGTAGGCAGCATGTCAAAGGGTCAGCATCATAGCAGACTCAGTGTAACTGAAAAAGATGTGGGCATGGGAGCCTGAGTTTTTATTACTATCTGCCCGAGGCAATGACATTTCTGGCCCAGGATGACCGCATTTGTCGTCGTTTTCTGAGTTCATCAACGTTCTCCGCCGGTTCATCCACGTTCCCCGCCGTATCTTGGTGTCACAGCAGTGGATTGCAGTGTTTGAGCTCGGTGCTTTTCTGTCATGTCGGTGGGCTTATAGGTGTTCTTGTGGAACATCTATTCATTCTTGCAGCTTCGTGCCTAGATTTCTCTCTTGAGCAGGGTGAAGCAATAGCTTCCTGGGTTTGCCATATTACTAGCGGTATCGTCTCCCTACCTGTTTGTCATTGTAATCACTGCACGGCGCGCTGGCCTGGTTTAAGTTGGCTTGGCGCTGTCTGGAGAAAACGTTAGAAAATGTTGAATATGCCCGTGGTATCTTTCTGCGACATAACAGAGTGTTAATGTTTTAGCAGCTGTTTGATCTCCTGAACTGTATTGAGGGGTCAAGTTCAAAGGGTAGCCCGCAATCAGAGCACTCTGTCCCACTTTAAGTGTGACTGTGATTTCGTGATGATGAATGAGAAGAGAGCGTATTCCAGAAATATTTAAAATTCCCATCCTGCGATTTCCAATCACTTTTTACCACGTCTCTCAGGCTAATTCGAGAATGATTCGTTCAAAAGGGCAGCGACATGTTCATCTTTGTGAGTATGTGATTCTGCTGTAATGGCCTCGTTGATCAAGGGATTTTATTATTGTTTGTTGTTTGGTTTCCAACAGCCGGCCGCGGTGGTCTCGCGGTTCTAGGCGCTCAGTCCGGAACCGCGCGACTGCTACGGTCGCAGGTTCGAATCCTGCGTCGGGCATGGATGTGTGTGATGTCCTTAGGTTAGATAGGTTTAATCAGTTCTAAGTTCTAGGCGACTGATGACCACAGATGTCAAGTCGCATAGTGCTCAGAGCCATTTGAACAATTTTTTTTTGTTTTCCATCTCAGAATATTGATGAATGATGCTGTTGTACGTATTAATGCTGAAACTTCAGAAAATTTTAGCGAAATGCTGGAAGAACTATGAAGGTTCGACGCTTGGTGTGGCGACTGGCAGTTGACTGCAAATACATGTAATGTTGTTGTTGTAGTCTTCAGTCCTGAGACTGGTTTGATGCAGCTCTCCATGCTACTCTATCCTGTGCAAGCTGCTTCATCTCCCAGTACCTACTGCAACCTACATCCTTCTGAATCTGCTTAGTGTACTCATCTCTCGGTCTCCCTCTACGATTTTTACCCTCCACGCTGCCCTCCAATGCTAAATTTGTGATCCCTTGATGCCTCAAAACATGTCTTACCAACCGATCCCTTCTTCTAGTCAAGTTGTGCCACAAACTTCTCTTCTCCCCAATCCTATTCAATACCTCCTCATTAGTTACGTGATCTATCCACCTTATCTTCAGTATTCTTCTGTAGCGCCACATTTCGAAAGCTTCTATTCTCTTCTTGTCCAAACTAGTTATCGTCCATGTTTCACTTCCATACATGGCTACACTCCAAACAAATACTTTCAGAAACGACTTCCTGATACATAAATCTATATTCGATGTTAACAAATTTCTCTTCTTCAGAAACGCTTTCCTTGCCATTGCCAGTCTACATTTTATATCCTCTCTACTTCGACCATCATCAGTTATTTTACTTCCTAAATAGCAAAACTCCTTTACTACTTTAAGTGTCTCATTTCCTAATCTAATTCCCTCAGCATCACCCGATTTAATTTGACTACATTCTATTATCCTCGTTTTGCTTTTGTTAATGTTCATCTTATATCCTCCTTTCAAGACACTGTCCATTCCGTTCAACTGCTGTTCCAAGTCCTTTGCCGTCTCTGACAGAATTACAATGTCATCGGCGAACCTCAAAGTTTTTACTTCGTCTCCATGAATTTTAATACCTACTCCAAATTTTTCTTTTGTTTCCTTTACTGCTTGCTCAATATACAGATTGAATAACATCGGGGGGAGGCTACAACCCTGTCTCACTCCTTTCCCAACCACTGCTTCCCTTTCATGCCCCTCGACTCTTACTACTGCCATCTGGTTTCTGTACAAATTATAAATAGCCTTTCGCTCCCTGTATTTTACCCCTGCCACCTTTAGAATTTGAAAAAGAGTATTCCAGTCAACATTGTCAAAAGCTTTCTCTAAGTCTACAAATGCTAGAAACGTAGGTTTGCCTTTTCTTAATCTTTCTTCTAAGATAAGTCGTAAGGTCAGTATTGCCTCACGTGTTCCAACATTTCGACGGAATCCAAACTGATCCTCCCCGAGGTCGGCTTCTACTAGTTTTTCCATTCGTCTGTAAAGAATTCGCGTTAGTATTTTGCAGCCGTGGCTTATTAAACTGATAGTTCGGTAATTTTCACATCTGTCAGCACCTGCTTTCTTTGGGATTGGAATTATTATATTCTTCTTGAAGTCTGAGGGTATTTCGCCTGTCTCATACATCTTGCTCACCAGCTGGTAGAGTTTTGTCATGACTGGCTCTCCCAAGGCCGTCAGTAGTTCTAATGGAATGTTGTCTACTCCGGGGGCCTTGTTTCGACTCAGGTCTTTCAGTGCTCTGTCAAACACTTCACGCAGTATCGTATCTCCCATTTCGTCTTCATCTACATCCTCTTCTATTTCCATAATATTGTCCTCAAGTACATCGCCCTTGTATAAACCTTCTATATACTCCTTCCACCTTTCTGCCTTCCCTTCTTTGCTTAGAACTGGGCTGCCATCTGAGCTCTTGATATTCATACACGTGGTTCTCTTCTCTCCAAAGGTCTCTTTAATTTTCCTGTAGGCAGTATCTATCTTACCCCTAGTGAGATAAGCTTCTACATCCTTACATTTGTCCTCTAGCCATCCCTGTTTAGCCATTTTGCACTTCCTGTCGATCTCATTTTTGAGACGTTTGTATTCCTTTTTGCCTGCTTCATTTACTGCATTTTTATATTTTCTCCTTTCATCAATTAAATTCAATATTTCTTCTGTTACCCAAGGATTTCTAGCAGCCCTCGTCTTTGTACCTACTTTATCCTCTGCTGCCTTCACTACTACATCCCTCAGAGCTACCCATTCTTCTTCTACTGTATTTCTTTCCCCTATTCCTGTCAATTGTTAACTTATGCTCTCTCTGAAACTCTGTACAACCTCTGGTTCTTTCAGTTTATCCAGGTCCCATCTCCGTAATTTCCCACATTTTTGCAGTTTCTTCAGTTTTAATCTACAGGTCATAACCAATAGATTGTGGTCAGAGTCCACATCTGCCCCTGGAAATGTCTTACAACTTAAAACCTGGTTCCTAAATCTCTGTCTTGCCATTATATAATCTATCTGATACCTTTTAGTATCTCCAGGGTTCTTCCACGTATACAACCTTCTTTCATGATTCTTAAACCAAGTGTTAGCTATGATTAAGTTGTGCTCTGTGCAAAATTCTACTAGGCGGCTTCCTCTTTCATTTCTTAGCCCCAATCCATATTCACTTACTATGTTTGCTTCTCTCCCTTTTCCTACACTCGAATTCCAGTCACCCATTACTATTAAATTTTCGTCTCCCTTCACTATCTGAATAATTTCTTTTATTTCATCGTACATTTCTTCAATTTCATCATCATCTGCAGAGCTAGTTGGCATATAAACTTGTACTACTGTAGTAGGTGTGGGCTTCGTATCTATCTTGGCCACAATAATGCGTTCACTATGCTGTTTGTAGTAGCTTACCCGCATTCCTATTTTCCTATTCATTATTAAACCTACTCCTGCATTACCCCTATTTGATTTTGTGTTTATAACCCTGTAGTCACCTGACCAGAAGTCTTGTTGCTCCTGCCACCTAACTTCACTAATTCCCACTACATCTAACTTTAACCTATCCATTTCCCTTTTTAAATTTTCTAACCTACCTGCCCGATTAAGGGATCTGACATTCCACGCTCCGATCCGTAGAACGCCAGTTTTCTTTCTCCTGATAACGACATCCTCCTGAGTAGTCCCCGCCCGGAGATCCGAATGGGGGACTATTTTACCTCCGGAATATTTTACCCAAGAGGATGCCATCATCATTTAATCATACAGTAAAGCTGCATGTCCTCGGCAAAAGTTACGGCTGTAGTTTCCCCTTGCTTTCAGCCTTCGCAGTACCAGCACAGCAAGGCCGTTTTGGTTAATGTTGCAAGGCCAGATCAGTCAATCATCAAGACTGTTGCCCCTGCAACTACTGAAAAGGCTGCTGCCCCTCTTCAGGAACCACACGTTTGTCTGGCCTCTCAACACATATCCCTCCGTTGTGGTTGCACCTACAGTACGGCCATCTGTATCGCTGAGGCACGCAAGCCTCCCCACCAACGGCAAGGTCCATGGTTCATGGGGGGGGGACATGTAATGTATTGCGCATAATTTTACATGATTGACGGTAAATCACTGGAAAATGTGACAGCCTTAAAATATATGGGAGTGAACGTCCACAACGACCTAAACTAGAACTACTACATAAAACTAGAGTGATTGCAAGAATCCTAAGAAAATATAATTCATCCACGAATGAAGTGGCTTATTTTTTTTCGATTGTGTCTTAGTGTTGCTCACCGGGGTATTTACACTCCTGGAAATGGAAAAAAGAACACATTGACACCGGTGTGTCAGAACTACCATACTTACTCCGGACACTGCGAGAGGGCTGTACAAGCAATGATCACACGCACGGCACAGCGGACAGACCAGGAACCGCGGTGTTGGCCGTCGAATGGCGCTAGCTGCGCAGCATTTTTGCACCGCCGCCGTCAGTGTCAGCCAGTTTACCGTGGCATACGGAGCTCCATCGCAGTCTTTAACACTGGCAGCATGCCGCGACAGCGTGGACGTGAACCGTATGTGCAGTTGACGGACTTTGAGCGAGGGTGTATTGTGGGCATGCGGGAGGTCGGGTGGACGTACCGCCGAATTGCTCAACACGTGGGGCGTGAGGTCTCCACAGTACATCGATGTTGTCGCCAGTGGTCGGCGGAAGGTGCACGTGCCCGTCGACCTGCGACTGGACCGCAGCGACGCACGGATGCACGCCAAGACCGTAGGATCCTACGCAGTGCCGTAGGGGACTGCACCGCCACTTCCCAGCAAATTAGGGACACTGTTGCTCCTGGGGTATCGGCGAGGACCATTCGCAACTGTCTCCATGAAGCTGAGCTACGGTCCCGCACATCGTTAGGCCGTCTTCCGCTCACGCCCCAACATCGTGCAGCCCGCCTCCAGTGGTGTCGCGACAGGCGTGAATGGAGAGACGAATGGAGACGTGTCGTCTTCAGCGATGAAAGTCGCTTCTGCCTTGGTGCCAATGATGGTCGTATGCGTGTTTGGTGCCGTGCAGGTGAGCGCCACAATCAGGACTGCATACGACCGAGGCACACAGGGCCAACACCCGGCATCATGGTGTGGGGAGCGATCTCCTACACTGGCCGTACACCTCTGGTGATCGTCGAGGGGACACTGAATAGTGCACGGTACATCCAAACCGTCATCGAACCCATCTTTCTACCATTCCTCGACCGGCAAGGGAACTTGCTGTTCCAACAGGACAATGCATGTCCGCATGTATCCCGTGCCACACAACGTGCTCTAGAAGGTGTAAGTCAACTACCCTGGCCAGCAAGATCTCCGGATCTGTCCCCCATTGAGCACGTTTGGGACTGGATGAAGCGTCGTCTCACGCGGTCTGCACGTCGAGCACGAACGCTGGTCCAACTGAGGCGCCAGGTGGAAATGGCATGGCAAGCCGTTCCACAGGACTACATCCAGCATCTCTACGATCGTCTCCATGGGAGAGTAGCAGCCTGCATTGCTGCGAAAGGTGGATATACACTGTACTAGTGCCGACATTGTGCATGCTCTGTTGCCTGTGTCTATGTGCCTGTGGTTCTGTCAGTGTGATCATGTGATGTATCTGACCCCAGGAATGTGTCAATAAAGTTTCCCCTTCCTGGGACAATGAATTCACGGTGTTCTTATTTCAATTTCCAGGAGTGTATATGGCAGGATAAAACCCCTTCAGTGTCCACGAGAGGGCCCTAGTAACAAGTACTTAACAATCTGATGGTCGACGGCACTGTACGAGTGGTGCCTGCCGCCCACTACCCTGCACATCGCAGTATTAAATGGGCTGCCACAGTGCAGACAACGGCCTCGGGAGACCGCAGACAACGCGCAGCAGCGTGTCCTACTGTGCGTGCTGTGTTTGCAGCCTTCCTCTCTGCTGCCGTGGAGATGGTTCAACTGTAACACTTACTTGAACTAATATATGGCTTGCTAATGATATTTCATTAGTGCACAGAGTGTCAACTGGCCTTCACCACCGTACTCCATTCTTCGCTATCATGCAAACATAAGGGTCTCAACCCAGTGCCTTACAACTCACTCGGAAGTTCCGAATACAGACAGTTCCACACGTAACTTAGGACTTACGTAAGATCGTACGATATATATTTTTCAAGAAGAAAGACCCCGTCTGATGGCATTTTATTAGGGTTTTGCATTTGAACATTTATGAAGACCCTTTCCTAAGGGGTATATCGATTGATATGCTATAATATGTTTGAGGACAACATGATGAATAATGCTAGCAGTTAACGGGATAGCCGGCAATAGTAGCCGAGCGGTTCTAGGCGCTACAGTCTGGAACCGCGAGACCTCTACGGTATCAGGTTCGAATCCTGCCTCGGGCATGGATATGTGTGATGTCCTTACGTTAGTTAGGTTTAAGTAGTTCTAAGTTCTAGGGGACTGATGACCTCAGCAGTTAAGTCCATTAGAGGTCAGAGCCATTTGAACAATTTAACGGGATATACACACCGTCTGTCTCACGTCAGAGCAGTAACTACGGTGGCAACTTGAACCAACAACTCTAAATAACAGATACAGGTTCAAAATGGTCACTTGTGTGCAGGCAATTTTAAGTAGTGAATGTGCCGCTGTATTGTGTCAACATTGTTGTGTCACAAATCGCAAAGGAGCAATATCTCCAATAACTCTAAATCGAGTGTTCGAGATATTCTCCAGAATAGAAATTGTGTGCAAAGTTTTTCCCACACACCTCTACTACCAAACAAAAAAAAAGGACATACGGACACTTGCTGCTGCTTGATTGAAATTAAAAACACTTTCCGAAACAAATCGGCACAGGGAGTGTGCAGTAGGTGGTGGTGGTGGGGGGGATACACTTGATATAATTAATACGAACCTATCACAAAGGACATGGTGAGGAAAGTCACATGAACGGTCAACAAACTGATGACATAAAAATGGCTCTGAGCACTATGGGACTTAACTTCTGAGGTCATCAGTCCCCTAGAACTTAGAACTACTTAAACCTAACTGACCTAAGGACATCACACACATCCATGCCCGAGGCAGGATTCGAATCTGTGACCGTAGCGGTCGCGCGGTTCCATACTGTAGCGCCTAGAACCTCTCAGCCACTCCGGCCAGCGAGTTTTCTGACAGTTTCAGATGGTTGTATGTACGTTCTCTGCGTTGTACTCAAGTGTGTGAGTGTGTGTGTGTGTGTGTGTGTGTGTGTGTGTGTGTGTGTGTGTGTGTGTGTGTGGTGGGAGGGGGGGTGGGGGGACTAAGTAGTACACGTAAACCATAATCTTAACGTTTCTCTACATTTTAAGAATACAGTCTCGAAATTTTGTAAGCTGACATCTGCTTGGTTGACTGGGAAAAGGGGTTTGAAGATTTGACTAGAGTATACTCCTGAAGACCTTGAAAGATGTTGGTTTAGATGGGAAGAACAAAACACTGATCAAGTAAATGTGAAGTAGACATGAAGTGGTAGTAAGGATTGACAAAGGGGGAATAGATGATATGGGTATTGGAAATGTTTGACAGGGGTTTTGCCTGTCAACCACGTATCTCAATATTTATGCTGAGAAACAGTCAGATGAAGATACAGAAACAGCATGAGGTATAATAGAAGCAACAGAACGAATAAAGATAATTATGTATGCAGATGATCAAGCATTGTTGGCAGACTCAAAGAAAGAATTAAAATTTATGCTGGAGAAGTTCATAAAAAAGGGGCAAGGTAACGCAAACAGGATAAGTGTAGGGAAGACGAAAGCGATGAGTTTAAGTAAACATGTAGATTCCATTACAATACCACTGGAAGAAAAGGTTGTAAAACAAGTAAAAGCTTTTAGGCACTTCAAACGTTTTGTAATAGAAATGGACGCTACAGTGCCTTGGAAAAAAAAGAGATGCTCCTAGAAGACATGGTGGGATGTCAAAGCAACTTCGTACTAACACGCACACACTATCGTCCTATATGCAAAGGATTAGAGTTGCAATTCTCTCTGACAGGTATAACAGCCACCAGAGTATATTAGTGTTATCCATGTTTAGCTCTGTCACTAGGCCTAGTAGAGTACGCAAGGGGCATGGAGAGCGTCACATATTAAATGAGTTCTGTGAAGAACACGAAGATGCCACATACTCGTGTGAGACAGCGTTATCAACACTTGGCAGCATTCGGGAGTCTATTTCGCCAGTTGGTTTAAATGTGCCATATTCGGCTGCACTGCACGGGAACGTGGGTAGACCGGTCGACCACATCTGACAACCACAACGGATGATCGTCGTACTGTTCACCAAACACATCGTACAACTTTCACATCTGGACCTACCATCCACGAACACGTAAAGGACTCCCTACAGCATTCCATGTTATTTCACACCACTGACTGGAGACTATCAGCAGCCGGACTAGGAAATTACCGTCCTATGAGCAGGCTTTCGTTACACCAAAACACAGACCGCTGCGTTTGATGTGGTGCCGTGACCGGAAAGCATGTACTGCTGACTGAACGGTGTCGCGTTGTGTTCAGCGATGAATCGTGGTTCTGCACTATACCGGATGACAATCGTTAGCGAGTATGGTGTCTACCTGAGGAGAGGGCGCATTCTTCCAATGTTTCTGAGAGGCACTGTGGTGCTATTCCTGGCGTCGTGCTGTGGGGAGCTATCGGGTTCGACTTCAGGTGACGGCTGGTAGTGATGAGGAAACTCTGACGACTCCGCGGTGCGTCATGGAAATGAACTCTGACGACGCCACGGTACGTCTTGGAAACCCTGCGCTCTCATGTATTACGTCACTTGCAACAGCATCGTGGTGCCATTTTTCAACAGGACAATGCACGTGAACACGTGGCACGTGTTTCTATGAACCGTCTGAGTGATGTGGAGGTACCCATGAGAGCAGCAAGATCGCCAGATCCGTCCCTGACAGAACATGTCTCGAGCCATCTCAGACGCCGAATCGGTGTCAGTGCCAGTGGCCAGAATATCAATGATCAGTTAGAACAGTTGTGGGACAGCTTGTTTCAGGAGAATATTCAACGCTTTCATGGCTCCCTTTCAAGCGAATAAGAGCATGAATACAAGTCAGAGGTGACGCGAGGTCATACAGATAAGTTGACTCATACTGCCAACTACTTTGTAAATTCGTCTCGATGTTGTAATCAGTGAAGTAACTTTGCCCTCTCAACACGTAAAGTTTCATTTTGTTTCCTTCTCAGCTTCTCTGTGCCTCACATTTTTGTCAGGCCGTGTATATCTAGGGACTAAGAAGTAATACATCAATGGGTAAAAGAGCTTGTTGCTGCGGAGAAAAATGATTAAAGTGAAACAAGACGAATGACGAAAAACTTCAAAGAATAGGAAACAAAACTGGTAGAACTGCTAAAAATGAGTAAAACTACCGGGACCTATACCGCGAAGAAACTGCCTCCACCAAAGGGTTGTCGATGGAAAGAGTTCAGGGAAGATAATGTGAGGATGGAGAAAGCTCAGACTTCAGGTCGTTAGCAGTTATTAAGTCACTTTGAGTGATATATGCATGTATACAAGAGTAGTTTCAAAAGAATGAACATTTCGATATAAGGCCTGATCGACGCAGACGCCATTAGTAAGGGCAAACAATACCTCCAGATTTCTACACGAACGTTAGTGAAAATTACAAACCCAGAACCTAGATGAGTTTAAACTCGTAGGATGAATACAACAACGTACCAACAAAAAGTCATTATGACTGCAGAGAGATGGCGTAGACGCACGCCGAGTAGCGGATTCTATCGTGCGGCCGGAGAGTTAGTCTAACGGCAAGCACTGTCAATAAAGAAGGCCAGCCTGAACAATAATCACAAATACACAATAGATGTACAAGTCCTACACACAGAGGAAAAGAGGGCCAAACTCGACCAATTAGAAATTTTAGAAATTAAAAAACAGATGTGTATATCCGCACACCTATTCTTAAACGAGCAAACCCAGTTCAATTATTCACCTCTCTTTTAGATGAGATCACAACCCCAGGATAGAAGCAAAATTTTGAGCTCCAGTCCATCGTGGTTAAAAATATCTTAGCTGATGCATTAATTCGGTCTGGTCACTGTAGTATAATTGGTGAATGTGTATTAATGGATGTAATTTGTTAAAAAAAATGGTCATTGATGTAAGGGTACATTAAGCTACGGATCGATACCTAAGAAGTTGAGATTATCTTTGCCTTGTCATCATGTTTATTTATGTTTCGTCATTTTTGGGAATCAGTAATATATTTGAAAATGGGCATATAACTCGAAACCTAGGTTGTGCAATAAAATTAATAATAAATTGTGAAACACAGCTAAAAACAGTGTTTGTTTCCTTAATTTACAATGTTTCACCACGAACCCTCAGCTGATTCAATTAAAATGAAGTTTATAACTATAAAGTGTTACGATTGAACTCTATTTCTTGGACAACAATTTCAAACCTGTCCGAACTTCGAATAAGCACTAATAAGTGACGTGGCAGCTCAAAGAAATGTGACAAATCATCATGAAAACTAATAAAGTAGACTTGCACACAGATGAAACAAAAAGTGGTTTAGGGAAAATTGGAGTTTCAACCTGCAGAAACGTGGAAATCACATGAAATTCTTTCAATGAAAAGGAGTCGCCACTCTGTGCCAGTATGCCTCGTCAAGTCAAAAGCGTGCAATGTCAGCAGGTTCCTGAAGCAGAAATCTCGTCTCCTGCGAAATGAATTTTTATTTGAGTGCCATTTCATCAGGACAGGGCGTCTTGATGCGATAAAGGGTGGATATAAGAGGGTGGTGGGGTGTTGTGGGGTGTCATGAAAGTCTCTAACCCCCCCCCCCCCAAACACATTTCAGTACAAGCGTCTCAATTTAATATACATTTTGGAGAATAAAGTACCACGAAAATTTGTCTCGAAAACAACAAGGTCTTCTATAAATTACAAGCTACCGTTAACACAGGATACTTTTCGACTGTTTGTGTGAGGGTCTGCCGACGTGGATGAGCGTTAGATGTGACCCTGGCCAAGCATTAGACAACTACAGTAATACTGCATCTGGGAGTGAGGGCGCTTCAGTCGGCTTATCGTGAGCTTTAGAGTGACATTTCTCGAAAACACGCTGAACTACTTGATAATATATGCACAACTGTCTTGAAATCATTCAAAGTGCGATGCCTTTTCCTTAGTCACCACTGTATTTGCCAACAGTAACGTCACCGCGTGTTTCCGATATCGGCCAAGGGAGGCCAAGTGCAACAATGCCGTGGTCAGGTAATAATGGCGCACATTCGCAGGTGCTGTCGACACCGTTCGTATATCACAGGTACAACCGACATACACAGGAGGTTGAGTAAGACAAAACAGAAAGAGAAAGATCCTCCACTCAGAGAATAATATAACCGAAAGGCTGGCTTCCCTATCGTAGGTGAAAACTACCGAAAGAAACAATATTCACATTGTTTACACGCTCGCATATCCACAGTGTTTAGACCTGTGTTCTCAGTCGTAGTGCTATGTGAAACAGTGATAAGGAGAGTGCACACTACGATTTTATATTGTGCACATTATAACGTTGCAAAATTTGAGAGTTTGTTACTACTATAGTTCGCAAGTTAATTGATATTATGCTCTGTATTGTGGTTTCTTGGATGTTACTCTAAAGCGATGTACTAAGTACTGATGTAAAGAAATTATTATTTATTGTTAATTTCGAATATCTCCATTAGGACTGCGCAGAGTACGGAGGTAAGCTGTTGCCTTTTTTTGTGCCCATGTGCCCTTCATTCTCTTTCCGTGGGCTTCCTTTCTCTCGTCAGACCATGCTTTTCCAGTATTACTCTTCGGGTTTCTCTCTTGATCAGCTTGCCCTTTTGTTAATTCTGGACCTGAAGATATCGCGGTTTTGGACATCTGCTAGTGTAATTCCTGACAATTTCAGAGCAATTTTGATGCTGCCAATCCATTTCATACTGTTGGTGTTGGCTTTACCTCCGTTATCAAAGAATTCGACTTTTGTTTCGTCTGTCTTTGTTCATTCTTTTAATGCATCCATAGAATATTAACCTGCATTTTCTAATGTCGCTTTGGATATTTGTGTGCTGTTTGATTACCTGTGAGTCGGTAATGCACCTCTACAAGTTTTGAGCCTACAATATTCCTTACTATTTTGCGTTCCTTTTTATGATGGTTTTCAACGTATGTTTTCCCGTTCAAAATTGGTATTTCTTATCCATAGAGGCATTTCGGTTTGATTACTGTCTTGTAATGCCTTAGTTTTTTTGTGCTTGGAGATATTTTTCCTGCTGTACATAACTTGGGTAAGTCGATATGCAGTTTCCATCTTTTGGCATCTAATTTCGTATGCTTTTATTTCGCTTCTACTCTCCAGAATGGTTTCATCGATACATTTAAATTGTGAACTCGTTTAGTTTTGCTGTTTTTCGTCTCCATAAATTTTGGTGCTGGTTTGTTGCAGGTCACGCATTATGTCTTTGTAAAAGATATTTGGTGCTCGACATTTCTGCAGTTTCTTGCGAGAATTCAATCTGATTTTGGAATGATGAAATTATTATTTTTATTATTAGTAGTACAGTAAAACACTTCATGTATTTCATTGTTACTTTTATCAAAATCGAAGGTCTCTGTGGCACGTTAAAAGTGTGGGTGACGGCAAGTAATATTTCTGGGGGTGAGAGGGAGACAGTTACAAACTATGACATCTTGATAGATGTCATTTTACTGCGTAGACCATATTTTTTTTAAAAAAGGTCACAGTATGAATTTTGACCGCTTGAACATTTTCGAGCAATCTCTGTTACTTGCGTCACAGTGAAAAACTGTAGTTGTAGAACATCTTATATTGCACGCATGTGTGTGGAGAAAGCAACATCCGACAGCATCCGTAATAAATGTCTCTAACGATCATAGTAGTTACGGGCACAACTGCCTCAGACTTGAATTCTGTGTGCAAAAAGAGTAAGATGCGACATCTATGCGGTTTTTGTCGCTATACCACTATGTGTTGCGCGCTTGTTTGGTGACAAATTCGGCATAAGGGTCGCATGTTTCTTTTTTTGCACATGGAATTCACATCTGGGAGAGTTGTACTCGTAACTAACACAATCGTTAGAGGCGTTTACTAAGGACGCAATCAGATGTTGCTTTCTCGACACAGACGTATGGAATGTAAGGCGTCATACGATTACAGACTTTCAATGTGACACAGGGAACAGAGGTAACTTGAAGATTACAAAGGGCGCAAAATTCGCTAATAGCTAAAGTAAGAAATAAAGTGATTTACAGCCAACGGAGGAAAATGACTTCCCTCAAGAAATTTGCCGCGACTATCTACATCTACATCTACTATGGACCCATTTATACAAAAAAACTATGAAATGTCCCAGAACCGAAATATGGATCCGCGTGCGCTGTACACTACGCAGTGGCTTAGCGATTGCTGGTTGCGCCCAGAGTGACAGCACGGAATGTCAACACGGCGGTAAAACACCATACAGCATCGTTCACAGAGTTTGCTCCAAGATGAACCGCGCGTTGTCCTTTCGACTATGAACTAGACTGATGGAATGTCATCCTCCTGTGTCCATAAACAAAAAAACGCGCCGGGCTCCACTGGCACGTGAACACAGGCGCGCACAGTGACAAATTAGAATGTTTTCAAGCTGACTCTAAACGTGGCTCGGTAGCTCGGTGGTATGGGTCAAACTTCACATCCAATGGGCCATAGTTCAATACCCAAGCGGTCCTGGTATATTTTTCTATCACTTCCTACTTCTTTCACCTCTGACATGACTTGTGTACGTAAAAAATCCGAGATGCATCGTAGTTAGAAGTCACCCTGTAAGCGGCTAGGTAAGTCAGTTTAAAAGTCAGAATAAGACAAGGGCATATACCTCGAACAAGACCATTACTGCTAAAGCGCTGCAGTGTTCAAATCAAGATTCTGGCAGATACAGCTTTACCTTACCCGCTTTAACCTGTTCGACAGCGACGGCGGCAAACATGTTATACGCAAACACAAGCAGCAAGTTGGAAGCTCACATTGTTGAGTGGCATACCAAGAGTGATGATTTGGGATGCGATACTGACGGATACATATTGACAATAATTTGAACAGAAACCACCACATGGAATAGTTGTAGCCCGTAGACTTCCTTCAGCCAAAACCACACGCCATATTTCAATAAGGCAGTTCCCTGTCACCTGGTGAGAGGCATTTTCGTCACGTTTCAATTTTGATATGGCACTTTTCACGAATGGTGTACTACTTTGTGAAGATATCTGCAGCAAAGACAACAGTGAAAGTAGCAACACTAAAATCTGATGAAAATTAATGGCGTAAAGATACATTTCATTTGACATCCCATTACTATAGCATGTCTGAGCAGTCTGAAATAAACATACTTTGCGGGAGGAAGAATCAGCTTATTCTGAGGGTATTAGATTAGGATACAAGACACCAAACGTAGTTGACCAGTTCAGCTATTCGAGAAGTAAAATAACTGACGATGACAAAATAAATATGTATCAAATTTACGGTAGCCTATACCAAGAGGAGATTTATAAAAATATGATATTTCAGTCTTTGATCGCTATTTTTCATTTTCAATGACCGGTTTCAGGCTAACTTCCCATCTTCAGATCATATATTGCAGTTACAAAGTAACTTGTCAGCACAGAACTATCGGTTCGCTGAGTTATGACAGCAAACCGATAGTTCTGTACTGACAAGTTACTCTGTAACTGCAATATATGATCTGAAGATTGGCAGCTAGCCTGAAACCGGTCATTGAAAATAAAAAAAATAGCGACCAAAGACTGAAATACCATATTTTATTTAATGAACAATCGTGAAAATCCCATTAAGACAATCATGTCTAGTTTTGATAAAAGAGGAGATTTCCCTAGTTTTGATAAAAGAGGAGATTTCCCTAAAAAGAGAAATATATTAACATCGAATACAAACGTAAGTTTTAGGAAGTTTTTCCTTGGAAGTATTTGTCTGAAGAGTAGCTTAACACAGAAGCGACACGTGAACGATAAACACCATAGACAAGAAGATAATGGAAGCTTTTGAAATGTCGTTATATAGAACAATTCAGGAGATTGGACGGGTAGATCGTGTAACTAATTAAGACGTATTATATTCAATAAGGGAAAAATAATTTTATTATACAACTTGACAGGTGATAGGACATGTTCTGTGACATCACGTAATCGTCAGCTCGGTAATAAAACGAAGTGTGAGGATGTAAAAATTGTAGAAGAAGTCGAAGGCTTAATAGAGTTAGCATGTTCTAATGGATATAGGGTGCAGTAGATATGCACAAATGAAGAAATTTCCATAGAACAGACTAGCGAGGACAGCTCATTAAATCAGTCTTCCAACTGATGACCACAAGGACAACAAAAACAAAACACAAATTTCCAGCCTTCCTATCTTTTAGGACGCTGAAGTAAAATATACACCTTTTTCCACACGCTGGATACCTACGTACGAAAGCGTCGGAGCGTACACAGCAGATAAAATGAGAACCACAGAGTGCTTTGTGTAAATATTAGATTAAAGATAACGTGTGCTCTCATTTAAACCAGCTAAATCTGTACAGCAAGCGACATGTTCAATGTATTGTTATTTCTTCATAATAACGCAATTGTTAAGAAAATGTGGTTCTCTTTTCTTTTTTTCTTTTAAAAAAAGGACAGAAAACCTAACTCCTCTTTAAAAACAACGGACTCATCAACTTAGTCGAACTTGCGTAATGACTAAATTCTTTCGGACTAGCATACACTCCTGAGATCCCAAAGATAGACTAATGCCACTGTCTATGTATCTTCAGATATTGTAGCTAATCTCTTAGTTCCGTGTGACGTAAATACTTCCTCAGAGCCAAAGCATACAACTCAATGCTTGAAAACTTAGCATCGCAAACATGACGGCTGCGGACAAGCATCAGAGCAACAGGAACAAGGTACAGTCAAGAAACCGGAAAATACGACAAAAAATCCTGTTGCTAAGGAAAAATGTATAGTTTCTCCATATGTGCCTGTAGTAATGAGGTTTGAAAAATTGCGTTGCATCTGTGGCGAGTGAATAAATTCTGTAACCATATTTCCGCAGGAGATTATGAAAGGCAGAACCTTTTCTGCTTTGTCTAAAAATATCTGTTATGCGCATTACTGACCAGAAGAATGGCGACGGGTGAAAACCATAAGTAGTCCAGATGAGGAGCTCCTGAGACGAAATCGTGATACATTCCACGCAAATCAAGTGCACTGTTTCTGTCGCTTGGCTACTTGTCTGCGCACTGTACTCAAGCAATGTTTCGATTCTGAAGCAACGGCTCATTTGCTGGATACATCCTTCCTATAGTATCTTCACTAGCACGGCTTTCCGTAATTTAAGAGCGCGATCAAAGGTTCTCACCCGACTCTTAACAGTAAGGCAACTGACCGAGTGAGGTGGTGCAGTCGTAAGACACTGGCCCCATATTAGGATGGAGGTTCAAATCCTCGTCCAAACATCCAGATTTACTTCTTCCGTTGTTTCCCTCAGTCGCTTGAGGCAATACCGAGATGGTTCTTTTGAATACTGACACGGCTTATTTCCTTACCCTATTCCTAATCTACATCCCATGTGATTTTCTTCCCATGTATGGTTTTTAAACCTGTGTCTACTCTGGAACCAATGTTACAACTCAAATGGCGCTTCAGCTGACGCTGTCGCATTTGCCGATTTTCTCTCCCAAGTTTCAAAGCGTGTGTTAATAGACGGTTATGGCGAAAATCAAGCTATCAAGCTTTCGCTTTAAGACATTTACAACTGGATTTCCTCTCCACTCTCGCTACCTCTGCAAAAGAAAATAAGTTAGTAGCGTGGTGTATACTTTCGAGTTTCACCCAGTTTTCCTTTGGAACTTTTGCGCATGGAAAATAATGATTCACAACATTCGTTCCCGCATTCATAGGGTGGGAAAGGGTACTGTGATCAATTGTAAGGTGTGCCCAAATGAAAACGGAGACTACAGTTGTATGTAAAGAAATTTCAGCAACAACATTATAATTACAGCTTATGTGGAACAATACAGCCGTACATAACTGCCAAGTCGTTGATACATCGATCCCAAAGCGTAGTAAGGGAGGGGATAGCTTCAGTGTAGTAACTCACGGTTTGCTGACGGATACAGTTTTCAACAGAGTCGTGCACGTTCTTGTCACAGGTGAACCTCTGGTCTTTCAGAGATTGTTTCAAAGGATCAGCGATATGCAAGGCACATTGAGAGATATCTGGGCTATAAGGAGGATAGGAGGATGTTCCAGGACCTCCCATCGAAATTTCTGAAGGAGCCCGAGGGTCTTCTTAGCCGCATGTGACCTAGCGCTTTCCTGGAGAACCACTATCCGCATTCGAAAGCTTACCTCTACACTTGTTCTTGATGGCCTGTTTCAGCTTGAGCAACGTGTTACAATACTTCTTAGCGATGACATTTGCACCCCGTGGTAGCCACTCCATGAGTAGAGGATCTTTCGATGAAAAAAAAAAAAAAAACCTGAGCGCAGAGTGGGCTTTTATTTTTTGGACGATGAGAGCCCGGAAGACGTCATTACACGATCATCAGTTTAGAGACAAGGTCGAAGTGGTGACACCACGTTTCATGATATGCCATAATCTGGAAAATGAAATCCGTTCCTTGCTTCGTGTACCTCAACAGATGGCCATAAAAACACCCATTCTCGCTGTCGTCTGATTGTCCAAAAGATGCTTGGGCGTCCACTGTCCACAAAATTTGCCATGATGAAGCTTCTCGTGGATTATGTCATGCAGAGTTACTTTGCTTATCGAAGTGCAACAAAAAAAAATGGTTCAAATGGCTCTGAGCACTATGGGACATAACATCTGAGGTCATCAGTCCCCTAGAACGTAGAACTACTTAAACCTAACTAACCTAAGGACATCACGCACATCCATGCCCGAGGCAGGATTCGAAACTGCGACCGTAGCGGTCGCACGGTTCCAGACTGAAGCGCCTAGAACCGCTCGGCCACAGAGGCCGGCGACAGTACAACAGCAATATCGAGGATGGTGATCTGACGATTCGTCCATATGTGCTCCCCCACACTCCAGATCGTGGCACTGGTGGTGTAACATGCGACTTCCCAGGGCGTGGCATGTTCTTTATGCTTACATGTTACGCCTCATAACGCTGACAGCACCGGAATAATTGTGCACCGCGCGAGACAATGCTCTCCGTGCGGCTGATTCATCCTGCGATAAATCTGTGAAGCATGCTTTCCTTCTGAGCGAAGAAACTGGACAACGGCTCTCTGTGCTGGTTCAGAGGAATCCATCATGCAACAAACTGCAGAAAAAATTCTCCAGAGACGAAGAAACTGTTGCGAAGCTGTTAACACCGCTTGTGCAACTGGGAATACCACCGTGCCATCTGTCGACAAACACATTCGCCCAATGGGATTACTACACCATCGCTACGGCGAAGGTCTCCATTTAAATTAGGCATATCTGATATTTTTCCTGTCTGTGTGTTGCGTTTGGAACCAATTCAGCATTTGCCTACACGAGTGTAGAAAATCACCTACAACAAGATGACCCATGTAACACGCAACGGTCATTAATGTGGTACATGGATACGATTCGTGTCTGGGTCAACCCCAAGTTTCGCAAGCTAGCGCACCGCACATTCAGACACATTAGCAGGTCACCACTAGCACAGAATAACAAGTCAAAAGGGGTAACTGCGAGTATTGTTGCAACAGTACAATACTAGTTAGATCCTACAACACTGTTAAGACAGTTACACTTCACTGGAAACTGCGGCGGAGATTGTAGAAGAGTTCCCATTTCCTGCAGGGGATTAGGCCTCTATCATATCCCCTTCCTAGCATAAATGCATACACTAGCAGATAATAAGTTTAATAAAATAGTCAACCAAGGACAGTTGAATGTAGTCGAATTAAATCTGATGATGCTCAGGGAATTCCATTAGAAACTCATCCACTATATTTCGCACATGAGTTTTGCTATTTGGGCATCAAAATAAGTCACTATGGCCGAAGTAGAGAGGATATAATATATGCAGACTGGGAATAGCAAGAAAAGCGTTTATGAAAAGAGAAATTTGCTAAGATCAAACATACGTTTAAGTGTTATGAACTCCAATCTGAAGATAGGTCTATTTGTGTGGCGTGTAACCCTGTCCAGTGGAGAATCGCGGGCAATAAGCACACCTGACAAGAAGAGAATTGAAACTTTGGGTAGATCCAATTACTAATGAATTTTGGAGAAAAGAAATTTAAAAGGACCGATTGGTTGATAGGACACATCCTGAGATATCAAGTAACAGTCAATTTGGCAATGGAGGGGCGTGTGAGGGATAAAAACTGTAGAGGTAGAACAAGGTTTGAGTACAGTGGTCAGGTTTGAATGGATGTAAGTTGCAGTAGTTATGCACGTATGAAGAGGCTTGTACAGGATAGATCAGCGTGGAGAGATGAATCAAGCAACTGAACAGGCAAGGGAAAAGATATGGGAATAGTGTCGGTCAGAAAAACCCTGAGCTTTGTGTCAGCGACGATGTTCGAGTATTACGCAAGAGCTAGATCTTCGCTCGGGCCGCTACCGGCTAGCGCCCTTCGCTGATGAAACAAAAGCAACGCGTGCGAGCAGGACGTACGTTATCACTGTACTTCGATATCTTGGCCGATAACTACAGTGCAAACTGCGTGAGTCAGACGCCACTCTGTCAAGAAAGGCCAAGAAAATACTCTAACTAAGCTTATTGCGAAATCCAGACAAATACACTCGCCGAAAATCTTTCGACATTTGTGCGGCTTCTCGCAACGGCACTACCAGGAGCGGCAGCAGGTAGCCGCTACGTCATTAAATTCACTTTTTGAACACTTTACAATAGTCGGCTCTTTTCATAGGCCTAAGGCTTCCCGCATATATGTTTCACGAACACTATTCCGATCACAAGAAAATTATGGACGTTGTGCCACTAAATTCGCAAATTTCATTCAATGAGTGCAACGAAAGGACATTCCAGTTGGAGAATTTAATGGCGCGTAACCATATACAATAGAACGAAAGAAGCGAAGCGCGAACTTTGGGCTAACTACTTTTTTTAGCTGGCACATATTGGTACACGTGGAGTAAGGCAAACACTAATATTTACAGGGCTCAATCAAAAATGATCGAGCTCCACTGCAGATATGAATTATGACCTTACAAAATATATAAGATTTCTCTTATACTTCAGAAATAAGGAGCATCCACGTGTCCTCTACAACGAAGATCAAAGACTTGCTTCGATAAGCTCTAAGTCCAATGCCTGACAATGAGTGATAACGGCACTGTTGTCCTGCGGCAAGGTTCTAATAAAGATGTGCTGCCGTACACTTACGCTCTTCTGTTATGAAATGCGGTTTGTTTGCGTTGTTGTGGATGAGTATGATATGTAAAGAAGAGGATGAATCTGGTTGGAACACACAGCCTGCTGCTCTCGAAGTGCATCAATCCCTACCTGACCGGAAACCACGTTTTAGAATGTCACACACATTCATCACATGAGACGATGCGGGAATGTTTCAAAAGAAACCTAGGGGGACGACAATATGGCGAACATAGAATGTACGCGCCACCTTTCATACTATTGCCGCTTACATACTAGTGCCGCACAACATTTGGCCACCAACAACATTAGAAGTGGTCATCTACGTATAGAGCACCGTGCCAACATCCTTAAGCGGCCTTGGCTGTGTGGTAAACTATATCTTCCAAATAGAGAAACAATATGAAACAGGTAAACGATTGTCCCACTAAGAGACTACCATCTCTCGTAAAATAGTGGCGTTTGCAGCCGCTGTTTTGGCGCGAAACTTTCGTCGCGAACGTTGCATAAAGACAAGGTGTTTCTAATAGGACTTGATGACATTGAAAATTCGTATAAGTTTATTCCTATGGCTTACAGCCTCCGATTTAGTGTTAGCATAATACAGAAGCTGTTTCTCTTATAGCTAAACAGGTTTAATGTGACTTCCGTTGGTTATGCGTCACATATACCACCTGAAGTCAGTTTCCTCTCAAACTCGCTGCAACATGATAGACGTCACTTATTCGACTGTCGGGTACATTATTGCTTTGCGATCTGCTAGAGAAGCCGGTCAGGGAGGTTCAAAACATGGTATCCTTGATGAGTCTTCGCACGGAAAAAATCATTCAGGTCTGATGAACGTGGAGGCTATTCAATCAGCACACCTCCGTCAATCCTTTTACCTGGAAAGAGGTTATTGAGGAAACTCGGAAGGTCAGTGAGGCAGTTTGGTGGTGCGCCATCTTGCACAGAGCGTAGGCAGTGTTCTTGGCCAGTACTGCTGATCAGAGGGATTGAAAAGTTTTTCAGAATATCTTAGTACACTATTCCGCTGATTTTCTCTTCTTGACGAAAGAAAGGGACGAAGATCTTGTTCTTGCTAAGTGCATAACGGACGTTAACTTTTGTGCTATCATGATCATGTTCCAGGGTTTTTCGTGGGGTTTCACTGTTCAAATCCTACATTTGTGTTTATTAACTTTATCACTTAAGAGAGAAGTCGACTCATCAGCAATGATGTTGTTTCCCAACAAATCTTCGTTTTTATCCAATCGATATAACATTTCCCCGCTAAAGTCCTTACGAGCAATTCTATCAATGTCTTTAAGTTCTCGCAACACTCTTAATTTGTACGATTTGAGGTGCTGATGTCTTCTTAACACACGCCAAACAGTAAAGTGTGGGACGCTCAGCGAGTGAAAAGCACGCCACGTTGATTTTGTCGGACTGTTTAACAAAGCTTCGGCACACATGCTTTACGTCGTCTTCAGGCACACGCAGTCGACCTGATGACTTTTTACGGTTTACCAAGCATGCAGTTTCAACAAATAGTTTATGCCACTCATAAATGGTAGGACTACTAAGAGGATCTTTAATATAGTAGATACGCCTTTGATTTTTCTAACCAGTGAAGGCAGCCACCTTTGCCAACTTCGCTAGCGATTTCGCTGGTGTGATTTATACTAGCGAAAGACGTGGATAAAAACTTGATCTACTTTCCTACAAAGTTACACCAAGGCTAAGTCACAGTCGTATGAGTAAGTTTGTATGAGTTTTCAAAATTTTAAAGTTCATTTAGAAACATCGAGTATCGTGAGGTTTGCGCAGAAAGTGTGGTCTACGTCTGTCCAGATCCCACAGAGCAGCGAAAACTGCAGCCTTTCTTGACATTTTTGGAATCCGTCCAATGGAGATCACCATCTCCAAATCCCAACCTAAGTTGTACCACTGACAAGCTCCCGGGAATGCCGAGCAGAACAGGTTTTCTCCGAGCGTTCCAGGGACGAAGTGCATTTACCATAGGCACACTATTTTGGAAGCAGCATTTCCATCGTTATCAAATCATACTGCTCTTTAAAAAAAAAAAAGCAGCGATGATGTGACTGAATTTTTAAGACTCTACTAGTGAAATAATGCGCTTAAATGACAGAAAAGTCAGAAACATAATTGTCCTGTATCAATTAAACAATTTCCGCAATTTACGCTGCATAGGTTGATCAAGATAAATGGCATTTTGGTGAACGAGCCGTTGCTGCAACTTATGGTTTATTTTAATGGTATGGCCGGCATATAGAATCATCTAAGTCTCTTTCGGAAACACTATGGGTACATAGTAGGCTACTGTGTTACAATATTACGAATTGCCTTGCGGAAAACAATATGTTGGTACACAGTCAGAACGGATTCAAAAAATATCGTTCTTCTAAAACATAATTAGCTCTTTATTCTCACAAAGTAATGAGTGCAAAGGGGAGACGTTCTCAAATCGGTTCCATATTTCTAAACTTCCAAAGGGCTTTTGATGCTGTTCCTCAAAAGCGGCTTCTAATGAAATTGCGTGCCTATGGCGTATCCTCTTAGTTGTACAACTGGCTTCGTGATTTCCTGGCAGAAAGGTCGCAGTTCGTGGTAATTTACGGAAAGTCATCGACTAAAACAGAAGTGGTATCTAGCGTTCAACAATGAAGTGTTATATGCCCTGAGCTGCTCCTAGTCTGTATACTATATACGATGTAGCAGACCATCTGAACCGCCCTCTTAGACTGTTTGCATGTTGTGTTGGCATTTACCGTTCAGTAAAGTAATCAGAGGACCAAAACCAATTGCAAAATGATTTAGACAAGACATCAGTATGGTGAGATAAGCGGCAATTGACTCTAAATAATGAAAAGTGTGGTGACATCCACACGAGTACTAAGAAGGACGACGTTAAATTTCGGTTACACGATAAGTCATACAAATCTAAAGGCTGACAATTCAAGTAAATACCTAGGAATTGCAATAACGAACAACTTAAATTGGAATGCTTAAGTAGATAATGGTGTGGGGACGGTAAACTAGTGACTGCGTTTTATTGGCAGGTAACTTAGAACATACTACAGATCTAATGTAGAGATTGCGTGCACTACGCTTGTCCGTCACCTGTTAGAGTATTTCTGTCAAGTGTGGTATCCTTACCAGATAGGATTGACCAAGGTTCAAAGGGCTGCTCGTTTTGCTTTACCGCGAAATGGGGTAAAGAGTGTCACAGATATGATACAAGTTCTGGGGGGCTTATCATCAAAACAATGGCGTACTTCGTTGCGGCGAGGTCTTTTCATTACATTTCAATATACAAATTCGCCTCTGGATGCGAAAATATTTTGTTGACTTCCACGTACATAGGGAGAAACTAGCACTGTAATAAAATAAGAGAAATCAGTGCTCGCACTGAAAGATTTAAATATTCGTTTCTCCAGCGCGGTGTTAAGAGCTTGAAACAACAGAGAAATAGTGTGAAGGCGATTCGATGAAGCCTGTGCCATTCACTTAAGTGTGAATTACAGAGTAGTTATGCAGATTTGTAGATGGTCCTATGCCCCCCCCCCCCTCCTCTTCCCCGTTTGTGTCTATGGGCCTAGAAAGAGGAGGGTCTACCGATGTACTTGTAAATCAACATGAAAAATCAGATTCACCTTTGGGATCCTATACAACCATAGCTGGCTACGCTTTTCAAAACAGCAACACTTCACGTACCTGGGCGGGTGTTACTTACAGAGCCTCACAAGGGGAAAGCCTGACACGGCCAACTGATTCGGGTCATATTTGGCAGGTCGCTTGTGTACAATCTAAAATAAAAGACTTTAAGATATTTTGGCTAAACAAATCTCCGATTTTGAGAAAACTAAACCTTAAGTTCATGAAGCGCGATCGACTCAGAATTGACAGAATCGATAGATAATTGAACACTGGGCATTTTTCGTCAATACATATGGCGTCCGCCAATGCATATTTTCCTATAAATCGAAGAGAGAAACTTTTTCGACTGCCGCTTATGTGCGTTTCCATAAGGCGTGCGCTGTTAAACAATAGCGCCACTGGAGTAGCGACCAAAGCATCTGGCTCGGAAGGAGAGAACCTGTGTTCGATTCCCAGTTGCAGCCTGAAGTTTTTTGTGTTTTTTCCGCATCGAAATTTGTAGGCATAGGAGGGTCAATAAGGTAAGTAAATTAATTATACATAACAACAAAGTACGCAAGTAAATTTCTCAGAAGACTCGGATTAGTTCGATATAGTAGAACAACAAAATTTCAAGTCTCGTTGTATGAAAACAATTCCGAGTTAGATTGCTACGAAAACGACTGTTCGGCACACGTTATCGCATACGAAAGAAAAACTAACCAGTTGCTAGTGCATGTAAAATAACGCATTCGTACAAGGCGCAATATTCAATCACTACTTCTGGAAAATTTCTGCCTATAGTTTTGCCGTGCTAATAAGAAACTAAGGATTAATTAGGTCCTCGGACAAAAGAAGAGGTCAATCGTTAAATCGACTGTGTACAAAATGTTTACTTCAGTTCCTCTAAATCCGGGAAATAGAAGAGGTCAATCGTCTAACCGACTGTAAAAAATGTTTACTTCAGTTCCTCCAGATCCCGGAAATAGAAGAATTCGAGTTATGTAACATATTTTGAGAACATTTTCAAACTATATGTTGCTTATAACAAGTTTTGTCTGATACTGGGCCCTTAGGGTGGAAAAACTAACATCGTGCCAGCCGGTATGGCCGTGCGGTTCTAGCCGCTAGTCTGGAACCGCCTGATCACAACGGTCGCAGGTTCGAATCCTGCCTCGGGCATGGATGTGTGTGATGTCCTTAGGTTAGTTAGGTTTAAGTTGTTCTAAGTTTTAGGGGACTAATAACCACAGCAGTTAAGTCCCATAGTGCTCAGAGCCATTTGAACCATTTTTGAACTAACATCGTCACGTATGATAGCATGTTTATAGATGACGAACGTCAACTGACTTCCACGATAGAAGTGATACCGCCTAACTGTGCACCTGTGTGCGAGCCATATGACTTCTATTTTTATCGTGAAGTTAAAAACTTCATTCTGAAGCCTTAAAATTATAGTCTGCTCCTGGATACCAAGAGGGAATTGCACTACCGAGCGGATGAAATAACGAATCACAGCTAATTCATGATTAACTTCCAGCATCGATTTTTCAGACAAAGTTATCGTATGCATGGTAAGCATCAAAATTAATTCCCGAAAAAGAAATACTGTTAAATGTAAACCAAGTTTGTTTTCCTCCGAATCTTCGGAAGGAACGACGTAGCTAGGCGAAGATTGCATTTGTTAGATGTTCTTTGTGCTGCCAGTATATTTACTTCAAATATTTATTTGACACGTACCATCCATCTACTTGTTCGAAGGAAATTGAAGCCATGTAAGAGAGTGAGTGAAGGAGTCATTTTGAAGCGGATTTTTAAATTCTTTACTAACCCAAGTGCTCTGAGAAATTTATTTGTCTACCTTGTTATTATTCCCTGGTGCTTTACTCACCTTATTAACCCTCACATACCCACCACTTTCGAAACGGAATAAAAATAGAAAAAAGAACTGCAGAATGCAACTGGGAATCGAACACAGGTTCACCTCTTGTCAGTCAGCTGCCTTGGTCGCTACACTACCGGCGCTGTCGTTTAATAGCGATTACCTTGTGTATACACAAGCTGCAGTAGAAAAAGTTCCTTCCTAGATTTCTAGGAAAACATTTTTTTGCGGCCCCCATATATATATATACTGATGAATGCTCAGTTTTCAACAGTCTATCGATCCTGTCAATCCTGAGCCGACTGCACGTCATGAACTTGGAGGGGTAGTTTTCTTAAAAACGGGGGGTTGTTTAGCCAAAATGTCTTAGAGTCTTTCATTTTAGGTTGTACACAACCGACCTGCCAAATATGAGCCATATCCCCAAAGCCATCCAGTTCTAAAGTAGGGAACTATGCTAATGGTTACAACATACGAAACATTTCTTTTTTTTTTTGCTTTTTAATTTAGTGTCTTTTGGTACTTGTCCATACAGCCATCTCAATAACTGAATGGTAATTATGACGACACAAACGTGAGCACAACACAACGCCCAGTTCCCGAGCGGAGAAAATCTCCGACCTCGCCGGAAATCGAACCCGGCCTTCTTTGCTTAGTAATCCACCGCTCTGACCGCGTAGTTACCGAGGCGGGCAGGAAAGCATCTGTTGGCGAAGACAACAACCAGGTATCAGGCAGACGGGCTATGAGAATGTCTGCTGTGATCTCAAAATAAGAAATTAGGCCCGTCTAGCAGCGGCCCCTTGTGCTGAACTTAATGTACGTAAAACCCCTAGCCAGATTAAAAAGTGTATCGAATAATTTCGTACTATGAGGCTTATTTTTTACGAGCTTCGAAATGACAGCACAAGGTACCTCTTAAAAAGGTGGACAACTGGAAAAATACGGAACTTAAATTACACACAAAAATTAAAAATCAGTTTTCTTTGAAACCTCCTTTCCTTTCCTTGGTGTGTTTCCTGTGAATTGGTGTTGAATCATTAGTCCAATTTCGTTGCATGATTAAAATACTTTGTTCGTTACTACTCCACCACGATATTATTGCATCTGGCCTACCGTGGCATGCTATCACGTTACAATAAACAAATACAATGGTGGTTATGGAAAACCCATCGCACTGTGAATTATTGCAACACAGTTGTGCATATACTATTAAGTGATTCAGAGTGTTCTCTTGAAATTTCACGACAAAAAGTAGCGATAAGCCGACCGAAGGGCCCTCACTCTCATGTGTATTAATACTGTGGTCGACTAATATTTGCGAACGACGGGCTTTAAGCGCGCGACCGACGACATCCCGACACTTCGCCTGAAGATGATGGAGACGCACTCCGTTGCTACGAGACGACGATGCTACTCGGCTGACAACCAGTGAAGACTTCATATACCACCAAATGTTATCACAATACCTGTCTCTACAAGAGCCTTAGCATGTCGTCAAAAATATACCCTTCGATTTTAAAAAAATGTGACACAAGAGTTAGAAGTATTAATCATGTTAAAAAGAAATACGTGCCTGTTTCCGTAATATTATTTACCGAAAACCTCGTCACGGTATCATAAACAAACCACGAATTAAATGGGATGTTACATCTTACAAGACTCAATATCTACACTCCTGGAAATGGAAAAAAGAACACATTGACACCGGTATGTCAGACCCACCATACTTGCTCCGGACACTGCGAGAGGGCTGTACAAGCAATGATCACACGCACGGCACAGCGGACACACCAGGAACCGCGGTGGTGGCCGTCGAATGGCGCTAGCTGCGCAGCATTTGTGCACCGCCGCCGTCAGTGTCAGCCAGTTTGGTGTGGCATACGGAGCTCCATCGCAGTCTTTAACACTGGTAGCATGCCGCGACAGCGTGGACGTGAACCGTATGTGCAGTTGACGGACTTTGAGCGAGGGCGTATAGTGGGCATGCGGGAGGCCGGGTGGACGTACCGCCGAATTGCTCAACACGTGGGGCGTGAGGTATCCACAGTACATCGATGTTGATGGTCGGCGGATCGGCGAGGTCCATTCGCAACCGTCCCCATGAAGCTGGGCTACGGTCCCGCACACCGTTAGGCCGTCTTCCGCTCACGCCCCAACATCGTGCAGCCCGCCTCCAGTGGTGTCGCGACAGGCGTGAATGGAGGGACGAATGGAGACGTGTCGTCTTCAGCGATGAGAGTCGCTTCTGCCTTGGCTCCAATGATGGTCGTATGCGTGTTTGGCGCCGTGCAGGTGAGCGCCACAATCAGGACTGCATACGACCGAGGCACACAGGGCCAACACCCGGCATCATGGTGTGGGGAGCGATCTCCTACACTGGCCGTACACCTCTGGTGATCGTCGAGGGGACACTGAATAGTGCACGGTACATCCAAACCGTCATCGAACCCATCGTTCTACCATTCCTAGACCGGCAAGGGAACTTGCTGTTCCAACAGGACAATGCACGTCCGCATGTATCCCGTGCCACCCAACGTGCTCTAGAAGGTGTAAGTCAACTACCCTGGCCAGCAAGATCTCCGGATCTGTCCCCCATTGAGCATGTTTGGGACTGGATGAAGCGTCGTCTCACGCGGTCTGCACGTCCAGCACGAACGCTGGTCCAACTGAGGCGCCAGGTGGAAATGGCATGGCAAGCCGTTCCACAGGACTACATTCAGCATCTCTACGATCGTCTCCATGGGAGAATAGCAGCCTGCATTGCTGCGAAAGGTGGATATACACTGTACTAGTGCCGACATTGTGCATGCTCTGTTGCCTGTGTCTATGTGCCTGTGGTTCTGTCAGTGTGATCATGTGATGTATCTGACCCCAGGAATGTGTCAATAAAGTTTCCCCTTCCTGGGACAATGAATTCACGGTGTTCTTATTTCAATTTCCAGGAGTGTATATCCTTCTCGGATCATTTGCACAATTTTTATTTATACATATAACACCTACATTGCAGCGAAATCTATGTCTTTGCATATAGCAAGTCTTATTAAATGTTCCTTATCTTTTAAAGTCTGCTGTTGAGCATTCAACACGATATAATCTGTTTCACAACTGGAAGTAATAAGAGTGCTCAAAGAATAAGTAAGACTAACCTTCGACTGAATTACATTTACTCAAATTAAATGAACGAAACCAATGAAATACAGTACAACCAGTTAAGAATGCAATGCAATAAATATATCGCGACAAATGGAAAGCTGTGCCAGATCCGTGTCTCCTCTTCTCGCGAGAAGTGACCTACACTGCTAGATTATTTGTGCACGTCTTCATGTCAGATTCGACATTTCAGTGTCAGCGGTGTTCCCTCCCGTCACTTCGCAACAGAACAAACACAGGTTTTCTCAATGTGCATATGGGAATAGCACTGCTGGTGAAAAGAATGTGGTGGAGAACTGTGGTTCACTCTACCACAAGTATACATGTAATTTGAATTAAATTCAGTGAAACAGAAGATCAAAATCAATACACATAAAATCAGGGAAATGTAATGACATCAAAAGATAACAGTTACACACCATCCACAGTCCAGGGAAAGAAACCAGCATCGTTAATATTTTCCTAACAGCTCTGTTTGTGAGGTGTTAAACACTGTCACTATAATTAGTAATGAGTTCAAAATTTCCATCTATTTTGTTGGGGGAAAGCACGTAGGAACAGATACTTTAATTAGATTAATAAACGCATTGAAAGAAGGAAATCTACAGTATACGTAAGTCTCTGGTAACTCGGCGGTCCCCGTTTCTAAAGAGTCGT
This sequence comes from Schistocerca gregaria, assembly GCF_023897955.1. Classification (NCBI taxonomy): domain Eukaryota; kingdom Metazoa; phylum Arthropoda; class Insecta; order Orthoptera; family Acrididae; genus Schistocerca; species Schistocerca gregaria. The sequence goes on along the minus strand of NC_064931.1, from coordinate 219,612,730 downwards.
CGCAGACGACGTCGAAAAGCAAGAAAGGTTTTAAAATATGGTTTGCAGTATTCTTTATATGTCCTCATCGATCTACACCGATTCATATTCGGGGACGAAGGTGGGGGAAGGAGGAGGAGTGGGAGAGAATGAAGTAAATTTATTGCGTCCAACCGTTCGTATAAAATTGGTATGCTTTCCTCCGAACAATTTTTGTAAGATCGCCAAAATGTCTTGGTGCGTACACCTCCTTCAAACAACAGCAAAGTAAGATGAGGGTTTTCTGCTCTTCGACGGTGAGGTCATTAGACACGGAAGATGACGTCGGATCGACAAGGATGGAGAAGGAAATTGGCTGTGTCCTTTAAAATAAACACCCCATAATTCGCAGTAATCGATTTAGGGCAAGCACGGAAAACATGAGTTTCAGTGGGAGGACGGAGTTTTGGATTATACTACTGTCGAATGTGATTAATAGCCGCGCCATCTAGCTCGGTCCAACAGCGTTCAGGAGCAGTAGTTTTCTATTTAAGTACTGTGAGCGCTTAAAGCGTACATTTCTGTTATCCTAAATCACCAGTCATTAATTATACATTGAGTAACAGAAGAAGAAAATATGTTATTCGGAGATGGATCCGGAAACGCTTTACTTCCATGTAAGGACTTACATTGTACGACTTTCATAGTACATTAATCATGGGAACAATATAGTAACAGAACGTAGCAGCACAACTCATCATAGTTCTCACTGCATGAAATGTTCAAAATGCCATCCGTTGGCATTGATGCACACATCAAAAGGCCGTCTCATAGAATTTAGATGCGATGTTTAACCACTGCAGTGTACTGTATGGCTTACAAGCCTTCCACAATACGGGTAAGAAGGCACTGTGCATCTTGTCCTGGGAATTGATATACAAGAGATTTCAAATGCTTGCGCAAATAAAAGTCTATTGGGTCTGGGGGAGAGGACATGGGGCCCAGGGACTTGTTTCATTTTTTAAATTCCATCAACCTGGGAATTTGTTATGTAGGAGCCGACGGACTTTTGACAATAAAATGACCAGGAGCACCATCGCGTGTAAATTCGATGTTTCATCTCATTAAGAAAAACACATTAACTAGGACGGACACCAACTAGAATATTCTCTAAGAAAACTTTGTAAGTTCGGTCGTTGAGCACGCTGAAATACCATGATGATATAAAAAGCCATCACGAACAATGCAGACACAAACACTGACAAAATATCATTGTTGATGACGTGCTTCAATATTTGCGGCAGGATGGCAGCCCATACGGCTCGGTTGTGCAAATTTACAATCTAATTTTGTAAAACGAAGCCTCGTCAGATAACAGCACAATTGCACTAAAATTAGGGTTGACACATTATTGAATAAACCAATTGCAGAAAAGAACCCGAGAGGAAGATCAGATGCTGGTAGTGTCTGCACATGCTATCAACGATATGGATACATCAGTTTACGAAGTAATACACATCATTGTCATGTGGTCAACATTGCTAGTTGCCTCTACTTGTTTTACGGTGATACTAGGGTCGTCCTGAAATGTAGGAAGAACGTCTTCCTGTCGGACCATCTCAGTTCTGAAAATCTCTCACCACACAAACGCTGAGCGTCACAGCTATTACCGTATGCTGATTTTTACATCAAAGGGCCATCTGTCAACTTTGCATTTGTATACATAACGCTGTACCGGAAAGGTCAATGATGAACCCAAGTTAAGTTATGGACTCGCCAAGTCTGTTATTGTTTAGATGAGCATATTAAACGAAAATAGTGATTAAATGAGTACATTAACCACAAATACAAGCGCCTGATGCTGCCTGGTGCATGGCCTACAGATTGAATCGAGAAGGCGTTTCATTTTCAATAAAGCCCAAATCCTTCACTACCCAATGAAACTGTTTAGGCTACCGTAGAAGATTTTTGTCCTACATAATTATCGTCCTGTCTGTTACTTAAAAATAAACAATATTTATAGCAAAATTTACATGATCAACGTTTAATTCCGGTTTTATTCTAAAATTGTTGATTTGTAACATGAAGCAGAAGGATGTTGTAATAAAAATAAAGACAACAATACAGATTTTTCATATAGCACTACAAAACGCAATTTCCTCAACAACAAAAAGACGTAAAACAGAAGATTAGCCGCAATATAACAATACACCAAACATCACTTCAATACTTCGTCGAGCTTATATAAAACATGAATCTTCCTCGCAGATTAAAACTGTGTGCCAGACCGAGACTCTAATTCCGGACCTTTGTCTTTTGCGGGCAAGTGCTCTACCAACTGAGCTACCCAAGCACGACTCATGACTCACGACTCACGACCCACAGATCCCCAATTCCGCCAGTACCTCGTCTCCTACCTTCCACACCTCGCAGAAGCTCTTCTGCATACCTTGTAGGACTAGCACTCCTGGAAGAAAGGATATTGCGGAGTGCTTAAGTGGTAGAGCACTTGCACGCGAAAGGAAAAGGTCCCGAGTTCGAGTCTCGGTCCGGCACACAGTTTTAATCTGCCAGGAAGTTTCATATCAGCGCACACTCCGCTGCATAGTGAAAATTTCATTCTGGAAACATCCCCTAGGCTGTGGCTAAGTCATATCTCCGCAATATCCTTTCGTTTGCGAACTATGTTTAGACCACGTACTGCTAAAAAGCCTGTTTTAACTTTTACTCATACAATCGTACTTAATGTACAAAAACAATGAATAATGTCATACGAAGGACTGCAAGAAAGTAAAACGAAGAAATGGTTTGTGGGGCTCGAAAGATAAAACGATAAATTAACCTCGTGATCGAGAAGTTTGCCCTACAACTTTAAAAATCTGTTCACTATTACATGAGGGATGAGCCTATTTGTCAGCGACCATAAGACGTGGAACAGAGATTGACCAGTGACCAGTTATTCAACAGGAGCGAAGCTATATTTCCATTCGCCGATCTTCGCTTAGGATTGCTATGGTTTCCCAGATCACCTTTTACAAACTCCGAGACGGTCCTTTCAAGGAGACCACGGCCAGTTCTTTCAGCAATTCTTCCCGAAGTGAACTAGTGTCGAGTTCTTAACGACCTAGACGTCGACGAAATGTAGACAGATACTCAAACAGTTGCAGTCGTGATTACCCTTAGAAAAACATCAAACGTCTTTCTATAGAACGAATAATTTGAAACGCTACGAAATATATACAAAGTAGTAGACGTCCTGAGGGGACGTCCATCACACTCAGCACAAAATATCGTGCAGGTGCAAAAGCTCGTTCGCTATCTCTGCCTTATCGCTTCTACCAACACAAAGTGCACACGGCAAATATATTGCTTTCGCAGCGCTCTGGAATCATAATCTCTCAACTTCGAAAACGTGAATAACGAAACATAATTTTGTGATACGCATGACTTACGTATTTTTAGGAGTAGTGTTTTATACTTGAAAACTAATCGAAAGAAAGGCGATCCTAACATAAACCACAACAATAGATGATAAAACTGGATTATTCAGTTGAGGGACACGACAGTTAAAGTTCAGTCACACAGCAGCTTATCATTTGGTGAATAAAATAAAGATGTTGTTTGAAACAAGATTTCTGTCAGTGCATAGGCCGGCCGAAGTGGCCGAGCGGTTCTAGGCGCTACAGTCTGGAACCGCGCGACCGCTTCGGTCGCAGGTTCGAATCCTGCCTCGGGCATGGATGTGTGTGATGTCCTTAGGTTAGTTAGGTTTAAGTAGTTCTAAGTTCTAGGGGACTGATGACCTCCGCAGTTAAGTCCCATAGTGCTCAGAGCCATTTGGACCATTTGTCAGTGCATAATATTACTTATTTGCCAGTGGCGTAACCGAGCTATTTCGTAATTTTCCCAAACGAGAAGCATGTAATGGACTGTTATTCCCGAAGCCGACTGCGGAAAACGGCTTAAAAGTTCACACTTGCTGGCAACGAAATTCAAATCAGCTCATCCGACCTGTGCCAAATGTAAAATGTACCTTTCACATTGGGAACTAACTCATATAATCATAACGTACCCCCGGAAACGAAAGAATACTATCGAACGTTTGGCTATGCTTCTGATTTCACACTTAGTGAATTTCTTTAAGGTATAACTGGTGGCAGATCTACCCACTTAAATCTCCACCGAGCGAGGTGGCGCAGTGGTTAGCACACTGGGCTCGCATTCGGGAGGACGATAGTTCAAACACCCATCCGGCCATCCTGGTTTAGGTTTTCCGTGATTTCCCTAAATCGCTGAAGGCAAATGCCGGGATGGTTCCTTTGAAAGGTCACAGCCGACTCCCTTCGCCAGCCTTCCCTAATCCAATGGGACCGATGACCTCGCTGTTTGGTCCTCTTGTCCCAAATCAACCAACCAACTTAAATCTCCGCATTGGTTCAGCTTTACATACATACTTTCTTTGAGCTATGCGTCTGTGCCCATCATACGTCGAAGTTCTTAAGTATTTAGCGGTTCGGCGATCGCCTTTTTCTGATTGACAACGAAAACTTGTGTGTAAATCGAATCGGCCTCTTGTGTAGCACACATTACGTTGAGCGTACCGTCATGTGAGCTGCAAGTAATTATCGATATGACAATATATGACACTGATTTGTAATTATTTTTAAATTTTTAAAAATTGTAACATTAGTGCTTTCGCTGTTCTCGACGCTGACGAAGCGTTACATTTATCTGTAATTATATCTACAGTATGTTTGTCTTTTGTAATCAGGACCGCTGATAATGGGCCTTAGTACAGTATCACTGCGGCAGTAAAATACATTATTATACACCTCGTCGATATTCCACTGAAAATGATGTTCTGTCAATACTCGCTTCCTCATCTGCTGCAGATTTCATTAGAGAAGGCAACCCATTAAGGACAGGTACCAAGTCTGTAGTCACGTGCGAAATATATATTCATTGCGCAAATAAGGCGCTTTTTTATCAAAATATTCTTCACCACCGATTTTGGACACACACACAGACTCCAGAGCGAGCAAACAGAAAAGCTATCGAGTACAGACAATAAATCGAGCTACCCATTTACTATCCCTAATGCTCAGGGACTATTCCATCAAACATATCCGGACATCCTTACGTAACGCGGAATTGGCCACTCGATCTCACGGGGGATGGACTCCTCAGTATAAAAGGAGGCGGCGCATATTGTGTTGTCAGCACAGAAGCAGTAACACCAAAATGAGGGAGCTCAGTGACTTCGAACGTGTACTATTGACAGCACGTTAGCTGAGTAACAAATCCAGCACGTACATTTCAACCCTTCTAAAGCTGCCCAAATAGCCTACTGGTCACGTTATTTTGAAGTGAAAATTCGAAGGAACAGCTACAGCTACACTTTGACCTGGAATACCACATATACTGACGGAAAGGAGCCTTCGATCATTGCCAAGGGTGGCTGAAAAAAGTAGCATGACATCATCGTAGGGAATCACTCGTGAGTTCCGAAGTTCTACCAGCAGTCCAGCCAGCACAGTGAATATGCGTGGGGAGTTAAAAAAAATAAATAAAAAAAAGAGTGCTACAATGGTCTTCATAAGCCATACAATTCTGTACTCAGTGCCAAGCGACGCTTGAGGTTAGAGAGCCACTGGAAAGTGGATGAATGGAAGCGAATGATTTACGATGAAGAACCTCGCTACATCCGGTGGTAATCCGATGGAAGTGTATGAGTCTGGCGAATGCCTAGAGAATGTTACCTGCCGCCATGTTTATTGCCAAGAGTGAAGTACGGATGTGGTGGTGGTACGGTATGGGAGTGCTTTGTGTTGTTATGTTGTGGTCCCCTTACTGCGCTTAAGAAAATGCTCAAAGCAGAAGGATATGGGCACACTTTGCAACACAGTGTACAAGTACACTAGAGAAACAGTTCGGAGACGATGATTGTTCATATCACCATGACAACGCACCCCGTCATAAAGCAGCATCTGTAAGGCAATGGTTTGTTTACAGTACAATTCCTGGCGGATATGGATTGGCCTGTGTAGAGTCCCAGCCAATACCCAACGGAATACCTATGGTATGAGTTACAACGCAGAATTCGCCCCATACTTCAGCATCCAAAAAAATAACTTTTCTGGTTACGGCTATTCCGGAAGAATGAGCTGCCATTCCTCCACAGACATTCAGAAACATCATCGAAAGTGTCCCCAGCACAGTTCCTGCCGTCATAAAGGTTAATGGTTGACTAACATCATATGAATGTCCACTAACAGCTCTCCGGATATTTCTGATCAGATAGTGTAGACGTTCGTGCAGATTCTCGCTAGAACGCTATACGGACGTTTACAATGCGAAATTCACTCCTATTATTTGAAAATTACGAATAAACTGAATTTGTAACAAGAGGTCACTTCCTGCTGTACTATAAATTATTTGTGCATGTCAATTCATATCTTCACACCTCGATGTAAAAGGTTGTCTGGGCTATACAGGAAACATTTTGAAAATATGAGTAAGAAGAAGGGAGGTTGTGCCAATAAAAGTTCTGTCTGAAAGGTCTTAGAGTGTGACTCCACATATCAGCTTAAATTAAAAGCAGAAACAATAACGAGAAAGTATCAAAATAGTGCTTCATACTGATGTAAGAACAGTAGAAGTGAGAATATGAATTTCTGTAGATTTGACTATCACTTACACAGTTCCTAATTTTTTAAAAAAAGTATTGTGCGGGAAACATCTACATAACTGCTCTGTGACTCACACTTAAGTGCCTGGCAGAGGGTTCATCGAACCACTTTCACATTATTTCTCTGCCGCTTCACCCTCAAACACCGCGCTGAAAAAACGAGCACTTAAATCTTTCTGTGCTACCTCTGATTTCTCTTACTTTCGCAATGATCATTCCCATCTGTGTAGGTGAGTGTCAATAAAATATTTTTGCATTCGGGGTATAACCTTGGAGCATGAAATGTCGTGAAAAGATCTCGCCGCAACGAAAAACGCATTTATTTCAATGATTCTACCCCTCTCCCAACTCGCGTATCATATTTGTAACACTCTCTCCCCTATTTCGCGATAATACAAAACGAACTGCCCTTCTCTGAACTTTTTCAATATCCTCCGTAAATCATATCTGGTAAGTATCCCATATTACACAGAAATATTCTAGTCGAAGACGGATAAATGTAGTGTACACAGTCTCTTTAATAGGCCTGTTGCATCTTCTAAGTCTTCTGCCAATAAAACGCAGTATTTGGTTTGCATTCTCCACAACATTATTTATGCGATCTTTCCAATTTAAGATGTTCGTTATTGTAATTCCTAGGTATTTACTGAAGTGACAGCCTTTAGGTTTGTCTGTCTTATCGTGTAACCGAAATTTAACGGATTCCTTTTAGCACTCACGTGGATGTCCTCACACTTTTCATTATTTAGGGTCAATAGCCACTTAGCTCACCATACAGATATAGTGTCTAAATCATTTTGCAATTGGTTTTGATCTTCTGATTACTTTATTGGACGGTAAACGACAGCACAACCTGCAAACAATCAAAGAGGGCTATTCAGACTGTCTGCTAAATCATTTATGTAGACTAGGAGCAGCAGAGGGCCTGTAACACTTGTAACACTTCCTTGGGCCACGCCAGATACCATTCCTATTTTACTACATGACATCCCGTCACTTATCACGAACTGTGATCTTTCTGACAGGAAATCACGAATCCAGTCGTACAACTAGGGCGATACTCCATAGGCACGCAATTTCATTTGAACCGCTTGTTAGGAACAGTATCAAAAGCTTTTTGGAAATTTAGAAATATGCAATCGAGTTGAGAACACCTCTCCTTTGGACTCATTACTTCGTGAGAATAAAGAGCTAGTTGTGCTTCTCACGGAAGTTATTTGTTGGATACGTGCTGCCGGCCGCGGTGGCCGAGAGATTCTAGGCGCTTCAGTCCGGAACCGCGCAACTGCTACGGTCGCAGGTTCGAATCCTGCCTCGGGCATGGATGTATGTGATGTCCTTAGGTTAGTTAGGTTTAAGTAGTTCTAAGTTCTAGGGGACTGATGATCTAAGATGTTAAGTCCCATAGTGCTCAGAACCATTTGAACCATTTGAATACGTGCTGACTGTGTGTCAACAGATCGTTTCTCTCGAGCTAATTCATAACGATCGAAAACAGTACACGTTACAAAATCCTACTGCAGATCGACGTCAGTGATATAGTTCTGTCATTCATGGGATTACTCGGACTTCATTTCTTGAGTACTGGTATGACCTGTGCAACTTTCCAGTCTTTAGGTACGGATCTTTGGTCGAGAGAGCTGTCGTAAGCGATTGTTAAGTTCCAGAGATATTATGTCAGCATACTTTGAAAGGAATTTAATTGGTATACAGCATGGACCGGAAGACTTGCCTTAATTGGACGGTTTAAGCTGCTTTGCTACACCGGGGGTACCTGCTTCTAAGTTTCTTGTTTCGAATTCTGGAATATTTACGTACGAACTTATTGTTGTACGGTTTCGCTAGCTTTCCTGACCACAAAGAGAATTTTATACTGTCTTTTATTATTGTGTTAAGATATACACAAAGTTTAGCGCTGTGGTTCAGGGCAAGGTTGGCTACAAATCCACAGTTCAGCGGTTCAATTCTCATGCGGTGGTAACGGTATTCTTGCGTGACGGTTCGCTACTTTTGCCTCTGGGACTAGTTTGTATGTGTGAAAAGTGTCAATTTGAACCATAGTTCAGGATCCAAGTTAAATTGTATCTAGCTCCCCCACCCGTAACTGGGGTATAAGTCAGATCGAAGATCGGAGTAAGGTAGGGCCGTACCAACTCGAACAGTCAGCCATGTTCAACAAATACATAAGTTCTACCAGTAAAGCCATGGAGATCATTAAATGGTTTAGGCAGAGACGTATATTTTTCTCCAACTCTTTGTAATCCATAATCCTTTAACGATTTTTCAAAATGCACTCAGGCACGTGCACTAAGGAGTTAAAGACAATAGCAAACTAATAAAATCCACAAAACATGAATGTTAGTTGCCAGCATAAAAATAATAAAAAGCGCTTTTATAGCTGGGAATGGTAGGATAATAAAAAGAATCTCAAAATTCAGATAATGAACGTGATGGAACGGTAACTAAACACTGGGATCCATAACTGAAGAGGAGATGTAGATTTGGTACAGAAAATCAATATTCAAGAAGTAAAAACGTTTTGCCGAAAGCCGGGATATGTGATTTAATGTTGCTGTCGCACAGTGCAGTGTGGCGTTCTGTCAGTGTTCAGTGTTTGCCGCTGAAAGTTAGACACTGAGAGATATAACGTGGAATCGACTGCAAGTACTTGAAGTGTATTTACAAATTATAGAGTGCAGCAATCAGTCGTCCTTTTCTAGATTTTATTACGCAAATCCAGATTTCGGCTAGTAGCTAGCCATTCTCAATGCACTATTTTCTATTCTCAATGCATATAAGTCCCTGTTGTTCGGGAGAAGAATTACTATAGTGAATTAGGAACATCACTGTGATTTGCAGAATACAGATGTAGACTGGTTTGTAAATCTCTCAAGAGTTTCACCTGAGTGAATTGCGAAAACAAATTGATTTTGCCGAGGGCGCTGAAGGTATTTAATACCGATGAGTTATAACACGTGGTGATCAATCGGTGCTGCAATCGAAATAGCCCCGAATACAAAGTAATTCAGGTCTATAAACCGCAGATTTCCTGTAGTGTGGGAGCTACTTCTCAGACATTGTTTATGGCGCAAATTTATTTTATTACACCACTATCATCTGCAGAAGTTCAGAAATGACTTAAGTTTAGCCGTGTAACACAGTTTAACACGCACGACATAACACTTCAAAACCGCACGTAGACCATTATTACGATAATGGCTAAAAGGCTCTCGGAAGACGGACGAAGGGCCAAGTTCACAAGTACGCTGCCACTTAAGATAAGAATGCTGAGTGATACCTACGGAGCACAAATACAATTGCGAACGGCAACGTTGCTTTATGAAAGCACGTAGGCCATTATTGCCCATCTTTAATAACTCATCGATGTCATCGTCATCAAGCACCAGCAACTCCTATTCAGGTCCGGCATCTCTCCTTCAGTTGCATTAGTTATAGTTTTCTTTAATAAACCTCACGGTAAGTAAGGGTACTGGACAAAAGTACTAATACTCCCAACAGTTATCACGCTAATACCGTGTAATACCGCCTCTACCCTCGACAATGGCCTCAAGTGGACGATGAAGAGTCCACAACTTTCTTCAGGTATTCGATATCCATCCGAAGCCACTCACTGATGATAAGATCCAGCAGAGCTCTCATATTGCATGGATGTTGATTGCCACGTTTCATTCGACGTTCCAAATAATCCCAGATATTTTCTATGGGATCTGGATCGGGCAATTTAGCGTGCCATTCGAGATGTGATAGGGTGTCTGAGTCTTCGTCAAACTAGGGGCGTATGCATGCAGCCTTGTGAACACGACTGCTGCCAGTTTTAAAAACTAGTGTGTCCACAGCATACTTATCAAGATCAATCAGAATAAAAGGAAGCAACAGCTGATCACCGAAAATGCTGAAATAACCATTCTGGTTAATGTTCACGATGGTCTGGATGAGCGAACCCAGTTCATAGTACGAAAAACACCCTCAAAACATCACAGCATGACCCAAAATCCTAAACCACGCGCTCCACACACTACAGTTTAAATGCCTCGTTGACCCGTCGGTGAAGACGCGTTGCATCAGTTCAAAAGAGGTAAAATTGCGACTTGTCGGAACACAATACACGCCGCTAGACAGCAACTCTCCAGTTTCTGTGTTGCTTGACCCACTCAAGACATGCAGATTTCTGTGCCACTATGATAACTGACCGTTTGCAAAGTATCCGGTTCCAAATGTCCGTTCATTACAATTTCTTTCGCGATTTTCGCTCGGAAACTGGTTGAGATTGTCCTGGATTTACAGCAGCAATTCCTGTCTGATTTGAAACACGTTGTCACTGAAAAGGCGCGACACTCATCTCCGAACCCTGTCTGTTAGTATCTTTTTACGATCACTGTTCTTGCGCCTAGTTACATGTCTGCGAGTTGTACATCATCCTTTGTAGACACGGCGCACAGGGAAAGTCCGACAAAGACCAGAAAATCGGGCCGTGTCACTCACGGTCTGGTCTTGGCCACTTCCAAAGACAATAGCTCATTTCTGTCACTCTGTCACGTCTCCACGTCGCCCCAACTTACTGTGCTGACTCTCCACACACACACACACACACACACCACACACACACACACACACCACTTCAGTGCAATAACTTGCATCAATGGTGCAGGGTCACATGACCACTTGGTACCACTCCTACAACATCTACAACACTTAAAGTGACACGTGTGCGCTTTTAATGGGGTGAGTAATATTTTATCGGGGAGCTCATATGTTTCTGTGGTGAGAGAATATGGAGTTTGGTTTTGTGTTTGTATTGTCCGTGATTGTGAGACGGTGGGGGAAGCGGAGATGGTGCTGACAAATAGCCCACTCATCTCTCTTAAGTGACTGAAAAATGATTTGTGGAGATATAGCGGACGATATATTCCGTGCTTTCCCTAGGCCCCTAATTGTTCCTTTGAAGTGGGCAAGCCGAATTCCTATCCGATCTTTGTACAACTCGTCTCTAATCAGGTCTTCATCAATCTATCGTTAAACCCTAAACTTCCTTTCTTATGAGTAACACATCTGTGAAGGCTTGTAAGATTCAAGCGCACCTTAAAACCAAATTACGTATACATGTTATAAGTTCCGCTAGCCTTATGTACGAGTAAGACTCATTTCGTAGCGTCCCTTAAACGTTATCAGCACAAGTTGCTAAATCATTCGAGTACATCGTAAACGAAAAGCTTAAAACGCCTTACAATATCAAAATTTACTTATGATGATTCTTCACCTAAACAACCCAAAATAGTTTTACACTCGTTATTTCTACACGTTTTTTCCTCAAAACATTTTCGTCAATCTTCATTCCACAAGTGGAATCCGATATATACTGCCACCTGTACCTCTACAACGCAAGTTAAAGTAAATACGGATTCCTAGTGCAGTTCAGTAAAGCGTACTGTGCATCTAATTTTTAATGGGAAAATCAATACACTCTGCTGTCTATAAACATATCTCAAGGGACCACTTCACATTTCCATCATGAATGCATTTTCACTTTATATCTCGGGTAGTTGCTCACACCACAGCGACATCATCCGAACATTCAACTGCTGTATCAGATGCAAAGCATTCACGATTTGCCTCATGCTGGTCAATCGCGGTCAATAACAAGAGCTGATGACCGCTGGCTACAAATTGGGACTCACAGATACTCCGAAAAGAATGTAACGCACCTGCGGGTCGCCTTTTTATTGATAACTGGGAGGACTTGTGTCGATCTACTAAGTACCCAACGATCTCCACTCTATCAATCTGACCTTTAGGGGTGCGTTACGAACAATGGTAAAGCCTTCCCCCACCACCCAAGACTGTGTTGTGTAAAGAAGATGGGGAATACCTGGAATGGAATTGGAACCTGGGACACTGGCGTCGGCTTCTCGTCACCGAAGAATGCAAGACTTATAAATCAACTGCCGTAACGTCACGACCACCTAGTAGAGAGAAAACCAAAAAGTATCCAAGCATGTCACATTGCCCAAGATGAAGCAACACAGAACTGAATACTTCTCAATCGCACAATTTAACGTTGTAGATGTGTGAAGATTTGGACTTTCTAACAGACTGTCTTGATCTACTTTACATGACTACTATAGCAGTGCCTGCCAAAGGCTTCAAACTCAAGTGGCAGACTTGCAAGAGAGGTGTTCTGCATCGCGGTGTAGCTTGCTCGCCAGGTTTCGAGAGGGTGCGTTTCTTGATGAGGTATCGAATATATTGCTTCCCCCTAGTTATACCTCCCGAGGATATCACGAATGCAAAATTAGAGAGATTCGAGTGCGCACGGAGCTTTCAGACAGTCGTTCTTCCCGCGAACCACACGCGTCTGGAACAAGAAAGGGAGGTAATGACAGTGGCACGTAAAGTGCCCTCCGCCACACACCGTTGGGTGGCTTGCGGAGTATAAATGTAGGTGTAGATGTAGACTACCACACCAACTTACGTATAATATCCATCACACTATCTCCCTTACTTCACAATAATACAAACCGAGCTGCCCTTCTTTGAACTTTTTCGGTGTACTCCACCAATTTTATCTGGTAAGGATCCCATAACACACAGTAACATTCTCTCCAACAGACAAGCATAGTATTGGTAGTCTCTTTAGTAGATCTTGTAATGGGACACCCTCCTCTAACACTTTCTCTTTTTTTTTATAGAAATAACCGAAAACATGTATGCTGACGATACTTGTATAGGTGAACATTCTCGGCTGTTTCAATGGAAGAATTTCATTTGATTTTGTATACGATGTATTATATTTCTGGCTAAAATTTAAAAAAAGAAATTAATTTGTTACAATCTATATGTACTAACGGTTAAAAATTATTCTTGTTTTGGAAACATTTGAAATTCTGTCACACTTAAAATTCATATTATTAATTGTACACTCTAACGTTAATTATTAAATTTATTTCTGGATTCATTTATACGCTAATGATGTGGCTTATTAAAGATTATTCTGTTGTCAAGAAAGTATATAAACTCTGTTGCTTTGTAAACTCTTTGGAATATTGCGAGTACGGCAAAATATAGAAGTAGCAGTGGGCATGCCTCTGATGGAGACAGACATTTTTATATGAATGACACTAACAATGTTATTTGGAATATTACGTGGAAATTGTAAGAACGGTGTGATATTTAATACTGTGACAAAGAATATAATTCAAGATATATACAGGCAAATCTTCATCAGTTATTTAGTCTTCAGGAACCCACAATGTTAAATCAAACTTTCAGCCGCAATTAAGTAGCCTTAGACGCAAGACTTGGAGCCAACAACTAGAAGAGAAAATGAAGTTAAGTAAAAGGTTTCTCTTTTGTATATGTTACGCCTCTCGAAGCTTTTGAAAGTAAAGAATACATGAAGACAAATTTACTACTGATGTGTGATGAGATTACACTGATGTGTGGAAAGATTCCATCTTCTAAGTGTTCAGCTAAAAAAACACACAGTCTTTGGTTCGCTTTTCACGTATCATTGTCTACATGATCTTTCCAATTTAAGTTAATCGTAACTATAGCTCCTAAGTATTTAGTTCAACTGACAGCCTTTAGATTTGTGTAATGTATGTTGTAACGGAAATTTGACGAATTCCTTTTAGTACTCTTGTGGATTATAGTAGTTATGAAGGACGGGTTCTAGATTTAAATGGACGCAATGTAAAGGGGTATGATTTAAAGGGACAGAAAAAGTGATTTAAAGGGACCGTAGGATAACAGTGCCAGTACGAGGACAGAACTGGTAATAATCAAACTTCCTGGCAGAGTAAAACTGTGTGCCTGACCGAGACTCGAACTCGGGACCTTTGCCTTTCGCGGGCAAGTGCTCTACCATCTGAGCTACCGAAGCACGATTCACGCCCGGTCCTCACAGCTTTACTTCTGCCAGTATCTCGTCTCCTACCTTCCAAACTTTACAGAAGCTCTCCTGCGAACCTAGCAGAACTAGCACTCCTGAAAGAAAAGATACTGCGGTGACATGCCTTAGCCACAGCCTGGGGGATGTTTCCAGAATGAGATTTTCACTCTGCAGCGGAGTGTGCGCTGATATGAAACTGCCAGGAAGAGCTTCTGTAAAGTTTGGAAGGTAGGAGACGAGATACTGGCAGAAGTAAAGCTGTGAGGACCGGGCGTGAGTCGTGCTTCGGTAGCTCAGATGGTAGAGCACTTGCCCGCGATAGGCAAAGGTCCCGAGTTCGAGTCTCGGTCGGGCACACAATTTTAATCAGCCAGGAAGTTTGATATCAGCGCACACTCCGCTGCAGAGTAAAAATCTCATTCTGGTAATAATCAGTTTGATGATGTTACTTCCGGTGTCAGGTTACGCAAATGGGCGAGCTATACTACATTCGGAGGTATCAATGTACGCCCCCTTTGTGAACACCATCCTTCTGAAAACAGGAAGCAACCAAGTGGAAACCAATTTACCCACGCACCTGATTAGGACCTGCAGTGTCATGTAACACAACTGCATGACATTAGGAACAGAGAGGGCTACCAACCTCCCGTCCCCCATCCACAGATCCGCACAAAGACGTGGTAACGGCTTCAACTATCAGGTTACTCTTGACCTTGGGAAGCGGTATCAGGTTATACATGAGGCAACTATGCTAGGTATATTCATGGTCTCCCCACTCACTAAGGCCTGCCCATGTACCTGATACGGAATTCTGGTGTCGGTTTACACTTGAAATTAGGAGGGGGCATCAGGTTACACTGAGGAAATTTCACTAGATATATTTAAGATCATCCCTCACTTACCTGATGCATTGCCTCAAAGTGGTTCAATACACTGATAAGGAATTCTAGGTGATATTGTCTCGTGGTGGGAAAATTAAGGTCACCCTCTGCATCAGTGGGATTCAAGCTCCCCTCCTTCCCCTGTCCTACCTTTATAATTTGAGCATTTGCGTAGATGTCTTTATTATAGTGCGGGATACCATAGGGAGCGGATGAGGTTTGTTATAAACAATGATTTTCTCTCTGTAGGGAAAGGGTTAGGAAATCAATACAATTTTGTAGCAAATTAAATTCTGGTTTATTAACATTTTTTTACAATTAAGTTTGTTAACAGTATTCTTTTACTTTTTTCACAAGGATACTTCTACAATTTTTTCAGTCTCTACATACAATATTTACATTTTAATCGTTTCTTTCTGACGATTTTCCTATTTTAAATATATGGGAAAGTGGATTAGCAGCAACAGGTGATGAAAACACCATAAATTTCATGCTATTCTCTAACATTTTCCATTGTTTTCCCAGCAATTTAATTGTTCATTAATTTGTAAAATAGTCATCAAAATTACACATCACGTATGCCCTCTGTTCAGTTGGTTGATTCATTTTGGGGAGGGGTCCATATAGCCAGGTTATCAGTCCCATCGGATTACGGAGGGATGCCCTGGCAACGGCACTATCCCGACATTTTTCCTGAAGCGATGTAGGAAAATCATGGAAAACCTGATACCTATTCTCATTGTTAAGTGTAATCTGACAGCTGGAGTCCTTATAAGGTGCATAGGCACGCCTGGTGGGGATAGAGGCATCCTTTGCTCCCGAAGCCACACAATTGAGTAACATGACACCGGAAGTCCTTATCATATGTGTGGGTATGATGTGACTTCCCTGGGTGAGTTGGAACATATCTCGCCCACTGCATAACCTGACACCGGAAGTGACACCATCAAACCCGTTATAATAGGATCTGTGCTCATCCTGGAACTGCTGTCCTACTGTACCTTTAATTACTTATCTGTCTGTTTAAATCTAGAACCCATCTAGAAAGCCTACCGATGGTCTCACAGTTTGTATTGTTTAGGATCAACTGCCACTTTTTGCACCACACAATATCTTGTCTGAATCATTTTGCAATTGATTTTGATCTTCAAAAATGGCTTCAAATGGCTCTGAGCACTATGGGACTTAACATCTATGCTCATCACTCCCCTAGAACTTAGAACTACTTAAACCTAACTAACCTAAGGACAGCACACAACACGCAGTTATCAGGAGGCAGAGAAAATCCCTGACCCCGCCGGGAATCGAACCCGAGAACCCGGGCGTGGGAAGCTAGAACGCTACCGCACGACCACGAGCTGCGGACGATTTTGATCTTCTGATAACCTTACTAGATGGTAGACGAAAGCATCACCTGCAAACAATCTAAGAGCGTCGATCAAATTGTCTCCTAAATCGTTTATATAGCTTAAAACCGGCAGAGGATGTGCAGCGGTTCCTAGGGGCACGCCAGATATCACTCTTGTTTCACTCAATGATTTTCCACCTATTACGAACTGTGACCTTTCTGACAGGAAATAACGAAAAGAGTCGCGCAACTGAGGTGATATTGCATAAACACACAATTTGATTAGAGAGCTAGTATTGTTTATTTTGGTTATTGTTCTATTTTCGTCCACAGTACAGCTTTTTTAAACTTTCATAAGGGTACTTCTTTCACATCCTACTCCCCCTGAACAACAGCCCACACACGATCGCAGATATGCAGGTATTGCTTTTAGCAGTTTGTAATGGTGTAGTGAGTAATAGCTGCAGCAACATCCATTGGCCAATTAGACAGAACTGGAATAACGTGGAATGCATTTCGGTTCCTGTCTACTTGTTCTAATCTCCCAGTGAGAAGAGGGTAAACTAAGTCGGAACTATAATCAAGAAATTACTTAAATGCTGGAAAAGAGAGGGTGGTGGGGACGCAAAAAGTAAGTGAAAAACAGATACATCTTACGGACATTTCTTGCAGGTACACTTGTGGTTTGCACTCACTTGGCGATGGAAGAACATCTCTGTCATTATCCAGTACATACGCGATGTAGTCATAAGGCTTTAATAATTACCGTGAAGAAATAAATAACATTACACACTGATGCCAAAACATTATGAACAGCCGGCCGCAGTAGTCTAGCGGTTTAGGCGCTCAGTCCGGAACCGCGCGACTGCTACGGTCGCAGGTTCGAATCCTGCCTCGGGCATGGATGTGTGTGATGTCCTTAGGTTAGTTAGGTTTAAGTAGTTCTAAGTTCTAGGGGACTGATGACCACAGATGTTAAGTTCCATATTATTCAGAGCCAGACATTATGAACACCCGCTTAATAGCTTGTTTGTCCGTCTTTGGAACGACACATAATTGATTCTGCGTATCAAAATTGAATCTGCGTATCAAGAATCCGACAGTTTGTCGATAGGTTTGTGGAGGTATGTGGCATTAGATGTCTACGCACAGGTCATGAAATTCGCGTAAATAACGGACTACTGATTTGCATACGCGATGACGACGCCCGATAGCAACCCAGATGGGTTCCATAGGATTTACATCAAGCGAATTTGGTCGCCGACACATCAACATTGGTTCACTGTAATTCACTGTAATGCTACTCCTCAAACCGCTGTAAGGACGGTTCTGGCTCTGAGACACAGACAATTGTGATACTGGAAGATGACATCGCAGGCAAGCATAAAGGGATGCAGGTGGTTCATAACTGTCAGCGTGACTTCGATTAGTACATCAGGTCCCATGTAAGCGGTGGAGTATGTCTCCCATAGCATAATACTGCTTCCACCAGACTGTGTCCGTGGCGCCTAGCACGTTTCGAGCCGTAGTTCACCTCGATTACGGCATTTTTGGAGACGATCATCGACCTAGTGTAGCAAAAATGTGATTCACCCGAAGAGCTGACACGTTTCTATTGATCGACGGTCGAAACTCGATGGTCCTGTGCCCACTGCAGTCGTAATTGACGATGTCGTTGGGTCAACATGTGAAGATGTAAGGGTGATCTGCTGCGGAGCTCCATGTTCAACAATCTACGCTACAGTCGCAGGTTCGAATCCAGCCTGGGGCATGGATGTGTGTGATGTCCATATGTTAGTTAGGTTTAAGTAGTTCTAAGTCTAGGGGACTGATGGCCTCAGATGTGCTCAGAGCCATTTGAACCATTCTGAGCAATCTAGGATGAACGGTGGTGTGCTCCGTAACACTTTTGCGTGCACCAGCACTGTGCTCTTTCGGGAGAGATGGCACTGATCGCCATCTATCCTACTTTGCAGAGCAGACAAGACTCCAATCCCCACGTTCTGTGAGGAGTTGTGGACGTCCAACCATTTAGCGCCTAGTGGTAGTTTCACTGTCCTCCTGCCTCTTTCTGTAGTTGCTCACGACAGTACCACGTTAGCATTCCACCAATTCTGCCGTTTTGGAGATACTCGTTCACAGGCTCTGCATAATTAATCTGCCTTTGTCAAAGATGCTTATCTTAATGGATTTCCCCATTTGCAGCAAATATCTGCGCTAGGGTAATACCCCTTCCGTGTTTGTTGCTCTTACATACTTTAGTTACATACTTTAGTTACTCTGTCATGTGCCCGCAACGCCATTGGTGCAAGCAACGTCGCGGTGAGCAGTGGTCATAATGTTTTGGCTTATTTGTGTAAATTTTTTGTGTGCTTGGATGCAAATTTTTGCAGTCCTAGTACACACTGAAATCACCGAGCCACAGTGCTGTAGCACGCTGCCAAAGGTGCCAAAACAAAATAAATTAGTTCTTTAGCCGTGTGGACCGGTCAAAAGAGGGAGAGTACGAGTTATGTGAATTGAAATAGGACGATAATAGGCTACTCTGTTATTCGGCCAATTAGAGATCTTTCGCGCGCTTTGATAGTGGGAGAGGATTGTCGCACGTGCGTCGGGAAAAGTTCGTGGTCTGCTCTCGCGGTGTCACGTCATTTAGCCTAGAGCTCTAATCAGTTTTGTGAAGATGGTATGATAATCGTCTTATGAAGAACTGAATTAGTATGTATCGTGTATTATCATTCATGGCTGACGTCTATGGAAACTTCGATTTTTTAAATTGAGAATCGAGACTCTTTCGAAGGGTAAAAAATTCCGCGTAGCGAACTGTGCAGGTGGAACCATGAACTTTCAAGAGTCCTAAACGTCATGAAGCATTCAAAACCATTAAACATCGTGTGTTTCTACAAGCTGGTTAATAACAGATAAAAAGCATTATTCTTGGAATAACTGGACGTGGCTTCAAATCTTACTCTAGAGAGAGAGAGAGAGAGAGAGAGAGAGAGAAGCGTGCTGTAAAGAGGAATGGTACGTGTTGCTCTTATTTTCGAATTTTCATTTCTGGGACTGTATGCTAGGACGGGCTCGGTAATATAATTGGTGTACTCAAAGTGACAATACAGACGAGGTATTTCATACAAAGATTTTTTTATATTTAGTAGTTAATTAAATTAACTCACTTTACAAGTGTAGCGCGCAGCAAGGGTTTTTTTCTCCTCATCTGAGGATATTTATACGTCGCTTCAGAGCAGGCTGTACTTCTGAAGGGCTCACCAAGGAGAGTACTTCTGATGTTATCCGAAAGACAACATTTCCGCTGCAGCCCTAAACGAATTACCGCATGATACTCCACTTCATCAAAGGGCTGCGCCATCTTTTTTGTGGCTTCTCTGCCGGCATGTAACGGTGCTGATTCCGGTGGCATCATTGTGTACCAGTACTGCACACATGTACTTGCAAACAAACAAAAACTCAACAAAGTTACTTTTTCGAGGGGACAACTAAGACTTTATGATTACCCTTCATATAAACGGACAGTACTCACGTTTCAAAGGAAGGAAAGATGGAAGGAATATTGGGATTTAATCTCCCGTAGAAAACGAAGTCATTAGTGACGGTCACTTTTCGAGATCTTGGTCTTGTCTATGGAATTGAGTTGCTGCTCAGAATTATAACAGGGCGTAGAAAATACACTCCAGTCGAATCCGTTTACTACCTTAATAGCTAGCGGGAATAGCACCACCTCCTGTTCGACGAGAAATTACTACGACCAATGAAAAAATGGAAGTGGATCAGGAAAGTCCCAGTCCTCGTATGGAGATGAACAACACCTGCAACGACTAACATCACGGAAGAGTTTCCTTAGAACACCATAGGAACTCAGAGCCACAATTGAACAGGCAGATTGAGACTATGGAGGATAAAGGTTACTTTCCCCTGAGATGGAAAAGAACCTTTGAAACGTTACCTCCTGTCCAAAATAAAGACTGGCCGACTTGGAAATCCCTGAACAGGCTGAAATCGAGTGTGCCAATCTTACAAGCTAGAGCTATCCTAAAGAAAATAACATTTTTTGGGAATGTGGAAAAGAGCAGATTGTCCATGACACACTTGTATGTAGACTGTTTCCAGCCTACTGCACAGAAGAAAACCTTCACCACGTTTTGAAGAAAATCAGCCGGAAGTAGGCAACTTTTGGTCTAGATTAACACAAACTGTTTAGCAGCGCCGAACATTTAAGATCTGATACAAGCATAATAATAGAATCATCAGCCTTATCATTCATAAAAAAACTGGTCTACTATCTGAGTGTCCAAAAGCTAAGAAGAATCGAGAGAGGAAAATGCAAAAAGTTGTCAATGATCGTGAAGATGATTTCACAAATCGTAACTGAGTTTAGACACATACCCCATAATCTGGAGGGTTAATCATACCATAAATGTCATTTCAAGAATTTGGCAATGGTTCCAAGTTAATAAAAGTTAGTTATGGGTCAGTAAAAGGTAGATCACAAATAGCGATTCCGCCACAGGCCTAATATCTGGTCACAACAAAAATCGAGCGATGTCTATGCAGCATCTAGTTGCCCCAAGAGTTGCAGTTTCCCCATGCAGACTGTAACGCAGCAATTAGGCTGTATCTGTATCTATGCTCTATGAATCACTATTACGTGTGTGTCAGAGGGAATTTTAGCATTGTACTAGGGTTAGAACTAAATAATGGCAACTATTTATTTACAACTTATACAAAATAGAGTCATGATTCAAAGTTTTACTGTCCTTCAAAGTAGTCACCAGTAGTCACCACAAAGGGGTTTCTGCACCAAAGTACCATTGTCCAAGATGGCGGCGATGACGTCATGATGAAGTGACGTCAGCTGATGACGTCATCCAAGATGGCAGCTGTGACGTCAGTTGATGATGCAAGTACCGTTGTCAAAGATTGCGGGAAACTGCCCCCCCCCCCCCCCCCCGCCCCTGCCACACAGCCCCTGGTGAGAAGTTCAGATTCCGTCACGACAATCCAACCTCTACTAACCTAAGAAAATAGCAAGAAAGAAAGGTCACTTGGGTTACCTCCACTAACCTGAATCACCCGATTGCCACCTCTTCCTAGGGATTGGCGCAAAGTTTGAATTCTGGCAGTAAAGAAAGGTCACTTGGGCTATCTCTACTAACCAAAGAAAATTGCAGAAAAGAAAGATCATTTGGACTGCATCCAGTAACCCAAGTCATCTGGGTTACTGGGATTGGCTAGGAGAGGACTCAACCTGTGCTGGACATAAGTCTTTATTTTGCATGCACCAGTCTTTATTTAAACAATTTGATGCAATACAGTGTGTTCACCATGGGGTCCAGAGTCCAACTGACCTAGTACACAGTACAGCCACCAGAGGGCGCTGTCTTCTGCTCCATGACATAATCCAAGATGGCGGTCTGGTGGTGGAGAGGAAGGGTCTCATTACAGGAAATTCAAGGGTATATTGTTTATCTCTAAAAAAAAAAAAATCAGTTTGTGGGGGACGGATTTCTCTTGCTCATCATTCTCTGCTGTTTGGAAACATGTAGGTCTTGTAAGAAGTAATTACATGGAGCAAACAAGTTGCATAACCTAATGTTCGGCACTGTTCTCCAGGTGTCTTAACCTAATGTTTGGTCCTTTGTCGGCACTTAACCTACTGTTCTGTTAAGTGGTTTTTCATATCACCCCAATTTCCTTAAACTATTCTACCACCTTTGATACAAAATTAAGTAATTAGTTATGTCCTACCTCCATTTTCTGGTATGGTACACTTCTCATATTTCACATGCTTTCGAACGTCATTTCTGGTACATTATTCTTTGTCACCCACCCCCTTAAACTATTGTATCACTAACACCACATTGATATAAAAAACTTATGCAAATTAATTAAATTGATATTTTTCACATGTATGGGGTAGTTTTTTTTTTAATTCGCAGCATCCCATTGGTCAGTGAAATCGATGGAATACAGTTTAATTAAAAGATCGCTAATAAAAAACACATCCCGACACTCAACGCCTTATGCCGACGCCACAGCTGCCACTGCCGCTGGCCCCGGCCCTGATCCCACCCCGGCGATGGCCGCCAGAGCATCGCTCTAGCGCCCATAGGCCGCCCTCCATCAGGCCTACGGGTTAGGGCTGCGGCAACCAGGTTGCTTGCAGTGGCCCAATTCCGCACCGTCTCCTCCTCCGCCATCATATCCTCGCCAATCACGTGAGATACAGCAAACACCCACGCCCACGTCACCACAGAACCCCAAGGCGCACTCACACTGATCCCATGTGCGAAACACCTATGGGCAGCATGTGTGTTTACCGGTGCTGGCGCTATACCTCTCGAAACTGACGTTACAGACCGCACTATAGAAATCTGTCCAGAATAGCACAGGCTGTTCCCCGTAGCGATCCGTGACTGACGTCTCGCCGTGAAATGCCCGTGTGGCAACTCACCATCTAAAAGGTTCTCAATGTTATACTGACGTTACGTGGCTGTTAAAATAAGCACTGAGTTGACCTCTCGGAAATTGTATAGTCCCAGAAATAGTTAACGATCTTTTTTGTAGGAGATTTTATGATGTGTCAGCTTGTCTGCATGGAAATTCTTGCCCTAACAGGACCTGTTTACGAAAATAGCTCAGAATAACCTCGAATGCATTCTACCTTACGGTCCTAACATGGCACCCCGTCCACCACGTGTTTTCCTTCCTCCTTTCATCATACACAAATGTTCTCACTGCTATGTAGAGACTCCTGTATCCCAGCACAAAGAATGTCGTGTGAATGAATGGGGGATTATGATTGGCTCTTTTCGAATTTACCCTCCGAATTACTGATGCAGCTGGTGTGGAAGCACTGTCTGCCTTTTCTTTCTTTCTGCAGACGAGACTTTCAGCGCCAAAAAACTATTTTACACAGTTAGCCACATTGCAATGGCAATTAAACCCTGCAAAGTGCACCTACATATCGTAAAATACAGAAAGAGACTTACGCAATTACACTGCTCTCCCACTGAGGACAGGAGCTTGAATATTAGAGCGTGAAAGCGATCTCCAACCCTACAGTCTATCACCACATACCATGTCGATGTAGTAAACATGCATTTCCTATCTTGCGCCATACAAAATCATCCCTTTTACATCATTCGTACATACACAGTGAAGACAGACACCACCTTATATACTCCTAGCCTCGCAGCACTAGAAATTTCCATATGAGGTCGGCAGTCATCCAACCCCGACGGGTGATCAGAGTACCCTTAGCGAACCGAGCTCACTCTCAGAACTGTTCTACAAATTTTGGCTCGTTTCCCCTCAGCACAAACGTATTACTGTGTCTGGTACGGGCCTGCTTGCTTGCTCGCCTACACTCATCTCCAGACTCGGGGATTACAAGAACAGATGTATTTTCACATGGGTTGTCATAATATTATACCATTTTTGCGGTACTTCTCCATATCAAACACACGGCAGCATCCTACCCATTGCTCACGCAACATAATTCCCAAGATATAGACTGGAAATTATTTATCTACAAACACCAAACTTTAGTGAGGTGGGGCATCCTTTAGACCACTAAATAACTAGAAACTTGTCCCGCCTGGGAAGACCTTTACGTGAGAACTTGAAACAAATAGAGGGAAATGATATTTCCACTCACGAATACCAATGTCAGTCATGTAACAGATTCCAAATCATCCCTATAATTTACAAAGTCAACTAAGGTGTTTCTCATGTCTAGAGAACCGGCAAACATGTCTTCCACCTGCTAAACGCACACATCACAATCTATGTTCCCTCAACTAAATAAAGGCGCCAAATGTACAGAAGCAGTCAACTGAACAATCAACATGGGAGGGAATAATGGTCCAGCGCAAACACATGTCCCTATTCAATCTTCTCAAATTTCCACGCGAACACGAAAGCTGCACAACGCACACTAAGTATTAGATCGCTATTCGGTCATCTAGAAGACAACACGGTTAATTCATCTATATTCCTACACTCCAACAGGCCTCTCCATTCTGACAGCTTCTACCGTTAATATTGTTGTTGTTGTTGTCTTCAGTCCTGAGACTGGTTCGATACAGCTCTCCATGCTACTCTATCCTGCGCCAGCTTCTTCATCTCCCAGTACCTACTGCAACCTACATCCTTCTAAATCTGCTTAGTGTATTCATCTCTTGGTCTCCCTCTACGATTTTTACCCTCCACGCTGCCCTCCAATGCTAAATTTGTCATTCCTTGATGCTTCAAAACATGTCCTACCAACCGATCCCTTCTTCTAGTCAAGTTGTGCCACAAACTTCTCCCCAATCCTATTCAATACCTCCTCATTAGTTACGTGATCTATCCACCTTATCTTGGGAAACGTAAATCACCCCTGCAAGAGTCACCGGCGCTGCAGGCTGAGCACGCACAGGTAGAATCATCATCCTACGAAATCGGTCACATGTATATTTTATCCCTCTACTGACAACTAAGTCTTACGATCGCTATCTCAGTTGAACAACATTCGGCAAAGAGCAAAGTATTGGAAATACACACTGTTTACGGCTGTGGCTCTGGAAATAGAAATATCAGTACAATTCTTATGAGATGACATACTCTTCCCTTTGCTATCACAGTACTCGACATCAAATCCATTCCTTCCTTACAAATGGACATAGTCATTCTCTTTTGCACATGTTGGAACACAAACACATACTTTATAAGCCTGATGCTCAAGGCGAACCTATCATGCACCCCTTACAACCAAGTATAATACTTTGTCAATAAATGTTTCCCGACAATACAAAATAATACTCAGAGAAAATCAACGATGGGTGGGCATGTCTCGTAAGTTTTTCTTGTGAATACTACCACAGTGTCTTGGAAAGAGAGGTTTAATCGTCTTACAAACCACCAGATGTTAAAAAACACGATCCCAACAACTACTGTACGTTACTGTCACAAGCGGTCTTGGTTCTACATGTGCACACAAGTATCCATGTTAAAGGCTATACTGGCTTTATTAATCTACGCTACTGTCTCTGTAGATTTTCGCATGTGGTTGTTCCAAGTCGGAACTGAGTAGAAGTCAGAGAAAGCTATATCTACCACCTTCTGCAAACCGTGTAGAAACAGGCTAAGCTGGACAGGACTGTGTTTTGACGATTTGATGAAAATGGGAACTGAGAGAAGGACGAAGATTTCTGCTACTGCACTATGGTGCACCTCCCAAACAATGTACAGCAGGTGAAAATCTCATTCTCGAAACATCCCACTGGCTGCGGCTAAGCCACGTCTCCGCAATATCCTTACTTTCAGGAGTGCTAGTTTTGCAAGGTTCGAAGGAGAGGTTCTGTAAAGTTTGGAAGGTAGGAGACGAGATACTGGCAGAAGTAAAGCTGTGAGAACAGGCTTGGGTTGCTCAGTTGGTAGAGCACTTGCCCGCGAAAGGCAAATGTCTGGAGTTCGAGTCTTGGTCCGGCACACAGTTTTAATTTGCTAGGAAGTTTTATATACAAGTAATACAGATCCACGTCCATTCACATCTATCCTACTAACATGCTATCTTCGTTATTCTGTACCATCCAACAAAGAAAAAATTCGAACTATAAAAGCTCCACTAACTTCATCTGATAGGGAACTAGATAAGCTTCCATCCATCTTCGATGACATCAACAACTGACGGCACGGCCGCCTTCTTGGATGACGTCATAAGCTGACATTAGTTGATGACGTCATCGCCGCCATCTTGAATAACGGTACTTTGGCGCAGAAACCGCTTTGTCCCAATACTGTCACCAGCATAGTGTATAGCCAGTTGCTAGGTATGTGGTAGTTGCAGGGTACTTTTATCTGTTCATTTTTGGAACACAGCTTGCGAACAGCTTGAAGAAAGAAGCGCAGACACTTTCTACTGGACCTGAGCATCGTTTTACAGGACAATGCTCGGGTCCATATGGCGCAAGCTGCGACTGATTTGTTCGATCGATTTAGCTGGGAATTGCTGTACCAGCCACCACATTCTACAGACTTACTTGTCAGTTTCCGGGTAGGCGCAGGTGGCGCCATGGTATTAATCGGCGATATACTGAAATATTTTGAAATTCATCTAAGGAATTTTTTCACTTAATTTAAAAAGCATATTGTATACTACAGGCATTTTTGTAAAATTTGGGTAATCCAAAAAAATGGTTGTTTCTTTTGCAGATTACCCCTTACGTATTTTCTTTTCATACAGTTTAATGGCAATCTAAAAATGACAGCACGATTTGGTCGAAACTAGTAATCGGAATAAAGGCCTTAAAATCAAGAGATTTCGGCTTTAACAAAAAATATATATAAACAGAGATAGCCCCAACAACATGTGTAGGTCTTATACACAGTGTCATGACTACTTTGAAGGGCAATTAAACTTTGAAACATGTATCTATTTTATATAAGTTATAAATAAATAGTTGCCATTATTAAAGTTCCAATCCCCGGATTAAATGTTTTACGAGGGGAATCCAAAAAATAAATTACAGCCCGAGTACTGTTTATTGAATGCTGCGCTACACTTCATAGTGAAACAGATATATTTTTCAACGGTGCCGCCAAGTCTCTGTTAACAACGGTCGGAACGTTGGACCAATCTTCCAGATCCTCAATAATAGAACTCCACTACTTGTTCACAGAACCACTGGAGAAATGCTGTGGGAATGTCATTATCGTTGAAAAATTGCCACCTGCCCCTTCCCAGATGTTCGTTCAACTTGCCGAAATGAAGGAAATCGCACGTGCACGATCTGCACTTTCCGATCAGCACCACCAGAAGGATCGAACTGTCTCGTGTACACCAACTTTGGAGTTGCCACGCCATTCCACTCCCACAATGTGATGCCCTGTCACACGTACCGCAGTAAAACTCTCTCTGCAGAACCCGCAACATGAACTCTCTTCTGACAACGTGCTACTTATGTTATGCAATGGCTTGGTGTGGGACGGCATGTCTAACTTACTTTCTGAAGTTCCTAAGTACTAAGGTGTATCTTCCCGTTCCTTTTACGAACGGAACGGAGGAAGAATGACTACTTGCACGGCTCTGTGCGAACTATTTCGTAATATTTTC
Organism: Schistocerca gregaria; assembly: GCF_023897955.1. Classification (NCBI taxonomy): domain Eukaryota; kingdom Metazoa; phylum Arthropoda; class Insecta; order Orthoptera; family Acrididae; genus Schistocerca; species Schistocerca gregaria. The sequence continues at coordinate 219,584,830 of NC_064931.1, read as the reverse complement.
TGCACGATCTCTACGGGATAGATATGTAGGGGGCTGAATAACAACCATAGTTTCAGCATTCAAAGACGGTTCTACAAGTTTTCTAAGCAGGTTCGCGCGATGTACGGTGCCTCCCTTTCTGCCAGTTGGACTTTTAAACGTTTCTGTGACACTCTTTTGCCAGTCAAACAAGCCTGTTAACTTCGGGCCGTCTATCTTTGTTTACGCTTCGTGTCTCATGGTTTGTCCAAACTACTGATGAGTGTCGCACACACTCGAGCTGTCTCAGATATGCACGGTATTAGGTGTTTGTTTTGCAATTTCTTTTCTTGTTCTTGTGGTAGACAATTTCTGATCTCGTTATTTATTTCTTAAATGTGTATCATCAGGTTCATAAGTTTTCTAATTACAAGTTTTTGATACAATTGTTATTGCGGAGCGAACGAGAAGGCCACGACAGAAGGTTAGTTATCCTCGTAAGCACTAGTCCAGTCTAGTGTTAAGAGAGAATAGAATTTAGATGCACTCGGGCGCTTTTGTGAAAATGAGGAGATCAATGATCCATGTGTCGCAGGTGTGACTCTCCAAACTCGGTCATAGGAGTCAAGTCCAGGCTGCTGACCTTTATATAAGATCTATTTCTCTGGTAATTAGTTTGAAATATGCACACGAGTGCCTTTGCCAAACAGCGGAATTGAATAAAGGTCAGGTTTCACCTATAGATACAGTTAAACCAAGCAATAACATTGTTACGGGAGAGCAGTTTCAGAGCTCTGAGTCTCGTAACTAGGTTATGAGGGACAAATCCATGCTGGCGACCCTTATAAAACTATTATTTACCTGGTTATTAGTTTGATTATAATTGCAGAGGAGCTGCACTAATAAAAATGCCCGTATATGAGAAACAACCCCCTATTTGTGCAGTAACATCACTGATTCACTAAAAGAAACTCACTCGGTGAGGTTTGTTAATGTGGAAAATAATTCGTCTTTTTCGGTGGAAGTTGATGCGTTTGAATTTGGCAGAGATTTCTGACAATATCTATGAACTTTCATTTCGAGACTTTTTATCTGCTAAGATTTATGAGGGGAGAATTGGTACGGATCGCGGGAGTCGCCAAGGACTGGTACAAAGAGCCGCGCTACGCACGCACGTTCGCGACTTAGCGCTGTTAAAGAAAGAAAAAACATATTATTACACAACTTCTACAATGTTGTTGCTCAATTTTTTTTACGGGGGGGGGGGGGGGGTTGGTGTGTAGGGGCTGGGGGTCATCAGACTTCCAACTGCTTTGATGCGGCCCGCCACGATCTCCTGCAGGGGCACTGCCTTGAGCCCAGACTAGTACCTACATCCAACATCTTCGATCATTTGTTTCTTATCTCTAACTTGCCATACACTGTGCTCCCTCTTCGAATTCAGCCATTGATTCTGGATAAATTCGCGCCCACTTTTACCACGTATGGTGACACACGAAGCCCAAAGCAGTCGTGCCTTTACACAGATACACATATTTCACAAATTGTCTTTACTGCCTAAGTTATTTTTACGAGGTGGGTCTCTAGCACACCATACGTGAAATTCACGGGCACTGTCAACAGAGATTTGTAAAACTCAAGAGCACGTTATGGACACTAGGGTTGCATGCCCACAATACAGTACGACGAAGTAAAGTCTGCACCTTGCGATGAGGGCAGTACCTCGCGTGGTGTGTTCCGGTTGTAAACAGATGTTAAGTACTCCAGTGAACACGAAAAATTACAAACACGGAACAGTCTTACAGTCCGTATTTCTCTCGTCTCTCAAAACAAAAGAGGAAAAAAGGACGAAGTAAAATGGGACAAAGAAGGCCAACGCGTACGAGACCCCAAGCAGTTACATTAGGGACCACGGAAGCGCGTGTACTGCATCAGAAGCATGAGCTGGTACGGAAACGTTCGCAAATCATTACTCGCTTCAAACGTAGCTCCTGATACAGCCAGCATGCAGTATACCTACAAATGGCACCTTGATTTCTTGCCAGTGTTATCGGCGCAAATATGCAATCACTTGCTATCTTATCTTATCCAGTGAACTTTAAACTACATGTCTGTTCTTAAGTCGCAAATCCTCCATTTTTCCGCAGGACGAGGGTCTGAAGTTAACAAGCTAGTGACAAATAACAGTTTTGTATTTATTTCCCAACAGAACAATTTTTGATCCTTTGTTAACAAACTCTTCTTTTGGAAGAAGAAAGGTTACGGTTTCGCATTTGTCGACGATGAAGACATCAGAAACAGAGCCCAAGTTCGAAATGGAGGAAGGGTGGGAAAAGAAAATCGACCGCGTCCTTTTCAAAAGTAGCATCTTAAAATTCTCCGTAACCGAGTTAGAGAAATCGCGGAAAACCTAAATCATGATAGCCAGACGGGTATCTGAACCGCCGTTCTCCAGCATACAAATGGTTCAAATGGCTCTGAGCACTATAGGACTTAACTACTGAGGTCACCAGTCCCCTAGAACTTAGAACTGCTTCAACCTAACTAACCTAAGGACATCACACACATCCATGCACACGGCAGGATTCGAGCCTGCGACCGTAGCGGTAGCGCTGTTCCAGACTGTAGCGCCTAAAACCGCTCGGCCATTCCGGCCGGCTCCAGCATACATGCCGAGTGTTTTAACGACTATACTCCTGATTATGAGTCCATTGCGCCACTTCGCCCAGGTCCTCTTTTGGCGACAGTAATAACATTCCGTTACATACACGCTCGCGCGAAACTCGGCTTGCCCTTTCTTGCACCCTACTCTCCGAACCGTGGATGAAGGGCAACAGGTTGATCCCACTATCCTAATTTCCGGAAAGCATTTGGCACTGTGTCACACTGCAGACTGTTAACGAAGATGCGAGTATACGGAACATGTTCGCAGATATGTATGTGAGTGGCTCGAAGATCTCTTAAGTAACAGAACCTAGAACGTGGTCCTTGGCGCCAAGTACCCATCACAAACTAGGGTATCGTCAGGAAAGCCCCAGGGAAGTATGACAGAACCGCTCTAGTTCTCTATGTAGGGTGTCCCATTTTAATCTATACCGGCCGATATCTCTACAAAAAAAAGTCTCTCGCAAAAGTTGTAAGGTTTGAAGGGGATCATGGAGTGGTTGCCTCGAAATGACCTTGAACCCTGTTTTGAATGTCAAACCAAGGTCAAGTTAGTTTTTGCAAATGGGAGTGCCATTTTTTATTCCGTATTCGTATACCACGTGAAAAAAATGCGCATTGTTTGTAGGGAACATTTTTTTTCCGAAAACCCAATAGTATATCTCCAGGGAGCACTTCATTGTAACATTCTCAGATTGCCAGCATCTCTAGAACGAAGCGAGATCGGAAAATATTTTCAATGAAAATCTTGTATTGTTTCTGAACTGTGTCCACTGGTGAAATTTTCGTGAACTTGAAATGGCCTTGAAATTATTCAGCAAGGATTAACCTGAAAGCGAATACCGTCAGCATTAGACAAAATGGCCAATTGATCGAGCTTTTTAGATGATAAATTTCCAGTGAGAACCAAGTTAATCAGGGCTAACGATGTGCGAAGTAGGCTCGGCAACCTCCAATTGGTGCACATTGCGTTCGGCTAATGCCGACGGTATTTGCTTTCAGGTTAATGCCTACTGAAGAATTTCAAGGCCATTTCAAGTTCACGAAAATTTTACCAGTGGACAGAGTTCAGAAACCATACAAGATTTTCATTAAAAAATTTTCCCGGTCTCACTTCGTTCCCGAGATACTGGTAACCTGGGGAAGTTACAATGAAGTACCCCTTGGCGACAAACCATTGTTTTTTAAAAAAAATGTTCCCTACAAACAATGCGTATTTTTTTCAAGTGGAGTACAAATATGGAATAAAAAATAGGCGTTATCATTTTCAAAAATGAACTTGACCTTAGTCTGACTACAAAACAGGGTTCAAGGTCATTTCGAGGTAACAAGTCCATGACACCCTTCCAACTTTACAACTTTTACTACAGACTTTTTTGTAGAATAAAGCCGATTCAGATATATCGGCCGGTATAATTAAAATGGGGCACCCTGTACACATAAATGAACTGAAGGAGAGCGTGAGCAGCAATCTGCGACTGTTTGCTGATTATGCTATAGTGTAAGAGAAACGGTCGACGTTGAGTGACTGCACGATACAGGATGTTGAAAGAAAGCTTCCCCTAAATGTGGGAAAATGTAAACTAATGCAGTTGAGTAGCAAAAACAATCCTGTAATGTTCGAAAACAGCATCAGTGGTGCGCTGCTTGACACAGCAACGTCCAGTCTACATCTAGGCAACACTGCAGACTGACGTGAAATGAAACAGTACATAATTTCGGCTGTAGAGAAGGCGAATTTCCGACTTCGGAGTTCTGGAAAAGCGTAGATCATCTATAAAGGATACTTCGTACAAAACACGTGTATGAACTCTTTTTGAGTTACACTCGTGTGTTTGGGATCCCCGTCAGGACATATCGAAGCAATTCAGAGACGTGCTCCTAGATTTGTTACTGGTAAGTTGATTCGACACGCGATTATTACGGAAATGCTCGGTCAATTCGAATGGGAATTACTCGAGTGAAAATGACACATTTTCCGCAGAAAGCACAACTGAGAAATCGTGTAAAACGCACGACACAGGAATGTTTTATAATATCGTATTTATTCCGACCGGTTTCGGTCACAAACCATCATGCAGGGAAAAAGAAAAAAAGCTCTTACAAGTCATAAAGGATACAACACAAAATTACCATCCTTATTGCAATCACAACTCTCGTTCACATCATAATATAAATTCATCCAACAAGATGACGTGCCCATTCAGGGGCAAAAGACAAATTTGTTACATTCACTGATCAGCCAGAACATTGCGACCCCCTACCTAATAGCCGGCGCGGATAACAGCGGCGATGCATCGTGGCATGGAAACAATGAGGCTTTGGTAGGTTGCTGCATGGAGTTGGCACCACGTCTGCACACATAAGTCACCTAATTCCCGTACGTTCTGGGGAGGGGTGCGGGGGTTGATGAGCTCTGAAGCCACGTTCAATCACATCCCAGATGTGTTCAATTGGGTTCAGATCTGGCGAGTTGGGGAGCCAGCATATCAATCGGAACTTGCCACTGTGTTCCTCGAAATACTCCAACACACTCCTGGCCTTCTGACATGACGCATTATCTTGTTGAAAAATGCCACTGACGTCGGGAAACATGATCGTCATGAACGGGTGTACGTGGTCTGCAGCCAGTGTATGATACTCCTTGGTCGTCATGGTGTCTTTCACAAGCTCCACTGGATCCATGGATGCCCACGTGAATGTTCCCCAGAACATAATGGAGCCGCTACCAGCTTTTCTCTGTCCCACAGTAAAGATGTCAAGGAGCTGTGGAAGACGACAGATTTACGCCTCCCATCGACATGATGAAGAAGACAATGCAACACTCTGCCACTGTGCCAATGTACATTGCTGATGGTCAAGTGCCTACTTCAGTCACAGTTGCCAATCTGGTGGTGTTAACATTGGCACATGCATGGGTTGTCGGCTGCTGGGGCCCATCGTGAGGAGTGTTCGGTGCACTGTGTGTTCTCACACACACACACACACACACACACACACACACACACACACACACACACACACTTGTACTCTGCCCAACATTAAAGTCTGATGTTAGTTCCCCTACAGTTCGCTGCCTGTCCTGTTTTACCACTCTGCCCAGCCGATGTCGTTCGACATATGTAATGGAGGGGGGGGGGGGGTGACCTAAATCTATGACGTCTGGATGTGGTTTCACCTTGGATTTGTCATGTCTTGAAGACACACATCACAGCATTCCTTGAACACCTTATAAGTCATGCAGTTTTCGAAATGTTCATGCCAACCCTCTGGGCCATCACAATGTGCCCTCAGTCAGACTCAGATAGATTGCATGCCTTCCCCAATCTACACACAGACAGCATGCTCACTGATACTACAGGTACAGTGTGTGTGTCTGACTAGCAGTCATTACTCACCAGGTGATGCTGTTATTGCCTGGATGGGTTTATATCGATAGTAGGTCAGTGGTCATAATGTTCTGCCTGATTAGCGTATATAGGGCATGTTATCAGCACTGAAGGGGTTATCATGGATCTGAGATTGATACAACAATACAGGGTTTCTGATTCCTTATAATAGCAACATCTTTCCTTGGGTTAGGGAATTATTATAAAAAATTCATAAAGGGATTTATAGATATAAACTGACCACTTACGTGACTTTTAAAAAGGGTTAATGTGCGAATGCACAAAGGTATGCCAAGATGTATTTGAGCAATTAAAGCGGGTTACATCAAGTCCAGCAGACTACTCATTTTTCTAGACTATGAGCAAGTTATTATCTTGTCGCCGACGCTTCCCTTGACGCTACAGGTTGTCTTCTCAGCCAAGTAGTAATCGGATGTAAGCATCCAGTAGCCTATGTCTCTCAGCAGTTGAGCAGAGCAGATAAAAACTGCTCCGCAACAGAAAAAGAGATGCTAAGGGTCATATATGGAACTGCATGTTTCAGATTGTTGTACGGGATGAAGTTTAAAGTGGTATCTGATCATGGAGCTCGTAAGTGGTTTATGGGTCTTAAGGACCCTTTTAGTAGACTGACTAGATGTGCACTGAAGTTAAGCCACTTCAAGTATAAAGTCATACACAAGAATAGTAGGAAACAAACAAAAACAGATAGTTTAAATCGAAAAGTAGCAAAGATACAAACACCAGGTCATGACCTTGCACAGTGGCAAGCAGCACAATGGGCTGCTCCAGAATATAAACAATATGTGTCACAGCTACAGTTCACTGTGTGCTGGGTTCTTGTGTAAGACAGCAAGATTGGGGCTATGGGTGGTAATGCCAACAGAGCTAAAAGATGAAGTGTTGTCACGACATGTGGGTTATTGTACAACGAATAGGCGAAAAGCGGAAACCTACTGACAGAAGGAAAGAAGATGTGGATCGGTATATGAGAGGTTGTGTGTAATGGGTAGGTATGAGCCATAAGTTAATACCTTTGCAAAGCTTTCCAGAAGAGACGGAAACATTTGAGATGACTGGGTTGGACGTCCTAGGATCATTCAGCAGGACTCTAGTCGGGAATCGAATTGTGCTGATTATTATTGGTCATTTCTCTAGATACACAGAAACGAATGCAATCCCTAACCAACATGCAGCAATGGTGGTGCAAGCATTGTTCAACAGCTGGATGCTCAAATTTGAAGTGTCATACACTATGATTACAGATCGAAGGACAAACTTTACGTCAAGTTCTTTAAGGCAGCTGTGTAATTTGTCAACAGTTAGGAAGTTAAGGATAAGTACACTTCACCCTGTGGCTAACTGTAGGACAAAGAGTGTACATCCCACAGTCGGAAGGCTTTTGAGTCATTATGTGAACTCGTACCATAATGTATCTTTCGTTGCAAGTGCGTATAATTGAAAAATCCATAATGCTTCACGACTATCACCATAAAAGGTAGTTTATGGATGGTGCATGTCATTGCCATTGTAAAAAAAAAAAAAAAGAGTTGGCATGGATGGGGAGTCCATTCAGAATGTTGGTAAAAAAAGTTAGGGAGATTTGGAAGCATGTTCATGCAGCAAACGCCACAGTCCGGGCACACCAAGAGCGATTGGAAATCGTGTCTGCAGGTTACCACAGTATAATGTCGGTAGTGGGTAATGTTATCAAACAACTATGTTCAAAAGGTAAGACCAAGAAATCTGTAACTCAGTACCAGGGGCCATAGCAGGTAACAACATCACCAGTAAATGTCAAGCTTCAATTACCGACCGGTACAACTACTATTCATATTAGTAGATTCCAGGGGTCGGTTATGGGTGTGAGAATGATCATATCACTTCCGCTATCAGGTTACACTTCCAGTATTAGGTTACACAATTGTATAATATACAGGGTCGGCCATTTTCATCCATACTAGGGGAATAACTTGGGGCAGAGATGAAATACAGCAAGATATTTTGGATAGAAGATGCAGGTGGAAAAGAGGATCATGCATTGCTACTAATGGCTGTGACCTTCAACGCGATTTTCAAGGTGATTTGGAGGTGAAAGTGATTCTTCACAAATGAGAACTCTTAATATTTTATTTAAGATTTGAGAAAGAGTGGCAAATTTTACATACAAAATGATACATTACTCAAGGTCATGGCAAGGTTCAATAAAGCTCACATAATCAAATACGTTTTTAATTCTAGTAGAGATTAACTGGGAACAGAGGAGGGATATTGCAAAATTCAATGTTAGATACGAATTGGAAGAGGCATTTCGAGGAATGACAGGTGAGGGAACTTACTCAACGACTTGTAAATCAATGATCTAAGTTTTGTTTATGTTTGTTCTGTTTTACAAATGTCAAATTAACATTTACAGATTATGATGTATCTATTTTTGTCAATAAAACCGTTAAATACAGCTTAAAGTTCAAATCTCTCTTTACTCTTTCTAAATCTGATGTCAATAAGAGGCGTTTCCATGAGAAAAAAAACCGCAACCTTCGAACGACATTCGACAATTACCTTTAAGATCACGGTTATTGGTAATGATACGTGACCCCTTATACCCCTTCTGATTTATATCTAAGACTTTGTTCTGCTGTATTCCTCTTATATTAGAAGTTACTCCCTACTAGACCAACGCTGTATTTGTTTATTTGACCTTCATTTAATCTTTCCACGACCTTCAATGATGTATTATTCATATGTAAAATTTTCCGCTCTTTACAAAACTTAAATCAAATATTAGGATTCCCATTTAAAAAAATCTTTTAACCTCCAAATCGCCTTGGAAATCACCTTCAAAGTCATGGCAATTAGTAGCAATCTACGATCCTCTTACTTGTCTACAACTTTTATCTAAAGCATTTTTCTGTCTATCCTGAGTTATTCCTCATTATGGATTAGAATGGTCCACCCTATATATTCCAGGTCACAATCTCTCCATCTTCATCTTTTACGACTGAAGAATATGAGTAGGTGGGTTGGCACTGGAGCTGTGCACCACACGGTGAGCATCAGAGTTTGGCTACTTGTGAATAACAAACTAATGTTATTGTAATTACCTAAGTAACATCACTCCAGGTCTAGGATGCAGGTATTTGTTAATAACAAATTGAATTAAATGCTGCACAATTTTCATTGTTTGAGGCATCAGCAAAGACCATAGCCAGGTAGATATTTAAGCACTCTCATATTTCGTATTTTTCCATATTTTCCACAACTTTACGTATTTTTCCATGTTATTTCACAATTGTTTGTATTTTTCCATATATTCGACAAATCTAGCTATTTTCCCACATCTTTTTTTACAGTTATTCGTATTTTTCCACAATTTTACATACTTTATACAATTACGTGAGTTTCGTCCCACTGCTCTCACTGTAAGATCAGTGTCGTCTTGTGACGTGTCACATCATACCGCATCATGTCGACATCATGGTGATCCTCTTAGTCAATCACAATGCAGCAGCATGTTCCCAAAAGTATCCAAATTATTTGGGTCAAATGGCTCTGAGCACTATGGGACTTAACATCTGAGGTCATCAGTCCCCGAGAACTTAGAACTACTTAAACCTAACTAACCAAAGGACAGCACACACATCCATGCCCGAGGCAGAATTCGAACCTGCGACCGTAGCGGTCGCGCGGTTCCAGATTATTTATCACCACGAAATGGTGTGTGTGTGTGTGTGTGTGTGTGTGTGTGTGTGTGTGTGTGTGAAATTCAGCAAAATTAATGACGAAATAGCAAATTCTATAGACACAGAAGTTTTACCGATGTCTAATCAAAGATATTGTGTGTATAAGTAATATCACAATATCATATGTGATGTCATAGTTTATGAGTTAAATCGAGCACACAGTTGGAAATAGTGACAACACAGTAAATTTATTACATCATAACAAAATTCTGAGGTTAACCTATTTCCAACTAAAGATACTGTGTGTGTAAGAATTAGGACAGCACCACGAAACACGCACTTAGAGAGCTGAATAGTATCTCCAAATATCCCCCCCCCCCCCCACACACACACACACAAATGCAAATTAAGTAGTCTTTAGGGCATAGTCCACTTCGAACATTTATGCTTTTTTTGGGGGGGGGGGGGGGAGAGACCAGACAGCGAGGTCATCGGTCTCATCGGATTAGGGAAGGAGGGGGAAGGAAGTCGGCCGTGCACTTTGAAAGGAACCATCCCGGCATCTGCCTGGGCGATTTAGGGAAATCACGGAAAACCTAAATTAGGATGGCTGGACATTTATGCTTGAATTATGGCCATGAACAAACTGCTCCAACCCGACAATGACCAAGAAATTTGCATTATTTTAGATGTAAACGTCTCCTATGTGACTGACCTCACTGCTGGTGTAAAATACATGCTGCTATATCAAGCATTCAGTGAGGGGCATCCCCCCTCCCGCCCCCCACCCATAGTAATAATGACAAACAGGTCCTAACACATTGGTGGAAATACGTGAGCTGCACTGCAAATAAGCGTCGTCCCATCCCTCCTTTCTCGCTCTGGACCACCCAGAATCGAATCCCCTGACCATTGTGCTTTCTGAACTAGCGCTTATGCATGGATGGCGTCAGTCTCAGCCAGCCAGAGATTCCAGGCAGAATAAAAAGACATTTTACAGGAAATAAACTCTTGCAATTACAGTGTACAATGTCATTATTAGACTCACAAATCGATACAGAAATAATCTGTAATATATATAGACGACCCTGCCATCCAAATGAGACTGAGCAATGGCCATAGTACAACAAAAATAAACTACACCTACTTATCAAGTCATTGACTGTCCAAGGCCATGGACACCTCTCTCGCTATAGATATGAGGCCCAGTCAAATAAAAACTGAACACACGACACCATAGAATGGTTCCATTCAAAAGTAATCATCACACGCATTAAGACATTTATCCCACTGGGAGATGAGAGGTCAATTCCTGTTTCATACAACATCGCTGGCCATTGAGAGAGCCGCAACCACACCCACTCTTGCACTTCCTCATCCAACTGGAACTGACCTCCATATACATCTTTCTTCAGATCGCCAAAGATATAAAAATCACACGGTGAAATATCTGGCCTTCACATTGGATGGGGGGTGGTAATCATCGTGCAACAGGATGATCCCATCTGATAACATTCCGACAGTCCAAGGGCAAATGGAAAAGCCAAATGTGTGAACATCCCACATCTGCCTCTACCACAGAAATCCAAAGCTGCACAGGCCAACTGCTTGTCGAGTTGCTCAAGTGTGGAATCACAATCGATGCATAGTGTTATGAAGACACTCTGCAGAAACTGAGATGTGGCATAAAATCAAAATGCCCAGGAATGATGTCTGACAGAAGCGTGCTGTTGTATGATAATGCCCGACCCAACAGCCAATCATATAAAGGCTAAGCTTCAGTGATTAGGTTGGGGAACACTGCAACATCTTCCATACAGCCTGGATCTTTCAGCATGTAATTTTCATACCCTGGACGACCTGAAGAACGTCATGCATGGACGTTGGTTTCAGTCAAACAATGAAATGCAGAGTGGGTGTGGTTCTGGCTCCAACAGTGGTCAACCGCATTCTATGAAACAGGAATTGACTGTCTCAGCTCCTAGTGGGATAAATGTCTTAATGTAGAGGTGGTTACTTTTGAATGGAACCATTCTACAGTCCCATTGCGACAGATATTATGTTTTCATTTGACTGTCCCTTATAAATGCGTTCATAGGCAACGTTCACGCACCATCTGTCTATTCTCATTCAAAGACATCCAAAATACATGTACATAAAATACGGATCCAAACAGTTACACACGAGTCATTGTACATCTCTGCAGAAGCTACAGCTGGCACTGTTGATGCTGCTGCCACCCACCTCCAATGCCACCTCTGGCCACTTCCAGTGTCACCTCCAGCGCCTCAACGGAAGTGCCCACAACCTCCGGCACTGTGAGCCTCCAGCCAACCCTCAGTGTACTGGCCAAGTCGCGATCACCCAACATCTATCCTTATTCTCGTATGTGCAGCCACTAGCTCAGGGGTGTATCAACATGTACAACGTATACAACAACACGCTCACTGGCTTCAAGCAACCACTGGAAATCGTCCGACATGTCAGAGATTCCAAACACTGTGTACTCTAGTGGTAATGGCTGCATTCCTTCATCCCATCTGCAACCACCTATCGCAATGTTCACAACAGAGAGGTCGCTCAGGGCCCAGTAAATGAAACATGAGCTGAGTGGTCCCATGCATTGGCTGCATCTGTAATCTCACAAAGCTGGTGTTTGATAAGGGACGTTGTATGCCACCTTTTGAAGACATGTGGCAGCCAGCAGACACACATACAGAATGCAGGTAGCCGTAAAAGTTCTAAAAAAAGTTTCTTATTATATGTCACTCCAAATATCAGAAATAATACCTGTACTACTAATGGTAGAAAACTTATTCCTGCATAACAGGAATTTAGTACGTCGATTGTACAAAGAAAAACAGTTCGATGCATTAGTGATGACAAATATATAGTAAGCTACTAAACTAAGATCAATGTATCACAAAACAGACCACAGACTGCTTCCTTTAAAGAAGAAAAACTAAAGATCGAAATAGAAAAGTTATGATGATCTCATGTGGTTTATACGGTTGCTGGCTGCTCTTTGTAGCATTGAATCTTTTGTTGCTCGCAGAAATGCTTTAATACACTCCTTACCACCTTAGCACAAGACTTTCCCAAAAAAATCAACACTGTAACGATGGACTCATCAATACTGGTAGCTTCTATCAACATGCTATTATTACGTAATCTCAAACTGGACAATGCACTTCTCGCAAAAACACTACTGAGAACTGACATTCGCGGCCAACACACGTTTTCTGTAAGATAAGAGAAAAATTAAGGCGCGCACAGACATCATTATCACATGCATACAGCAACCTAAAGTTCGGACCAGCTTTAAATAATCAAAGAATCTGCAGAATCCGTGTGCAAGCGTTTGTCTTATATTTGTTCAACCATACGCATGTGTAGACACTGGACTGAACTCCCATCTCCATAGCAAAAAAGATCCTGATCTGTTTTTATGCGAATGACAAACCACGTCCTACGCCACGGATTTCCTGAGTATATGTGCTCTAAAAATTTATGGAGAGACATCATGATCACATGACCAACTTAGCGTACAACGACCTAGGGTTCGGATCAACACTGAATAACACACGGATCTGTGACATGCGTACAGAATTAGTGAGCATCTGTCTGTTTCACGGGTCAGTCTGGACTAATATATACGTAAAAACTGTACTGTCATTAAATTAGGCTTCTACGGAAGAGCTACAACAAACTTCTCACCAAAATCAGCTAGATAATTGCTAGGAAATATACATTTCCAACCTGGTAAGTGTCTTTGGCTTTCAAACAAATCCTGGATTTTTTACGTAACAAACCTCGAAAATCCTAAACATGTTATGCAAATGATAAATAATTATAGATTCGATGGGCAATCGTAGGCATTTATGTACAACACCATACTGGTATTAGCGCAGTGTGGTGGAGCTGTAATAAATTTTCACATACAAAGCTACCTGTTTTGGAGTTCGAGCATTAGGTCAGCAACTACTGTGGGAAGGTATCATTTCTACCAGTCATAGTTCAGAGTGCATAATAACAAGACATGTTTCTCAGTCTTGGTTCCATAGGAAGTAGGCTGGAAAATTTATTAGACAAACAGACAATCTTCCAGCAAAGTAACGTTGAATTCCATCAATAGATAATCTACAAAACAATTATCAATTTCCACGTTAAATAATTAAAACTATAGGCATATATTGGATAATATTATTACCCATTATTGATCGTGGTTGCCCATTTTAAGTAGAGTATCAACATATGTATTGCATCCTGCCGTTCTCGAAAATTCCGTTAAAACTACAATCTAACAGTCTACTACAACAAGTACACATGCAGCTAAAATGAGAACTTACGTATTCTAATTTTAGGAGCTATAACAAGAAAAGACGTCATGATCATGTAAGGAATATACACTGTGTGATCAAAGTATCCAGACACCTGGCTGAAAATGACTTATAAGTTCGTGGCGCCCTCCATCGGTAATGCTGGAATTAAATACGCTGTAGACCCACATTTAACCTTGATGACAGCTTCCTCTCTCGCTGGAATATGTAAAATCAGCTGCTGGAAGGTTTCTTGGGGATGCCAGCCCACTCTTCACGGACTGCTGCACTGAGGAGAGGTATCAACGTTGGTCAGTGAGGCCTGGTGAAATCGGCGTCCAAAACATCCCAAAGGTGTTCTATAGGATTCAGGTCATGATTCTGTGTAGGCTAGTCCATTACAGGGATGTTATTTTCGTGTAACCAATCCCCCACAGGCCGTGCATTATGAACAGGTGCTCGATAGTGTTGAAATATGCAATCGTCATCCCCGAATTGCTCTTCAACAATGTGAAGCAAGAAGGGGCTTAAAACATCAATGTAGGCCTGTGCTGTGATAGTGCCATGCAAAACAACAAGGGGTGCAAGCCGATACATGAAAAACACGACCACACCATAACAGCACAGCCTCCGAATTTTACTGTTGGCACTACACACGCTTGCAGATGACGTTCACCAGGCATTCGCCATACCCACAACCTGCCATCGGATCGCCATATTATTTACCGTGATTCGTCACTCCACACAATGTTTTTCCACTGTTCAATCGTCAAATGTTTACTCTCCTTACGCAAGCGAGGCGTCGTTTGGCATTTACCGGCGTGATGTGTGGCTTATGAGCAGCCGCTCGACCATGAAATCCAAGTTTTCTCACCTCCCGCCTAACTGTCATAGTACTTGCAGTGGATCCTGATGCAGTCTGGAATTCCTGTATGATGGTCTGGATAGATGTCTGCCTATTACACATTACGGTCCTCTTCAACTATCGGCAGTCTCTGTCAGTCAACAGACGAGGTCGGTCTGTACGCTTTTGTGCTGTACGTGTCCCTTAACGTTTCCACTTTACTATCATGTCGGAAACAGTGGACCTAGGGATGTTTAGGAGTGTGGAAATCTCGCGTACAGACATATGACACAAGTGACACCCAGCCACCTGGCCACGTTCGAAGTCGGTGAGTTCCGCGGACCGCACCAATCTGCTCTCTCACGATGTCTAATGACTACTGCGGTCGCTGATATGGAATACCTGGCAGTAAGTGGCAGCACAATGCATCTAATATGAAAAACATATGTTTTAGGGGTGTCTGGACACTTTTGATCACCCGGACACTTTTGATCACTTAGTGCATATGCTCGTATTACATCCCAGAAGACAAAATTCCAGGTCGACATTAGGATTACATATACAAAAATTTTAATAGGTAATTGTCGAGCAAGACATCAGTATTATCAGACTTACTGTTCCTAGATTTTTCCATGTTCTTAAAATTAGCAAAAAACCTACGAGGAAGATGGTGCATTTGACATCCATAGTAACCGCAAAAAAAAGTGTTTCCCAGTTTTGATCCTATAACATATGCCTGACCCTACTAGCTTGGCTGATAAAACGGTTAGATGAATAAACAGTAATCCATGTCCTTCTGCCATTAACAAACAATCCGATAAACTGTAATGCACATGCATATCATACTGATTTGCTTACAACAAATAGACAGTCAAACAACATAGTATTCCGCCAAGAGATAATCCATTACATGACTGTCAGTACCCGTGTTTGGTATTTTTTGTAACCCACTATCGGTCCTGATTGTCTACACTGTCCACACAAGTCAACTACATTTAAATTAATACTACAGATGGCGACTGTTCAATCCCACGTACTCTGACTCAGTATTTTATATCTGTCACTTCTCTAATCTTTATTAATGTGTAGGCCAACCATTGTGAAGCTTATTTCGACGTTAAATAAAACTATAGCTATAAAGAGCAGAGTTCTGTAACCAATAGTCGCACCTGATTGCCAGGAATACGTGTGCTTCTTCACAGTTATCCACATCTATTTTCACTATACAGAATGTGATGGTTCAGATCACACATCAGTCAGTCTTAGTATTTACGTCTATCACTTCTCTCATATGTCTTCTTTATATGAGTGAAGCAAACAAGACTGAATGATGATTATTCATACAGGTGGCACAAAACATCTAGGTAAAGACTCAAGATGGCAGCACTTTCGGTCATATAGCTTCGAAAAAGAGGTCGCTATGTTTTAAACTATCTAATATATAACTGCTCGACACATTGCCTCTATTAGACATCTACAGTGGAACCTCACATAGCGAGCATAATTAGTTCCAGAATCTTACTTGTAGTGCGAAACACTCGTTACGTGAAACAATTTATTCCATACAAATTAATGTAAAATACGATAAAGCGTTCCAGGCAGAAAAGTTTTATCTTATTTATGCCATTTTTTAAAGAAAATTATACAAACAGTATTACGTACTTTATTATTCCTTTTTACTAAGAAGCTATCTATATTATTTGTTTCTGCCGACGCTTCAACACTTGGCGAAAATATGACAACATTATCGTAGAATAAATTTGTAGCGCGTGTAGCCATTGCTTTATTGGGGTGATAATTTTCAATGTATGATGCAACCGATTCATATGCTTTTTTTCAGCATTTTGCTTACTGCGCCAGAAATTGCTGCTTCACTGTTACCGCCTTCTCCTCCTCCTCTGAAAAACTCCCCTCCACAACTTCTTGCCGTGAAACACACTGCTACTCCATAAGCTCTTCGGTGGTCATTTCTTGCCTGCGATCTTCCACAAGCTCGTCGATATGATTGTTATACACTTCTAGTCCCATGCTCTTGGCCAAAGACACAATCTCGTGCCTACAGGCTCCACAGGTACTGCCTCAAATACCTCACAGTCACATTCAACGATGCGTTCCGGCCACAGCTTCTTCCAAGCAGAAGTGAGAGTTCTCTTGGTAACCTCCTCTGACGCGTTTTAGATCATCTTGACGCAAGCAACAATGTTGAACAGGTTCGTTGTCCATAACAAGCAAGACATGGAGTGGCAGATTCACCTGAAGCAAAAATTTTTTCACCGAAGGATCAAACACTTCAGTGATCCAATCACAAAAAACATCACATGTCACCCACGCCTTATTATTGGACCTCCACATCACATTTAACTTGTTCTTCGTCTGGGGAAGGTGACACTTTTGTCAGCTATATGCTCCCCCAGCCTTGATTCTATAGCATGGTTCAAATGGCTCTAAGCACTATGGGACTTAAAATCTGAGGTGATCAATCCCCTAGACTCAGAACAACTTAAACCTAACTAACCTAAGGACATCACACACATTGCTGCCCGAGGCAGGATTCGAACCTGCGACCGTAGCAGCAGCGCGGTTCCGGACTGACGCGCCTAGAAGCTCTCGGCCACAGCGGTCGGCTCCATAGCATGTATCCATGCTATGGGGGGGGGGGGGGGGGAGAGACCAGACAGCGAGGTCATCGGTCTCATCGGATTAGGGAAGGAGGGGGAAGGAAGTCGGCCGTGCACTTTGAAAGGAACCATCCCGGCATCTGCCTGGGCGATTTAGGGAAATCACGGAAAACCTAAATTAGGATGGCTGGACATTTATGCTTGAATTATGGCCATGAACAAACTGCTCCAACCCGACAATGACCAAGAAATTTGCATTATTTTAGATGTAAACGTCTCCTATGTGACTGACCTCACTGCTGGTGTAAAATACATGCTGCTATATCAAGCATTCAGTGAGGGGCATCCCCCCTCCCGCCCCCCACCCATAGTAATAATGACAAACAGGTCCTAACACATTGGTGGAAATACGTGAGCTGCACTGCAAATAAGCGTCGTCCCATCCCTCCTTTCTCGCTCTGGACCACCCAGAATCGAATCCCCTGACCATTGTGCTTTCTGAACTAGCGCTTATGCATGGATGGCGTCAGTCTCAGCCAGCCAGAGATTCCAGGCAGAATAAAAAGACATTTTACAGGAAATAAACTCTTGCAATTACAGTGTACAATGTCATTATTAGACTCACAAATCGATACAGAAATAATCTGTAATATATATAGACGACCCTGCCATCCAAATGAGACTGAGCAATGGCCATAGTACAACAAAAATAAACTACACCTACTTATCAAGTCATTGACTGTCCAAGGCCATGGACACCTCTCTCGCTATAGATATGAGGCCCAGTCAAATAAAAACTGAACACACGACACCATAGAATGGTTCCATTCAAAAGTAATCATCACACGCATTAAGACATTTATCCCACTGGGAGATGAGAGGTCAATTCCTGTTTCATACAACATCGCTGGCCATTGAGAGAGCCGCAACCACACCCACTCTTGCACTTCCTCATCCAACTGGAACTGACCTCCATATACATCTTTCTTCAGATCGCCAAAGATATAAAAATCACACGGTGAAATATCTGGCCTTCACATTGGATGGGGGGTGGTAATCATCGTGCAACAGGATGATCCCATCTGATAACATTCCGACAGTCCAAGGGCAAATGGAAAAGCCAAATGTGTGAACATCCCACATCTGCCTCTACCACAGAAATCCAAAGCTGCACAGGCCAACTGCTTGTCGAGTTGCTCAAGTGTGGAATCACAATCGATGCATAGTGTTATGAAGACACTCTGCAGAAACTGAGATGTGGCATAAAATCAAAATGCCCAGGAATGATGTCTGACAGAAGCGTGCTGTTGTATGATAATGCCCGACCCAACAGCCAATCATATAAAGGCTAAGCTTCAGTGATTAGGTTGGGGAACACTGCAACATCTTCCATACAGCCTGGATCTTTCAGCATGTAATTTTCATACCCTGGACGACCTGAAGAACGTCATGCATGGACGTTGGTTTCAGTCAAACAATGAAATGCAGAGTGGGTGTGGTTCTGGCTCCAACAGTGGTCAACCGCATTCTATGAAACAGGAATTGACTGTCTCAGCTCCTAGTGGGATAAATGTCTTAATGTAGAGGTGGTTACTTTTGAATGGAACCATTCTACAGTCCCATTGCGACAGATATTATGTTTTCATTTGACTGTCCCTTATAAATGCGTTCATAGGCAACGTTCACGCACCATCTGTCTATTCTCATTCAAAGACATCCAAAATACATGTACATAAAATACGGATCCAAACAGTTACACACGAGTCATTGTACATCTCTGCAGAAGCTACAGCTGGCACTGTTGATGCTGCTGCCACCCACCTCCAATGCCACCTCTGGCCACTTCCAGTGTCACCTCCAGCGCCTCAACGGAAGTGCCCACAACCTCCGGCACTGTGAGCCTCCAGCCAACCCTCAGTGTACTGGCCAAGTCGCGATCACCCAACATCTATCCTTATTCTCGTATGTGCAGCCACTAGCTCAGGGGTGTATCAACATGTACAACGTATACAACAACACGCTCACTGGCTTCAAGCAACCACTGGAAATCGTCCGACATGTCAGAGATTCCAAACACTGTGTACTCTAGTGGTAATGGCTGCATTCCTTCATCCCATCTGCAACCACCTATCGCAATGTTCACAACAGAGAGGTCGCTCAGGGCCCAGTAAATGAAACATGAGCTGAGTGGTCCCATGCATTGGCTGCATCTGTAATCTCACAAAGCTGGTGTTTGATAAGGGACGTTGTATGCCACCTTTTGAAGACATGTGGCAGCCAGCAGACACACATACAGAATGCAGGTAGCCGTAAAAGTTCTAAAAAAAGTTTCTTATTATATGTCACTCCAAATATCAGAAATAATACCTGTACTACTAATGGTAGAAAACTTATTCCTGCATAACAGGAATTTAGTACGTCGATTGTACAAAGAAAAACAGTTCGATGCATTAGTGATGACAAATATATAGTAAGCTACTAAACTAAGATCAATGTATCACAAAACAGACCACAGACTGCTTCCTTTAAAGAAGAAAAACTAAAGATCGAAATAGAAAAGTTATGATGATCTCATGTGGTTTATACGGTTGCTGGCTGCTCTTTGTAGCATTGAATCTTTTGTTGCTCGCAGAAATGCTTTAATACACTCCTTACCACCTTAGCACAAGACTTTCCCAAAAAAATCAACACTGTAACGATGGACTCATCAATACTGGTAGCTTCTATCAACATGCTATTATTACGTAATCTCAAACTGGACAATGCACTTCTCGCAAAAACACTACTGAGAACTGACATTCGCGGCCAACACACGTTTTCTGTAAGATAAGAGAAAAATTAAGGCGCGCACAGACATCATTATCACATGCATACAGCAACCTAAAGTTCGGACCAGCTTTAAATAATCAAAGAATCTGCAGAATCCGTGTGCAAGCGTTTGTCTTATATTTGTTCAACCATACGCATGTGTAGACACTGGACTGAACTCCCATCTCCATAGCAAAAAAGATCCTGATCTGTTTTTATGCGAATGACAAACCACGTCCTACGCCACGGATTTCCTGAGTATATGTGCTCTAAAAATTTATGGAGAGACATCATGATCACATGACCAACTTAGCGTACAACGACCTAGGGTTCGGATCAACACTGAATAACACACGGATCTGTGACATGCGTACAGAATTAGTGAGCATCTGTCTGTTTCACGGGTCAGTCTGGACTAATATATACGTAAAAACTGTACTGTCATTAAATTAGGCTTCTACGGAAGAGCTACAACAAACTTCTCACCAAAATCAGCTAGATAATTGCTAGGAAATATACATTTCCAACCTGGTAAGTGTCTTTGGCTTTCAAACAAATCCTGGATTTTTTACGTAACAAACCTCGAAAATCCTAAACATGTTATGCAAATGATAAATAATTATAGATTCGATGGGCAATCGTAGGCATTTATGTACAACACCATACTGGTATTAGCGCAGTGTGGTGGAGCTGTAATAAATTTTCACATACAAAGCTACCTGTTTTGGAGTTCGAGCATTAGGTCAGCAACTACTGTGGGAAGGTATCATTTCTACCAGTCATAGTTCAGAGTGCATAATAACAAGACATGTTTCTCAGTCTTGGTTCCATAGGAAGTAGGCTGGAAAATTTATTAGACAAACAGACAATCTTCCAGCAAAGTAACGTTGAATTCCATCAATAGATAATCTACAAAACAATTATCAATTTCCACGTTAAATAATTAAAACTATAGGCATATATTGGATAATATTATTACCCATTATTGATCGTGGTTGCCCATTTTAAGTAGAGTATCAACATATGTATTGCATCCTGCCGTTCTCGAAAATTCCGTTAAAACTACAATCTAACAGTCTACTACAACAAGTACACATGCAGCTAAAATGAGAACTTACGTATTCTAATTTTAGGAGCTATAACAAGAAAAGACGTCATGATCATGTAAGGAATATACACTGTGTGATCAAAGTATCCAGACACCTGGCTGAAAATGACTTATAAGTTCGTGGCGCCCTCCATCGGTAATGCTGGAATTAAATACGCTGTAGACCCACATTTAACCTTGATGACAGCTTCCTCTCTCGCTGGAATATGTAAAATCAGCTGCTGGAAGGTTTCTTGGGGATGCCAGCCCACTCTTCACGGACTGCTGCACTGAGGAGAGGTATCAACGTTGGTCAGTGAGGCCTGGTGAAATCGGCGTCCAAAACATCCCAAAGGTGTTCTATAGGATTCAGGTCATGATTCTGTGTAGGCTAGTCCATTACAGGGATGTTATTTTCGTGTAACCAATCCCCCACAGGCCGTGCATTATGAACAGGTGCTCGATAGTGTTGAAATATGCAATCGTCATCCCCGAATTGCTCTTCAACAATGTGAAGCAAGAAGGGGCTTAAAACATCAATGTAGGCCTGTGCTGTGATAGTGCCATGCAAAACAACAAGGGGTGCAAGCCGATACATGAAAAACACGACCACACCATAACAGCACAGCCTCCGAATTTTACTGTTGGCACTACACACGCTTGCAGATGACGTTCACCAGGCATTCGCCATACCCACAACCTGCCATCGGATCGCCATATTATTTACCGTGATTCGTCACTCCACACAATGTTTTTCCACTGTTCAATCGTCAAATGTTTACTCTCCTTACGCAAGCGAGGCGTCGTTTGGCATTTACCGGCGTGATGTGTGGCTTATGAGCAGCCGCTCGACCATGAAATCCAAGTTTTCTCACCTCCCGCCTAACTGTCATAGTACTTGCAGTGGATCCTGATGCAGTCTGGAATTCCTGTATGATGGTCTGGATAGATGTCTGCCTATTACACATTACGGTCCTCTTCAACTATCGGCAGTCTCTGTCAGTCAACAGACGAGGTCGGTCTGTACGCTTTTGTGCTGTACGTGTCCCTTAACGTTTCCACTTTACTATCATGTCGGAAACAGTGGACCTAGGGATGTTTAGGAGTGTGGAAATCTCGCGTACAGACATATGACACAAGTGACACCCAGCCACCTGGCCACGTTCGAAGTCGGTGAGTTCCGCGGACCGCACCAATCTGCTCTCTCACGATGTCTAATGACTACTGCGGTCGCTGATATGGAATACCTGGCAGTAAGTGGCAGCACAATGCATCTAATATGAAAAACATATGTTTTAGGGGTGTCTGGACACTTTTGATCACCCGGACACTTTTGATCACTTAGTGCATATGCTCGTATTACATCCCAGAAGACAAAATTCCAGGTCGACATTAGGATTACATATACAAAAATTTTAATAGGTAATTGTCGAGCAAGACATCAGTATTATCAGACTTACTGTTCCTAGATTTTTCCATGTTCTTAAAATTAGCAAAAAACCTACGAGGAAGATGGTGCATTTGACATCCATAGTAACCGCAAAAAAAAGTGTTTCCCAGTTTTGATCCTATAACATATGCCTGACCCTACTAGCTTGGCTGATAAAACGGTTAGATGAATAAACAGTAATCCATGTCCTTCTGCCATTAACAAACAATCCGATAAACTGTAATGCACATGCATATCATACTGATTTGCTTACAACAAATAGACAGTCAAACAACATAGTATTCCGCCAAGAGATAATCCATTACATGACTGTCAGTACCCGTGTTTGGTATTTTTTGTAACCCACTATCGGTCCTGATTGTCTACACTGTCCACACAAGTCAACTACATTTAAATTAATACTACAGATGGCGACTGTTCAATCCCACGTACTCTGACTCAGTATTTTATATCTGTCACTTCTCTAATCTTTATTAATGTGTAGGCCAACCATTGTGAAGCTTATTTCGACGTTAAATAAAACTATAGCTATAAAGAGCAGAGTTCTGTAACCAATAGTCGCACCTGATTGCCAGGAATACGTGTGCTTCTTCACAGTTATCCACATCTATTTTCACTATACAGAATGTGATGGTTCAGATCACACATCAGTCAGTCTTAGTATTTACGTCTATCACTTCTCTCATATGTCTTCTTTATATGAGTGAAGCAAACAAGACTGAATGATGATTATTCATACAGGTGGCACAAAACATCTAGGTAAAGACTCAAGATGGCAGCACTTTCGGTCATATAGCTTCGAAAAAGAGGTCGCTATGTTTTAAACTATCTAATATATAACTGCTCGACACATTGCCTCTATTAGACATCTACAGTGGAACCTCACATAGCGAGCATAATTAGTTCCAGAATCTTACTTGTAGTGCGAAACACTCGTTACGTGAAACAATTTATTCCATACAAATTAATGTAAAATACGATAAAGCGTTCCAGGCAGAAAAGTTTTATCTTATTTATGCCATTTTTTAAAGAAAATTATACAAACAGTATTACGTACTTTATTATTCCTTTTTACTAAGAAGCTATCTATATTATTTGTTTCTGCCGACGCTTCAACACTTGGCGAAAATATGACAACATTATCGTAGAATAAATTTGTAGCGCGTGTAGCCATTGCTTTATTGGGGTGATAATTTTCAATGTATGATGCAACCGATTCATATGCTTTTTTTCAGCATTTTGCTTACTGCGCCAGAAATTGCTGCTTCACTGTTACCGCCTTCTCCTCCTCCTCTGAAAAACTCCCCTCCACAACTTCTTGCCGTGAAACACACTGCTACTCCATAAGCTCTTCGGTGGTCATTTCTTGCCTGCGATCTTCCACAAGCTCGTCGATATGATTGTTATACACTTCTAGTCCCATGCTCTTGGCCAAAGACACAATCTCGTGCCTACAGGCTCCACAGGTACTGCCTCAAATACCTCACAGTCACATTCAACGATGCGTTCCGGCCACAGCTTCTTCCAAGCAGAAGTGAGAGTTCTCTTGGTAACCTCCTCTGACGCGTTTTAGATCATCTTGACGCAAGCAACAATGTTGAACAGGTTCGTTGTCCATAACAAGCAAGACATGGAGTGGCAGATTCACCTGAAGCAAAAATTTTTTCACCGAAGGATCAAACACTTCAGTGATCCAATCACAAAAAACATCACATGTCACCCACGCCTTATTATTGGACCTCCACATCACATTTAACTTGTTCTTCGTCTGGGGAAGGTGACACTTTTGTCAGCTATATGCTCCCCCAGCCTTGATTCTATAGCATGGTTCAAATGGCTCTAAGCACTATGGGACTTAAAATCTGAGGTGATCAATCCCCTAGACTCAGAACAACTTAAACCTAACTAACCTAAGGACATCACACACATTGCTGCCCGAGGCAGGATTCGAACCTGCGACCGTAGCAGCAGCGCGGTTCCGGACTGACGCGCCTAGAAGCTCTCGGCCACAGCGGTCGGCTCCATAGCATGTATCCAACCCCTGTAAAATGGCTGACAGTCAGTCATCGCATCCCTTCCAGAATTAGCAAATGCTCTGTTAAAACTGCATTCTTGTAATGCATATACACCCCATAATTATATACCAATGTACTTTGCTCACTATTAACAGACAGTCATCCAGCAGAATAACATAATATTCCACGAAGGGATAGTCCATAATATGATTGCCAGTATCCCCATTTGACAGTTTGTGTAACCCATTATCTGTCCTCACTGTGAACTTCCACACAAGTCAACCATATTTACATTAATTCTCCGGAAGACGCCGTTCAATGACACATCAGTCTGTCTTAGTATCTGTATATCTTTTAATGTTTTCTTTTTGTGTGTAGGGTAATCACTGGAATGCATATTTCCACATTAAGTAACTGGAAACGATAGGCATACAGAACATAGGTCTACAATCCATTAGCAGAGCTGACTGCCTGGAATATGTTTTCTTCTTCACAAATTATCCACATTTACTTTAGTTCTCCAGAACGTGATGTCTTAGATCCCACATCAGCCTGTTTTAGTATTTGCATCTATCACTTCTCTCCTATCTCTTCTCTGTATGTGTATGGTGAACACTTGATGACCATTATTCATATCGGTTGCAAAGAAAGAACTGGCTAAAGACTCAAGATAGCAGCACTTTCGGTCACACCCTCTACGTATGGATGTAATTACAGTATTTTACATATGCTCTTCCACATGGATTCCCCAGGAAGAGGGGCACAGAGGCTGTACTTTTTTTTTCTGTATGTATGGTGTTATTCAACACACAAAAACATATACGAATGGGGGAAATTCACTTTAAAGTCACCCAAACCCACTTCACAACAATGGTGTAATTGCTTATTTTTAAAAATAATAATGCATGACGGTACAATGTTAAACATTAGAAAGGATAGGACAATGACAGGAGACCGCAGGTTTGCAGACAGAGCTATCAAATGATCTTGGCGATTCAACAGTGCCAGGCATTATCTCCCAAACAGTGACAGTGAACTATGGACAGTATCCGCACTGGCTTCATCTTTAACAGTCTCTCTCCTACGTACAGTCACTCTCCTCCAAAACAACTGTATATGTGTTAAAAGTGGTGTATATGTTTCCCACAATTGGTACAATCTAAAAAATGGTTAAATGTAAGGTAAACGGTTTAAAAAATCAGACAAACGCTCAGCAATAGTATTAGGTGCTAATCTAAGTGATGTAGACAAAATGTATGCTGCCTGTGATCATCAAATTTCCTGCACTTTCATATGTGCCACAGCTGCCCATCACCTTATCCTTACTCGCCTATATGCAGCTGCTAGCGGAGGGGAGTACCACTATGCATGTAACACCCAGCTCACTGGCTCCAAGTAACAGTGGGAAATCTTCCTACGTGTTAGCATACGCTTTAATAATCTAGAAATGGTACATTCTTGAGAGACATGGTGACAAGACGGAATTGACATAGTCCCAGTAGTTCTGTGTTCACGAGGAAAAGGTAATGTTATTATTTATTTGGATTCTGAATGCTGCGGTACTTCCTCTCCGCCAACCCCCCCACCCCTCCCAACCAATTCTTATTAGATTGTTCCCAAACACAATAAGTACGACAAGCAATAACGTCATCTTCACAAAAACTCTCAAGACCAGAAACATTACTTATACCACTATGTCCAATAACAGCTGCTACTGTAAACCAACGATTACCATTGGAAAGCGTATCATCAACGTCCAACTCTAAAATTTTACATCCTACAAAAACTGATGGACCATCTAGTACAGCATGAGCAGCTAGATTTCACAGGTACTTTATTCTTCTTATCACCAGACGTAGTAGTCAGCTCAATATCGTCTGTTTACTTCGATTACTGCATCGTAATTTGGAATAATACAAGCACTGCAATATCTACAGGCTGTAGAAACATGATTCACAACATATGTAAATTTGGATCTGGCTGTGAGTCACGTTTGGATAGCCAAATGGTAAGGCGAGCGCTCAAAATAAGTGTGAAAGCAGAATGGTTGGAAAATTTGATTCTGATTGATCCAGAGAGAGAAAGGAAGCAGGGACCGATGCTTATTTGCAGTGCAGCCCACGTATTTCCACCACCGCGTTAGGACTTGTTTGCCATTATTACTGTGGGAGGGAGGCCCCACGCCGAATGCTTGATATAGCAGTATTCTTTTGCGCCAGCAATCACAACTGCCACACAGGAGACGTTTACACTTAAAATGATGTAAATTTCTCCGTCATTGACGGGTTGGAGGAGTGTTTTCATGGTCATAATCCAAGCATAGGTGTTCGAAGTGTGCTCTACCGCCGGTCGGGGTGGCCGAGCGGTTCTAGGCACGTAAGTCTGGAACCGCGTGTCCGCTACGGTCGCAGGTACGAGTCCTGCCTGGGGCGTGGATGTCTTTAGGTTAGTTAGGTTTAGGTAGTTCTAAGTTCTAGAGGACTGATGACCTCAGAAGTTGAGTCCCATAGTGCTCAGAGCCATTTCAACCATTTGTGCTTTACCCTAAAGGCAACTTACTCTTCTTGGGGCGAGGGGTGGGGGGAGTCGGCGGGGAAGGGGGGAGGGGTGTTTGGAGATACTGCTCAGCTCTCTAAGTGCACATTTTCTAGTGCTGTGCTACTTCTTGTACGCACTGTATCTTTGGTTGGAAATCAGTTAACCCCAGAATTTTGGTATGAGGTCATAAATTTACTGTGACATTATTTCCAACAACAACATAAGAACTATGACATCACTCATTCTAGTAATGTTGTGGTAGCTTAGCAAAGGTTTATCTATCAAAATGTGGTATTTCTTATACAAACAATCTTTGTCGATTGAAATTAGTAAAGCTGTAGTGCCTACAGAATCTACTATGGCTCTATTAATACTGCATAATATGCTGTGATGTCATTATTTCCACCAATAGCCGCGCGGGATTAGCCGAGCGGTCTGGGGCGCTGCAGTTATGGACTGTGCGACTGTTCCCGGCGGAGGTTCGACTCCTCCCTCGGGCGTGTGTGTGTGTGTGTGTGTGTGTGTGTGTGTGTGTGTGTGTGTGTGTGTGTGTGTGTGTGTGTGTGTGTGTGTGTGTGTGTGTGTTGACCTTAGGATAATTTAGGTTAAGTAGTGTGTAAGCTTAGGGACTGATGACATTAGCAGTTAAGTCCCATAAGATTCCACACACATTTGAACATTTTGAACCAATAAGGGAATGAGTTTCTTTTGTAACACACACTCTAGTAATGTAGTGGCGGCTTACTAACGATAAATAATTTGGACGCTTTTGGGAACATGCTGCTGCATTGTGATTGGCTGAGAGCATCACCATGACATCAATGTGCCACGTAGTGACGCAAATGTGACGTCACAAGATGATGACACATGATGTGACATTGATGTAGTATCGGGAGCAGTGGGACAAAACTCATGCAATTGGATAATATACGAAAAGCTGTGAAAAAATTTGGAAAAATATGTTAGCTGGTGGATTAAATGGAAAAATATGAACAAATGTGAAAAAATATGGTGTTTGAATCTTACTGGTCAAGGGGGAGGAGAAGGGAGGGGGAGATGGAGGACGGACCTTGATCAGTTATCGGTGGTTCCCCAGGGTGAGGTGAGCGACCTTGAATATAAACAGTGAAGTGCCAAAGAAACTGATACACCTGCCTAATATCGTATAGGGCCCGCGCGCGAGGTCGCAGAAGTGCCGCAACACGTCGTGGCATGGACTCGACTAATGTCTGAAGTAATTCTGAAGGGAATTTACACCCTGAATCCTGCAGCCTGTCCGTAAGAGTACGATGCGTGGAGATCTCTTCTGAACAGCACGTTGCAAGACATCCCATATGTGCTCAGTAATGTTCATGTCTGGGGAGTTTGGAACTGTTTAAACTCAGAAGAGTTTCCCTGGAGCCACTCTGTAGCAATTCTGGACGTGTGAGGTGCAGCATTGTCCTGTTGCAATTGCTCAAGTCCGTCGGAATGCACAATGGATATGAATGGATACAGGTGATCAGACAGGATGCTGACGTACATGTCACCTGTCAGAGTCGTATCTAGACGTATCAATGGTCCCATATAACTCCAACTACACGCGCCCGACACCATTAAAGAGCCTTCACTAGCTTGAACAGTCCCCTGTTCACATGCAGTGTCCATGGATTCATGAGGTTGTCTCCATACCCATACACGTCCATCCGCTCGATACAATTTGAAACCAGACTCGTCTGACCAGGGAACATGTTTCTAGTCATCAACAGTCCAATGTTGATGTTGACAAGCCCAGGTGACGCATAAAGCTTTGTGTCGTGCAGTCATCAAGGGTACATGAGTGGGCCTTCGGCTCCGAAAGCCCATATCGATGATGTTTCGTTGAATGGTTTGCACGCTGACACTTGTTGATGGCCCAGCACTGAAATCTGCAGCAATCTGCGGAAGGGCTGCACTTTTGTCACGTGAAACGATTCTCTTCAGTCATCGTTGGTCCAGTTCTTGCAGGATCATTTTTTGGCAGCAGCAATGTCGGGGATTTGATGTTTTACCGGATTCCTGATATTCACGGTACACTCGTGAAAAGGTCGTATGGGAAAATCCACACTTCATCGCTACCTCAGAAATGTTGTTTCCCATGGCTCGTGCGCCGACTATAACATGTTCAAACTCACTTAAATCTTGATAACCTGTCATTGTAGCAGCAGTAACCGATCTAACAACTGCGCCAGACACTTCTTGTCTTATACAGGCGTTGTCGCCCGCAGCGCCGTATTTTGCATTTGTACATATCTCTGTATTTGAATATGTATGCCTATACCAGTTTCTTTGGCGCTTCAGCGTAAATAGCACAAATGTGTAACTTGACTCACAACTGGCCCTTGATAACTACTCATGTTGACCATCTGATGCTGTTTATAGGTGCTCCAGATGCGGTGATGCAAGTGTTATTATCCATTGAGGGTCAAGCTACGGGTAGTAGGAAGAAGAGGAAGTGTGGAAACCTTGCATAACACGCGATTCCTATGGATTATGACCAAGGAAGTAGAAGTGAATAGTTCACATTTTGTGTTAGAATGTATACGGTTGAAACATAAGTTGCGTGATGTATTATTTAGAAGCATACGTGATTAGTGTACCAGTTGAGGGTGAGGATAGGAAGGACGAGTTTTGTTCATGTTATCTGTAGTGTTATACTTCTAAGTTCATTTGTATGTACGCTAGATACTTTAGGAGTGGGGTTTCTTTCGTGTATCTGCTAGATGGCACACCTTCAAAGGGGGTGAGGGGAGCGATGGAAGTTCCCTGTTCCCAGGTTGCTGCAGATCAGAGTAGAGATGAGGGGAGTCCTTATGTTGGTAGCGTTGCACCTCTTCACGAGGAGTAGTACCATCGAAAACTGGAGTACTTTTAACAAGGCAAGAGAATGTAGTACTAACAAGTTATTTTTGGGCACTGATCCTGACCATGAACGTTTGGAAAATGTATAATAAGGTGAGACGCTTAGGAGATGTGTTTGTGGAATTACAGTAGGTAATGACAGGAAAGGACATGCTGAAGGAAATGAGGAGTGAGTATGGTAAGCTGATCCAATCTTGTAAACAAGCAAGGGCAGAAGCAGCAGATGGTGGAAGTAGTGCCACACTCATAGGCAAAGGTAGTTAGATCCAGGGCACTCCGAATGTTGCTGACATCCAGGAACTGAATGGTACAACAGAGAATGTGAGTGACGTGGCACCGAGGAATAAGGCCTCCATGGAATGGCACACTATACAGCTAAGCAGTTTGAAACAAGGGGTACTAAACAAATCACAGGCTTAAGAAGGTTAGCAAGAGAGGTAACGCTCCTGGTAAAGACGACTGTAAACATCTGTGAACTGGGAGCTCGAAGTTATTTCCATAGATACTTTAGATAGAAGGGTGGCAGTAACAATATTGTTGCAGTCTTTAGCTGATAGCTTGTGTGACGCTTGGGAGGTGGTAACAGAGTTGCAGGGAACAGTCGTACATGTGGCACATAGGCAGCTGAGTCCAGCTCTGTTAAGGACACATCAGTTCTTGGTAGACCTACGGAAAGTACAGATGGATTTGCTGCTGGAACTGGAATGCATAGTTGAACCAAATAAGTCAAATCTACCACTGTATTACCACACAGCAGCAGATAAGATTAGGATGGCTCTAACAAGACTGTATGTATTAAAACAATATTTGATTACCAGCGGCCGGCTGAGGTGGCCGAGCGGTTCTAGGTGCTACAGTCTGAAACCGCGCGACCGCTAAGGCCGCAGTTTCGAATCCTGCCTCTGGCATGGGTGTGTGTGATGTCCTTAGGTTAGTTAGGTTTAAGTAGTTCTAAGTTCTAGGGGACTGATGACCTCAGAAGTTACGTTCCATAGTGCTCAGAGCCATTTTTGATTACCAACGAGCAAGCCAGGTTCAAATTTTACTCCGTACATGCATACCCATTAAAGTGGGGACGTTTGTCCACGTCAAGACACATGAAGCACTGCTGATAACACAAGATGGTGGTAGTCACATGGTGATGTCACTAACTGAACTCCAACACTGTCAGTGGGTAGAATTAGCTTAGGTAAAGTAAAAAGTCAGGATTGCCCATGTGTTATCCTGGAGACACAACCCTATTTTCAGTTAGTGGGTCTGTACTCAGGCGGTTCTGTGACCGTGTAGGCAGCAGATTCCTTGGCTTACGCCATGGGGTGGTGGGTTTCCGAGTTCCGTTTAATAGGTCAGGAGTCCACTACACAAAGGAGGCGGCTACACGGGTAGCGGGGGCTGTGTGGAAGGGACTGGGCGGTTTCTTAGGTTAGAGGGTCTCAGGGAACCACAGAAGAGACGTCCGTCTAAGAGTGGGCAGGTAAAACACAGTAAGGTAGTTGCAGAAACGATTGGTATTCTAGTTGTAAATTGTCGTAGCTGTGTTGGGAAAGAACCAGAGCTCCAAGCCCTAATAGACAGCACTGAAGCTCAAATAGTTGTAGGTACAGAGAGCTGGCTAAATCCGGAAATAAGTTCAGCCGAAATTATTTCAAACAATCTAACTGTGTTCAGAAGATACAGTTGGTGGTGGAGTATTTAATGCTGTCAGAGGTAGTTTGCCTTGTAGCGAAATTGAAGTAGATAGTTCGTGTGAAATAGTTTGGGTTGAGGTTATACCTGACAATCGGACCAAACTATTAATTGGATCTTTTTACCGACCAACTCCCCCTCCCCCACCGACTCAGAAGATATAGTTGCTCAACAGTGCAAAGAAAACATGAGTCTCATTTCACATAATTACCCCGCTCATACAATTATAGGCGTTGGTGAATTTAATCTACCCTCGATATGCTGGAAAAATTATACGTTTAAAGCCGGCAGGAGGCATAAAACGTGATCCAAAATTGTACTGAATGCTTTCTCAAAAAATTATACTGAACAATTAGTTCATGAGCCCACTCGATGCGTAAATGGTTGCGAAAGCATACTTGACCTTTTAGCAACAAATAATCCTGGACAAACAGTGAGTGTTGTGACGAATACAGGGATTAGCGACCACAAGGCAATTGCTGCTAGAATGAATACCGTAACACCTATAACCATCAAAAAGAACGCAAAGTATGTCTGTTTTAAAAGCTGATAAAAATGCTCTTAACGCGTTTTTAAAAGTCTTCACTCCTTCTGATGTGATCGTGTAAGTGTAGAAAAGTTGTAGAATGTTTTCAAAGAGATAGTATCGACAGCAATTGAGAGATATAGACCAAATAAATTAATAAGTGATGGTACTGATCCCGGTACACAAAACGGGTCAGATCGTTGTTGCAGAAGAAACGAAAAAAGCATGCCAAATTTAAAAGGACGCAAAATCACCAAGATTGGCAAAGTTTTACAGAAGTTCGAAATATGGCGCGTACTTCAATGCGAGATGCTTTTGATAATTTCCACAACTAAATTCTGTCTCGAAATCTGGCAGAAAACCCAAAGAGATCCTGGTCATACATAAAGCACACCAGTGGCAAGACGCAATCAATACCTTCACTGCGCGATAACAACGGTGAAGTCACTGATGACAGTGCCACTAAAGCAGAGTTATTAAACACGGTTTATCGAAACTCCTTCACCAAAGAAGACGAAGTAAATATTCCTGAATTCCAATCAAGAACAACTGCCAAGATGAGAAACATAGAAGTAGATAACCTCGGAGTAACGAAGCAGTGATTTATCACTTAATAAAGCCAAGGCCTCCGGTCCAGATTGTATACCAGTCAGCTTCCTCTCAGAGTATGCTGATAAAATAGCTCCATATTTAGCAATTATATACAACCACTCGCTCACAGAAAGATCCGTACCTAAAGACTGGAAATTGCTCAAGTCACACCAAAACCAAAAAAGGGAAGCAGGTGTAACCCGCTGAATTACACGCCTATATCACTAACGTCGATTTGCAGTAGAGTTTTGGAACATATACTGTATTCGAACATTATGAAGTACGTCGAAGAAAACGATTTATTGTCACATAGTCAGCACGGTTTCAGAAAATATCGTTCTTGTGAAACACAATTAGCTCTTCATACTCATGAAGTAATAAGTGCTGTCGACAGGGGATGTCAAATTGATTCCATATTTTTTGACTTCCAGAAGGCTTTCGACACCGTTCCTCACAAGCGTCTTCTAACCAAACTGCGTGCTTATGGAGTATTGCCTCAGTTGTGCGACTGGATTCGTGATTTCCTGTCAGAAAGGTCACAGTTCGTAGTAATAGACGGAAAGTCATCGAGTAAAACAGAAGAAATATCCGGCGTTCCCCAAGGAAGTGTTATAGGCCCTCTATTGTTCCTGATCTATATTAACGACATAGAGACAATCTGAGTAGCCGTCTTAGATTGTTTGCAGATGATGCTGTCATTTACCGTCTTGTAAAGTCATCAGATGATCAAAACGACTTGCAAAATGATTTAGATAAGATATCTGTATGGTGCGAAAAGTGGCAATTGACCCTGAATAAGGAAAAGTGTGAAGTTAATGACGTGAGTACTAAAAGAAATCAGCTAAATTTTGAATACGCGACAACCCACACAAATCTGAAGGCTATAAATTCAACTAAATACTTAGGAATTACAATTACAAATAACCTAAATTGGAACGATCACATAGATAATATTGTGAGTAGAGCAAACCAAAGAATGCGATTCATTGGCAGAACACTTAGAAGGTGCAACCGGCCTACTAAAGAGACTTCTTACACCATGCTTACCCCACCTGGGCGTTGTGGGATCCGCATCAGGCGGGACCGACGGATGACATCGAAAAAGTGCTAAGAAGGGCAGCTCGGTTTGTATTATCGCGATATAGGGTACATAGTGTCACAGACATGATACGTGAATTGGAGTGGCAATCATTAAAAAAAGGCGTTTCTCGTTGCGACGGGATATTCTCATGAAATTTCAATCACCAGCTTTTTCCTCCGATTGCGAAAACATTCTGTTGGCACCCACCTACATAGGGAGAAATGATCATCACGATAAACTAAGAGAAATCAGGGCTCGCACAGAAAAATTTAATTGCTCGTTTTTCCCGCCTGCCGTTCGAGAGTGGAACGGCAGAGAGACATCTTGAAGGTGATTCACTGAACCCTCTGCCAGGGACTTTATTGTGAATAGCAGAGTAATCACGTAGATGTAGATGTGGAAAACAAGAACAGAGGTTTTATATAATAGCATAAGAATGGATGCACAAGCCAATAGGCTAAGAACTGTAGAGGAAATGTCAATTTTCTGAGTTTTCTTGCTTAATGTACGAGGAAAATTGTATATAAATAATATACTTTGTAACTATCTAAGTCAAGTTTTCTGTTGCACACCGGTCATGGGTTCAGGCACGAGGTCTGGGTCTTCCCAGAGAGGGGAGATATGTAAAGCTGGCGCTAATTTTTGGTGTTACTGGGTGGACACTGATACATAATTTCACAAGCTGCCAGACCAAGCCGGACAATCACTGAGACCTTGCAGAAAGACCATGTAGCTATGAACTAGTCTGCTGAGTATTTCCACACCACTGAGGCACAAAGGTGTTGATCTGTACATGCCTGGAATCAATGTGTCGGCACAAAAAGTGTGCTATTACCCACTATAAGTACACTCTGAATCTAGCACACTTACGCACAGTTTGGCAGCACCCTCCACGACATTGCGTCTACACAAGCCTCCATCACACTATGGGCGAGCCAGTAGCTGATGCCAGTTTCACAGTTTTAATTCTGCACCAGTGGACTTAGAATAACACAACAGAAGTGCCATCCCCAGGATCCATGGCAGTAAACAAACTACTGCCTAGGAGGACAGTGGCTCAAGCTAGGGTGTTACTGCTGCCATTGATCCAAGCCGCGATAAGCTTCTAACCCAGTATTGGTGGATGCCTATGAGAATTCAGTGGACATTAGTATTACTGGCACTGCTCACTTAGAGCCACATAGTGCTAACTCAGGTATGTGCTACAACAGAGGGTGAACATTGTCATCAAAGCGGAACATGGATGTCATACAGCCATCCCATCGCCATGATCCTCCAACACCAACAGCGCTGTCAGTAGTCCGTGTGCCTGCAGACGGCATATACAGGGACATCACAGCACTTCAGAACTGGAGCTCAATATTAAATAAAAGCTGTTAAATCATGCAGTAGAGTTTTCCTAGCCACCCATGGGCAGCACCAATGCCCCCGCAAACTAACACTCCACCACCTCAACACCATAGTGGCCCCACTCAACACAGGTCGTTATAGAATTTTTGAGACGTACTTAGTATGTTCTCCCAGCACATCTCTCAGATGTTGTCTACAATGAGTTTGGTCAGAATACTCATCTACACCACTCATAGTACATGTGGCAGTAAGTATGAAGGACAGGTAAAAATACATCTTCACTCTAAAAAAACATTTACTGACATGACTTACTTTTCTTTGCTTGTATGTACAGATTTGTAGCTCTTGTACATATTGAAATCCCTGTGCCACAAAACCATATCATGCCACTAGAGAAGGAAAAAGAATTTGCAGCCCTTTCAATAGTGTGGTGTCATGCACTAATTCATTTTCAGCAGAGGTGGGAATATTGCAGCTCTGTCACGCCACTCCAGACGACTACTGTATCCGCCTGTGTTGGTCTGATACATCTGCAACATTTCTACTGCTGCTAAAAACGAATTACCACACAATATTCCAGTTCAACAATGCACTCATTTCTTTATTCTCCTCTGTTCTAAAGTAGTTCAGCTTAGGTAATTCAACATGTACAGGGCTAAAGCCCTTAATGATTAGGGAGGGGGAGGGGCGGGTCAGTTCCGGGACAGAGGGTTTTTTGTTCTCCTCACATAAACAAACCAGTCACTTGGCTTAGTTTCCTCAGGTTCACAAATCTGTATATTTTATGATACTAATGTAAACAAACTGCTCACCTGTGCTCCTTGTTCTGTTATTTTTTAATTTTTTTAGGATCTAACTAATGATACATAACTATTATCTTAATTGCCACAATTTATGACCCAAAATGGCCTTCTCCCTTCACCCACGCATGTAATGTATTCCTATAGGACCCCCCTCCCCTTCCACTAACCCCTCTCCGACCAACATTCTTCAGGGTACCCAGCATCATGTGGTGCACTTAGCATTAATGCTCTGTACATTAGTCGATAAGCAACATGAAGCATCAACATCAACAAAAGAGATCAGCCACCACTCACAGGGGAATAAAAAGAATAAGATTGTCAGATTCTAATATAAGTATGAATACTTTCATCCCTCTCTTGTTGTTGTTGTTGTTATTATTATTATTACATAAGTGTTTTTAATTTATTAGATTATGTCCCCCAAAGTGGAGTGGGCCCCTTACGATGAAACAGTCAACTTACTGGGATTTATGGTAGCCGTTTTGAGTGTCCAAAGCACCTACCTAATTTATCCGAGTTCAGTTTTCTACCATGTGATTCATTATTCAACTTTGAATCTCCATCACAGCAGCAGCAGTGCACAACGATATAACACAGCAGCAAGATATAAAGAACTCTTCTTTCAGGACTTTGAGTTACCACTATCACCAATGCCAGCACCAATTTTTGGGTGGTTATGATGGCATTCCTCACCTATTAAAGTGATTCTATTTTCATTAACATACAATGTAAATGTGAGTGGGAGTAAACATGTGGTTGTGGTGTTACTGGACTGTTATACAACATGTGCTGTGGCTCAGTCAAAAACAATTAAAATGTGCAGCAATGACAATAGTGTAGAGTGCCCTCACTTTCACTAATCAATGTTCAGAACCTTGACTGCGATAACTCTGCCACGCATTGTATTGTGAATGACTGTCTTGGTTGGTGGAGGTAGGTGTATGGACTTTTTTTTTTTTTTTTTTTTTTTTTTTTTTTTTTTACAAAGATCACCCATGAAACGACTTTAGAGGATGTTTTCACTACCAATTTCAATGGCTGCACATTTTTATATGCCGATGTGTGATTAGGTTTTTGTAAATGAGATCAAGAGAGCTATATATGATAACAAAATAATTTCTGGTTTATTCACTAGATATATACCCACAATATTTTTTTTTCTTTTGTACAAAGACACTTCAATAACACTGACTAGAAAATACAGGGAAAAATTTTTCTTTGGTAGGTAATAATGACTAGATACTTTTGGCACTACTACTATTTAATAATAATGACTATAAAAATTTTACATTAAAAATCTAAAAGAGGAATCTATATAGTACATTTCCCATGGTAGTCTTTGAAAAAAAATGTTAGTCATCATTCTTTGATATAGCTCTTTCAACAAACATTTTTTTTTTACATTCTTTAATGCAACTGAGACAATATTAGAGATAGAACTATCATTCTTTAATTCAATATCTGCCTTCATTGACAAAAGAGGTGTCTGCAAGAATACATACTGTTGCCAATTGATAGCTGTACAAAATACTTTAAAATTAATTTGCTGAATGTGATTTCCTTGACCCCAGCTGTAGTAGGTACGGATCTACTACCTCATAGTGACGTGTGCCAAACCAGGACTTGAACCAGGATTCCTCACTTATTGACCCAAACCCTCATGGATTGTCAACAGTGTCTGTTTTCACACATGCATTTAAGCATCACAAGGCTATAAGGGTATACAATGACAAGAACATTGGCCTCCATTCCTCACTGTCTCAATTCTCTCTTTTGTGGGAATGCAAGCATTAGATGACGAATTTAGTGTACTATAATATAACGATATAGACAATGTGATATATGGAGGGTTAGATCAGTCCATGGTGCATGCACGGATAGCCAAAGTTGTTAACTGTTCCAAGTACACTTGCACACACATATACTATAAATACATCGACTATATCACTTAAGTAAATAGTGAGAGTGTGTGAGGGTCTCAGTCCCAACCTCGCAAATGAACCGTTTGTCACCATGATTTTCAATTGTGATACAGTGTGTGTACCATATGGTCTTGTGACCAAATGATTACTTAGTGCACTATTTGCAGATAATATTCTGCACTACCACACAGGCACTCCTTATCATCACTTGTGACAGCCATTGAGGCTGTACACCACAGCCCTTAGCCCACCTTTGGGTGGCACCTGTTCCGTACAGTATGCATCCATTTTCAATGTAAGACCAACACACTCCACAATCTGCGACCTATTTGCCTCATCTTTCATTACACCAATAAACTTTATGTTAGTTGGTTTTATACCAGAAGGAATATCAGTCGTGTATCCAGATGTATCAGATGTGTTGGAAAGGAACCATATTACTTCACATGGGTTGCAACCCTTCACTCCATAGATCGAGCTGTCCATATCCATAGAAAATAACTTTGGATCTGCAAAATGGGTTTCTTCAAACCCGTAATGAATCTGGTACATGTGGAGTTTAGAAAAGTCCAATACACACACATTGACATAAACAGGTTTCGAGATATTTATCAAAACCTTGACTGAAGTTTGTGGCCTGTTTAAACTTTAGCCTGACGATATAATCCTTTATGTCATAATCCCCCATCCAGCAGTGAACTACATGAACTTTATGACAGTTTCTCAACTTCTTCACTATTTTTCTGAAAATAGATTTACTAACTAATTTGAAAATCTTTTTCAAAGTCATGTCGTGAGAGACCCATATTTTCTATTAACATCAATATACTTCATCAAGCAGCATCACAGCTTGAAAGAGATACCACAGATGACTCTAAGCAGTTCCTTCCAACTATGATACACTACTGCAGGATTCTATAGTGCCTAATGTACCTCTCTTTAACCTCGGCATTGTCATCAGCTAGGGTACGGAACTGTTGCGCCAAACTAGGAGCTCTGGATGCAGTGGCAAATCATTGTGCACATCATGCAAACTACATACCATGTCTGCCTCCATGACATATCCTACACCAGAATCCACAGTCACATCCATCCTGACAATTTCCCTACTGGACAGCCAGATTGCTGCATGTCATGCCCATATAAGTTTTTAACATCCAAGCACATAATGTAACTCACATAAGATGCATTGAACTGTCCCATTTACAGTTTGCCTTGGCATGTCTATGGACACACTGGAAAAGTTCCCCATGAATCCCCACGAAAAAGAGCAGTATGTCAACATTAGTCAACAGTTTGATGTTGACATGTGTCTATTCAACATGATATACCACAAAAGCCCTGGCGCAGTGTAATAGAAGACAGGATCCAACATGTATGTAGTCATGCATACACTCCAGAATTTCTCGATAATATCTGCAAACAGTGTATATCTCCGTCCATATGTAACACAATGACTTTGTCAAGCACATAACACATTTGTTCAGTTCCAGTCCCCACCATGAAGGAAGAGAGAATAATAAAATTAATCATTTAATTCTGATCACAGATCCAAACTCTCAATAAAATTACAAGTAAATTGATACCCAACTCAGACTAGTCAGTTAATTAATTATCAAGTTACCAATCTTAATTGCTTATTTAATATTACAGCTACACATCCAACACACACACACTACACATACTGTGCCTTGCATACTCCCCTAAATTAGCAGTGTTTAATTCCTGCCAAACATTCACTGCATGCTCATATTCTGCATCCACTATAGCATTGCCTGTAACATCACTGGTGAATGCAGTTATGTTTGACTAATGCAGTTTTGTTCGGTCTCTCCATCGAATTCAGATATCTATATGGGAAGATCCCTTTCTTTGCCATGAGCTGGAACTTCCACAATAAAAATGGTAGGTTTAGTGATGTGCATATCCTCCAGATGCATTGTCTCAGCAAGTTTCTGATGTGGCAAATGTATAAATCAAAAGTGAATGAAGGCACCACTGTGTAATGTTCTTGGTCATCCACTTGGAGATTGGACTGTATTTTTCAATGCTCTCAGACAGGACACTAACCTGATCACTGTGCAAATAAAATTCCCTGAAGTGCTCAATGCTGAAAGTAGCATGTGAACCACTCAAATTGTTTAAGGAAATAGGTGTTTGTCATGGTACTTGGTAATTGAAGTTTCATGCATCATGAGCCATGACACAGAGCATTCCAGTTAGATGACAGTGCTCTCTAAGTGGAGTTTCCTCCTCACATGGCAGCCTGCAAATATGACAGTTAACAGCTTTCTTGTATAATGCACAGTCTCCTGTGATTGGGTCATGGGACTGTTGGTGCAATGAATCTCATCAAGACACCTTGCAAGTTGTTCGAGCTCAGAGAGCAACCATCTCGCAGGATGTTCCCCAACATATGAATTTGAAATGATTGAGACCCAAGTCATATGAGCAAACAACTTGGTTCACTGACACAGGTTGTACGCGCCACTCTGTGAACGTCATGTGGGAGACAGTGGGGTCGTCCTCACTGTGTGTGACAGGAGCAAAGTGGCACTCAAAATCAACATATACTACAAAGGGACAATGCTCCAGATCGTGGAAATTCTTAAACTTTTAGAACTTGTTTTCCTCAGTGGTCATTTTTATACATACCACCAGTTCCTCACTACAGCACTCTATCAGATGCTTTGCTAGCTAATCACTCACAAGGAGTAAAAGAGGTGAGGAATCTAGGACAAAACTGTTGTTTAGGATTTTTTTCCTCAATTGGGAGAAAAGTAAGAGGGACATGTAGTTGCTCCATATGCATTGTTGTTTCTCTTCTTGCAGAATAACTACAAAACTACATATCTTTTACAGCGAGCAGCTACATTGGCAAAGCAGAGGGCTCTGTTTCAGCACATCAGCATCATGATGACGATGATCATCATCCTCGTCGTCGTCATCGTTATGCTCTTCTTCTGACTTCCTTTTCTCTTCCTTAAGGTTGTAAACATGAACCGAAATAGATGCGTCCTACCTCTTAAATTTAGATGTGTCCTGAAGTTTAAGAGAGAAATCAATGCCATCAAAGTTATAAAATCCACAAATATCATCTATTTTATATTTAGCCAGACATTCACGATGATTCCCGTAATTTGTTTCCCCAATGCTGGTCAACATGAAGCAGACTAGAAATCTACTCTGTAGGAATCAGCATGGGTTTCGAAAAAGACGGTCGTGTGAAACCCAGCTCGCGCTATTCGTCCACGAGACTCAGAAGGCCTTAGACACGGGTTCACAGGTAGATGCCGTGTTTCTTGACTTCCGCAAGGCGTTTGACACAGTTCCCCACAGTCGTTTAATGAACAAAGTAAGAGCATACGGACTATCAGATCAATTGTGTGATTGGATTGAGGAGTTCCTAGATAACAGAACGCAGCATGTCATTCTCAATGGAGAGAAGTCTACCGAAGTAAGAGTGATTTCAGGTGTGCCGCAGGGGAGTGTCATAGGACCGTTGCTATTCACAATATACATAAATGACCTGGTGGATGACATCGGAAGTTCACTGAGGCTTTTCGCAGATGATGCTGTGGTGTATCGAGAGGTTGGAACAATGGAAAATTGTACTGAAATGCAGGAGGATTTGCAGCGAATTCACGCATGGTGCACGGAATGGCAATTGAATCTCAATGTAAACAAGTGTAATGTGATGCGAATACATAGAAAGATAGGTCCCTTATCATTTAGCTACAAAATAGCAGGTCAGCAACTGGAAGCAGTTAATTCCATAAATTATCTGGGAGTACGCATTAGGAGTGATTTAAAATGGAATGATCATATAAAGTTGATCGTCGGTAAAGCAGATGCCAGACTGAGATTCATTGGAAGAATCCTAAGGAAATGCAATCCGACAACAAAGGAAGTAGGTTACAGTGCGCTTGTTCGCCCACTGCTTGAATACTGCTCAGCAGTGTGGGATCCGCACCAGGTAGGGTTGATAGAAGAGATAGAGAAGATCCAACGGAGAGCAGCGCGCTTCGTTACAGGATCATTTAGTAATCGCGAAAGCATTACGGAGATTATAGATAAACTCCAATGGAAGACTCTGCAGGAGAGACACTCAGTAGCTCGGTACGAGCTTTTGTTAAAGTTTCGAGAACATACCTTCACCGAAGAGTCAAGCAGTATATTGCTCCCTCCTATGTATATCTCGCGAAGAGACCATGAGGATAAAATCAGAGGAATTAGAGCTTACACAGAAGCATACCGACAATCCTCCTTTCCACGTACAATACGAGACTGGAATAGAAGGGAGAACCGATAGAGGTACTCGGGGTACCCTCCGCCACACACCGTCAGGTGGCTTGCGGAGTATGGATGTAGATGTAGAATTCGTCTACGAGATTTGGGATATTAATAAAGCCCTTTTTAGGAGGTATATTCTTTAGAAGTTGAATATAGCTGTACTCACATAATGGACCATAAATATGAGTGTAGGTCCATGTGGAGTATATGGCTGAGTGCCTTGCCAGACTCTCTTTGTTGCATTTCAGAAAAGCTTAGTATACCAGTCGAGTCATGGAACTATTAGGCAACTGAGTCACTGTGGAATACCACTCCGTTTTCCCCATCAATTATATACCACGGATTTATGTTCCACGCTATTACAACCTTCTTTTGAGAGGGGAGGGGGGGGGGGGGGGAGATAAGTTAGTTCACAGCATAGTAATGCACTACACTTAATGGGGGATATCGCGTATTGTAAATGATTTTACAGAGCTCCAGAATTAGTATACACCCATTAAGGAAAAGGGTTGGAACTCGGTAGCCCACAGTAAAGTTATCTACGCGAGCATATGAGATCCGGTTCTCAGATCTGCCTGCAACCACAAAGTAGTATAAGATTGGTGTAGAAATGAGCTGGTGTTGCACTACACTAATATGCCAGGCAAGAAAGCTGTTGTTAGCCATCTGTTAACCATAACCAGTTCTGGGTGAGGTGAAGTTATTGTCAATGGGTGCATCACTGACTGGCCTCCACAGGATTTCTATATTTCCTTAAAATGGTTTCCAGAGCTTCTTTGCCAGTTTTTTCCGTTATGCCTCTTGCTGACACACTGTCTTTCCTGTGTACGAAAAAGGGTAGTTTCGCCTTGACACGATTTGTCACTCCACACAACATTTTTCCACTGTTCAATCGTCCAATGTTTACGCTCCTATTACACAAACAAGGCGTCGTTTGGCTTTTACCGGCGTGATGTGTGGCTGTCATAGTACTTGCAGTGGATCCTGATGCAGTTTGGAATTCCTGTGTGATGGTCTGGATAGATGTCTGCCTATTATACATTATGACCCTCTTCAACTGACGGTGATCTCTGTTAGTCAACAGACGAGGTCGGTCTGTATGCTTTTGTGCTGCACGTGTCTCTTCACGTTTCCACTTCATTATCACATAGGAAACAGTGGACCTAGGGATGTACAGGAGTGTGAAAATCTCGCGTACAAACGTATGACACAAGTGAGACCCGATCACCTGACCACGTTCGGAGTCTGTGGGTTCCGCAGAGCGCCCCAATCTACTCTCTCACGATATCTAATGACTACTGAGGTCGCTGATATGGAATACCTGGCAGTAGGTGGCAGCACAATGCATCTAATATGAAAAACGTATATTTTTGGGAGTGTCTGGAAACTTTTGATCACATAGTGTATGTATGATTAGTGCAAATCGCACATAGCAATTTCGTTTTTTTCGTCTTTTTTCCTCCTGTAGACTGACGCAAATTATGCAGATCACTGCTGCAAACCATGTAGCACTGAGCAGGTATTTAATGGCTGATACTGTTCGCACTAGAAAAATTTAGCAATAACAGTTCTCTTTAGCTAACTTTTCACAGTATGCCACATTATTTATATTCAGGGCCAACTGCGATTCCTACATCAATCATTGATCCTCTGTAGGTCTTCCTGTATTTCAATAGTCTTCTGACGTTGCGGCCTTCATACGGTAAAAGCTTTATGGAGCTTCCGATGTTATCAGTTGTTGGCAGTAGCGTCTCTATAGCTCTAAACTATGACTACATCTGTCGATTCCGCCCCATTACCTTTTATTATGAAGCAA
Source organism: Schistocerca gregaria (assembly GCF_023897955.1). Classification (NCBI taxonomy): domain Eukaryota; kingdom Metazoa; phylum Arthropoda; class Insecta; order Orthoptera; family Acrididae; genus Schistocerca; species Schistocerca gregaria. The sequence goes on along the minus strand of NC_064931.1, from coordinate 219,540,509 downwards.
ATCAGCTGAGTCGTCCTCTAAGGAACTATCAAACCCATATGGTATGGGTTCCTCACCACACAGCAACACTGGCAACCGCAGTGTATGCTGCCTCTTTAGTGTATCTGGTGCATCTTCTAAGTGTTCTGGTAATAATATGCGCAAAACATACAGTGTTCCGACGCTGCAATCTTTCATAGGGATATTAGCAGCTTTCAGTGCTACACATTGTAGGCAGTAAAAACCCTAAAACAACCTTTTGACTTGAAATTACAAGTACAATTGTCGATTTTCATCCCACTGTCTTAAACTTATTTCTTCTACATCAGTAAAAAAAACACACATGGCTCTCATATTGGTGGTGGTGGTTCAATGGTTCAAATGGCTCTGAGCACTATGGGACTCAACTGCTGTGGTCATTAGTCCCCTAGAACTTAGAACTACTTAAACCTAACTAACCTAAGGACTTCACACACATCCATGCCCGAGGCAGGATTCGAACCTGCGACCGTAGCAGTCGCACGGTTCCGGACTGCGCGCCTAGAACCGCGAGACCACCGCAGCCGGCAGGTGGTGGTGGTGGTGGTGGTGGAGGTTTTTACTAGTGAGCTTCACCTCAAAGCTTGACGGTAAGTGAGTAAATGTGACATAGATGTACTCCACATAAAGTTTGTCGAAATTCGTTGAATTTCACGAAAATTACACATGACAGTGGTCGAAACCAGTACAGCCAAAGTAATAATGCATTTATTAAATACCTAAATCTTTTCATGTGAGCTCTCATTCCTCTCTTAAAACAGATCTGCATTGTGCTGCCACCTTGCACGTAAATGTTGTAAGACGTAATGCCAGGCTGCGGATGCAATACTAAACAATGGGTAATTATCACTAACTTAAATTAAGGAAGTTACAAGGGAAGCAAACGCACACACCTGCTATGGGGTGAGATGGAGACCACAGCCAAGATGATGTAAACCATCAATCCTATCTGGCAAGGTTTCCACGCCATGCAACATAACTCTAGAAGAGGACTGACAAGCGTTATGTAGGCAGTCTCTTTAGTAGACATGCTGTATTTCCTAAGTGTTTTGACAATAAAACCAAATCTTTGGTTTATCTTTACAAATGAACTAAACACTATTGTGGAGGACGTTATTTTCTTCTTAGCATATTACATTTCGAAATATATAGCATGGAAGACTAGTTTTAATGCAACATTTGTTAGCGGTGGGACTAAGTACTGCACACAGCATGACAGTACTTAAATAGCGCTGACAGAAGTGTGAAAACTATGTTACAAACATCTGATTCCATTGCTCCACTGGATGAACGGGTATTTCCCTGTAAGGAAATTATATTTCGAAATCGGGATGGCGTTTACTGTCACAGAGAACTGTGGGAGTGAGTGGATGACTGACAATTCGCCGTAAGCAAAGCAAACTAAATTTCAAAAACATAATCTCTCTCTCTCTCTCTCTCTCTCTCTCTTACACACACACACACACACACACACACACACACACACACACACACACACACACACACACACACAGAGAGAGAGAGAGAGAGAGAGAGAGAGAGAGAGAGAGAGAGAGAGAGAGAGAGAGAGAGAGAGAGAAGCCTTACTGTACTTAAATAGGACTGACAGACGTTTGGAAACTATATGACAGTACTACGCAAATAATTGGTTCTTTTTTTATTATTCCACATATATTGCATCCAAAACCTATTGGAGTAGATATACCATCTTGCATTGAACTTTCGTTAATCTTAAAGTGATTGAGTGACCAAAATCAGAGACAACACAGCTCCATCTCAATGTTCCCACTCTCTTAAGCAAGAAAATACCACAGATCTATCCTCGTTCAATTGCAACACATACCACTTCCTGCGAACCACATACGTTAACCACACTTTGATGCTTTATAAATACTCACTGAGATGACTCTCGAACTGCCAATTTTAACGTAGCAACACTACACACAATGACTATTGATGCCTTAACACTGCTGCTGTTGAAGACAGGAATGCCAAGACAGAATGTGCCGTACTCAGCCGTCAGCTAACCCATCGATATTTTTACTGCACAGCTTCTCCCACTCTATATGAACGAGCCCTTCACCCTCATAACGCAGCACACACTCTCGGTTTCCACTATAACTTGAAGGTCATTGTCAGCTGCTATCCTGACATTAGCACGTACAGACCCATTTATTGTTACATACCATGTACTGGTGAACAGTAACAGCGATTTGACAGCTCAATACTACATGGTCGCTGTCTACCAATCATGTGAGTCAACATCTGTGCTTGTTATGTGGGTGATCTATGAAGCAAAAGCGTCATGTGGATGTTGCTAGGATCATATAGGTTGGCATACTTTGTTCGAATATGTAACGGAAAAAGTCTCTGAGGGAGACTACGTATTTCTCCCATAAATGTGAGGGTGGGTTAGGGTACGTATGGAGGTGTATATAGACAACCATTTTTTATTTGATCGTGCGGGAAAGTGGGATAGAGGGGAATCGGTAATACTGGTGTGATGTACCATCCACAATGCACTGTGCAGCACCTTAAGATGAATTTTTTTTTTATGTAGGATATCTGCAGGTGATTGAGATTTCTACAATCAGGCAGGAAGACCTGTGGTGCGGCTGGTCGTTGACATTAACGTAAATAAATCTTGTGTAGATTAATAGGACTAGAAAGCGTCTATACTGTTGCTGTAAGCATTAAAAATGTCTAGCATTAAGAATATGGAGCAAGATGATTTAGAATGCATATATCAGACACACGTTCATTTCTTGGAATTTTAAGCGAAGTAGCCAAACACTAAGAACAGACCGGTTGATTTATATGTGGCAGGCGAACAGACGCAAATTCCACCTGCATGCCACCTATGGAAACTAACACTACAATTCGGACCGACATGTAAGTACTGATGGATTTGTTTCTAAAAATATAAAATAAGTACAACTACACATATGTGCACAGCTCACTGCTCTAGCCAAAATACGATATCATGGTGTGTGTGTGGGGGGGGGGGAAATTGAGCAACGCTATTACTAAACCCTAAATCTCTCTCTACTCTTATAGCAGCCCTCAACTGTGAGTGGCTGTGCGAAATGGCTACACCAATGTAAATGATTCAATGAATTGGGTGTGTTGGAAAATCTGTGGCACTGCCGGCATATTCCATTTGAAAAAAAAGACGTATTTCTCGCAAAACGCTAAGCTGTCAATTAGGGCTCTGACACCATTGTACCGCTACTATCGTATATTTAGCACAGAGATCATAGGATCACAGTAAAGGTGATTAGGACACGTACAGATAAATATTTATAGACAATCATTTCATGGCCGTGAAATGTAGGTATTATGCATCAGATTTTCTTGGTGCAGTCCTCGTCTACTGAAGGTGCAGCAGGCCATTGCTCTCGAGAACTAATCCCCCATATTCTCTCCATTAAAAAACAACCTGTATCTGACAAAGCCATTACAGAGGAGATTCGAGTACATACAGAGGCATACAGACGATCATTTTTACTTGATCATTACGTGTGTGCATAAAATAGGAACGAAAAAATCGGTAATACTGTTACAACATAGCCCACACAGCGCAGTGGAATAAATATCAAGATGTAGGCTCTTATCTACGGGCACCAGTAGGCTATAGCGATTTGAATAGGATTGAGGATCGGTGGGAGTTGGAGCTGCATGTAGATAAATGTAACTATGAGATCTAAGATAGCCGAAAAGACCTGCTTCTGTTCTATTACGCGACTGACTGCAAATCACTAGAAGCAGCACCAAGCATCTGCATGGTTGTGAGTTTCTTCCTGTACATTGGTGTGCTACTTTTTTCTAGTTGTGATAGGTCTCTACATAGCCAATGACGGGTAGAGGCCGAGACAGCCTTCTAATGGAACAGTGCTATCGCAACGTCATGAGATTTCTCAAGAATTAGCAGGGCTTCGTGACTTGGCTGGTGACATCTAGAGCCAGCCTTACTCGTCAAAATCGGGTAGATGTAGACGCCATATATCGAAGACTGGAAGATTCGTGAATGGTGAGAATGTGGGGGGAGGTAAGCGATACTCTGACAAAAGGGAGGCTGAGAGGTGATTTTACCGCTTCTTCTAAGTGAGCAAACATATTACTTTCTCTCACGAATGTCTCGCCAAGTGACTGCAGTGAGAAAATTAGGAGCTAATAAGAAGGTTTTTCATCGAGAGACACTCAGCAGGAGAAGTTCCGTCTTTTGTTTTCTCGGTAAAATATGTTAGGGTGGGATAAGAAAGAATGGCTATATTACTGCTGCGTTGTACATTTATATATCGATGGTTAAGTTTCTAATGGAGGAATAGCTAAGGGCCGGAATATGGGAGGAAAAGCCGCGTCATCCTCAAAGGAGCAGCCCTCGTATATTAAAGATGGTTGGTTACCCACCACCGAACAAAGAGAAAAAGGTTTTTAATACGTCTTTTTATTTTCATATAAAATGTGCGACTGGTTTAGCAGATCGTGAAGATGGAGGTCATTCATGTGTTTCTCTTTATTTCTGAGCATCATACTGACAGTGCTAAAGCGGAAACACGTTTGTACGTACTTTAAATTAGGGCAAATCACGCACCGAAAAAACATTCTTCCACGAGTTTTGTGTGCGTATAAAACCAGATATCCTCTACACTAACGGCAGAAACATTAAACTGCCGTATAAAAGTGCAGTGACTGGTAGCTGGCTCTTAACATATTGCAACTTACTGCGTGTACAGACGGAGAAATCAATTACTGGTCGATTACCATATTGATATAGCAGCAAAGCTCATATGGTCATTGCTCTGGGGGAGATATTAATCCACCTCTCCGTATGTTCTCGCCATTAACAAATGATTCAATTGAGGACGACGTAAGTTAGAAATGTATATTAATATGCACTAATAGTCGTTCGGATACTTTTGATTGGATAGTGTTACGAGCGCATGCGTCGATTTCGTCGGCATACTGGAGTTCCATCTACTAAGAGGTTGCTAAATCCGTTCAGAAATGCGACCCGAAGCTTGCATTTTTTTATTCAGTAAAACGAATCAGTGCAATTAAGTAAATCGTTCGCTGAATGGTGTACATGACTTCATGGAGAAAGATCGTCATCCCCGGGACTCCCCCATCCATTTCGTGAAAACGCAAAAATGATTCACCCTTCTTTCAAAAAAAAATTTTTACATGTCATCCGTCAGTCCTATCTGGTAAGGATTCGGTTCTGTACAGAAACAGTTGAGCCCTTTTTTATTTTTTACAAGTCCAGTATAATCATAGTCAGTAAATTGAAGATGGAGGGGGGGGGGGGGGGAAGGAAAGGAAAAGACCTATCAATGTCAGTTGCATCGGGACTTAATGCTGAATCAGTGGCGATGAGTGAAAATTTGTGCCAAATTGGGATTCGAACCCAGGATCTAGGCAGTCGTATTAACAACTGTGCCACCCAGACACATTGTTTATTGGTATTGCACAAACCATCTCAGTATGCCTACTGATTGATCCACATTCCTACCTAGAGCCACATCCATGTCCTCCGTGCTCGTTACTTTTAAGATCCCACAGGATGTCGAACATAATGGTACATCCACACTGAAGGTGGTAGATTCACTGCCCATCGAGGTGAATCAATTATATGAATGTGTGGTGTCTGTTCTTTCTGACATGCTGGAAAGAACAGACATAGCACATTGATGCAATCATATAATGTTAGGAGACCTGATAGTTACATCATACACAATAAGTGCGGGGATAAGTTTGTTTACTCGACACATAGGCCTGGTGGATCTTTCGTGGAGAAAATTGACAATTTTTTTAAGAACTGTAAATAGTGTCATATGTCAGTGCGCTTGCAGTAGCATAGTGTTGGTAGGTACACATTTAAGGTTCCATTTTTAAATGAGTCTTCAGGAAAAGTAGATATTTTGCGAAATACTGAAGGCAAATCGACAAAAATTCTAACGAAATGCATAAAAACCATAAATAGCGTCATTTTTGGAGGTGTTATTAAGCATTTAAGGCCACATATTTTTCCATGTGTTTCCTGAAAATCGATAAAATAGCAACTAAACCCACAGTTAAGTGTGTTCCCTTCAAAATTTGGCAAAATTAGTAACAGAACACGTATTTACACGCATCTCCTTAAAAAGTAGGCTAAACTAAGCAGCGAACCGCCCCCCCCCCCCCCCCGCCAAACACACACAAACACACACAGAAAAACTGTGGAGGCAGCAGTGCGGGCGAGGCCAATATGATAACAATGGGGTCAGATGGGGGAGGGGGAACTGTCTTTTTCTGGGTCGTAAATTACCTTCACTAAAATAACAGTTACTCCTTTACACTAAAAGTTGGGTAAATATGAACCACGGCCGCCATCTTGCCCATAAATAGCGGTAATTATCTTGACAGTTATTACTGATTAATTACATCATAAATAAGCAAAACATACGCCCAAGTGTGCAGTTCGTTTTGATAATGGTCATTAAATTAAGCTATGGCAACTAGGGGGTTTATTTATTCAACAGATCAAAAGATTGTCCATAAACGTCCATTCTCCCATTATTGTGGTAACTCAACATCCAAGATGGCTACCCCATTTCAATGAGAAGAAATGAAAAATAAAATTTTTACTTCCATACTAATAAATCAGGTCAATTCTCCTACATTCGGGGACGCCTGCACATTTTTCACTCAGATAAGACAATGGCCCAACAAATGGCCTGGAACACCCCAATTAATTGTGGATGGGGAAGGAATCCTTTTGTACTCATACAAAACATACCAGTTAGGGTCACATCGCTGGGGGGGCATAAATCACTCTTCCCCAAGTAAAAGGAAACTACATATTGTCTAGAACACGTGGAATACAAGACAATTGGCTGAGGTGAGGGGGTCCTTTGTTGCCAAATAGGCAGGTGGGCTGGAGGGGGCGAGTAGTCCCTTGTTCATGGTGACAGGTGAGGTAGGGGGTCATAAAGCACTGTGTCAACTCTCCCAAACCACCTTACTCATACAGTATCACAACTTAATGGTGAACCACATTGTGATGCAGAACACCTCTCTTGCAGTGTCAGCATCTGCCAGTAGAGTTCCTGAGGATCTCCGTAGTGCTTTTGTCCTTACTAAATGAACCTGTATCGAAACGCACTGCTCACCTTTGGACCTTCTGTTTCCTCTATCAATCCATTCTCGTACAGATCCCAGACTAACAGACGATGAATACTGAAGTACTTGTCGAATGAGAGTTTTATGAGCTACTTCATTTGTGAGTGGATTGCACTTCCTAAGGATTCACAGTCTGGTATCTGCCACACCTTCGATTAGTTTTATGTGGTCGCGAAAGACCCATACTTCTAGGTATTTTATGAATGTGAGTCCTTCGATTGATTATTCAGCAATCATGTCATCATACATTAATGGGTCTTTCTCCCTATTCATGTGCAGTACATTACATTTGTTTACGTTGAGGATCAACTGTTTTTATGCTGAGGATTTCTGGGAATAATGTGATTTGTTCTGTTTACTACAGCTCTTCAATCCAAACACACAGCTAGTCTGATATTTCTAGAACAGGGACAAGTTATTTTGCATACTTTATTTAGAATCGTACTGGTGTCGTGTCAGGCATAGCGGTCTTTTCTCAGCTGACTGATTCCAGTTGCTCTTCTACCCCACGATCACTTACTTCGATATCTGTCATTTAGGCGTTCCTGCGACGATTTAAAGGGGGAATGGCAGTGTGATCTTCCTCGGTAAAACAGTTTTGGAAAAAGATGTTTACGATTTCGACCTTCTCTCCATCACCCTCCGTTTTGATGCCACTATGGTCAGAGAGCGAACAGGTGGCTTCGATCCTGTTACTGATTTAACATATGACAAAAACTTCTTAGTATATTCTGTCACGTCGGTCGATAGTATTTTACTATCGATTTCTTTCGACCCTTCACGGATGCCCTCCTTAAGCTAATTTTGGCTTTGTTCAAGTTTTGTTTGTCTGTGAGATTTTGGCTACATTTAAATTTGCAGTGAAGCTCTCTTTGCTTTCGTCGAGCCACGGCTACTATTTTCCATCCCTCGTAACTTTGTTCGGCACATACCTGTCTAAAGCATAGTACACAGTACTCTTGAACTTTGTCCGAATGCTCAGAATTGTCAGCGGTAGCTTGGCTCTGAGCACTATGGGACTTAACTTCTAAGGTCATCAGTCCCTCGTCAGCGTTGGAAACGATGTTTTCATGTTGACCGTCAAGGTAATCTGAAATCTGTTTCTTGTCGCTCTTCCTAAGCAGAAATATCTTCCTACGTTCCTTCATATTCCTATTTACAGCCGTATGTCATTTGCATATAAAAGATACGAGCACAAAAAACAACAGCACCACAATGTTAACCGGCTCGTGAACACACAAAAAAAAAAAAAAAAAAAAACTGCGAAAGCAATCGCTAAGACAGAGCGCAGTGCACAAGGTATCCCACTTGGTAGGGTGTGAAACCAACCAATGCTCTAAGGAACGCTGCGTGTAGCTGTTCTTAATTACCCAAGTACACTGTGAAGGCGAACTCTATAACCCCAACAGTGGGGATACACTTAGTAGTTAATGTGACAACAGTATGTCGAAGAAGACAATAAATCTTTCCTGCAGATAGCATTTCTTTCCGTCTTCCTTTATTCCGCGGTACGGCAGCGAGCTCAATAATTTGGAAGGGCGAATGACTCTTAAACGACCAAAACCCTCGTTCCATAACCTAATGGTTGGTGTTAACCTTTCCCATTACTTTCTAACAGACAAGATGACCTTCGTCTTGCCATAAAATGAAAAATCTACAAAACTCTCCTTTCTTACTTTCACACTTTTAAAAAGCAAGTTTAAAGCATGTGTTAAATGGGCCCCTTGCGTGCTGTTCGGGCCCAGTGCAACAGTCCAAGATCTGGGGTAGAACCCCGGCTGCATTCCCCCATCCCATGCTCCCACCACTCAGCCCCTCTCGACGGGTGCGGGAACATCAGCATTTAATGTCACTATCTACACGGTTCATTACAGACGAAAGACAAGCTCGGATGGACCAAGGATGGGAAATAAATCGGCCACGTTCCTTTCGAAGGCACCTCAGCATTGTCTCAATCGATTTAGGGAAATCATGGAAAACCTAAACTATTCGCGATACATATAACAAATGACCTAGTGTTCAGATGAAGATGTTCTATACAGAAAAATCACAACTCTAGAAAATTGTAGCAAAATGCGGGAAGAGCTTCAGAGGATCGACTATTGATACATGGATTGTTAGTTGACCCTAAACATAAATAAACGTAAGGCATAGCGCCTAAATAGGCGGAGAGACCCATTACATGATTGCAGGACAAGAATTGGAAGCAGTCACACCCGTTAAGTATCTACGAGTATGCATTCAGAGCGATTTAAAGTGGAACGACCACATAAAATTGTAGGAAAAGCATTTGCCAGATAGACTCATTGGACGAATCGTCAGGAAGTATAGTCTACCCACGTTGACAGATACTAATATATTGCTTGTCAGTCTGGGATCTGTACGAGAAAGGACTGATGGTGACATTGAGAAAATCCTAAGAAGAGCAGCACGTTTCGTATTTCGTTACCGGTTAGTTTAGTAGATGCGAATGTGTCATGGAGATGTTCGTCCGAGTCCAGTGGGAGGCGTTATAAGAGAGGCGATGAGCATCACGCGGTTGTTTACTCTTAAAATTCTGTGAGTGCACATTTCTAGAAAAGTCAACCAATATATTGCTTCCGCCTGCATATATCTCATGAAAAGACCATCAGACAGGGATTTAAGCTCACAGGCAGGCTCACTAACAACCGTTCTTTCCGTGCCCCATTCACGACTGGAACAAGCAAGGGGGAAGAGACAGTGGTACACAAATTACCCTCTGCCACACACCACACGGTCGCTTACCGAGTAAAGATGTAAATAAGCCTACTGTGAAGGCTGGTTTGACTCCATGCCACAGAGTTGGTCAAATGATAACCAAACCCCCGGCACAACGGGAACATGGAATCATTCAGTTCAAAAGTAATCACCATTCACGTTAAGACTTTATTCCACAGGGAGACGAGACGATCAATTCCTGTACCGTAGAATGCGGTCGGTCGCAGCATTGTACGCCCAGGATCGTTAGTCACATAGTTGGTGACTTGAAGAAAGACATGCGTGGTGTCGGTTTCAGTCAGACGAGGAAGTGCAAGAGTGGGTGCGGTTGTGCATCCGTCAGCCACCGATCGCATTCTACGAAAGAGGAACTGATCGTCTCGTCTCCCAGAGGAATAAATGTCTTAAAGTGTGTGGTGATTGCTTTTGAATGGAACCATTCCATGGTCATACTGCGGCGGGTATTGGATTTTCATTTTACTGCCCCTCATACTTGACCAATCTTGATGGAAGTTGCCCCAAGAAACCGGATCAACTAGAAGCAGAAAACTGGTATTGATCTCCGATTAGGCCATAGTCGGAATGTTATGTTACGACTGAGACAATTCAATGTGACACTTCTTTTTGTATCGAGAACTTTATATCACTAGCTGTGTCGCAAGGAACTTCGTCATCACTGTTTGCGATCTTATGCTAAGAAACAGACTCATATTGAAACAAATTGTTATCCGGAAGCTGTCCGCTGAGCGTCAAAAGCATACGCGTTACCACAGTGGCAGAAACAGGCGAGAAAGGGCGGGAGTCGTTGAGAGGAAAACGCGGACGCAAGAAATAATTACCGGTGAGTGATGACTGAATATACGAGAACTATTAAATGGTTAGCGTACTTGTAAAGACGGCTAACTATACACGGGCTTGAAAATTCCTTCTCTTCAGGCGAGAAGTGTGTAGCAATATCTCAACACCAATGCAAATAAAACGATACGTGCGTCAAATGATAAGCGATATGCCTCTTCCTTCTGCGTGATACTCCACAGATTACAGACACCTGTGAAGATGTCCTACTGCACGTAGACTCGCATAACATGCGAATAAACTGCCAAATGCACAGTTAGGCGCCCAAGTTCGACAGAGACGTTGCTATAAAATACTTTTATTCAGTCAAATAACACTAAAGTAAACACCTAACTAATACCATCAAATCACTACGAAAACTTAGTACTTTTACGCATGGGCGCAAATCTTAGGCATTCAGAGTGCGCCTGTATCCTAATTCATGCTATGTAGCACCCCTTTAATTTATGTACCGAGGCCAACACATGAAATTTTGCATGAGGCAACACAGTATGTTAACAATGTTGTGTTGTGTAAAGGTCAGAAGGAGAAAAAGAACAAAAATCCATCGATGATGGGGAAATTATCGCGGAAACCAGTTTGGGTATAACAAACCAACCAAATCCTTTCTATGATTCCAAAACATTTTATAAACATGTTACAATTTTCTTTCAGCATACTCTCTGTCTGCCACGGTTCACGCGGCTTTCCCCGTCAGTGGTTCGAGTCCTTCCTCGGGCATAGGTGTGTGTGTGTGTGTGTGTGTGTGTGTGTGTGTGTGTGTGTGTGTGTGCGTGTGCGTGTGTTTTTTGCACTTGCCGTAAGTTAAAGTTAGATTAAGTAGTGTGCAAGCCTAGGGATCGATGGCCTCAGCAGTTTGGTCTCATAGGAACTTACCACAAATTTCCAAAACTGCTCGTGGCCAATTTATTTATGAAAGACTTTGAGAAGAAGGCACTGGAATCTGCTTATTTTAGGCCTGACATTTTCTTGGAGATATGTGGTATGTAGATGATACATCTGTGGTGTAGGCTCGTGGCAGGAAGCAACTTTATCAGTTCTTGGACTGCCTTAATTCCATCAATGGAAACATGGAGATGGATACTGAAGGCGTGGTAGCATTTGGAGCCTACTGCAAGCTGACACAAACAGATTTTTATACGCAGACAGATAGATGTCACTATCCAATGCTGATGGGTGGTGTTCTCAATACTCTTGTCCACAGGGCACATACTATTGTGCCAACTATCTGTGTTAAGAACTTTAGCACCCTGAAAAAGTTTTCTAAACCAATGGCTACCTTCCCCACATAGTATGTAAGGCTCTGCAGTCAAAGTAAATTTCAGTGTCCTCGGTCAAGGGGCTGAAGAAGAAAGGTTTAAATTCATGGCCCTCCTACTTTGTTCAAGGAGTTTCTTCTAAAATAGGTTGGATTCTCTGCAAACATAAAGTGAACATTATCTTTTGCCCAGCATCAAAGACAGCCAGCCTCACTGGTTCTGTGATGGGCAACCTAATGCCACATAGGTGCAGCAAGATTTCAGTCATTGTGGTCTTTTGTATGATGGGAAAACAAGATGATCCATTCAAGAATGTCTTGAGTAAGTGGTGCTCTGCAGCTTGCAAGTGTTGTAATTATGTGCACACTGTGCATGTTATGCAGGGTTTACCTTTAGTTTCCTGCCAATTCTTTAACTACAGAACTCCTACATCAACTGAGTCTTTGTTGCCTGTGGACATTCGAGTCCCCCCTCCCTGGTCTAAGTAATATCATGAAACTCTCTACTGCTCAGGAAGGAAGATTAGAACTTAACATCCCATCAACAGTGTGGTCATTAGGGATGGAGCACAAGCTCGGATTACAAAAGGATAGGGAAGGAAATTTACCATACCCTTTTCAAATGAAACATTCCGGCATTTGCCTCGAGTGTTTAGGGAAATCACGGAAAACTTAAATCTAGACAACATTATTTGAACTGCCATCCTCTCGAATGTGAGTCCAGTATGCTAACCACTGGGCCACCTCGCTTAGTGACCACTGCTCAGGGACAGATACGAAGGATGTAAGGATGTTGCTGTTACATACTGTAAGACACTTTAAACTTTGCTGCAATTTTTAATTATATCATTTAAGGATGCGTCAGCAATAAACTCCTCAAGATGATCTGAAATGGCAAAATTAACAGAAAAACTTGCTTTTCCATGTGCTACTTTAGGAAAAAATGGGCACAAAGAGCTTAATATGGTTACAGAATAAATATTACACTTTGAAGTGAAGTGTGTACTGCAATGAAGGTTCCTTAGCTATTACAACTGTGTGCTGAGCCAGGACTGGAAATGCAAATTTTGCCTTTGGCCAGCAATGGTAACCGTGTTGCCTGTAATTGGCAAAAATTTAGTTTATATATGAAAATCAGCATACAGTTTAATCTCTCATGAATTTTCAGCTAAATATTACGTTAACAAGTTTGATGTAATAATTTGATGCCTCAGAACATAGGATACCAGTACTGAGGCCAACAATCTGAGAAAAGAATCTCCTGATATTTGTATTAGTGAATTATATACAGATAAGTCAGTACCACCATCTAAGCAGATTCTGAAGAATGGTCAGCTATAATTTCAGGCAAAACAGTACTTTAATAGCTGTTTTTCTTAGTGCTGTGGATTATATTACAATTATACTGATCCATGTCTGTAAAATTAAATGAAATCGCCAAATGGAAATATCATGTCTTACTCTAATATAATAAAAACTAAAATTAATGGTCATAAAATTAATGTTAGCACACAGTCATAGACATATACAACAACTAAATGGGAAGTGAGAAAGGATTAACAAATGAGGAGGATCAATATTTGATAGGAAACTACAGGATGATATCATTGGAGAAAACGGTATCCAATGTCCAACTAATAAGATTCCTAAAATAAACTTTCATCAAAAGGGTAAGGCTACAATTTGCACAGTGGTGCCTAGATACATGTCACATGTTTGAACATATATAACTTGTATCTATCCACACTGTCTCGCCTAACTGTACAATTCCTACTCATGCTGAGAACTTTACTTAGCAAGATACATTTGTAAGTTCATCTGTACTAACTGGACTAAGGAAACTCTTTGCTGAGAACAAGTGTGGAACAGCTTTCATTTCTGTGTTGTGATTATCAACAAATCAGTCTTCATATTATGAAATTTTATCCTCATGTCATGGTGTTATGACATACCTTCAGTATGTAACTTCCAATTATATTTTTATTCGGTAATTCATACTGGTAAAATAATACCTAATTGAATGGTATTGTTAAGAATGTGAGATCAATTACACTACATTTCTTGGTGCTATAAAAACTGAAACAGAATAGAAGCAGTGGTCAAGCAAATATGTAGAAGGAGTGGTCAAGCAAGTACTCTTTCAGTTTCACTTTAAACTTATGTAAATGACATATCTGTTTAATACAGCATGAAAGGTGTTATAAACATACAAATGTTTATACTTACCGTATTGTCATGCAGGTAGTGCTTCTATCCAGTATCAAGAGAGTGGAAATCACAATTATCCTTGGAGATATTTTCTTCCTTTAAGATGCTTACTTTTATGAAGACTAATACTTCGTAGATATATAAACAAGGAAGGGGCAGTATATTGAGACTTTTAAATAGTAGTCTAATGGAGTCTGTATTTAGCATGTGTTATTATTCTAACAATCTTTTTATATAAATATTTTTATATAAATCTTTTTCCACTACTTACAGAGTACCCTCAAAAAACTATTCCCTACATCAGTATTAAATGGATAATGCCATGGTACATAGTGACCACTGATGTATGGCTTGTATTTTGTGAGAGAATTCTTACAGCGTATGTAAGTGTATTTAACTTTCTATTTACCTTATTCAGGTGTGTGTCCCATTTCCGGTTATTCTGAATATGTATACCTAAAAATTTTGTCACATTCACAGAAGAGACAGTTTTTCCATCAACATTAAACAGTGGTGTTGCAAAGTGGAGTTGTTGTGGAGAGTGGAAATTAGATGTCACAATTTTTTTTTTATTTAATACTAGCTTGTTGTTTGTTCTCAATGATTACAGTAAATTTTGTATCACATCTGCACCTGTTCTTGTAGGCTGTCTTTGTTGCATGATTTAATTAGGATATTGCTGTGATCTGAAGAAAGTACTATTGTCCCTTTAATCAAATTTTGTGATAGATCATTAACACAAAGAATTAAAACAATGGGCCCCAGGTTTGCCCCTTGAGGGATTCCATATGCAATTTTTTGGTGCTTTACTATAAAAATTAGAAATTTTGTATCTTTGTACTTTACTTCAGTGATCTGTTGATGATAATGAAGGAAAGGGTGGATTCACCTGTTTGGTAGGCCTCATATTCCATAATTACTTGCAGTTACATTGAAAGTTTTACTAAGGTCAAGTAATATGCCAGAAATGTGTTGCTTCTTATCAACTGCAGTTGGACTTTCATGTAGGAAGGTAAAAATTGCTGATTGTGTTGATCTGCCAGTTCTGCATCCATGTTGTGAATCACTTGTTCTCATTTATTTATTTATTTATTTATTTAGGAAGGCTGTTAGTCTCCTAAGAAACTGTTTCACAATATTTTTTGCCAAAGCCTGACAACACTGACACATGCCTATAGTTTACAGCTTCACATTTGTCTCCTTTCTGGTACAGTGGTGTTTACTTTTGCCATTTTCAGGTTTGTTGGGAATATACCACTCATGAATGATAAATACTACACTTACTTTGATAACAATACCTGATATTTCATCAACACATGCTGAATATTTATTGGATAATATTTTGATCATCATAGATAATTCCTCAGGTGCTGTAGGAGATATGAATAGAGTTCTTGTATAAATTTTTGAATCTGAATGTAGTGTATTGCTGCCTGATTGTTGTAAGTTGTGATGCAACATTTGAGTGTAGTGCAATATTTGAGAAGTAACTGTTCAATTTACTAGCCACTACTGTGTGGTTAGTAATTTTATTGTTATTTCCATGAAGTTCTATATTTTTGTGGTCCAGTGATATAGTACTTGTTTCTTTTTATGATATTTTAGGTTATTTTAGTCTTGGTCCTGGAATTTTCTATGTGTTTGTTATTTTCCATCTTCTTTGATTTCGATATAATTTGCATAAGTATTCATTTATATTGATTAAAATAGTTAACAAAAACAGGATTTGTGGTTTGCTTTGAGTATTCACATAATTTCCTTTTATTCTGGCATGATACTTTCATGCCTGCTGTGATCTATTTATTTTGAAAAAAGAGAGAGAGAGAGAGAGAGAGAGAATGAAAGTCATAAATTTATCAAACATGTAGACTGTGTTGTCTGAACTGTAAACAACATCAGTCCAGTTTGCTCTTCTCAAGACAGAACAAAAGTAATTCACATTTTCATCACTGAACTCCCTGACATTAGCTATAGTTTTCTGGGGTTTTAAGTCTACCAGTGTTTACAATTTGTGTGTTACGAATATACTTATCTGTATATACAAATCCCCGATCAATGTTTGTTACAGAAGTGCTAGGTTTCTAACTGGGTAAGTTATAGATGGTTTTAACTCAAAGGATTCCAGCACATCTTTGATTTCATCATTAAATTTAGTGGGTTTGGAGAAATCAACACTAAAGTCTCCACATATAAAAATATTTTTGTTCTGGATGTTGGAAAACTATAACAGCTCTTCCATATGAAACTTTCTGTGGACTAACACTGTGTGACAGACCGAGAATCTAACTGGAACCTTTGGCTTTCTCTATCAAGTGCTCACTATAGAGAGAGAGAGAGAGAGAGAGAGAGAGAGAGAGAGAGAGAGATGATTACTGTATTTCGATTTGGCAGTTCTATTATTGAGAGTTCCATGTCTCATTCTCTGGATAAGCTGTCAAAATTGGTTATATTACTGAATTCTATATTTTCTTGGAGTATTTTTCTACAAAATGTGTCTGCTAATTTGAACTGAGGTAGGTGACAGTTCTTACATGTCTCTATTTGTCCAGTGCTCAATACAACATAAAACGCAAGTATCACTCACATCGTTTAACAAGTTTTCTGAAAGAGACTGAACATTTTGGCGGAGCAATTTGAAGTTTGAAGTAAGGACCATTTTGTGCATTGCTTGATCACTTACCACTTTTTTAGACCTAGTGCTGTTAGCTGTACAAAAATCCTCCTCGTTTTGAGAAGTAGGTGATGTTTTCTTGCTAGTTGGTTGCCTGCAATGTGTGTCATTGCTTTCTTATGCTATGGTGCCTCTAATGGTAATCCACTTGTCAAGAAGCACATGTTTCATTTTCGACACTTGTTTGTCACTGGCTTTCACTGAACTATATTTATTTTGGTGGAACATTGATAACTTCAGACAAACTTGCTGGTTCAAAGACAAATGCAACTGTTTTGTACAATTGCTAATTTTAATTAATGAACAAAGCCTATTGCAATTTGCTCCTTCCCCTGAAATAAATAACTGCTATAGAAACAGACATGCAACAACGTAAATATATATAATGTGCCTAATGAACTCAAAAAGCTAATGGAGGATTACAAAGGAGGTACAGAGATGACTGGTCTGAAACTAATATTGTAATATTAATATAGCCATTTATACCTACAGTTTTGTGATTTTTTTAAAATTAGTTACAGGAAAGGGTCACAAAATAGCATTGGGTATTAGGGCACATTAACGCAGTTCAAAACAGAAATTTGTTGCTCATGGCAGACATATAAAACGATAGACAAACTGAAAATTACAGATTACATATACAGAATTGTCAGTACACACATGACAAAACTGATATTTGTTTTCTGTATTTCACAAGAAATTTTCAGATGCTCTTAGCAGTCTAGATAACCAATACAAACAGATATCTCACAGAGCCTTCATGATAAGGATTTTTTCTCCAGTGTCTTGTGTAACAGACGTTAATCACTTCGGCTCAACTGATTAGCCATAATTTGTTTTAGATAAGGTACAAGCAGGTTACTACAGAAGGTTGCAGTTACAACCAAGTAAAACATACACAAATCAATTATGCTCTTACAATAGAGATAATGGTGTAGAATCAAGTATATATTATTATCTGAGAAAAATAGAAGATCTTAAAAATATTAAAACTATCATCATCCCACTGGTTAATTTAACACTTCAGTGTTTACTAGGAATGGTCCTACTGGAAGTGGTTTGTTCTTGCCTTTGTCCAATCTTTCAACTAACGTACCCAGGGGGACCTAAACTTTTAAAGTGGGCTCTAAACAACACCACAACTCCGCATTTTCCATATTAACAAAAGCTGGTAAAGATGAAATAAAGGAGAACAGACAGATAAATATTTAAGACTGACTGGGAAAATCCTAGTTGTCTGATACAGAACATTTCTGCAATATTCAACTTGTATGCACCTGATTTTCAGAAATATATTATCAAATCCCAATAGCTGACTAATTTATGGTCACAATTTTTCTATTTACACTTTTTTCTGACAGTTGTGTATGCTATTTTCCATATGAACTCTTTACTCCTTTTTATTGTTAACAAGTAAAAAGACAGTACAAATGCATAAATCAGCTGACCAAGAAAATAAGTTCAGAATTTTATACCTTAAGAGAAAATTCTGAAATGTTGGAAGTATTCAGACTTTTTACACGATAGAAATGAGCTGTTAGAGTGGTGGGGTAACTGTTCTTCCCATAATGACGTCTTTGGGTCATTCAGGATACTTATGCTCAAGCATCAGTACATATGCTTGATGATAATCATAGTAAGCAATAGAAATATTTTTTCAAACAAACAGTTATGGCCACAGGCATGATGTAAGATAAATGTCATTTTTTTTATAAAGACTGCCTGACCCATCACAAATCACAAAGAAATACATCACCTCTTCCCCCAAAACGTAAAACAGAACATAAAGGACCACCTACAAGTTAAAAAGGAACACACTGACAGAATTCACTAACTGTGCATACTTTAAATTAGATTCATCTTTACAGCTGTAAGCTGTCATTTAATGTTAATTACTATGAGGAAAAAATCACTTAGAATGTGCAGTTTACCTAAAAACCAACAATTTGTAGCAAGACAAATGAGTCGTAAGTTCACAAAATTGTTATAAAATTGCTGCAGGGGAAATTTTTATCATACAAGGACCAGTGTGTGTGTACTCTATCTCTAAAAAAGTTTGTCAAAAAATCTAGCAAGTTTTCAGTGTTGTTTATGTATCTGTCAAAAAAAATAAGTTTCTGTTATGCGGCCCATTTTGCATCATAATGTAAAACAAATGCTAACTTGACTTGTGGGACTTTTTTTTGCAAGGTTGTTTTAACATTCTGTGCATGTTTTATTCAAATTGTTAAACTGGACTAAAGTGACAATATGGTGTCAATTGAAATTCTAAAAAGCTGATGAGGTTGATACAGAACTTGCTTTTTAACTTTAACTGTTAAGAAATGAGAGACAGAGGCTAAACATGCTGTATTTATCTTTAAGATGATTCATGTGAAAGGTGTCTCAAAACTGCAAACATTCACAAGCACAATACAGTTATGGAGAGGAAGTGATTAACAGTATACAAAATAACTCACACCACAGGAATATTAGAAGAAAGAGTATGCTACAGTTTATATGAAGAATTAACACTCTGAGGACTGGGCAGTCAGAGTGGTGTCCAACTGCCTGGTACTGTGCCTTTTCACATTTTTTCTGTGTTTTGTGTAGCACGTTCTAGTGCACAGACTTAAGTTAGTTTACTGCATTTGAAATAGGGGCATTTCTTTTTTATTAAACATTGAAAACAAACAGATTTACATAAGTGATAATACATTTATATTTATGTGAAATTGTGTTGTTTTCACAATAACAAAAACTTTTTTTGTCTTCCATTTCCTAAATGGAGAAGGATTAGAAGTTGTTAGTACTAAAAATAAAACTGTTTGAAAAAGTCATTCTTTTATTGAAATTTAATTAGTTAAATTTTGCTTAGTATGAAAAGTTTTGAAGTATTTTGGAAAATGGTGACCTATATCACGCATTTCATAATAGTACCTAGTATCTTTCCTTGCCACTTTCCCTGATCTTGATTTCTTTGTGCTTCACAAACCTTAACTGCATCAGTGGCTATTTTGATATCTTCTATAACCTAAATCAATTTAGGAAAATGTCTTGAACTGAGTCTGTTTACAGGTGAACAATTTTAAGTAGATGTTGATTCTAGCAGGCCTCTTTTTTTTATACCAAAGCCTGTGCTAGTTCAGTAATGAATCCAACAGATGTTTGCTAGCAGGCCAATTTTTATATAAACCATATTAATTTACAATCATCATCATAAGGTTGTGAAACTAAACTTTTTTCTGCCACTTTATCTGTTTCCTCTCAAAAGGGAGGAGACTATTAGCCTTGTTTTTATTATAATCCAAAATACGCTCAAGTTTCATCTTGTCTATCATTTCCAATTTTGTTCTGACACTGACATTGGATGCAGCCATATTGTGTTTTGTCACCAGAAGAAAGACATTCCTAATGTCTTTCCATTTCACAAACAACAAATGGTCTCATTTTTTAAATAAAAGTTAATTTTTTGAGCTCTTGGGTAATTACATCTTTAGCTATATCTTTTCTACTTTTCAGTGCTAAACTGTAAGGCTATCTTGAAAATAAATACAAAGTGTGTTGCAAACAACAATCAATGTGCTCTGTATTGCACTTGACCTTGTGAGATGCAGCACATGGCAACAAGGTGAATGAACACTGCGAAAGCAAGCAACATACAATGTTCTGTTTTTCCACTAATATGAGTGGTAGTTGCTGCCATCTGTGTGTGTGCTTTTTTATTGGTAGTACATACATCATACAGTACATATTTATACAGATGACATTTAGGACAAATGATGGAATTCATTTACAAAGCTGAGGAATGGCCAATGTGCCAACGGGCATGCCAAAGTGTGGCAAGTGAGGCCAACTGAGGAGCTACTTGATTAAGAAGTAGTGGCTCTGGTCTTGTAAACTGACATACAGCTGGGAGAGCAGTGTTCTGGCCACATGCCCCACCATATCTGCTTCCAATGATGCCTGTGGGCTGAGGGACATAGCAGCCGGTCCATACCATTGGACCTTCATGGCCTGTTCGGGTAAAGTTTAGGAACGGCCAAAGTAGGTCCTATGTCATTGAGCCTTTTGGAGTATGGGTTGTGTATTGTAGGAGCTACATCACTCATCTCCAAAGTGTTAACTGTACTTAGACTTTCTGTAATATGAGTGCAACATTTGTTAAATAATGACCAAAGGATATGGTACAAAGGCTCCAGTTGATTTTGAGCAATAATATTTACTGTGGATAGGAAGTGTGTCCACCACTTCATTTCAGAAATGAAACAATTCAAGCAGTGGGTGGAAGCCGATAGCCCTTTACCAGGAAGGGTGAAGATAGTTTAATCTGCAGCATTTTCTTGGGTGTGAAAGTGATTATTCTTATTGATTATACTTCAAAAAAAGAAGGAAAAATCTATCATCAGGTCTATGAAAGGTACTCAGCTGAAGGGAAAACTGGAGGATTTGAAGAACACACTTTAGAAACACCACCCTACTCAGCAGATTTGAAGAAAAAATTGTAACAGTGCAATGGCAAAATAGAAAACCTTGTGCCACAAACATTCTTATTTGCTGACGACTTGACATTCTATTACCAAGCAGAGCTGACAGTAGCATACTCCTGTGACTCAAAATAAAATTCTGAGTACCGGAAAAACTATTAAAGAGTTCTACACAGAAATGTTACAGTATCTGCACAAATATTGAACACTGCAACTGAGAATATTTAATAAGAAGGACAGAATGCACAAAGCACACAAAAGAGAAGTTATTTATTTCAGGTTATGTGCAAATTGGCAACATGAAGGAAATTATTCGATGTATCATCATCTCTACAAGCCATCTCAAATGACCTGAGAGCATTAAAGATGATCCTCTGTTTTCTCTTAGGTGAAAAAGATACAGTTTAGTTTTGTCCAAAGCAATTATTTTTCATGTTTAATGTCTGATGCAATGCAATAGTGACATTCCTATGTAAGATGTTTTGACTCATTTGAGGG
Source organism: Schistocerca gregaria (assembly GCF_023897955.1). NCBI lineage: Eukaryota > Metazoa > Arthropoda > Insecta > Orthoptera > Acrididae > Schistocerca > Schistocerca gregaria. Next base: position 219,518,635 of record NC_064931.1, on the reverse strand, counting down.
CACTGCTGCAGCGTATATGCAAGGGATTAGTGTGGCATTCATGTCTTCCCTACACACGTGCAATTAATTTGGACAGAAGAACTATGACAGCATTATTACCAAATGTGTCCAAACAGGATCAACATGCAGTTATTCTTCTCTTGGTTGCCAAAAGACAAACACCAGTAGGCTTACATTGGGAAACAAAGAACGTATATGGGTCAGTACATCTGTCATAAACCGCTACTGTGGAATGGTGTCCCCATGGGTGCTGCTGCTTTATGATAACGCACATTGCCATATGGCAAATGTCTCAATGCAGAAGTTACACCACTCAAACAGGAGACACTAGAGCATCCACTCTATAGTCCTGACCTCTCCCCATGTGATTGTTGAGCCTTCAGTCCCTTAAAAAAAAGGCCTTGAAAGGTTGACAATTCCTGTCAAACAAGAATGTGCAGCAGGCAGTTACAAACTTCTTCACGCAGCAAGTTATGAGCTGCTTTACGCAGCAGGATATGGTCCTTTACCAAACAGCTATCTTCAACCTAGTGCATTGATTGTCCCAATGTTCATGACAATTTTGCCTAATTGGCATACTGATTCTGAACTGGTCTTTATGTATGTATGTACAGAAACTTTGTTAATGACACAGACCAATTACTTAAAAACATTGTTAATGAAAATGGCTTATTCTTGTTTCTAGTGAGCTGAAGCTTGATAACAACAAGAAAAAGCTGCATCACCCACTGATTTTTTAAGACAATTAACACTCAATATTTTAAAATATGCATGATTTTAACTGTTTCTGTAAATATGAATGGGATAGTACGGCAAGGATCGACACTGACCCAGAATAAATGCACATGCATGAAAGTCTTTGGAGCCTGGAGAAAAGAAAGTTTTGCAACCTAGCCAAGGATGGAGAATGTTTTAGGTATCTTTGTGAGGATTTTCCTAATCTATCACATGTCATAATGAAGGAAGATATGTCTGTTGGGCATAACATTCAATAAATGATGTTCCATTCCAACTATGAGTAAAAAATTACTGAGTATGAGAGGGACACTTGAGTATCAATCAAGGTGGTTCTTACTAAATTCTTAGCAGCAAGAAGAAGCCATAATACATTAATGTGGGAGCAAACATGCTTTCATGTACTCAGGCTATTTGTTGAGTTCAAGATTCACTCTCTGAACAGTTACCTTGATTCTCCCCCCCCCCCCCCCCCCCCCCCTGAATATCTGGGAAATGTCAGTGATGAACAATATACAGATTTTCATCATGGCATCAAAGTGATAGAAAAATGGTATGAGTATCACTGGAATAATAACCTAATGGGAGACTACCGTTGGTCAATTCACCCTGACATACAAAGGGCAATTCATAGGAGAAAAATCTACATTATATGCTTAAAGAAAAAGAGAGAAAGGGAATATAATTCCCTTGTAATAATGGGGTATTTTCATGTTTATACTTCAATAGAACCTTCATTCATATTGAAACATAAAGTTACTTTTCAGTCCAGTTTTATGTGATTTGCTAATTTTTACGTTACATGTGGTGAAACTGTAAGACTGTAGGGGGGAAAAAAGGACGACGTCAGATATGAATAATGCCCGAAAAAACATGAGACTGAACCATTACTTAGTAAAAAAGCAATTAAAAATACTCTGCATTAGCTTGTGTAATTAATTACATAATAAAAAATAATCAAAAAACGTTGTTCACTGGAAGAGAGCATTGTTTGATTCACACTCTTGTCTCATCATGTCACTCAAAAGTCCTTATAATTTGAAAGTAACTTTGTCGAAGACCAACAAATACACTTTGATTTTATTTAGGGATGCTGGTATTACTCTGGGTGTACATCATTCTGACTTCCTGTGACTTCACATGTTATCACAGATCCTTCCGACATCTATACCTATGGAGGAAGACATTATTCCACTCCTTTCACCTATTTCTTAATTGTCATTATAATAATAAATGTCAGGACAGTAGCTGCTTCATATTTTTGATACAGTAATAACTCTGTGTTTAAATGTAACTGTAGATAACAGAAAACTGTCTCTGTTGAATTAGTATTTCCACTATCTTTAAATGCAAAACAGACCCCTAAATTAAAAAAAAAAATATCTGACTACAAATATTTATAAAACTGTGTGGAAAAGTGTTGCAGAGTCTAAAAATGCATAACATTAGCATGTACTTGCAACTGCTTGGTATAAAAGATGCGCAAAAAGAGCTGCAATAGAATGAATTTGATTACTGCCATTATCTGGGTAACAAGGTCAAGAGACAAACGCGATACTTCCCTGAGATAGTCCTATCTCTGCCTGCAAACTGAAAAGCCTTGTAATCAAGAAAAACACTTGATAGTCTTATGTAAGTAGTCTCTAGGTAAAACATACAGACATTGAACTTTTTTGAGAACGTTACGTCTAGTCAGGCACTGACAGGTAAATGGTAGTCTCGAAAAAAGATCAATTCATTGAACTAATAAAAATTAATTTATAAATAAGCAATTAACTCAAAATGGCTTCAACAGAGTTAGCAAACCTGAAGTGGGTATTAATTTTAAATCCAGACACAGAAAAGGAAATTTCGTAAAAGAAATGAGAAGCTTAGAACTGCTGGACTCTTAATTCAAGAAAGCCTGTGAGAACATTACACTAATCTTTGCATTTTCAAACATGCTTTCATTCTTCCCTACTATACTACAGGGAGACTAACAGGACCCTACAAATGTAAAAAAAAAGGGAGGTTAGGTTTAATGTCCTGTCAACATCGAGGTCATTAGAGATGGCGCCCTAGCTCAGATTGTGTCAAGGATGGGGAAGAAAATTGGCCGTGACGTTTTCAAAGGAATCATCCTGGCATTCACTAAGAGTAATTTAGGGAAATCACAGAAAACCTAAAACTGGATGGCCAGACACGGATTTGAACTGTCATCGTGAATGCAAATCCAGTGAACCTACAAATGTGGCTTGCCACGAGCACGGTATGGTTTACTTCATATCCCCAATTGTGTAGAATGTGATGATAATTTACAGTTTTTTGTGAAATAACAAATAATGATGAGTTCTTGACAAGTAAAGCTAAATGTCACAGTATGAATCTCAACATCAACTTCAATGGGCCAACGTAAGTACATGTGAAAAGAAAAAGAACAAAAAGAATAAAAGGACTTGTAGAAAAGGACCCAACGGCACAAAAAAAAAGAAAAATACTGAAAGCGTCATAAAACATCAAAAGAGAATTATTGTGAAACATCAGGGATTCTGGAGGTGCAGGAGATAATATTTTCAATGACAATAGTTGGCAAACAAAGGAAGTAGAAATACAGGCTCAAGGATAGTCCAAGACTGTCATATCAATGTTTTTTATGTGATGGTATTATCTGACTTGGCTCATAATCATAGGCGAGTTCTGGTCTTTTTGCATGCATTTCCAGGAGAATAAAACCTAGGTCCAGCATAACGAATGTTACCTGATACCAAAACAGAACAACTTCAGGGGATTATAAAATGATGGCAGTGCCAAAGTTAACAGTCACTGTGTGAAGATATTCCTGAATCCTACCATATTTTATGGTTGTTATTCATTATCAGCTGATTAAATGAGGTACATGATTTTAGTGCCTCTCAATACTTGCTACCAAGCACTCTTGTGAAAAATTCTACAGTTATATTAACAGTATCCAGAGTGTGATTTTGCTAAATAACAAACTGCAGAAATGATCATGTGGTGGGGGGGGGGGGGGGGGGGGGGGGGCTAAGAAGCAAAGTGGTCATATGGCCAGAAATGTGTTCCAAGGGAGATACATCCACTTAAAGATGGAGATAAAAGATCTTTCACAGTGTAGGTTTCAATGATTGGAAGCATACACGTGAACACACCTGACAAGTGGGTACATTCTGCCTGTACTAGCTTTTTAGCTCTGGACACAAGAGGGCAGTGAGTTGGAGCCACATTACCCTTCACAGCATCAAAGGCTCGTCTTACAGCAGGGGAGGCAGTGCAACTCACAGGTAGTGCAAATATGCCTCGCATCTGAGGCATTGTAGACAAATGATTAGTCCCACAAGGCATTTGGCAATAATTACCATAAACACACTGGGACTGCATCAGTGCTAATACTTTGCTGCCAGAATACTGTGAAGATTCTCTGTGGGTGGGTGGGTGAGTGAGTGAGTGGGTTGGGGGGGGAGGGGTGTTGTGAAAGTTGACAATACCGCACCTCATAAACATAGCCTCACCTGTGAATACGATGGTTGTGAAAGTTGACAATACCGCACCTCATAAACATAGCCTCACCTGTGAATACGATGGTTGACAAAAATCCCAGCACCATGGTGACGTGTGTAACGATCCGGTGACAAAATCATCGTTGCCTAGGCAAGTCCATAGCTAATAAGGTCAACACGCATTATAAGTAATACGGATAGTTGTAGATGTTGTGGAAAATATTCTACATGGTCAGCTAGATACCACATGCTTGTGGGTCACCTGCCTGGTACCAGTGTCACTGCCAAAGATCTTTTACCTTCACCACTTCTGGCCATATATCATTTGACCTTTTTTACTCCTTATCCTCTCAGGGATCATTTGCTACAGTTTTTCCCCATTTAGCAAATTTACTTTGTATAACATGCTAATATAATTATGAACAGAAAGCTTTCATTCAACATCATGTTGGTGACTATGGTTTCAGAGTATAAGGCACAAGCTCAAATAGGGCACACACGCAGAAAGAAATCAGACATGTCCTTTCCAAAACGACATTATTGAATCTGCCATAATTGATTTAAGGAAACCATGGAACACTTCAGTCAGGATGGCCAGACAAAGATTTGACCCCACTCCTCCTGGATGTGAGTTCAGTTTGCTAACCACTGCGCTATCTCACCTGGTAACATGATCCCAGTGGTGTCGGTCACTAGACGGTGTGACTTCAAAGAAAACTTTTAAATACACACAAAAATTTTCCTTTATAAGAAAATAATACTGTTAGTGAGTCATACCTATTAAGCAAGTAATATCTTACATCCTGCAAACCACTAAAATTTTAAAAGGGTAGGATTCCCTAACAGGAAAGTAAATTTTTGCCATTCACTTCATTTCTGGATACTCATGAGATAACTACTCAGTTTTTTATAATGCTACTTTCTCATTTTCTTATTTTTTATAATTCTTATAGTTAAAACTGCTGGTCCCACCCATGTTTTATCAGGGCCAGATCTGTAGATCTTTCGGGCCACTGGAGTACTTTAACATCACACAGACGGTTCATAGATACATGTGTAATGTTTGGATGAGTGTTTTCTGTTGAAAAATTGGACCATGATACTGTAGCATGAGAGATTCCATATAAGGATGCAGGCTGTCCATGACAACCCGTTGTGCCATGAGGACTTCCTCAATCACTAGCAGCCATGAGCTGAAGTCGTACTTGATGGCTCCTCACACCATAAAAATACTGTCTCATATGAGTATGTGGCATCTCTGTGTCCTTCACAGTGATCACTCGATATCTGACGATGTTCATGCCCCTCATATACACTACCAGGTCTGATAACAACACTAAATATGAAAAAACACTAATCCACTTTGGTAGCCTTTCTACTCATCAGAGAGTCATTTAAACAACAGGTAGTGGTGTGTATGTGCACAAATATATATTGACATCAGACCATGTCTTATAGGGGCATCACTTTCTTGTCAGATCTGGATCTGCTTCCTTGGTCTGTGCTATTTATCTACATCTACATCTACATGATTACTCTGCAATTCACATTTAAGTGCTTGGCAGAGGGTTCATCGAATCACAATCATACTATCTCTCTACCATTCCACTCCCGAACAGCGTGCGAGACAAACAAACAACTAAACCTTTCTGTTCGAGCTATGATTTCTCTTATTTTATTTTGATGATCATTCCTACTTATGTAGCTTGGGCTCAAGAAAATATTTTCGCATTCGGAAGAGAAAGTTGGTGACTGAAATTTCGTAAACAGATTTCGCCGCAACGAAAAACTTTTTTGCTTTGAAGACTTCCATCCCAGCTCGTATATCATATCTGCCACACTCTCTCCCCTATTACGTGATAATACAAAACGAGCTGCCCTTTTTTGCACCCTTTTGATGTCCTCCGTCAATCCCACCTGGTAAGGATCCCACACCGCACACCAATACTCTAACAGAGGACGAACGAGTGTAGTGTAAGCTGTTTCTTTAGTGGACTTGTTGCATCTTCTAAGTGTCCTGCCAATGAAACGCAACCTTTGGCTCGCCTTCCCCACAATATTATCTATGTGGTCTTCCCAACTGAAGTTGTTCGTAGTTTTAACACCCAGGTACTTGGTTGAATTGACAGCCTTGAGAATTGTGTACTATTTATCTAGTAATAGAATTCCAACGGATTTCTTTTGGAACTCATGTGGATCACCTCACACTTTTCATTATTTAGCGTCAACTGCCACCAGCCACACCATACAGCAATCTTTTCTAAATCGCTTTGCAACTGATACTGGTCTTCGGATGACCGTACTAGACGGTAAATTACAGCATCATCTGTGAACAACCTAAGAGAACTGCTCAGATTGTCACCCAGGCCATTTATATAGATCAGGAACAGCAGAGGTCCCAGGACGCTTCCCTGGGGAACACCTGATATCACTTCAGTTTTACTCGATGATTTGCCGTCTATTACTACGAACTGCGACCTTCATGACAGGAAATCACGAACCCAGTCGCACAACTGAGACAATACCCCATAGGCCCACAGCTTGATTAGAAGTCGCTTGTGAGAAATGGTGTCAAAAGCTTTCCGGAAATCTAGAAATACGGAATCAACTTGAGATCCCCTGTCCATAGCGGCCATTACTTCGTGCGAATAAAGAGCTAGCTGTGTTGCACAAGAACGATGTTTTCTGAAACCATGCTGATTACGTATCAATAGATCGTTCCCTTTGAGGTGATTCATAATGTTTGAATACAGTATATGCTACAAAACCCTACCGCAAACCGACGTCAATGGTATAGGTCTGTAGTTTGATGGATTACTCCTAGCACCCTTCTTAAACACTGGTGCGACCTGCGCAATTTTCCAATCTGTAGGTACAGATCTATCGGTGAGCGAGCGGTTGTATATGATTGCTAAGTAGGGAGTTATTGTATCAGCGTCATCTGAAAGGAACCAAATCGGTATACAATCTGGACCTGAAGACTTGCCCATATCAAGCGATTTGAGTCGCTTTGCAACCCCTAAGGTATCTGCTTCTAAGAAACTCATGCTAGCAGCTGTTCATGTTTCAAATTCAGGAATATTCCATTCCGTCTTCCCTGGTGAAGGAATTTCAGAAAACTGCGTTCAATAACTCCACTTTAGCGGCACAGTTGTCGGTAACAGTACCATCGGCACTGCGCAGCGGAGGTATTGACTGCATCTTGCCGCTTGTGTACTTTACATACGACCAAAATTTCTTATGATTTTCTACCAAATTTCGAGACAATGTTTCGTTGTGAAACCTATTAAAGGCATCTCACATTGAAGTCCGTGCCAAATTTCGCGCGTCTGTAAATTTTAGCCAATCTTCGGGATTTCGTGTTCTTCTGAACTTCGCATGTTTTTTCCGTTGCCTCTGCAACAGTGTTCGGACCTGTTTTGTGTACCATGAGGGATCAGTTCCATCTCTTACCAATTTATGAGGCATGAATCTCTCAACTGCTGTTGCTACTATATCTTTGAATTTGAGCCACATCTCGTCTACATTTGCATAGTCAGTTCGGAAGGAATTGAGCTTGTCTCTTAGGAAGGCTTCTAGTGACACTTTATCTGCTTTTTTAAATAAAATTATTTTGTGTTTGTTTCTGGTGTATTTGGAAGAAACGGTATTGAGCCTAGCTACAATGACCTTGCGATCACTAATCCCTGTATCAGTCATGATGCTCTCTATTAGCTCTGGAATGTTGGTGGCTAAGAGGTCAAGCGTGTTTCCGCAACCATTTACAATTCGTGTGGGTTCGTGGACTAACTGCTCCAAATAATTTTCAGAGAAAGCATTTAGGACAATCTCAGAAGATGTTTTCTGTCTACCACCGATTCTGAACAAGTATTTTTGCCAACATATTGAGGGAAGGTTAAAGTCCCCACTAACTATAACCGTTTGAGTGGGGATTTATTTGTTACAAGACTCAAATTTTCTCTAACTTCGGTAGAAGGAGCCAATTATTAACTTAGTTCGGCTGTTAAGTATAACCTCCACCCATACCAATTCACGCGGAGTATCTACTTCGACTTCACTACAAGATAAACTACTACTGACACACACAAACACTCCACCACCAATTCTGCTTAATCTATCTTTCCTGAACACCGTCTGAGACTTCAAAAAAATTTCTACAGAACTTATTTCAGGCTTTAGCCAGCTTTCTGTACGTATAATGATTTCAGCTTCTGTGCTTTCTATTAGCGCTTGAAGCTCAGGGACTTTCCCAGCACAAACTACAACAATTTACAAGTAAAATTCCAACTGTTCCTTGATCCAAGCACGTCCTGTATTTTTCATGCACCCTTTGTGTGTGCAACCCACCCCATACTTTCCCGAGGCCTCCTAACCTAAAAAACCGCCCAGTCCATGCCACACAGCCTCCGCTACCCGTGTAGCCGCCAGCTGAGTGTAGTGAACTCCTGTCCTATTCAGCGGAACCCGAAACCCCACCACCCTCTGATTCAGACCCTCCACCCGGCTCTGCACCAAAGGTCCGCAGTCGGTTTTGTCAACGATGCTGCAGATGGTGAGCTCTGCCTTCATCTCATAAGCAAGACTGGCAGCCTTCACCAAATCAGATAGCCGCTGGAATCCAGAGAGAATTTCCCCAGATCCAAAGCAACACACGTCATTAGTGCCGACATGTGCCACCACCTGTAGCTGGCTGCACCCTGTGCTCTTCATGGCATGCAGAAGGACCCTTTCCACATAAGGAATGACTCCACCCGGAATGTAAACGGAGTGCACACTGGATTTCTTCCCCTCCTTAGCCGCCATATCCCTAAGGAGCCCCATTACGCGACTAACATTGGAGCTCCAAACTACCAATAAGCCCACCCTCTGCGATTGCCTGGACGTAGAAGGCTGAGAATCATCCTCTAAAACAGGGCAGGCAGCTGCATCTGGCTCAGCCAGAGACAGTGCCTGAAACCTGTTTGTCAGACGCACCGGGGAGGCTTTCTGATCAGCCTCTGGGGACGTCTTTTGCTGCCTGCCGCACCTTGGAACGACCTCCCAATCAACCACAGGCAAGGGCTCAGCCCCACTGCGGGCAGCAACCGGGGCAACCACAGCGGCAGACCGATCTGGGGACAGACGGGACGAGGTTGACACCCCCTGGTACCCAAGTCTGGCTCCCCACAGTGGTGCCCATTCGGAACAACCTCAAGCTGTGCGACCGAAGTCAGCGCCGCTTGCAGCTGTGAGCGAAGGGATGCCAACTCAGCCCTCATCCGAACACAGCAATCCCAGTCACTGTCTATTCTAATCAATGTTGAACAACAGTTACTGAAACACGAGTCCGTGACTAGATGACGCAAGGGAAACACGCAAAGAGTGTATGAACTAACCTGTACAAATGCCTAACGACTGCGCTACAATCTGCCTGAATTTACGATTACAGTAACTAAAACTCGAAATTACACCTCCTATATGAAACTCACACGCAATTTACGAAGTAAACACTAAAGCGCGATACTACAACACTCAAATACTATAATAAGCCCGAAATTTATGAATTAAACAATGCAAGCACCCAAAAAGATGCTGGGGGTGGGGGTGGGGGTGGAGGGGTTATCCACTGAGGGCCAAACAACACAATAACCCTAGACTGCTGTAGCCTGTTGTGGGGTTGTGAGCCAGTGAGGGCTACGGCAGGGACAAAGCCTCTCCGTTGCTTCTAAATCTCCAGTTCCATACAATACAATACAACTCTATGAATCAATCACAAATCTAGTTGCATAAATATATTTCTGTCTATGACCAATTTCAGCCATTGAGCCATATGTAAGTTTCCAGAGTGTTTATTCTGAGACATTTTCTGTAATTTTTTTTTATTTATTTATTTTTAATTTAGGTGAAGTACTTGCATAACATTTGAGAATGGCTAAATGGCTAAAAGTCATCATGGTGAAAAACACATGTATGCAACTACAGCAGTGATTTAATTTAATTTAGTATGATCACTCATGGCTGCTGTCCATATAATCATTTCTACATTTGCACCCATAACTTTTGAATTTCTTATTTACCTCTAACATTTGTATTCTACAACTATCAGTGTAAAGCTGCCTAATGGTTTGTTAGTGCCTAAAATACTTCTTATTTTTACTTCTTTTGTCCATAGGCCTTTGAACCATAAACATTTCTCATCAACATCTCATCTAAATTACTATTTACATACCCCTAGGACAATCTCTGTAATCATTGCCGCATAATCATATGTCTTTTCCTCTCAGAGCACATAAATACACTCCTGGAAATGGAAAAAAGAACACATTGACACCGGTGTGTCAGACCCACCATACTTGCTCCGAACACTGCGAGAGGGCTGTACAAGCAATGATCACACGCACGGCACAGCGGACACACCAGGAACCGCGGTGTTGGCCGTCGAATGGCGCTAGCTGCGCAGCATTTGTGCACCGCCGCCGTCAGTGTCAGCCAGTTTGCCATGGCATACGGAGCTCCGTCGCAGTCTTTAACACTGGTAGCATGCCGCGACAGCGTGGACGTGAACCGTATGTGCAGTTGACGGATTTTGAGCGAGGGCGTATAGTGGGCATGCGGGAGGCCGGGTGGACGTACCACCGAATTGCTCAACACGTGGGGCGTGAGGTCTCCACAGTACATCGATGTTGGTGGTCGGCGGATCGGCGAGGTCCATTCGCAACCGTCCCCATGAAGCTGGGCTACGGTCCCGCACACCGTTAGGCCGTCTTCCACTCACGCCCCAACATCGTGCAGCCCGCCTCCAGTGGTGTCACGACAGGCGTGATTGGAGGGACGAATGGAGACGTGTCGTCTTCAGCGATGAGAGTCGCTTCTGTCTTGGTGCCAATGATGGTCGTATGCGTGTTTGGCGCCGTGCAGGTGAGCGCCACAATCAGGACTGCATACGACCGAGGCACACAGGGTCAACACCCGGCATCATGGTGTGGGGAGCGATCTCCTACACTGGCCGTACACCTCTGGTGATCGTCGAGGGGACACTGAATAGTGCATGGTACATCCAAACCGTCATCGAACCCATCGTTCTACCATTCCTAGACTGGCAAGGGAACTTGCTGTTCCAACAGGACAATGCACGTCCGCATGTATCCCGTGCCACCCAACGTGCTCTAGAAGGTGTAAGTCAACTACCCTGGCCTGCAAGATCTCCGGATCTGTCCCCCATTGAGCATGTTTGGGACTGGATGAAGCGTCGTCTCATGCAGTCTGCACGTCCAGCACGAACGCTGGTCCAACTGAGGCGCCAGGTGGAAATGGCATGGCAAGCCGTTCCACAGGACTACATCCAGCATCTCTACGATCGTCTCCATGGGAGAATAGCAGCCTGCATTGCTGCGAAAGGTGGATATACACTGTACTAGTGCCGACATTGTGCATGCTTTGTTGCCTGTGTCTATGTGCCTGTGGTTCTGTCAGTGTGATCATGTGATGTATCTGACCCCAGGAATGTGTCAATAAAGTTTCCTCTTCCTGGGACAATGAATTCACGGTGTTCTTATTTCAATTTCCAGGAGTGTACATTAGGGATTTTAATTCTAACCTCCACTGTGCCATTCCAGTTCTGTCTTAAAACAATTACTTATGTCCTGCCTAAAATTCCAAATATTGTCTTCTTCTAGTAATGAATTTCCTATGCATTTCTCTTTCGAAATCCAATCTCAGTAGAGGGTTATTTATATTCTATGCTTTAATGTGCAGTGGTTCTGTCTGAAGATTTCTAGTTTCCTAATTGTATTTTGCAGTTTAGATAATTTCACTGAACACTCTGCCAGGCACTTTATTGTGAATAGCAGAGTAACCACGTAGATGTAGCATCTATTCACCTAGTCTAACTTAAACAAGATGTTAAAAAATTATATGCTAGGTGTTTCACAGCTTGTGAAAAGACATCTTGCTGTACACTATGAGCTAGTTGTGAAAATATTTAATTGCCAGATCAGTATTCAGGCATACGGCCCTTCATCCACGGCATCTGACACAGATGCCCCTGATGAGTGAATACTGACATGGCAATTAAGTACTTTTACATACATTGTGTACAGTAAGATGTATTTTAACAAATCATTGAAGATGTCTGCACTATACTTTCTTATTCATAACTTATTATATGAAACTGTTTACAAATTTCAAAACAGAGTGAAATATAAAGGATATCACATTATAAAGGTCTGAAAAGAAGGAAAAATATCAGTTAATAAATTGCTTAGTAAAATGGAGGCATGTACTTACCGCATCTGCCAATTTGTGATAGGGAAGATTATTCATGTAAGACCTTTCTGGTGGGCTGTTAATAACAACGCCATGCTGTGGCTCTATCCAGCACTCTGCAATTATCTGCAGCTCTCCTTCTGTATCAGCATCAGCATCTGTTATAATTTCTTCTGTGCCCTCTTCAGAATTGCTGGAAACATAGATTCCATGCAATGACACACACAAAATTAAAACTGGCATTTGTCATACACAGTGTTCAGTGATATGCCACACTTAAGCTTTTTATTTGAAGTGTAATATTAGCAATAATGCTTTAATGTGCCTTTTGCTGTATTACAAACACAAGCACCTTGTATCTGAGACTAAATGAGTCACTGTTCAGATTTCTAAGGGAAGCACTGACCCCCACAGCAATTCACTTCTTTGTATAAATCTGGACACACAAAAACATGGCTGCAATATTGGAAAGTCCTGGATGGAATACAAACAACGAAAGGAGTAAAGATAAGTGCTCACCGTAGAAGTGAGGCTTTGAGAAGTCAACAAGCAAATAAACTACACTGAAAACATTGCTAAACTTCTGGACAATGTCCTTCTTACTAGCTAACAGACTAAAAAAACAACCGTTTCTCTCTCCTCAGCCCCCCCCCCCTCCACACACACACACACACACACACACACACACACACACACACACACACACACACACACCTGTGCATGCATTATGAAATCAACATAAATTGGAATTGGGCATGGGAGCTAAGATGACAGACATTTTCATAATTTACACTTTTCACAATTGAAGATTTGGTGCAAGAAGGAGGCACCTCCACTTTTTCCAGTTTGTGGCAACTTAAAAAATAAATAAATAAATAAAAATTTGGTTTTCACTGAAACCAAAACATAGTCAGCTTTGTGTTCGGTTATGGGGTATCTAATACTACTGACCAGAATACACAAAAATACATGCACTCAGGTACGTGCAATGGAGTTTTGAATTTTGGAGCTGCCTCTGTTTTGGTCCAAAGGGAATGAAAAACTCTTTGTAGGACCATTTTCTCTGTAATTAACCATATTTCAGTTTAAAGAACATTTATTAATAAAGACAGTACAACATTACTGGCATAATACATCAATATGTACAGTTCTTCTTCAGTCTTCTAGCTCTCCCTCAGTCTCATCACGGTCGTTTGAAGAATCTGATGTCAACTGGTCATAAAATCACAATTTGTTTTGCCCAACATACTTTCTGGCCAGCTCTTTGACATCTTTAAACTTTCAGTCTTTAAACAGTAGGACACAATCATAAGCTTGATGAATGTGGTCCATTGTTATGAGATTCGCAGATCTTTGGTTGCAAATTTGCACATTATCGAAGACAGTCATCCCTACAGTCACACTGCATTGAATGATCTCTTTACTGGTGTATGACTGTTCATAGAGGAATATTTTGTACTTAGTGATTAAATATTTTCCTCTTTTGTTGTTCGATAATGATACGTAAGGGTTCTTTAAACAAAAGTTCAACTTGTCAACAAAGTTGAAAATAAATCCCTGGAGCACTTCAGTGACATGAAATTTGGGACTGTGTCTTCTGATAATGTGAGCATAGTCCTCTGGAAGAAAAAGTCTTTCCACCTTCCTCAAAAACTTTTCTATATTACCAAACACTCTGTTGTATGACATAAAGCTGTGGCCCAGTTCTGGGAATCGATGAACAATCTTTGTAAAGCAGCCACTCTGCACAAGGTAAAACAGGTACTGCATTAATGAATAATTTTTATTTTTGAAATACAGTTATCAGAAAATAGGTAAAGTATTTTGATATCATCTGTTTTAACGTGGTTGATGTAGTGATGTATATAACTTATTGGCTCATTGGGCATCTCTTTTCTGATGGTTTTATCATAGAGATAAAAATGATGTTTTTAGGTCTTACCAGATGAAATTGTGAAGTTATAGACCCACAACTGGCATTTATAAAATGTGTACCCAGAAGGAAGTTTGGGGAGGGGCATATTTTGTTGGTAGTCGAAGCACAACATCTCGGTGTCATTATTACGTTGTGCAAGTGCCATCTTGTCTTTAATATCTTGATTAAATGAATGTGCCTGACTCTGATGAAGCAGCTTGGCATCCTGGATCTCCTTATGTATCTCATCTGAGATAGAAGGGGCACTGAGTTCCTTTTGTATGTTGTCACACTTTTGACACACGTCCAATCTTGGGTGCCCAAATCTGATGTTGTTGTGTGTCTTGAAGCATCGAAAGAAAAAAACATATTCTACTGTAGATTCAGAGCGCTTCTCCGTTTACAAATGATGCATTTCTTTGATAGTGAGGTCGGCAGGCGAGTACTGTCTATTGCCATTGCCTTGTCAACTGTAAGGTGATTCTCGCCTAGGAAAACTGTCAATGTGTCAATGAACCTTTTGCACAGTTTCATCTGAAATTTTCTTGCTGTCACCTACCATCTGGTTTTGGTGTGATAGCTCTGTCAAAAGAAAGTTGCTTTGCAATGTTTTCCACTCAGTTTCTGGACACACCATGCAGTGATGCAAACGCTTTTTTACAGACTCTTGCATTACTCTCACCGATTCAAACAGTGTAAACATTTGCAAACACCTTGGGCTTTCCTGTTCCACTTTTTGGCCTATTTCTTTTAACAGGTAAACCTTTAATGCAACCAGCCAAATACACATCTTAGGTATGCTTAGTTGTTAGGCCATTAAAAGAATTAATAATATGATGTCTTTCTTCAATGTTGAATACAGTAAAACACTTGTATTTGCAACTGCAATCATTGTCTGTAGTACGGCGAGGCTTCCCCCCCCCCCCCCCCCCCACTCTCTCTCTCTCTCTCTCTCTCTCTCTCTCTCTCTCTCTCTCTCTCTCACTCACTCACTCACTCACTCACACACACACACACACACACACACACACACACACACACACACACACACACACACACACACACTTACTCTTGTGCTGCTTTCCATCAACCTTCCGCTGTTTTCTTATGTTCCATTCCCATTGTTCTTTGTGCGGTCCTTTTTTCCTCTCCAATAGTCCAACAACTGCGTGTCTGTTTCTTGAATCTTCTTCTGAATCATTAAGTGTATCATCTTCTCCTGGCTCATAGTTTTCTGAAGAGTCACAATTAAACAGTCGCTCTTCTTCTGATTCACTCATACTGACAGAAACCGTGAAATCAAAAGACGATGAAGTCAGAAAACGGAGCCTAAACCTGATAAAAAATAGCCCTCACAGAGAATATGCAATGTTTACACCGGTCTGCTGAATGCTATGTAACATAACCTCCTTCCTACTATCTTTTGGGAGAAGAACAAGGCAGCTCCCAGAGCTGCCTCCATTTTCACGCAGACTCTGAGTACAGGCAGCTCCATCTGTTGGATTTCTCTGGAACCAGCAGGTGGAGCTGCCTCCTTCTTCCACCAAATGAAGTGGCTTTTTTTTTATGTTCAACTCAATAGAGGCAAAACGTGGAGCTGCCTCCTTCTTCCACCAAATGAAGTGGCTCTTTTTTTATGTTCAACTCAATAGAGGCAAAAAGTGGAGCTGCCTCTTTTTTGCACCAAACCTTTCAATTACAAATGTAAACTCAGGAATGATTAGTGCTCTAATACAGTTTAATATACGTTTCTGAACTGCAGCTCACAGTGCTATATGAAGCCCTCAGTATTGGGTCATACTGGTGCTGCCATACAGTACATCACACTAGTGGTTTCTTTAGTTAATAATTTAAAAACGTTGTGGTCCCAAAAGAAATTATGGAAATATATGTCAATCCATGAAGTTCTACAGCCCTGAACAAGCCTTATATGACACAGCAGTTGCCACTGATGATGTCCACTACCAGATGTTGAAGTGAAACAGCAATCGACATACTTGACACATAGTCCATCTTGAAGGTGATGTGTACCTATTAAAGAGTGATCTCTTAATAATTTAAAGTCATCCCTGAACTGAAATCACTTACAACTGGACATTTGTTGCTGTATTTTCTGAATGGAGCCCCTGTACCCTTTATGTTTCTCCAACATGACACATTTCCTGAATCAAGCAAATGGACTGAGTATGTGGCTGAATTAGTGACTCATGCATTCATATACCCAAAACTTCCCCTACATCAGTTGCTGACCCAGAAAGTGACAAAATCTGATTCTTGTGCACCAAGGAGACTGTCTCCAGAATCAACACTTTTCACTGTCAATTTCCATTCCAATTTCCCTAAGGTACACGTATTCTGTTAGGGACTCACCAAGCATAACCGTATACTAAGACAATCACATTTCAGTTGTCCCAATTATATTTTGTAATGTTAACCAGAAACAATTTTTCTGTTAATTTTATATGAAGTGTTTGTCAGTACCCAGTAAAAAGTCAGTAATATATTAACATCCAGTTGAGCCTTGGTACAACATTAGAGACAAGTTTACAGGACAGGAATGGAAGGGACTGTGCATCATTTTACTATCTTTCTTATTCACCATTTGGAGCAACAGGTCTGGCAATAGTACAAACTGTTCAAAAACTAGTCATAATTCAGCACAGTCAAACATACACTGTCCCCTGGAGTTGAGTAAATTCAAGCCAACAAAGGATAGCTGCCAAATATAATGATAGCACCCTGAACTATAGTTCCTCACATCTCAAGATGTGGATGAACAGTGGTAATGGGACCTTTTTCTTACACTACTGGGTCTCTTAATTGTGTAAACTGCAGCATAAATTATTTCATTAATAATGTAACATTAATGGAATGGACCTCACAGTGGTTTGCAGAATATAGATGTAGATGTAGAATATGCTTGATTAATATCAAATGCCTCTCAATTGCCCGAGCACTATGTCCTTGTTACAGCTGTACGTGACACTTTCCTGCAAGCTATGAAAAGCTCTCACCAATCCAACATCTTGTACAACATAGAGTTACAAGGCCACATCACAAATTGTAAATTCATCTGTGTATAATCAGGCTGTGGCAGGTCACACAAAGACTCAATCATTAGGGACAAGATCATTTAGCACCCACTGCCAGCCAGATATAATGCTGCACAAAGATGACCTAAAACTTATACTTGAAGACTTTCTGGCAATAACAAAGATGTATGAAATTAAATTTTACACCGAATAGTAGAACGCACTAAAATTCAACCATCATGTCAAAGCAATCGCTCAAAGGAACACCCCATCATGTATCACAATTTAAACTACAAGACAACACTTTCTGCCTAACATTATGTATCAAGGCACGAAAAAATTGAGTTTCATATATGGAAAAGTGTACAAATTTACATCAATGCTACATACTCCTGAAGAGTTAAGGTGCACAACATCTCTAGGTCAAGGGCCTAGTTATAATCAAAGAAGAGTACGGAGCAGGTAAGTTCCCTCTCACATTAATGAGTGATGAAACAGCAGATGGTGGAAAATATTTTTAGTGTACACATACTAGAAGCTCTCAGATTTTTCTGTGTAATGGGACACATATAACATGGAAAACTGTCTCATGCAACAATTTCATCTTACTTTATCAGCAGTTTTGTAAACTGTTTGCTTCAAATCTTGGCTGTTCTAGGCCACATAAGGCAAATACTCATTGTCATTTCTAACACAACCCATAGTAAGTTCTTAGATATGTAAACTTGCTAGATGTACATATGGTTTCTGAAATTAACAACAAATGTTTCACCTTACATCATAATTTTATGCATCATGGGTAAATGGATTGGAATGGAAACTGAATAAAGGTCACTTGATTTAGTCATAAGTTAGAAAAAAATGTTTACAATCAATGGATACCCTGCTCTAGGCTATTAAGAAAAATCTTCCAATGCCTTGCAACCTTACGTCTGGCATAATAGAGAGAGATATTAAGCACAGTAAGAATGCAATGATCTGTGGCTAAATGAGATGCTGTGCATGTTCTACCAAATGCAGAAAGGATACCAAGAATTTAAATGACAACTGTGATAACAAATTTCTGACTCATGTTGGGCCTTTGGTAATTCCCATTAGCTAATTGCACACTGGAATCAGCTCGGTTCGTTCCCACAAGGAGACGGGTTGGTCTGAATGTCCACTGCATTAATGATGCAAAATACAATTTGAGGCAATTACTTGCAGACTGAAAGGAAAGCACTGTCATCTATGCCTTGAAGAAATTTTACCAATACCTTTGTGGCTTCAAATTCCAAATTGTTACTGATTCAGTGGCTAAGTGGCTATGTGACACATCATAAAGTCAAATATTCAACAGCAGGAATGGATATAAATGCTCATAAACTGTCATTAAAAGCTGTACTATCAACCAATTAATCAGCACATAAACACTGATGCACTGCTGAAGTTACAGGCTGCCCCAGACTAAGCTTTTGGTATACAGATTGACCTGGTGTTCCAAGTTGACACACTGCTTATGAAACAGATCCAAGGCATCTCAGCAAGTATACTAGGATAAGCAAAGTTCTGGTAAAATTTAACAAGATTGTTTGGTAACAACTCTCCAAGGAGTAGAGATGTTCAGTCATTGATAGGTGCATAAGAAAGACTGAAAACTTGGCTAGCTTTCAAATGAATCGGGTGGAGTGGGCAAGGAGAGGAAGTGGAGAGCAGGAGGGAGGGTTGGGGAAGGGTGGCTAGGCTGTGACAAGTAGCATGTGCACAGGATTATAATGTGACATGGACACCAGCATCAATCTGTTCTTGCACTACACAATGACAACGACGTGGAGGAATGGATTGGGAGGGGATTGGCAGAACAGCAGAGGAGGAGAGGTTGTAGATGCAGGATGTGTGAATTTGTGTCGTGGGCATGGGGCTAATGGGGATTAGGATAACTCCCATCTACGTAGTTTAGATAATATTGTCTTGGGGTAGGATCCAGAAGGCTTGGGCTGCGAAGCAACCTTTGAAACTGACCATACTATGCTCAGCAGTGTGTTCCAATATTGGGTAGTCAACTCTGCTCTTGGCCACAGTTTGATGATGGGTCCAGGCTATGAGGATATCATCAATGAGCATGAACTAGATAAGATAAGGGGTTTGAGGTTTTGGATAGGTTGGAAAGTTTCCTCTAGATGACCCGGAAACAGGTCAGCACAGGAGGATGCTATGTGACCATGCTGCAGATTTGTTTGTATATCCTCTCCACCCTGAAAGGAGAAGTAGTTATGTGCGAAAATGTAATTAGTTAAATGAATGTTGAATGACGAGTGGATTCAGAGCCAAAAGAATGTTGGAAGAGGTAGTGTTCAACAGTAGCTACAACATAGGAATGGGGGATGTTATTGTATAGGGAGGTGGCATCAACCTCTGATGAGTAGGGATCCAAGTAGTAAGAGAAAGGGGATTGCTGAGAGCCAGTGAATGAAGCAGTCTGTACCTTTAATACGAGAAGCTAGGCTATGGGGAACTGGTTGGTTGGTTGTGGGAAAGGGAGTTAAGTGTCCAAAGAACAAGATCATCACTCTCTTGATCCAAGAGTGTTACAATTGGAAGTAGAGACATCCATCGTGAACATTTTCCAATATAGTCGGGAGATTCATAATAGTAAAAGCAAGAGTGCCGTCGATAATAAAAGCAAGATGGAGGAGACAGGGAAGTCAGCAGATATGTATCCCCAGGGATATGCATGTGGTGGGTAACTTCCCACCCACAATTTTTGCACCCCTGATCCATTACAGTCAAGCGCGCCCACTATCCAAGAATGTGTAACACCCACAACAGAAAACTGGTTGCAGCAGAAAGGAGGTAAACCAACTCTAAAAGCCATTAAAATGGAGTAAAATTGGGATGAAAAAGTAGTCTGGTCAAGGAGGTAGGGTCAGGTATCCCACAGACTTAGCATACAGTGGGTTGGTTGCTTTGTTGGTTTAAAAGAGGGGGGATGGGACCAAACTGCTAGGTCATCAGTCCCTTGTTCCAAATAAAACAATGCCACAAGGGTGAGAATAAAACAAATCATGCTGACAACACAAAACAGAGAGGACTCCAGTTCAGATAGAAGGGATCGGACACGAACTTCAATTGTAAGCCCTGACCTGGGCCGCCGATGAGGGAGATGAACTGCTGTGGGTGGGAAAAGGAGACGGTAATTTGGATGCACAGGAGAACTACGAACATGTGAAATGTAACTGGTGAGCAGTTGCGCATGCCTGACCTGCAATATGGAAAGACTCCAGCCTCTGCCATGACGCTGGTCACCGGACTCGTCCTAAAAGCTCCCGTCGCTAGTCGAACACCACTGTGGTGCACTGGATTGAATAAACTCAATGCTGAGGGTGCCGCCAAACCATAAACCAGACTCCCATAGTCAAGGTGAGATTGAACAAGCACTCTCTAGAGCTACAGCAGTGCAGAGCGATCTGCATCCCAGTTGCTGTTGCTCAGGAAGTGGAGGGCATTGAGGTGCTGCCAGCACTTCTGCTTAAGCTGGCGAATGTGAGGAAGCCAAGTCAATCGAGTGTCAAAAACCGGTCCTAAAACTCGATGTGTCTCCACTACAGTGTGGGGATTGTCAGTAAGGTAAAGTTCAAAGTTCTGGTTCTGGATGAACGGTATGAGACCGACAAAAGTGCATAACACATGACTTTGCGGCCGAAAACTGAAAACCGTGGGCTATAACCCATGACTGTGACTTGTGGATGGCTCCCTGTAGGCGTCGCTCAGCAACACCAGTACTGGTGGAGCAGTTCGAAATGCTAAAGTCGTCTGCATAGAGAGAGGGTGAGACAGCCAGCTCTACAGCTGCTGATAGACCATTAATGGCCACTAAAAATAGAGATACACTCAATACATAGATTGCGGGACTGCATTCTCCTGGATATTGGGGGGGGGGGGGGGGGGGGGGATCTATGGGAGGCGCCAACTTGGAAATGGAAAGTACAAAGCAACACGTAATTCTGGATAAAAATCAGGAACGGGCCTCGGAGACCCCACTCGTATAATGTGCCAAGGATTTGATGTTGCCAGGTGGTGTCATACACTTTTTGTAAATCAAAAAAGACAGTAACAACGTGTTGGCGCCTGGAAAAGGTTGTTCGGATGACAGACTCGAGGGACACAAGATTATCAGTAGTAGAGTGACCCAGGCGGAAACTGCCCTGGCACGGAGCCAGTAAGTCGCGTGACTGCAGCACCCAACCCAACCGCCGACACACCATACTTTCCAGCAGCTTACAAAGAACATTGGTGAGGGTGATGGGCCAATAGCTACCCACATCAAGCCGATTTTTGCTGGGTTTCAGCCCTGGTATGATGGTGCCCCCTGCCAGTGTGATGGAAAGGCGCCATCACATCAGATCCAGCTGAAGATCATGAGGAGATATCGCTTGTAGTCAGACTAGAGATGTTTAGTCATCCGACTGTGGATCCGATTTGACCCAGGAGCTGTGTCGGGGCAATGTGCAAGTGCACTGAGGAGCTCCCACTCTGTAAATGGGGCGTTATAGGATTCACTGTAGTGTGTATTGAACAGTGAAAATTTCCTTTCCATCCACCGTTTGAGAGTGAGAAAGGCTGGCAGGTAACTCTCCAATGCAGAGACGCTAGCATAGTGCTCAGCAAAGTGCTTGGCAATCATGTTTACATTGGTAGATAACATGCAATTTACGTTAACACCGGGAACACCTGTTGGGATCTGGTGCCCAAAAACTCATTTGATCTTTGCCCAGACTTGGTAAGGTGACATATGGCACCTAATAGTCGAGGCGTATCTCTCCACACACTCCTGTTTCCATCTTTGATAAGTTGGTGCACATGGGAACAGAGCCATTTAAGGGCTATGAGGTGCTCTAGGGAAGGGTGCCGATTATGTCGCTGTAGAGCTCGCCGATGCTCCTTAATTGCCTCAGCGACTTCTGGCGACCACCAAGGGACTGTCTTTCACTGGGGGCACCCTGAAGAATGAGGGATCGTGTTTTTTGCCGCAGAAATGATCTTTGTAGTTACATGCTCAACCGCCACATCAATGTTACCATGTAGGGGAGATTCAACGGTGACAGCAGAGGTGAAAGCATCCCAGTCTGCCTTGTTTAAAGCACACCTAGGCAAGTGACCGTGAGCCTGACACCAGGGCAGTGACAGGAAGATGGGGAAGTGGTCACTACCACACAGGTCGTCATGCGCTCTGCACTGGATAGATGGGAGAAGGCCAGAACTGCAAACCAAGAGATCAATGGCCGAATGTGTGCCATGTGCCACACTGAAATGTGGTGGAGCAACTGTATTTAACGGGTAGAGGTCGAGTTGTGACAGTAAATTTTCAACATCTCTGCCTCAGCCAGTAAGCATGGTGCCACCACAAGGGGTTATGAATGTTAAAATCTCCCAAAAGTAGGAAAGGTTTAGGGAGTTGATCAATAAGTGCAGCCAATGCATTCAGGGGTACTGCACTATCTGGAGTAAGACATATGTTGCACACAGTTATTTCCTGTGTCGTCCTTATCCTGACAACCAAAGCTTCAATAGGTGTTTGACGGGCACAGGTTCACTACATACTGAGTTCAGGATATAGACACATATTCCACCTGACCACCTCTTATAGTCACTACAGTTCTTGTAGTATCCCCTATAGCCACAGAGGGCAAGGGTCTGCACTTCCAGGAACCAGGTTTTCTGAAGGGTAATGCAGGAAGCAGGTGTAAAGCTTTAGAGTTGCCGTAGCTCAGCAAGGTGGTGGAAAAAACCACCGCAGTTCCACTGAAGGATGATGTGTTACTGTGAGGCTGGGAAGGCATGAAGTGCGAAAGGAGGCAGGTTATGCCTCAGAGTCACCTGCTGCCACCGACTGATTATTTGTAGCCATTTCTACGGTGATGAGGCATCAGTGGGATCCAGGTCCACAGGGGATGCTAAGATCTCCACCACATCCTCAGATGCAGAATTGACAGGGAGTGGTAGTGTTGGGGCCGCCAGAGGGCCCTGTTTCTTAGCAGACTACTACTTATTTTGCTTGCTCTCTCACTTATCTTTAGGGGCTTCAGGGAAGATTTCTCTGAAGTAGTTTCAGGCACAGAGGAAGACCAAGAAGCTCTTCGTCCAGCAACTTTTGGCTCCTTGAGCCACTGGCGAGTGTCCGCCGTGGCATTAGTGGGGACCTTGGGAGAGAGGCCCCCAAGGGACCCCTTACACATTAGAAGAGTCGGAGGAGGCTGTTTCTTCTCTGGAAGGGGGGAGGGGACCGATGTCCCCCGCATTTTGGGGGTCCCTGCTCCCGAAGTAGGTGCTTTGGGAGCAACAGAGAAAGATTTTCCCCCTACCACCAAGGGAGTGGATGTATTCTGATGGCCCAGAGGGCCCACTGTTTGTGGCACAGAGTGAGAAACCACTGGCACTTGGGACGACAATGGCGACGTAGCTGCAGCATATGTCGATGTGAACTGAATGGGGTGTAATCTTTCAAATTCATGTTTACCCTTTGTGTAAGTCAACTGGTCCAGGGTCTTGTACTCCATGATTTTCCACTCCTTTTGGAGTACTGGGCAGTCTGGCGAGCAGGGCGAGTGGTGCTCTCCACAGTTGATGCAAGTGGGAAGAGGCGCACATGGAGTATCTGGGTGCAGGGGACATCCGCAGTTTCGACATGCCGCACTGGAAGTGCAGCAGGAAGACATGTGCCTGAACTTCCAGCACTTAAAGCACTGCATAGGGGGAGGGATGTATGGTTTAATCTCACAGTGGTACACCATCATCTTGACCTTTTCAGGCAATGAATCACCCTCAAAGGCCAAGATGAAGGCACTGGTAGCAACCCTGTTGTCTTTGGGTCCCCTGTAAAAGCACCAGACGAAATGAACACCCCTATTCTAAATTGGCATGGAGCTCGTCATCAGACTGCAAGAGGAGATCGCTCTGGAAAATGATCCCCTGGACCACGGTTGAGGCTTTTATGGGGAAAGACAGAAACAGGAATAGCAACCAGCTTGTCACAGGTGAGTAACGCTTGGGATTGGGCTGGGGATGCTGTCTGAATCAAGACTGCTCCATTTCACATCTTGAACAGTGCTGTCACTTCTCCAAACTTATCCTCAAGCTGTTCAATGAGAAATTGTGGGTTCACAGGTAGAAAGGAGACTCCATCAGTTCTGCTACAGACTAATAACCGAGGCGAATATGGCTCTCTCCGTTCTGTAGCCCTGCATTCATCCCATGGTGTAGCGAGGGGGGGATACGATTTAGGGTCATACCTGTTGGCATTGTATTTGATCTTGACCTTCTTAGAGACTGGTGGTGCTGTACAGTCACCAGCAAGAGATGACTTAGTCTGCTTCATTGCAGGTCATACGCTCTGATGCCACCCACTCTGGTCAGGGGCTCTTCCCACGGGCGCCACCCAGTCATAGCAAAGGCCAACTGGTACAATGGCCGTTGCCGGGAGTCCTGATGCCCCAGAAGACAGGCATCTATTCCTTGGCATACATGGAGAGTATATAACTCAGGCATCAGCAGTGCGATCCCTGTGTTGTCGGGGGGCTACCTCCAAATGGGTACATGACGGCCCCACCACAATGGACTGGCTACTGTGCTGGATATTGGATGCAGAGAAATCCAATATTGTAATGTGGGCAAAAGAGGACAGGAGACAATGGAAGAAGATGACATAGCCTGAAACGTGTCCTTACCCAAATAGTTGAATCGCAGATGGAGATGCAAAGCCATGACAAGAGATTCAGGAGATCGAATGTAAGGGCACTATGGATAACTAGTGCACCACTTAAGCCATCCTTCCCCATATGTCCCGCATTTCTGCAGAATTTTAAAAGTGGCAGGTCAAACCATAGAATGGGACCTGAACTCATAGGGCTGAAAAGTCTGAGACTCCTTTTAGTTGCCTCTTAAGACATGCAGGAACACCTCAGACCTATTCTAACCTCCATACCCGCAGGGGGGGATACAGTGAGAGAGACCCCAACCACAACCACCCTGTCCTTGCTCCAGAAGTAAATAAAAACCTTGTAACTGAGAACAAAAAGTACTTATGCAGAGAAAACCATGAAACAATTCTACCATGCATTAATCATCCTCCAATATTAGTGGCAATAGTCCTTAAGCCTATACGGAGCGTCGATGGCCAAAAGGAGGGGGCTTTCCACCAAGATATGAACTACTGTTAGGTTCTCTAACCACAAAGTGAGTGTGGTTCATTATAACCGGAAGAAGAAGAAGAAGACGAAGAAGAAGAAGATGATGATGAAGATGATGAAGAAGAAGAAAAACAGCCATAGGTTAAGCTGATATGGCCAATTGGGAGAGACTGTGGATTCCTTAAGGGAGAAGTCAAAGGTCATTGTATGGGGTTTATTAGATGGGGCAGTAGCTCACCAAATGTCATTCCACTTCCAAGCGATCAGAGATCCCACGTGCACCCAAAAATCCGCACCTTGGGTCAGGTAAGTGAGTGGTGAGTACATAAGTGCTCCTCTAGCCAAATGGTTGGTGAGTTCATTCCCTGGGATACCCACAGGACTTACAGCCCAGAAAAAAAACAACTGAGCAGGCAGCATGATGGAGGTCATGAGTAACGGAGACCAAAGTGTGGGAAGAACAGCATTGGTCAACAGCCTGGAGATTGCACATTGAGACAGTATATATTAAAACACACTCAAGGGAGGCCAGTTTAATAAAATGGAGGGCTCTGCTGACGGCTACCAGATCTGCCATAACACTATATGTTCCTGACAGCAAGTGGCATTCCATACTGGCAGGAGATGTAAAAACATAAACTGTCTCATTCACAGTTTTAGAGCCTTTGGTGTAAAAGATGGTAGCAGCCTGAAACTCTTGAAGAACTGGGTTTAAAAGATGCCAAAAGGTCATGGAGGTGACGAAGACTTTAGGATCTCAGAAGAGATCGGACATAATCCATGAGGGAGAGTGCACGAGAAAACACAGGGAGCACAGTCGATGGACAGGAGATGGAGATCTTGGCAGAGGGAAGTGAGGTGCATTCCAATTGGTAATCCCACGCAAGAGCAGGAATCAGGATGACGACACCACTCGTACGTAAAGAGAATGGGATCCATGGAATGATCAAGGGATGGTTGAAAGGCAATCAAGTTCAAGACCAAGAGCTCATGCTGCCAAATCTCAAGCACGAAGATCCCCCTTCAGCAAGGAAACTGTCGACAGGACTAGTCTGAATGGCACTAGTGGCAAGACATCCATCATGGTGGTGGACTGGGGTCTAACAGTTTTAAAACTGAAGGAGCTGCTGAGCCGTAAACCTGGTACCCACAGTCCAGTGGGTACAAAACCAGAGTCCAGTAAATAAAGATAAGAGTAGCAAAATCCACAAGCCAAGATGTGTCGGCAAGGAAGTGGAGAGTGTTAAACTTCTACATGCAGCTAGTCTTCAAGTGACAAGTATGGGGCAACCAGATCAGCTTTCTATCAAAAAGTTGGCCCAAGAAATGGGACTGTGCCACAATGTCCAAGTGCTAGGTACCAATGTAAAGTTCCGGGTTCAGACAGACCATGGTATTGCAGCAGAAATGCATGACCTGCATTTTTGGAGGCGAGACTTGGAAACCATGGGAAAAATCCCATGTAGAGGCCCGCCGGATGGCATCTTGGAGCTAGCTTTCAGCAGAGGATACCAAATGGAAACTGTATAAAGTGTAAAAACAGTAAATATATAGCACAGAGGTGACCAGCGAGTCAACAGAGTTCACTAATCAATTAATGGCAATGACGAGAAGAGTGACTCAACACAAAGCCCTGTGGAACATCACTGTCTTGGACCTGTGAGGAGCTGAATGAAGTGCCAACTCCAATCCAAAATAACCGGTGGGATAAAAAATGATGAATAAAATTTGGTAGGGGGCCTCAAATGTGGCAGTGATAGAGGTTGAGTAAAATGTGATGATGTCAAACAGTGTCTTATGCTTTATGCAGGTCAAAAAAGACTGAGACAAGGTGTCAGCATTTAGAAAAATGCCTGTCAGATTGCTGTTTCCAACCTAAGTAGATGGTTGGTTGTGAATCGTCCCTCCCCGAAACCACACTGGTAGGTGGACGAAAGGCCCTGAGATTCAAGAAACCTGAATAATCTGTGGGTAACCACCCTTTCAATCAGGGCCTACGGCTGTGTTGTGAGATGAGGCAAGAACCTGAAATAGTTCCCAGTCAGTGAAAGGTTCATTATAAGATTCTGCTTGGTGGGGAGTGAAACGTAATGGGATGTCTTCGATCTGTCACTTCTGTAGTAGGAACATAGCCGGATAGTAAGAGGATGTTGATGCTGCAGCAAAGTGGGTCAAAAGGTGATCTGCAAGAACCACTGAATCACAACAAAGACCACTCTGTAGGACACGAATCAGAACAGCGTTGAGGGATTATAACACTGAGAAGCTTCATTCACACCCCAGATGAGGCAGCGTACATCCCCAGGGAGGAGAATAGCTATTGCAGTACCTTTGGTCCACCACAGCAATGGCTGATGGTAGGGGGGACCTGTAGAAAGAGGAATAGCAGTTCCAGTGGTGTGGATGATCACATCTGAGATGCCTTGAACAACCATGTCAATACAATCTGACAGAGATGGCAGAGGTTACAGCAGAAACATGCACAGGCCTGTTGGCTGTCTGGCAATGGCAAGGAAATGATACAATCAGCAGAAAGTGGTCAATGGCACAGAACTCATCATGTAGAGATCAGTGTTGCAAAGCCACAATATTAGGGGAAGAGATCATTAGATTGACAACTGAATAGATGCCAGGGGTGGCACTGAAGTGGGTAGGAGAACCATCATTGAGGAAGCACAGATCATGGTCTGTGAGAAGCTGGTCAATTAAAAAGCCCCTACTAGATGAAGTGGTACTTCCCCACAGGGGGTGATGTCCACTGAAGTCCCCAACAGGAGAAAATGGGGAAATTTGTTGGATTAATGTGGTCAATTCAACATAAGTAAGTGACCTGCCTAAAGGTAGGTAAATGTTGCAAATGGTAATGCCTCCAATGACACATGAATGTGAATCCATTCACTGATGACATCTATGTGAACCAAAGTACAGACATCTCCATATGCCCTCACGGAACCAGCACAGTTCTGGCAGAATAGCTGGCCGTGGTGACCAAGCGGTTCTAGGCACTTCAGTCCGGAACCATGTGACTGCTATGGTCGCAGGTTCGAATCCTGCCTCGGGCATGGATGTGTGTGATGTCCTGAGGTTAGTTAGGTTTAAGTAGTTCTAGGTTCTAGGGGACTGATGATCTCAGATGTTAAGTCCCATACTGCTCAGAGCTATTTGAACCATTTTTGAACCAGCTGAATATACAGTAACTGCACAGCCTTTGAGGATGATGACAATGATTGGTTTGTGGGGCTCTCAACTGCACAGTCATCAGTGCCCATACAAAGTCCCAATTTTTATAGTCCAATTTAGCCACTGTCACGAATGATGATGATGATGACAACAGAAATACCCAGTTCCCAGCCAGGAACCAAACCTGGGATCCCAGCATCCAGAGGCAGAAACGCTAGCCACTAGACCACGAGTTGTGGACACAGAGCACTGGAAAATGGTCAAAAGTGAAATGCATTTCTTAAGAGAGCAATGCAAACTGCAGAAGCAGAGGAAATAAGGTGTTGCAGTTCTGGGAGATGACAGAAGTAAGCACTATAATTCCAGTGAATAACCATGTGACTAGTGGTCAGGTTAAGCACAAAGAAGCCAGGAGGGCCAGTCAAGCTGCAGGATCACTGCCCACTGCCTGCCACCAGTGGGGACGGAACTTTATACACAATCATCATCTCAGAATCTGACATCATGGGGGGATCTGGCACCTCCAGGGACACCGGTGGACTCCTGTCCTGATCCTTATTCTTCTTTTCCTTTGTAAGCTTTGGTAGGCAAGGTCTGTTCAAGCAGCTATCTACATTGAGCAAGGGGGCATATGAATAGCGAACAGTCCTTGGACCAACAGGTTGTGGCTCTTTCAAGCACTCTTTGGTGTCGGGTCTCTGGTCTGGGGGTTTCTGGCGAGAGGGATCATGAAATGGGTCGAGGAGGGTGGTGGAAGATATGGTTCGGGGACGGTATAGATGGGAGGGAGAGGGATGGTCATGATTTTAGCATAACTGATCATCATATCCACAGGATGTAGGCATCCGTATTTCTTCCGTGCCTCAGTACAGGACATATGGTCAATAGATTTGTATTTCTGGAACTTTCGTTTTTACTTGAAATCTGGGCAAACTCGTAAAAATGGAAGTGCAGTTGACACGCAAAGGTGGATGTTCACAAGGACTACCTTCATAGAGTGATCATCCACAGCTGCCAATTCAGGGAACATAACGCAGTTGGATGAAATAGGCCCAACAGGTAAACATCTGAAGGATGGCTGTGAGATGTATATTTTTACGTCACACCTGTACATCTTGACCTTAACCACCTCCTGGATGACGTTCCCTTTGAAGGCTAAGATAAGGGCACTTGTATCCTTATGATTATTCTTGGGCCCTTTTTGTACACATGTAATAAAATGTACACCTTGCCTCTGGAGATTAGTCTGGAGCACCTCACCTGTTTAGAGCTACAATCTCTGTGGAAGATGATTCCCTGGGCCATCTTCAAAGTTCTGTGTGGTGCAATAGTATAGGTATGTCAAATAGGTGATCACATGCCTGAAGAGCAGTAGATTTGGTAGGAGAGGAAGTTTTAATAAATAGCAAACCAAATCATATTTTCCCTAGAGATTCCATTTCCCCTAATTTGTCTTCATTGCAGTAAAAGTAGCCCCATCAGTCTGAGTACAGAGCAAGTATTGGGTGAAGTATTTCACTTCCAGGCATCTGGCTTGCTCCTCGTCCCACAGCATAGCCAGGGAAATGGGGCAGGAGGAGGGGGTCATATCTCTCTACATTAGAATAAACTTTCCCATCTGAAAAGACTGCTGGGGCCTTGTGGCCACCACTCGAAAAAAGTTTAATTCGCTTCATATGCGAATCCTCCACCATGGTACCACCCACTCTGAATAAGGACTTTCCCTGAAGGCACCACACTGCCATGGCAATGGTTACCTGCTCGCCAGCAACCCATTGCCCAGAGTCCCTAAGCCCAGCCATGATTGGTGCCTATTCCTAGGCTTCCGTGGAGCCTCCAGCTAAGGCACCAACAGCGTGATCCCTGTCTCATCAGGGGGCTACCACTACAGTGGTACACCACCACCACCACCACCACAATGAAGTGGCTACAGTTCTGGGTCTTAGGCATAGTACCTTAGGAAGGCGAAAAGAAAGAAAGGCACAAGAGGTGGAATATATGCTGTGTGATCTTTCATGCACCATATGTACTTCTGTAAAATTTGGGAAAGGCGTATCAAGTCAAACCCAACAAGGGGACCAAAGAGTTAAGAATGAAAAGTTGCAAATGCTGCAAGGGAAGAAAACAACTTCTCAAAATCAGAAACCAGATCAGAGCACAACTGACACCAAGATGATCATCAAATGGAAAGGATGAGAGGAAAAAAGAGTTGCAGAAGGACACACTTGCAGCACAGAAATGGAAGTAGAGGTGCAAGGACTGGGACCCTGTGGTGGCCAAGCAAATACAAAAGAGGTGTATGCCCCTGAGGGGATGGCAAAATGGTTGATCAACGAGAGGAGAGGTTCCTTCTGTGGAAGCACAGTAACAAGCTGAGGATCATTGGGTTCATCAATTTTGGGAAGTATGCAGAAGGTAGGTGTGCAGGGTTGTTGGTTTGAGGAGGGAGATAGATTTAGGGTAGATACTGTGAGAAGGGCCTAAGGAACTGAGTAGGAACTGAAGCTTATGTACAACTTCTGGGATGGGATCATTATGGCAGATCTTTTAGGTGGAGAAGACAGTCAGCTGGCAGGTGCCTTTTGTCAGGTAATCACTGTAATTCATCACTACAGTGGTGGAGCCTTTGTCTGCAGGTAGGATGATGATATCAGGGTCTGTCTTGAGGCTGTGGCTGTCTTCCTTCAGTTGAGGTATTTGTGCTACTGGGAAGAGAGTTGGGGAAAGAGGGAAGGTCAAACTGGAAGCAAGGATATCCTGGATGGCAACCAGGAGGTGGTTACATGGGAGGGTCACACTTAGATGTTAGTATAAATTGGGAGAGGCCAGGTTGAATGTTGGGATTAGACAAGCGTTAGTTGGAGGAACTGGTGACAAAAAACAATGTTATTATGTGGGGTTTGGGAGAAGGAATGTTGGTTCAAATGGCTCTGAGCACTATGGGACTTAACATCTATGGTCATCAGTGGAATGTTGGTCTTTAATGAGTCAGATATGATTGAAGTTCAGAGTGGGTTTGAAGGTGATACCTTTGTATAGGTCTGACACATCTGTAGGGTTGAGATTATTGGTGCATACATTGATAACAGTGTTTCAGGTTTAAGATCTTCATTTTGTGGACATTGGTACAAGGAAAAGGGCAGTAAGGTATGGTCTGCATGCAATGAGAGATTGACATGTAGTGGTGTTCCAAGATGGGTATAGGATATCAATAAATTTAAGAACTTTTGGAGGTGTAGTCCAGAGTGCTCTTCCTGGTGTTAAAGGAGAAGGGTTCAATTTGGTAGATATCGTGTAGGTATTTGTGGCCGCAATATATCCACATCTTGCAAAGGGAGCAGAGGTGGTTCAAGAATGCCTATAACTGCAGTGAAAGAAATCCCTAGCCCATTAAGCTGAAGATCTCAATAACCCTTACACAGAACCTTTTCATATGGCTCAGTACAGATAGTACTGACCATACAATTTAAAATAATAAAGTCTTTCCTTTAAAATGCTGTGTGTTGCTCATCAAATATAACTTTTACATGGTCAACACACATTCATTTTTGTATATTAATATTGTAGGCTGGCCAACATTAAGTACTTTATGAAAGTTCATTTGTTCTGCACAAAAATTATATAATTTTTGAATGATATTTTCATGTTTCTACTTCAACTGCTCAATCCTCTAGGAAAGGTGTCACTCTCAGATTATAACTGGAACTGAGAGCTGAATGGACCCCAAAGTAGAAAGCTTCAAAGTATTTAATGAGGCACAGAATGTATATCAGAAATATGGGTTAGAAGCCATTGGAAGGGGAGGTGTTCACTGCAATCGACAAAAATATCTATCGAGGTCGAAATTGAGTTTGACTGCAAAGTTATCTGGATGTGATCAACCACCCTAGGTAAAATGAAGTTAATTAGCTCATGTTTTCACTGATTCTGCTTTAACAATTGCAGAATCATTCAAAGGGTGTCCATGCTCAGTAGTGTGGAAGTACCCTGATCATGCAATATTAGTTGGAGGTGACTTTTACCAACCAAGTATATACTGGGACATCTACAGATTCTTTGCAGGACAGACAGTCTCATGAAGTAATCCATAACACATTTTCTGAAAACTGTCTTGAGCACTAGTTCAACATCCCATACACAATAGGA
Source organism: Schistocerca gregaria (assembly GCF_023897955.1). Taxonomy (NCBI): domain Eukaryota; kingdom Metazoa; phylum Arthropoda; class Insecta; order Orthoptera; family Acrididae; genus Schistocerca; species Schistocerca gregaria. The sequence goes on along the minus strand of NC_064931.1, from coordinate 219,485,724 downwards.
ATATTTTAGACCTTGCAGCTACAACAGGTCTTGCATTTTTAACAGTGTCAGTATAGAGACAGTGATTAGTGATCATGATGTCATTACAGCAATGACAGTAACTAAATTTATTAAAATCATCAAGAAGGCTAAGACAGTTTTTATGGTGGAAAGAGCAGACAAGCAGTTGTTAGCATCCTACATAGACAACAAATGGTCACGAACTACTTTCAATGTTACAGATGTAGAGGAATTATGGGAAAAGTTTAAACTGAGTGTAAATCACACTCTGGAAGAATGGAAAAAACCCACCATAGTTAAATAACAAAATTCGGAGACTGATAGATTGTGGCCCTCTCAGTTCAAAAAACAATGCAGAAATGTCAACAAGAAAAAGCTAGTGGAAATTCATGTGCCTAAAAAAGGACTGATGCAAGAAGCATACAACAACTTCCTCTGTCACAAGTCAGCAAAAGATCTTGCTGGGGAAAAAAAAAAAAGATTTTACATCAAACTAAACGGGTTGTAGGCAATTCAGTCAATCTTTGGACACTCTGGTACGGCAATAAAGACAGCAGAAGGAAGTGTGAAGTTTTAAATTTCACATTTAAAATATCATTCATGCAGGAGGATTATACATACATCATTTGAGCAATGCACAGACTCCAATATGCTGAAAACTGAAATACATATTTATGGCATTGAGAAGAAACTGGAAGAACTGGAAACAAGTGAATTGTCAGGTCCAGAAGGAACCTCCATTCAGTTTTACGCAGAGTACTCTTCAACACTGGTCCTTTACTTAGTTTGTATTTACTGTGAATCTCTTGCCCAATGCAAAACCCCAAGCAATTGGGAAAAAGACTTGCATATAAACACATCAAAAACAGTTTTCCATCACCCCAGTTCCCAGAACTCCTGAAGATAGACGTTGACGGTGGATATTGTATCATAGACACAGTCCCTTTGACTGTTTGGAGATGCACTATACCCGCCCAAAAATGTAAACAACCATGCATGAGCAGCGCCTATTAGACAGAAGGGGTCTGGCCACTGATCCGTTACAGTCATTCCACCAGGAAGGAGATACACGGCTGATGTTGTCTGTTGTTCAATCATGCCCAGATAGTCAATACCGAGGTTTGATTGTGTCCGCATCGTTAAATGTGCCAAGAAGGGTTCTCAACAAGGGAAGTGTCCAGGCCTCTCAGAGTGAACCAAAGGATTGTTGTTCGGACATGGGGGGGGGGGGGGGGGGGGGGGGGAGACAGAGAGACAGGAACTGTTGATGACATGCCTCGATCAAGCCACCCAAGGGCTACCAATGCAGTGGATGACTGCTACTTAGAGATTATGGTTTGGAGGAACCCTGCCAGCAACACCACCGTGCTGAATAATGCTTTTTGTACAGCCACAGGACACTGTGTTATGACCCAATCCATGCACAGTAGGCTGCATGATGCACAACTTCACTCCCGACATCCATGGCGAGGTCCACCTTACCAACCACAACACCGTGCAGCACAGTACAAATGGGCCCAACAACATGGACCGCTCAGGATTGGCATCGCAGTCTCTTCACTGATGGGTGACACATGTGGCTTTAACCAGACAATCATCAGAGACATGTTTGGAGGCAGCCTGGTCAGGCAGAACACCTTAGACGCACTGTCCAGCAAGTGCAGCAAGGTGGAGGTTCCCTGCTGTTTTGAGGTGACATTACGTGAGGCTGATGTACACCGCTGGTGGTCATGGAAGGCACTGCAATGGCTGCACATTACGTGAATGCCACCGATAGTGCAACCATATCAGCAGCATATTGGTGAGGCATTCATCTTCATGGATGATAATTCACGCAACCCATTGTGCACATCTTGTGAATGACTTCCTTCAGGATAATGATATCGCTCGACTAGAGTGGCCAGCATGTTCTCCAGACATGAACCCTATTAAACATATCTGAGATAAATTGAAAAGGCCAGTTTATGGACAATGTGACCTACGAACCACTCAGAGATCTATGCTGAATCGCTGTTGAGGTGTGTGACAATCTGGACCAACAGTGCCTTGATGAACTTGTGGATAGTATGCCACGACGAATACAGGCATCAATGCAAGAGGATGTGCTACTGGGTATTAGATGTACCAATGTGTACAGCAATCTGGACCACCATCTCTGAAGGTCTCGCTGTATGGTGGTACAACATGCAATGTGTGGTTTTCAAGTGCAATATAAAGGCCGGAAATGATGTTTACATTGATCTCTATACCAATTATCTGTACATGTTCTGGAACTTTCGGAACCGAGGTGATGCAAAACTTTTTTTATGTTTGTGTAAGAATGATAAAGGAACAGACCCGCAAAATTATGGACTAATATCCTTAATGTTGGTTTTTTGTAGAATTTCTGAACATACTCTGAGGTCAAATACAATAAATTTTGTGCAGACAGAAAAGCTCCTGTCCACAAATCAGCAATGATTTAGAAAGCATCACTCACAAAAAACTCAGGTTGGCCATTTCCCAAGCGATTTTCTGCAAACCATGGATGAAGGGGATTCAGTTTTCCTACAGGTTGAGGAAGTATTTGACACAGCACAGCACTGCAGATTGTAACAGAGGTCTGAACATACAGAACAGGTTCTCAGATATGTGACTTGAAGACATCTTAAATAATAGAACCTAGTGTGTTATACTGGACAGCTATGTTAATCAGAGACAACTGTAACGTCAGGAGCGTCACAGGGAAGCACGGAAGGACCACTCTTGCTCTCTATATACATAATGGTCTGATAGATAGGTTGAGCAGCAATCTTTGACTGTCTGCTGATGGCACAAGAGTGTCTTTGTTGTTTGACTGTAGCTGGATGCAGGATGATTTAGACAGAATTTTTATTTAGTGTGATGAGTGCCTGCTTGCTCTAAATGTAGAAAAAATGTTAAGCTATTGTAGATTGATAGGAAAAAACTATCCCATAAAGTTCGAATAAGCTATTAATGGTGTGCTGCCTGACACAGTCACTTTGATTAAATATCTACGCATAATGTCGCACAGCAATATGAAATGGAATGAGCACCTAAGGCTGGTAATATGGAAGGCGAATGGTAAGTTTCAGTTTATTAGAATAATTCTAGAAAAGTGTAGTTCAGTTATAAAAGATACCACGTGTAAAACACTAGTATGACCCATTCTTGAATACTGCTAGAGTGTCTGAGGATCCCATCAGGTTGGGTTAAAGGAATACATTGAACCAATTCAGAGACATGCTGCTAGATTTGTAACCGATAGGTTCAATCAGGATGTGAGTGATAAAGAAATGCACAGTGTACTCAAATGAGAATCCATGGTGGAAAGACAAATTTCTCTTCACAAAACACTACCGAACAAGTTTGAGGAAACCAGCATCTGCGACCAACTGTAGAGTAATTCTACTGCCACCAATGTATATCTTATGTGCAAATTGTGAAGACAACGTAAGAGAAACTAGGGCCTGTATGAAAGTATACAGACACTCATTTTTCCGTTGCTGCATTTATGAGTGGAACAGGAAAGGGAAGGACTAGTAGCAGTAGAAGGAGCCTCCACCACACATCATTTAGTATCTTGTGGAATATTTATGTAGATGTAGATGTAGATCAGATAAAAAGGACACATGCTGTTGTATGTTTTCAGACGAAAGCACTTCATAAAACCTACTGATGGACCTACGGAAAAGTAAAAGTATGTTTCAAGCTGAAAGATACATAAGTGAAGCAAAGAATTAGCAAACAAAATGTATTTCACCATTTAAAACAACTGAAAGATCAGGGGGAAAAAAACTATAAGCTGAACAGCTATGTGAAAAACACAAAATTAAGGGATATCACAGAAAAAAGTGACTAGTATACAGGGGTGATGAAAATGCTATAATTAAATTAGGAAGTATCAGAGACATAAATATATAATTTAATGAAATAACATACAGAATTGCAATAAGATAAAAAATACCAAAAAATACTGATCTTCAGGAAAATCTAATAGAGGAAACAGAAATAAGAATATGCATAGTTATTAGGAAAGATTAAGACAGAGGTTAAGAGACACAGTATAGACATTAGAAGTTGGCCAGAAGTGCTAGGCGACATTACTAAGGCAGTATGTGCTGAAAAGAATGAGAGTTGTGCTTGGGTAACTCAGATGGTAGAGCACTTGCCCACGAAAGGCAAAAATCCCGAGTTCAAGTCTCGGTCCGGAACATAGTGTTAATCTGCCAGGCAGTTTCAATGAGAAAGAAATTAAAATGATGCATTTTTTTAATGCAACAATGAAAAGCAACAATAAAAAACTAGACCTCTGAAGACTGTCAGATAGCAACATACAGGAAACAGAGAAATGATAAAGTGAAAGCAGTTAGCCAAAATCAGACAATGAAAACTCCACACTGGAATATCAACAACATATGGAAATGATAGATTGTTACTCACCTTAAGGATGACATATTAAGTTGTAAGTGTCATTTCGTTGTGACTATCTGAAACTCAATGTCTCATTTTTATGGTGAGTAGCAATCTGTCTTTTCCTTATAAAGTGAATGCCATCAAATACAAAAGTAAATCCCTCTATGAAAGTCAAAATTAAACCATAATAATTCAAATCCCGAGAAACCAGGAAATGACTTGTAGATGAAAAAGATGGAAACATGAAAGAAAACCTTAGACACATAGGACAGCAATCTGGTCCATGGTGCTGTACTGTGTATTGATTGTGATATTTCTTTGCTCTTCCTATCCCTCTCATATGGCTCAGTTCCTAGTGAAGAAACATAGAGTTCCAAGAGACAGATACTGATATCCAGATTCTGCTGTTTAGTGTTGTTGTTATCCAACTGTAAGTTGCTCTGCTTTCAAAGAGTACAAGTAGCTTAATTGTACAGAGTAAGTTTGTAATACAACAGCAGGAATTATAAGATCCTGCAAAGCAGATCTCCCCCCCCCCCCCCTTTTTTTTTTCAAGCAGTAAATATCTTCAGCATATTATTTCAGAAATACACATCATCGTTTGAAATGTATCATGGAGGGTAGTTTACATTTATTTAGGTTACAGATTAGCACAGCCAACTATCTTTGAATCCATTTATTTTATTTTTACGTTACTGGATAAAAGATAATTTTTGTCAGACAACAAACATTCACTGGCGTTATTTAATGAGAAACACAGCATCAAATACAAGACACTTATAGTGCATTGCAATTACATTACAATATTCATATTCCATAGCCTCACAGAGAATGTCTGTTAAATTAAATATGAATTACGCCTTCAGATACTTAAACAGTTTACATATAATGCCCAAAGTGTTTACGCAAAAGTTTATTACACACAGAATGCTGCCATACCAGTGATTGTTGGTAAAACATTGGGGGCCAGTGACATGGGTAGCTTACACGGCCTCTCTTTAAACACTCCAAATGAAAGAACTACACAGGAATCAACTGCTTCACCTAGCTCTTGTTAAAATATAGGGTATAGGATGAGAACAGCGTATTTTCAGCTTTGTTCAGCATCATACACATAAGCATCTACATCTACATGACTACTCTGCAATTCACATTTAAGTGCTTGGCAGAGGGTTCATCGAACCACAATCATACTATCTCTCTACCATTCCACTCCCTAACAGCGCGCGGGAAAAACGAACACCTAAACCTTTCTGTTCGAGCTCTGATTTCTCTTATTTTATTTTGATGATCATTCCTACCTGTGTACCTTTTCAACATCCTCCGTCAATCCCACCTGGTGAGGATCCCACACCACGCAGAAATATTCTAACAGGACGAACGAGTGTAGTGTAAGCTGTCTCTTTAGTGGACTTGTTGCATCTTCTAAGTATCCTGCCAATGAAACGCAACCTTTGGCTCGCCTTCCCCACAATACTATCTATGTGGTCTTTCCAACTGAAGTTATTCGTAATTTTAACACCCAGGTACTTAGTTGAATTGACAGCCTTGAGAATTGTACTATTTATCGAGTAATAGAGTTCCAACGGATTTCTTTTGGAACTCGTGTGGATCGCCTCACACTTTTCGTTATTTAGCGTCAACTGCCACCTGCCACACCATACAGCAATATTTTCTAAATCGCTTTGCAACTGATACTGGTCTTCGGATGACCTTACTGGACGGTAAATTACAGAATCATCTGCAAACAACCTAAGAGAACTGCTCAGATTGTCACCCAGGTCATTTATATAGATCAGGGACAGCATAGGTCCCAGAACGCTTCCCTGGGGAACACCTGATATCACTTCAGTTTTACTCGATGATTTGCCATCTATTACTAGGAACTGCTACCTTCCTGACAGGAAATCACGAATCCAGCACCATCTGATTAAAAGTGCAGTGTCTGAACTTGTCCAACGACTTACCTAACAAAATTGACATGCTTAAAACAGAGTTGAGTAATTCCACAGACACATTAGAAATTATGAATTACTTGACAAAAAGTGATCCTTTCTGCATAGGTCAATCACTCCCCGAAGCCTGTATTGAAGGTTCTGATTCACTTAGTATATTACTGTAGTCTGTACTTTACATTATACATTCGTTTGATGTCACTGACCTTTCCTTGTTGCTCATTGACGTTGTATGAGGTGGGAAGAGAACATACTGGATTACACATGGCTGGATGCAATCCTCATCATCTTCATCTTTATCCTTGATGCTTGGCAACTGAAAAAAAAGTTTAATATATACTATATTTACTCTAAAATATGAGCTAAGTTAATAAACAGTGCTTGAAAACACATGACAGTCTTACGGTAATTGTTACTACTAATATTAGAAATTAAAAATGGCACACACTATATAGGTAGATTAAAGACAACCACAAAGCTACTGGACTGGGATCCATTAGCAATGACAAAGCAGTTACCTGCTGACAAGCTAAACACAGTTTAAGAGATTGCTTGGAAATGAAACAAAACATCCACTGGAAGCATTGTATTGTCATCATCTTCATCTTTATCTTCATCTTCCACTTCTTCTTCTTCTTCAGACATCCTACATTTTGCTGTCCACTGGGCTTGAAGTCATGGCATTCTAGGCAGGTTATATTGATACATTCTTTCTAAATGGTTACACAAGTTGACTTCATATTTCTTTTTTTAAATTTTGCTTTCCAAATCAAAAATCTGTAGCTCTTTTCTCATTTCTGCGTGGTTTTTTTTTTTTTTTTTTTTTTTTGCCTATCAGTGTGCAGTCTCTGACTACCAATAGAAATTTCATTTCAGATGACATAATTTTCCTTCTGTATTTCTTCGTGAGTACCCACAGCTCACTTCCATAGTGGAACCATCACTTTTTATAGAGCTTCAGCTAATTTTCTTCTTTTTTTTGTTGCATATTTCAGAGGTATATGAATTGTTCCAAATATATGTTTAAATTTGCAAAGTTTTGTTTCTATGTGGTGACCTGTTTTTGGGGATATTTCTTATTCAAAGTAGTTAAAGGTAATACCTGCTCAACTATTTTGCCATTTACATTAATCTTGGATCTTTTCATGATTTCCCCAGAAATGACATTACTTTTGACTGATGTGGACATATTAGGAGTCAATATTCTTCTGCTATATTCCTTAAGATGTATAGCCCCCTTTGTAAGTTATCTTCTGTCTGTTGAGCAACAACAAAAACAACAACTATGTCAGCATATAAAGTACTACTTAAACTATACTATGGCAACAGCATTGTACTACATTTGAAAATTCGTTTCCATCTTATTATGACTTCATCCACAACGATAGTCCGCCCCTGGTAGCTGAGTGGTCAGCACAACGAAATGTCATATCTAATGGCCCGAGTTCAATTCCTGGCTAGGTTGGAGATTTTCTCTGCTCAGGGACTGGGTGTTGTGTTGTCCATATCATCATCATTTCATCCCCATCATCCAAATCGCCAAAGTGGTGTCAACGCAAAGACTTGCACCAGGTGATCGATCTACCCGATGGGTATTTCCACAAAGGTATCAAAAAGTGTGTTTGGGGGGTGGGGGGGGGGGGGGGGGGGGGGGAAGACAGTAACCTCTGCTAACTCCTTCATTGTTTTTTACTGGTGCTGTCAGTTGCTTCCCCGTATCAATTGTGTCACATTAGTGTTCTGGTATAGATTTTTGATCACTTTTAATTATTATACGCTAAGCCCTTCCTTATCAAAATTTCCATAGCACATCTCTATTCCCTTCTTTTCTCCATCATTTATTTCAATAAGAAAATGACATCTATTGTAGAGCTGTCCCATCTGAATGCCATCTGTTCTTTGCTGATGATAGTATCTGCTATATACTTAAGATTACCAATAATTATTCTGGAGTAAATGATGCCTCTAAATGTTCACATTCACTCCTGTCATCTTCCTTGTAAATATGAATGAGCTTTGCTTTTAGCCAATTTCAGGTATGCTCCCTTGCCTGTAGCATTTTCTCTGCAAAATTATTTTTAGGGAAGTCATTGGAAGAGTCTGTATATATTGAAGGTGCATCATTCAAGCACTAGAGATGAATGTAAAATTATTTTTAAATAAGACAATCAGGTCTACACAAAGTACCTAGAGGTGGGCATTTGCCTTTCTTTGTGCCCATATTTCTTTCATTCTCTTTTCTGTGGATTTCTTTTTTACCTTCGACCACACTGTTCCACTATTCTACCTTGGTTTTTCCTCTTGGTCAACTTGGCATTTTTTAATTTTGGACATCATAGTAATTCTTGCCGATGTAAGATGATTTTTGGTCTTGGGAACAACACGCGATCTAGTGTTGTCCATTTTAGCTTCGCTCCTGTTATCAAAAAAATTGACTACCTGTTTGTAAGTCTGTCTAGGTTTATTCTTTTAACATGTCCATAGACACTTAATCTGCCTTTCCCAAAGTCACTACAGATATCTGTGTGCTGATTTCCTGATTGCTTCTGAGTCAGTACTTTATGCCTACAAGTTTTGGACCTAGAATTTTTCTTACAAGTTTGTTTTCCTTTATCTAAATGTTTTCAATGTCTGTTTTGCTACAAAAGTAGTGTTTCTTATCCATAAAGGCATTCTTGTTTAATTAATGTACTGAGATGCCTTTGTTTCATGTGACTGGAGAGACATTTTTTTTTTTTTTTTTGTAGATATTTTGGGCATTTTGAAACCTAATCTTGTTAACTTTTGTTTGGATTCCATTTTCCCAAATGGTTTCATTGAGCTTTTTTAATTATGGAACTCATTTATTTTTTCTGTATCTTGTCTTCACATATTTTGGTGGTTGTCTGTTGTTGGCCATATACTCAGTCTTCTCGAAAGATCTCTGGAGACTGATTTTTTCTGCAGTTTCTTTCCAAGAGTTCAATCTGATTTTGGGTTGATGCAGTGCCGCAAGTTAATATTACTAAACTGTTTGCAAACACTTGCCTATGCCTAAAGTGATAACACGCGATCTAGTGT